>NC_056662.1:33407500-34067500 GCF_018350195.1 Panthera tigris
TATGTAGAAACAAAATGTATGTCAAGTAACACAAAGAACAAGAGAGAAGAAATGGTGGTTTATTATTTGTAAGGCTCTTACATTACACTTGAAGTGGTATAATATTATTTGAAGGTAAACTATATATAAGAATGCATATTATATACCCCCACAAAGTCATTACTCAAAAATAGAGCAAAGATGTATAGCAATTAAGCCAATAGTGGCAATAAAATGGAACATGAAAGTTACTCATTAAGCTAAAAAAAGGCAGGACCTAAATTTAATGCACCCAATTAAGGAGTTTCAAATGCATGTGACAAAAATTGATAGAACTAAAAGGAAAATAAAATTAACCCATTAATATTAGTGATGTCAGGAAAAAAAATAGAGAAAACAGTAAGAATATGCGTATGTGAACAACATTTGCAACTAATGTAAATAAACTGACATTTAAAGAACACTCCACCCAACAACAAGAAAATACATAGTTTTTTCAAGTGTAAATATGGGACACATGAAGACATGCTAGGTCAGAGGCAAATCTCAATAAATGTGAAATAACTGAAAGTACAGAGTACGTTTTGCTATCCAGTAAAAGCACACCTTCAGAACAAGTTTAATAAAATATGCAGCCATTAAAATAAGTTTGAGATAATGAGTACCCTGTTTGGTTTGGAGGGCTTAAGCAAAACAAAAACCCTGAGTATTAGTCCTTAAAATTAACCTTAACAATCTCCATTTGTTTAATTAAAAAATGTTACAATATTGGGGCACTTGGGTGACTCAGTTGGTGAAACATTTGACTTCAGCTCAGGTCATGATTTCACGGTTTGTGGTTAGAACCCTGCGTCGGACTCTGTGCTGACAGCTCAGAGCCTACAGCCTGCTTCAGATTTTGTGTCTTCCTCTCTCTGCCCCTCCCCTGCCCATGCTCTGTCTCTCTTTCATAAATTAAAAACATTAAAAAAATGTTACAATATTGAGTGGAAGTACTTAATCCATTTTTAAAAGCCAAGAATTATGTAAGTTATTTAAGTTTTCCTTTTATTTTGATCAACTGGTAGAGACAGAGAAAACTGCCTTTTGACAGAGCAGAAATACTCAGTCACCATCTAGCAGCTTGCCTTTTACCCAGATGTGATGCAGCCACATGTATTATTACAAAGGCAGATGGAACTAGAGCCACCAACTGCCATTCAATTATTTTACAATGTACAGACGTTGCTGCACATGCAGTTGGAGCTTGAGAACCATATTATTCTGTCAGGAACTATGTCACACAGAGGAAAGAATCCCAGCAACAAATCATTCGCATGTGTTTTTGCTTTCTCTCTCTCTCTCCCTTCCTCTCTGACTAGAATATGTAGGTGTGTGTGTGTATAAAATATTCACGTATATATTCATACATAGATAGGTATACAGTGTGTGTATACATGTATGTATGTGTATGTGTGTATATATGTATATATATGTGTATATATATATATGCACACACACACACACACACATATATATATATATAACTTCAAGAGAATATAGATATTTAGAGGAAATAGAAAAAAATTAGTTGAAAGAAGTCAGTCTTAGGGAGCCTAAGGGATTTTAGTTCAAAGAATGCAAAGTTTAGGAAAAGAAAATAAAACCAGGTTCAGTTTTTTAAAAAGAAATTATGTATATAATTATATGCAGTATTAATATACATTATTATATATTTTATATATTACACATAATAAATGTTCACTTATAACTATAAATTTGTAATCAGAATAAAACATTTATGTGAAATATTTAGAGTAAGATTTCTGGCCCAAGAGTGTAAAATAGATGCAAAGTACCATATTAGGGAAAGAACGTAGGATCCAGGCCAAAACCTGAGCATAACAAGATAGCATCAGTTTAAAAAACCCAAAGATTAGAATACTAATGAAGCATTTTATCCACCTCCTGCCTCCAAAAGTGGTCACATCCAAATCTAATAGAAAGAAGTTATATTAGGGGCACCTGGGTGACTCAGTCGGTTAAGTGTAGGACTTTGGCTCAGGTCATGATCTCATGGCTCATGAGTTCAAGCCCCCTATTGATCTCTGTGCATCAGATTAGAGCTTGGAGCCTGCTTTGGATTCTGTCTCCCTCTCTCTCTGCCCCTCCCCCACTTGCGTACACACGCTCGTGCTCTCTCTCTCTCTCTCTCTCTCTCTCTTAAAAATAAACATTAAAAAACATTTTTAAAAGCCTTAATAGTGACCCCAATTTCTAGAAAATACTGAGTGGACTCAAGCAAAATCATTCTTTTTTTTTTTTCTTTTAGTTTATTTATTTTGAGAGAGAGAGAGAGAGAATGCACCCGCCCAGGAGTGGGGAGGGGCAAAGAGAGAGGCAGTGAAAAATCTCAAGCAGACTCCACGATGTCAGGGCAGAGACACGATGTCAACTCAGAGCTCGAACCCAGGAACCATGAGATCATGACCTGAGCCAAAATCAAGAGTCAGATGCTTAACGGACTGAGCCACCCAGGTGCCCTTCAAGTAAAATCATTCTTAAGAGAATGTAAATATCTCCCTTTGTTCTACATTTTCATATTTGTGGAAACTACAGAAGACTGAAGTTATCCAACTTCCTCTTCAAATCTGGCACATTTTCACCAATGTGCCAGCTGGGGTGTTCAACTATTATGAGAATTATGATCCCCACAGCTGCTTAGGTATGTTATTAAACAGCACAGTCTAGAGATGGAGAATGTCAGCTGCCAGCATTCAGATCTCAGCTCCGCCACAACCTAGCTGTGTGACCCTGAGCAAGTTACTTTATGACTCTGCCTCAGTTTGCTTATGGTTGAAATGAGGGTACCATAGAGATATTATAAGGATTAGATGACATATCTGCAGAGTGCTCAAAACAATACCTGGCACATAGTAAGTCCTGTATAACCCTTGTTAAAAATTATAAAAGAAAAGCTCATTCAGGTAGATTCTTATTTCAAAGATTTAGAGGGGCACCCGGGTGGCTCAGTCAGTTAAGCGTCCGACTCCATCTCAGGTCATGATCTCACGGTCCATGAGTTTGAGCCCCGCATCAGGCTCTGTGCTGACAGCTCAGAGCATGGAGCCTGTTTAGATTCTGTGTCTCCCTCTCTCTCTGACCCTTCCCTGTTCATGCTCTGTCTCTCTCTGTCTCAAAAATAAATAAACATTAAAAAAAAAAAAGATTTAGAGAATAATGTTTTCCCTCCTCTTTTCTCCCTTGGGGAGAAAAAAAAAACATTTTAAGATGAGCCTTAAAATAGAAAAACACTCCAATGATGATAATGGAGGTTTATTCTTCTACAAATCATGGCAAAATAATTTCTGAAGACTAGAGAGGAAAAAAAGCATTATTTTTCTGTCAGAAACGTGAAGGGTTTCTCTGCCACTTCAACCACAAAGGCAACGTTAACCAAAAAAATTAGTTGGTGTGGGCTCTGAGATTACATAACTATCAATTTATATCATTTCCTGTCCTAGTTTGCAGACATAAATAAAAGTCTTCTACTCACATATTTAAAATATCATCCCGTTACATGATGTTTGTAAATGAGAATTTTGTATCTTCTTGGGCAATTTTTATGTAACTTTTTACACTTCAATTTAGTTAAATGATATGATCAGATAATAGATATTTTAAGTTTTCTTTAGGTAATAAACTTGCAATAGAGTAATATGAAGTCAAATGTTTAAGACAAGTTGAAGAAAAAAAGAACAAAAAAATTTTTTTTAAATCAAATGTTCCTATGGGAATAAGCCATTAAGTTGGTGGTCCTATCAAGATATGTCAACTAATGGCCACATAACAATGAGAGGAGTATTTTATAAATATTATTTCAGAAACATCTACACTTTGGGAGTATTCCATCCCATGTTCTTACTGAAACGCTGACTTTTTAAGGTAGAATTGTTAGGAAAATACAGACTGTTGAGGTTAGTAATATTGAGTTGGTGTGAAATAATTAAAATGCTTACATGAGAATATCCTTTACCACCATCAATTTCTCCCCCATAGACATAATATTTTGGATTCAGAAGCACATTGTGGAATAATGTTCACCATGTCTTTTTCCTTTCAAATACTAATCATGCCTTTCCATCCTCTTTCATTCAGGTTGGTTCATTCAGATATCATCATCTTCCTTTTTGTATGTATCATGTTTCTGTTTCCAAAAAAGGTGAGACTAATATTTGGAGAATCTATAAAAGCTAAACTGGAAGAAAAAGAGAGGAGATTGGTGGTTGTCAGGGGCTGGAGGGTAGAGGAAACGGTGAGATGTTGGTCAAAGGACCCAAACTTCCAGTTATAAATGAGTAAGTTCCAGGGATGTCATATATAACACGTGATTATAGTTGACAATAGCACCTTGTATACTTGGAAGTCTGTAATGTAACTGGGGCTCCGGGGCTCCCACACAGACCAGGTTTGGCCACTCGCAGCTGACAAAATCCAAAGGCAGAGAGACAGTGGAGGTGAAACAAAAAAGGAATTGATTTCAGTGAGACCAACACCAGGAAGACAGAGAACTAATGTCTCCAAAGTGCTGAAAATACTTCTAGGTGTATATAAGGAAAATATGGGACAAAGGGCGGTGGGTACATGCAGGTGCGCAGTAAAGGTCAGATTGATCATTGCCCTGGGGTCAATCACTGCAGGTCTTGCTGGCTCAGAACAGTTATTGTTTGAGGGGGAGGTTTCCATTCCCTTTATGGGATGCTTTACCTGAGCTGATAAGCTGGCAAGAACAACCAATTAGAAAGTAGAAACTGAGGTCAAAATGAAGATCGTTGAAGTCTTCTTTCTCTAACAGAGCAAATCTTAAATGTTCTCATCACACATCAAAAAGGTAGCTATGTGAGGTGATGGATGTGTTAACTAACCTTATCATAGCAATCATTTCACCATATATACATGTATCAAATCAACACATTATATACCTTAAATTTATACAATGTTATATATTAATTTTATGTCAATCAAACAGGAAGAAAATAAAAGAGGTCAGATAATTTTCAGTATAAGGAAGAAAAGTAAACTGGATTTCACACAGTTTCAAGTGACCCAAAAAATTAGTATCAGACATACTTAGGACAGTACAAGAAGCGCAGTCATTAATGATATTCTTTGTAGCAATAAATGGTTGAAAACAAATATCCATCAAAAGAGGAATGGATAAAGTTACTGTGTTAAAATTATATAATAAAATATTACGTAACACTTAAAAAAATGAAACCTGTGTATTTATGGATATATACATCAACTTGAGAATTCAAAACTTAATGCTCATTAAAAATGTAGTTGCACAATGATACATACAGTATGATAGCATGTATATAAAATTTAAAGAGAAATTTAAAGAGAATGTGTTATTTATAAATACATTTATGAATCTATCTAGAAAAAATACAAAAGTGTTGCCAGGTGAACTGAGGTGACCCCAGGCCCTGAAGCCTCGACCCACCCATCCCAAAGATGTTGCCAAATGTTCTTGATCTCCAGGGGCTCCTGGCTGGCTCGGTTGGTTAAACATCCAACTCTTGCTTTCAGCTCAGGTCATGATCTCATGGTTTCATGAGTTCGAGCCCCACATCTGGCCCTGTGCTGGCAGCACAGAGCCTGCTTGGGATTCTCTCTCTCTCCCTACTCCTCCCCGACTCACAATGTCTCTCTCTCCAAATAAATAAATAAACTTTAAAAAAAAAGGCTCTTGGTCTCCTCATGAGAAAAGAATTCCAGGGCAGGCACAACACAGAAGACGAGGAACACAAGTGGGGACGTTTATTAAAGTGAAAGTACACTCTCGAGATGTCAGAGTGGGGGCATCCAAGAGAGAGCTGTGTGCCCTGGGGTTTGGGTTTCTATCCTTTATTGACAGTTGTTAACTAGGCGGCAGAATATTCATTATTTGGGACAGGGACTTCTTACCAACAGGATTTCCTGCCTTTTCTTCCCTGTTTGGCCAGGGGTTTCCTGTCATGGCACCCACCATCTTGGACCTGTCTGGTTTGATCCAGCTTCTTGTGGAGAGCAACAGACAGGCCTCTGACTAGCCTGTAAGCTGGCCATGACTTTCTCTTTGCTGGCTTCCTGTTAGGCCCTCACTAACTGTAACAAAAGAGTTATACCAGATGTATTATTATTGTTACTTCCAAGAAAGGGACCAGGAGTCAAAGGCTGCAACAGTATCTTTAACAACTTAATTATTTAAAAAACATGTAAGTGACAAAATATTAACATTTGTTAAATCTGGATAGTGTGTATATGTATTTGTTTCACTATTTGCTGTGGTCTTCTATACCTGACTGCACCACAACCAAGCTAATTAACATGTCCATCACCTCACATAGTTATCTTTTGTTTTGCTTTGTTTTTACTGCATACATGAAAATCCCCAGAACTGGCACTTTGTTAGTTACAACTTTGATTTGAAGAGCCCATATCTGGTTAGCACATGAGCCACATGTTATGGTGGAGCAGCTCACCGTTCTTGGGGAAGACGTGATCGCTAATGTTGCTATTTCATCAAAAATCACTGCAAGCTAGAGCAAGGGTTTGTTAAGTGGTCACTGTGTGAAAGCTTTGCTTCAAAAATAATTTCCTTAAGTCAAAAAATGTGCAATAGCACTTTCTACTTTCAATAAAAATAATATTTACTCTAAATAAGTAACTTTTAAAAATAGGGGGGGCACTTGGGTGGCTCAGTTGGTTAAGTGTCTCACTCTTGATTTCGGATCAGGTCATGATCCCTGAGATTGGGTTCGCCACTGACAGCGAGGAGCCTGCTTGAGATTCTCTCTTTCCCTTTCTCTCTGCCCTTTCCCTGCATGCACGTTCACTCTTGGTCTTTCTCTCAAAATAAATAAATTTAAAGAAACTTTTGAAAAATTTAAAAAGAATAACATTTATGCTTATTATTAACACCAGGCTTGAAGTTAAGCCAATACTGATCCTTAACTGATGAAAATAATATATCTTAGATTTGCATATGCCCTTGTTAGCATCCCCATCTGGCTTGAACTCTCAGGCAGATGTGGTAGTGTCTAGTAATTAGCCTCCATTCAGAAGAGACACTTCAGCCTACATGCAATTGAATATGGCAAGTTATGTGACCCAAGACAATGGAGTAGGGAAGGGCCCACCACACACAGGGAGGTAAAAAAGAACTGTGAACAAATACTATGATGACCACACCAGCATTCATTATATTGAATGCATCTGTGTTAGTTTGGGTAAAAGAAGTGTAGGATACAAAAATGGGAGAAATTTCACAATGCAAACTCATTTTCTGTGTCGTAAAATAGAAGTAATAACTATACCATGTTACTTTGGGTAAGGCCCTAATTTGACTAAAAATTGTTGTTCAGAGAGGTTTAGTAACTTCCTTAAGTTACCACAGCCGGCAAATGGTAAATGATGGATTTGAACACAAGCTGGCCATCATTAAAAAACTCTGCTATTGATATAGAATATGCTTCTAAGATCATGTCTATAAAATACTATAGTGTTTCAACATGATCTTTTGCTTCACAATCTATTAATCTGTGTACCCAGGACAGTTTCTAAAAGCTATTTCCAGACATGGAGACTTGCTTTATAGTCTTTAAAGCTTTGCTTCTGAACCCCATGTTCAGCTGGCACCAAGCCTCCTGCCACTGATAACATTTACTACCAAAAGGACTTTACTAAGATTTGAAAATGTCTTGTGATAAAGATCCTTTAGTTAGATTATATCTTAGCCTCTGCCAGTGATAACAGGATTACAGTATTTTAAGTAGCAGAGGAGAAAAGGGTCAAATATAATGTACATGAATGACAGTTCAAGAGAAATGTGCTTAGGAAAAAAAGAAAATATTAGTATGACATATCATTGCTCTTACATAATACCTTTGTCACACCCTATTATGAGAGACTATCTAATACAATTCTTAAGAAAATTAAAAAAAAATTCAGTTAGAAAAAGTGTAACAGTTTTCAAAGATGCCAATGTGTTTTCTTCTGGGAATCTCAAGTTCAAGTCTGACCATGTACCTGGCCATCTTGCTGGAAAAAAAAATAATTAATGACAGTTGGTTTACTTAAATAAATTAAAAACAAAACTTAAAAATAAATCAATAAAATAATGTGAGTTTCCAAAATTCTACTGCCAAAATAAACTTCTCTCAACATTTTGGTCATCACATTCAACTGCCCTCTCTTCCCCCCTTATAAATGCTTAAATTTTGGAGGGAATATTCTTTATTGTATATTTTAACCCAGAAAAAATACACACTAAAGAATTTTTTTAGTTTCTTGGGACAGATGGAAGGGGGAGAAAAAGCAACAATAAACATCAAATGTCTTCCATGAGCTGACATTGTGCTAAATGCTTATCAAAACCTTTCCTTATATAATGCTTACCAAAAACTCCAGAATGTAAAACAAAATGATGATCAGAGTGTTCAAATGGCTTATCCCAGGGCTGGAGGGAGAAATTAGGGCTTACATTAATTCAGTTTAAGTCCTGAGCTAGTCTTTGTTCAATTAAGACACATCCACAAACCTATAATAGCCCCCAATCCACCATTTATGATCCCAGAAATCTGAAATCTGGAAATTATTATTGCAGAACATTCACTATTAGAATCAACTAATCACAAATAAACTGACAAACCCATCAGTATTAACTTGAGCCTCTAAATGCTCTACAAAATCCAGGCCTTCAGGCCACTGTGAAGGCAGTTTGTTAGAGAAAGGCAGGCTAATTGCCAAAGATCATCTGATCCCTTTTTTTCCTGGGCATCCTGGTGGTCAATGGGAAGAACTGTCTTGACTTCTTAGTCTTAGCAAGGCAGACAAGAGAAATCAATATATTTCCTACATTAACCTATACAAAAATGAACTGGTCTTGCAGATTTCATTCATACTGTCTTTTTCCCCATCTTCTAAAATTATCAATGAATTTCAATGAAAATGTCCTTAAGTACATGATGTTCTTCAAAATCAGTGTCCCCTTCTGGGTCCCCTTTCTGGGATTTCTCTTCGTCATCCCTGTAGCATCAAGGTTCACAAAGGATGGCAAGATGCAGCTAAATATGCACAAATTCAGTATCCTGTACCATCAGGTCTCAGTTCTTTATTTGCATTAGGAAACAATGATTTCATGATGGTTCCCGAAAAAAGGAGAGAAAGAAACATCCTTAGAAGGAACATGAAATCAGGAATTTAGGTAGAATGACTCAGAATGTTCAAGTTGTAGTGATCTGAGAGGTCCAACCCTTTCATTTATATGTAAGGACTCCATGGACCAAAAGAATTCGGTGATTCAGGCATGATTATACAACAGATCCTACAGAGCCACGGCTCTATCCCACTACAGTAAACTCAATAATACAAGATAAAAAAAAAAGACTATATTTGCTCTTGAAACTGTGCTACTAGAATGGGTCATTCAAGCTATCTTCCCATATTAGCTAATATGTTGAAGTTAAAAGAAAATGCAGCTTTGCATGAATGTCATATAGGTCTTAAAACAATTTTATGTGACACAGATATATGTATATAGATACATTTTCTTTTTATAAGGTCTAAGCTTTTTTAAATACAAAGATACTAATGAGACAAATAAGTTCTATAGCTCAAGCAGAGCATTTATGGGCCTTCTGCTTTGCATTACCTTCCAAACCATGTTCCATCTCTTGTCCTCAAAAAATGGAAAGTTAAGCTGGAAACATCTTTTGGAGACCAGTGGCTCAAATAACTTTCTTCCAAGTGCAAAAGAGACTCATTAAAATTTCTGGCACTCTGCTCCTATTATGCGTAAAGGAATTGACAAATTGCATGAGAGTTCCCATAAAATCATACTCCAGTGCAAATTCTAGCTAATATTGTGAGATGGTAGACTTTGGAAGTACTACAGAGGGTCACCCTGATGCTACAAAGGAGTCTTTGATCCTACCTCATAGAGCAAGATGACTTTCCTGCAGACTGGTTCATATTTATTCAGTCAACTGGTTCATATTTAATCAGTCAACTAATATGTCAACAAGACATATTTCTTGTGTCCAGTTGGGCATATGAAGAAATAGGAATTGCATGCAGCCTATATCAACCAGGGCCTGGTCAAGAAAACTGGAAGTTTAACAGAAGCATTTTCGTATTGAGAGTTAGTTCAAAAGAAAGAGCTGTAAGGGGGGGCCTATAGGGCAACTCAGAGATTAACAATAGCAGAAAGCCACCAATACCACTAGGATCAGAGGGTTAATGGGAGGTTGTTGCCAGAGACCAGAAGCTGACACCTCAAGGTACTTTTTAAAACCATTTCAAGGGCTGCATGGCAGGATCTGGGATAATAAAACAGACATAATCACACAATAGACTGCCTGATACAGAGAGAGAGAGGGAGAGAGAGAGAGAGAGAGAGAGAGAGAGAGAGAGAGAGAGAAAGAGAGAGAGAGAGAGAGAGAGAGAAAGGAGAAATACCTCAGTCTGCCCCCTACTCTGTCCCCCCAGTTGTCCACTAGTGCTTCCTATTGACTGAAACTACCTCAGTCTGCCCCCTACTCTTCCCTCCAGTTGTCCACTAATGCTTCCTATTGGCTGAAACTACCTTCCAACCAATGGGAAATGTACCTTCTAGTTCTTCTCTTATACTCTGGTTATTTATTGCTGTGTAATAAACTACACATATACATGGTGTGGTAAAACTACAACCACTGCATTATGCTCACAGGTGTGGCAGCTATGGCTGGTGTCTGCTCTGTGATGTTTGGAGCCTCAGCTAGGACAACTCTAAGGATTCTTTGTGCCTGCATCGGGATAGCTAAAGAATGAATTCAGCATGGACTGTCAATTGGAGTACCTATATGTGGCTTCTACTGTACTGTGGTTTCAGAGTGGCCAGACATGGTTATCACATGGTTATCTCTTAGGGATCCAAGAGTGAATCTGACCAGCAAACCAGGCTGAGTCTTTGATGAGCCATCATGGGAAGTGAGTTGTGGTTTTATAGCCTTGTGTTTTTAGTAGTATGGCATCACTTCTGCTGTACTCTATAGACTGAAGAGGTCACAGCCCACATAGATTCACTGGCAGGGGACATGCAGCCCATCTCTGAATGAGAAGCATATAAAAGAATGCACTGCCATGTTTTGAAACAAACTCTCCTGAGCACAGACAAAACCAACATAAATAAAGAATAAAATTCAAAAAGGAATGCAAGGACTAACAACAATACCAGAAGACAGTACAAATGATGTACATCACCATGCACTCAGAATAACTGCCAAATGAGTACCACAGACAATAAAAGTTTCACAAGGTCTAGAAGGATAAATCAGTGAGGAGAAGTAAGCGTGGCTTCCAAAAACATTTTCTAGCTTTCCTAAAGCTGAAGTACAGAAGTATAGGGAAATCCTTTATTTCCCCCAAACTTTAGAAGAGCATGTCACATACAAGGTAGGTCCAAACCAAGGTGAATTCTGAATTCTTGGGAGGCCAGTCCTTCTGCTGACCTACCATGCATGCAATTTTATCTTCAGGAGCAGTAATCTGCACTGATGGCTGGACTTCCATCCTCAACAGGAAGTTACCTCCGCTTTTTCCAGGTATGCTAGAGAACTTCGGACCCTCTGTTATTCAAATATAAAGCTCTCCTGCTTCCTGCTGGCTCAGCCTCTACACTTGGCATGGTTCTTCCTTGTTCCTCCCTCCTCTCTTTCCTTTTCTCCTTCAGTCAACTCATGCCCTGCCTTGAAGACCTTTTAGTTTGGGGCTTACTTTGCATTCTTAGCCTCACATTCCAGTGGAACCTTTCAGCCTAAAGCAACTATTACGTTCTTTTGTAGGATGTGGTGAGTCCAGCAGTCTTCAGTTACCACTTGTAGACCTCCAGACCTCTCTGTGGTAAGGGGGGAGGAGCCTGGCCCATTTCTGCCTGGGACAGATGACTAAAGCAAAGCACATGACCCAAATTAGCAAAAGATGGAGCAGGGACACATGGAAAGAATTTCCTTCAAACAAATACAAGTTTTTTTGGACTTTTCTTTCATGATTCAACTCTTCTGTTGTTTGGCTAGAAGTTGGAGTCATGGAAAAGAGAAATGGCTGCTGGGTGGATGGGAAAAGTTTGAAACTGAAGCTGATCACCTGAGTGTGAAGAAAATACAAAATTAATGCATATTCAAGAGGCATCATAGAGGTCTGTCATGTAACTGTATACCATTAAACCATCCCTGTGCCCTCTGTTCCATTTGGGTTTCTATTTTGGTTAACACAAAAGCACTTGTAACCACAAAGGTTTTATTTTATGTGCAAACAGAAGGCTCTGGTGAGTGTCCATCTCTATAACAACCTCACAGAGATGGAGCAGTAAGCTTTGCTAGGAAGCAGGCTTCCACTCAATTATATACTGAGAAAAACATCCATATCTTAAAGCCTATAACTGACCTCCGCAGTGGATTAGGAGAGGGTGAAGGCTCACATCAAGAATTCCTTTAGACTTAGTAGTATTTGACAGGTCTCAGTTGTTGACAATAACTGTGAACTAAATTCCTGAAAAAATAGAAATAATTTCTAAAATGATCATGTGTTTTAAAGAAACTGGACAAAGTTCAGTCTGTACTCAGCTCTTCAGAAACACACCCTCTCCACACAGTATAAAGTGAGATTAATATGTGTAAATTCTAGTACTTTACAACTGAAGTCCTCTGCTTCTGAGCCAACAATATTACAACTCAATTCTTTTGCCCTACCTAAGACTCTGTGCCTATTCTCAAGGGTAGTAATTCTCTGTGGCCTTCTATTTTATAAGGCCAGGTAAAATAAAAAGGAAACAGAACCACTGTCTTCAACTCCGCAGCTTTGTCTTTGAATATACTCTTCCCACATTTTTACTTTTTAATTTTTATCTTACTTTCTCTTCACAGTGATAACTATATTTATCTGAGTGTTCATTGCTTTTGAATTAGAGTTTCCTTGAATAAGAGTTATCAGTTTCCTTTAACCTGAGGAAGCATTATGTTTTGTGCCTGCCCTTCATCTTTAGGTAGGATAGTAGAAAGCCCAAGTGTCACTCCTTGGCAAGAATCATCAATTCTCCGTGTCCTGGTAAGCAAGGACAGCAGACATAACTGAAGAAATCAAGTGTGCAATACCTCCTAGAAGAGATACAGGCCAACTTGGACAGAGAACTGTAAGTGTCACAAAGAAAATTATCTCCAGAGGAGTTATCATAATACATAAATTCAGGTGAGCTTATTATAGCTGAAGATGTTTACTCTGACACTGTTGCACTGACCCCCAAGGACAAACAAAACTCATAAATTCTGACTGTCCTGAAAGCACATGGTACACTCCTACCCCATGCACACTTGATTTCTAAGATCTTGCTGTGTGGAGTGTGGTTTGTAGATTAGTAGCATCGGCATCACCTGGATGGAAATGCCTCACCCCAGACTTAATTATTCCACAAGTTTTCCGGAAGATTTCTGTGATTGGTATGCACATTAGCACTGGAGAAGTTCTGGTCTAAAAGATTCCCTCCAAATTTGCTGTCTGGAGGCAAAGTGTAAAAAGTTCCCCCACCTGCTGATTAAAGGAAGGGTCTGCTCACTTGTGAAGTGGAACAGACAGCATTAATATATATAAACCAAGGCCCCTGTTAAGTCACTTTGGAAATTCCCAAACTGTGAGTTGGATTAGTCCAGAAGCTGTGGTTACCAGGCAAGTCAAGGGCCCAAACCACCTCAGAAAGATTCCAAAAACACACTTGGTGTCACAGTTTCAAAACAAAGCTAGTAATATTTTAATCCCCTCACCACAGGGCATGTCTAATATAGCCTGTCATGAGGCCAGTGATTTAGAGAAAAGAATCTGGATTTCCCCTGTACCACTAGCTTTTTAATATTGAAAAAAAAATAAAATGTGTATTGGAAATAGCTGCAAATTAGAGCATTTCAAACAGATTGCAGGCCTGCCTCCAACACTAATGATAATTCAAGATCATTCAATGGGTTTTAATGTTAGGCTTTCTAGACTGTTCACTTGATGATATCACCACATACACCGAAAATCCTTTTAGAAATTACCATAACATTTATGGAAAAAATAAACAGAGCTGAAACTTATCCCACTCCAAAGGATTTAAGATTGTTAAACCCAGACTTCATATTCGTAAGATACCACTCTCTCCCTGTGTCTTAGGATTGCAAGATCAAAATTCTGCTCTGGAGGAATTTCCTATTTTATCCATAACAGTTTTATATTAAGAAGTTAATGACTATGGCAAGGTCTGATCTAGTGATAATACCCAAGGTAAATGAAGAAATCGAAATCAATGATGGGGCCAAGGAGACATGCTAATTTAGCCGCTTCTCATCAAGAGCACCAGAAGTCCGGAGGAATAGCACCCATGGCCTGTTCAAACATGTCGACCCATTTGCAGTTGTCCTTGGGACTGCCTCACAAAGGATTGAAGATTAACCCCTTGGGTCCTCACGTACCTGGCTTGAACCTGAATATCCTAGCACTGTAGCACGAGGCTGCTCCTCATGTTCAGATGAGAAGAATTCTTTGACCACAAATCAGTCAGGAGAGACTCCCTTTCATCTGAGTTCCTTTTTTATGGAAAATGATTCTAGCTTCCATCCTTACAGGATTTATCATAATTTTTCCCTTAAGTATCAACAACCAGTGGTTTGAATTTCTGAATCCACCCTCCAAAACAACCAGCTCATTGCCTTATGATTCAGTTTCTTGTTACTGAATTTGGCTCACTGTATCTCCATTGCACCTAAGGTAACCAACTCATCACACTTGACACTGAGTGTCTCCTGGCCCAAGAAACCCCTCAATCTCAGGCCAACTGGGTCTGTTGATCACCTTAAGTACATCTTTCTTCCTATCACTGTCTACTTCCACCTGTATTTCCAGCTCCTGCTGACAAATACATATGTATACATTCTCTATCTTCCATGATGTCCATATTGTGTTGGCTTTCTCTTCCTGCAAACCACATCCCCCACATACAACATACACACCATCTTTTTTTTTTCATTTAAATTTTGTTTGCTAAATGTTTCTCCAAACCTAACCAACAGAGGGTCAGCAGAGTAAATAGAGAAACATTAGAACATATAAGGATTTTATACAAACCAAAATAATTAGCCAGGAATAGGATAATGCCTGGAGTAAGATAAAAGCTTTAAAGGAAGAGCATGTTCTCTCCAAGCACAGTAGTATATTTTGCACTGGGTAAGATATGAACAATTTTAGTGGGGAGAGGTCAGAGGGAGAACATTTAAGTATGAATTTTGAAACACCTGGGCAAAGAGATCCCTATCCATGTTTCATGCTGTCACTTTATCTCCAGATAGGAGAAGTGAGGTAAGTACTAATACAAAATTTAGTGACAAAGACTTTGAGCTGCAGGAAAATTAGGTAATTTGTAAATTTTCTGATTCGGCCATTAAGCTAATGTGGCAGAATCGAGATTCTGGAAGTAGATCTCTTACAGAATTACTACTCTTATTCAGAAGACAGAGGACATGAACAGCTATGCATACGAAAAGTATTTGGCAAATTTTCAAAAGGTAAATCAGCTCCTCTAGACTACATGCTAGGAGAGATCAGCTTATAGACTGGTTAGCTGAATGAAGGACTGGACGTCGCATATCTGCACAGGTAGGTTAGGGTATAGAGGCCTAGAAAAGCCATACTCAGAAAGTGTGGATACCTCCTGGATTGAGAGCTGGGAAGAGAAGAATGGCATCCTGGGTAGTAAGACTGTGGAGGAGTCACTGGTGTGAATTGACAACATCCCTCCATACAGGTAAAGGGAAAGTGCTGAACCCAGCATATTTCAGTTTCTAGATGCCTTGAGGAAGGCATAAGGCAGGGGAGACTGTTGATATGAATCTGTTAAGTTTGGTGAGTTAAGTACATCCGTGGAAAAACATTAAATATAATACTCTATTTATAATGAGAAAGATATTAGTGGAAATGTTACAAATTAGGTGTAACTATATGAGCTAAAACCCAAATGAATTATAAACCATATTTTAAAACCAAAATGAGAAATACCAAAATGGGATAGTAGAATTTCTCACTGGCTTTGCTTCAAGGAATCTATTTAAAGTACTTATGACTATCTTAATAATTAATGCATATTTGTCAAGTTTCTTTGCTCTTTGGTCTAGACCAAGAATTGGAGCCAGGGCAATGGGGCACACCAGAAATATGAGATATGAATTTTCAATCTTGTTAAGAAGCCAGAAAAAAAATAAAAAAATAAAATAATTAAAAATAAAAAATAAAAAAAAGAAGCCAGAACATATACAGGAAACCAATAGAGAAAGAGAACACAGTAATAAGAACCTAAATAAACTACTCAGAAAATTGGTCCTCCAGAGATAGAAAGGAGCAGATCACTATAGTCTAGTTGGTGCTTGAAGAAAATCTTACTCTAAGCAAGTTGTCACTAATGTTGTATAAATGTTCACAGAAAAATGATAAGATATGAGTTCTTATTGTCTGCCAAGAACTGTGCCAATGGTGTTAAATGTATCACCTCACTTACTCCTTCCAACAATTATAGAAAAGGGTGCCATTTTTTAAGAGAGGAAATTTAGGAACCGGTAAGTTAATAATTGAGAGAGAAGGGTTAATTTGTCCAAGACTGACCCCTGAAGCCTGGCCTCTCCTAAAAGGAGTTTTCCTTCTGCAGTGCTCTGTGAGAAACCCACAATGGTTAGTGTGCAAGCCAATCAATGCTTGGTAACAGCTTGGTAACAGTTAAGGCCTGAAACGCAACCCCTCTTCCCCTCCACCCTCAGTCTTGCCAATGGAGGCGTCTATGCTTTACCAACCAAGAATTCCAACATGGCTGACCATACTGCTAACTCATGTGATCCAGTTGCAATTACAAGTCTTGCAATCCAAGTTCTTGATAATGGCAGAGCAGGGGCTTGTGTCTCCCGTCCATCCTCATCACAGGACTAAGCCGACTACAGAAGGTCAGCACTAAGTTTCTGCTCTTCATTTTACTATCATATCCTGGTCCTTGATCACATCACAGTCTAGTCATATAGTATCAAAGATCCACAGCCCAAGGGTCAGAAGCTCTCCTGCAAAGTCAGAAGTCAGGCCCTGCCAAATACTACCTAGGTCACTGCCCCATACTCAATGAGGGTACCAGGAGACATATATATATGTCTGTAAGTGATCTGGGGCAGTGAGTTTCTCCAATGAGGTACTGCTCCTGCAATGAGCATTGTTTGGCCCCTGACCTTGTTTGTGCTACAATCATTTACCCAAGGATCAACCTTTAGTAACGTCAGACCCAATAAATAAGCATTTCAAATTAATGGTGGCCAAATAAATCAGCGAATGCAATCCAGATGGTTGTTATCAATGAGTGGATAATATACCAATGAGTTGATAGCATTTACATCATTTACATGACCCTTGAAGGAAAGCCTATCTTAAAAAGACATTTGAATAAGCTTTTACAAGTAGAATTGGTGATTTAAATGTCTGAAAACAATAAAAAATACAATTCTTTGGGGAGTAGGGCTCAGATTATTTATACTTTAAAAAATCTTAATATTTATTTAATTTTTGAGAGACAGAAGAGACAGAGTGTGAGTGGGGGAGAGGCAGAGAGAAAGAGGGAGCCACAGATTCCAAAGCAAGCTCCAGGCTCTGAGTTGTCAGTGCAGAGCCCAATGTGAGGCTCAAACTCACGAACTGTAAGATCATGACCTGAGCCAAAGTCGATGCTTAACTGACTGAGCCACCCAGGCACCCCAGATTATTTATACTTTAAAAACATAACTAGACCTCTAAAAGCTCAACCTAATGCCACAGCTATATATGGAAACCCCTCTGCCGGGAATAGGGAAATGATAAGCAGATAGACCTGACTTCATAAAGCATATATATAGTGACAATCCATAGATGAAAAACAGTTGGTTCCAATCCAGGGTGGTACATGCTATAAAGGGACAGCTCTGTATGCCATGGGGACAGAGAAAGAGCTTAGCACATGCTGCAGGGCCAGGAAGAGCAGGTGGAAATATCAAGGGGTCTTCCCTTTAGGGTTATGAACTTGGAATGTGAAAAATATTACATCTTTACTTTCAATAACTCTAACTGAAAATTTAGTATGTCTTTCTATAATGATTGTAAAGCAACAAACCACAGCAGCAAAAATGGACTCTGTGGTCACAAAGTAGGAATCATAGATATTTTCACATCATATCACAGTTACTGAAGATATCTTAAAATGTCCTTTATGCTTATCATCATTTCAAAATGACAGAGGTTATTAAACCCATCACTGTATTTTGTCATTTAACACACGAATAAAGAAGCACATTTAACACATGAATAAAGAAGAATAAATTTATTTCCTCTTAAATTTTGATAGATGTGTTTCAAAAGAACTGTTCTCCTTGCTCATACACTTTATTGTATGTATTGAAGCATGACTAAATGGGTCCGTGGTCCCAAAGGAGGAAAAATCCTTCCCCTGGTCTCAGGCAGTGGGTAAGTTTGTGAAAGCAGGTAGAGGAGCCCATACGGTTGTTGGTGGAGGTATGGATGAGGGAGACTGGGGAGGTTGGCTTCTGTCTGGAGGAAATGAACAGTGTTCCAGGTAGAGACACCAGCACATACACATGCAACCCTGGAGCAACGTGAAGTGGGAGCGAGGCACAAATATTGGTAATCTCTGGATCTGGCAGGACAGGAAGAAAGTGGAGGGAAACAATGCAGTTGAGAAAGACAATCAGGTGACAGGCCGTGTGACATCTGGAGGGGCATGCAGAAGAATTTGAATTTCATCCTAAGGGGACTGGGTGGTAAACAAAAGTTTTCAGGCAAAGTGTTCAAAATTATTCTTTCTGTAGTTAAAAAGAAAAAGCCCTCCTCCCAGATAACTTCCCTTTCTCAATCTTACTTCTTTAATACTTGAAAGGATCCTGTGGCAGAGTCATAAATTTCCTTCTATTACATACAGATGGGCAAAGACAACATAGCATTTTATGTGATTTTTTTTCCTACACTGGTCTAATCTTTGTACAATTTTATATACAAATGTTGACTTAAATATGACATAGAGTAATATCACCTTCTCCTTTAATTTTACACATGCTGTAACTATCCAGCCTGGTGATTCATCTCTTTCCCTCCTCATTCCCATGGCGGGGACAGGTCCTCTGTCCCATGGTGACTGCGGGTAGGGGAAGGTATATGAGTATGTTGGGGGGAAGTCTTGTGATGCTGTCCTGACCAAGGCATCCATGGGCCATTAATGGCAATGGGTCCTGTATCTACCTTTTCACTGCTCTCCTAGGTAACATCATTGTGATATTTACTGCTTGTGACCGTACGGTCTTACTCTCTCTGGTCTTAGGCGATGATGTCCCTTCCTGTTGAGTTAGGTTAGGTCTTCCCTGACTCTTGCCGGCAATCCATATCCTACTCCCCCAAGTGTCCACCATGACTTCTACCCAATCCCAACCAGGCAGTCAAACCTGAAACATTCAGCTCGAAAGCTCTCGGTGTCTCCACCTGGTAACCCTTCTCTCCAGCTGTCATCAGTAGCAACCTCCACTCTACAATGGAACACGTAGGAAATTCCAGATGTCCCCCAGATCATGCTTGTCTCCACACACACATCCCAAGCAAGCCACACTGCTGACTTAGCCATATATATAAATATATATATATATATATATTCATATTTATATATTTATATATATGATATACATAAGATATGTATACATATATGTCTTCATATAAGATATATATAAGATACACACACACACACACACACACGTGTGTGTGTGTGTGTGTGTGTGTGTGTGTGTGTGTGTCTTGATTGAAGAACTGCACCTTCTTTCTTCATTTAACTGATCTGAGAAAAAATACCCTACAGAATTTGAGACTAGATCACCAGCTCTTCCCCCTCCTTATTGGTGCTCTTCTCCTTCCTACAATCCACCAGGCAGAAAGACTGAGAGTTCCCATTCTATCCTGCTCTGGCTGGTACTTCCCCTGTATCATATCCTCCTTACTACCTGCTACAGGAGAATTTAAGGCTTAGCCTACATTGTGAAACAACCAGTGATCTGAGTCTGCCAGACATAAGTCTTATAAAAAATTACCCAGTCATCTTGAAAATAAAATAGGGACATGAGAGGATTAAAACCTATATAATGTTCTAAAAATAATACCACTGGATCATCATTTTTCTTTAAAACCATTTCTTTCAATGTGCCATTCAGAATGGCCTGGACCCATCCCCAACCAATGGATCTGAAAGCCTCAAACTTTTTGTGTCTCATGGTGGATGGAGATTTCTGCACAAAGCATTAGTTTGATGCTCTAATTTGAGAGCAGACATAAGTTAAGAAGGCAGATTTTTACACTTTTATACTGTCACACTGCCAAATCCATAAGCCAACTTATTGGAGGGTCTCACCCCCCTCCTATCTTCTCTCTTGTCTCTGTTTCCCTCTCTCTTTCCCTTTCCTCTGCTTCTCCCTTATTCAATCCTCTAGCTGGCTGCCTCGTGCTCGTCCACATAGAAAACTCTATTCTAGAAAACCGTACTCAGGGAGGCTTCAACGATAATGCATTACACGTGGTAATACAAACAATTGTTAGAACAATTATGCTCTTTAAAACATGACTCCCATTCAGTGCTTTGGTTTCCCTGCCTTTGTGCTTCAGGCTAAATATTACTCAGACTCCTGCAAGGCTGGGTGCTTTCTCACCAATTATCTGAAAGGCCCAGAGAACAGGACTTACATCAAAGCCAGGCCTAATGACAAAGGACACCTGGCCACTGCAAACACAGGCATCTCTCAGCTCCTCGCTCCATTTGGCAAAAAGCTATTTCCATCTCAGTCACGATGTAACAAAGGACTAATTGATGGGAGCATTTTTTTCCATCTTTCAAAAAATAAATTGAGCCAACCCCACAAGCTCATCTAGAGGAATTAATTAGGGAATAGGAAATCTCCAAAGCCATCCTTAAATTCAGATTGAACAAAGCCCAGGGAACAGATGGCTTTTCATCTGAATTCTTTAAAACCTTTAGCACTCTGCTAATTCCCCTACAGGAATGAAAAAAATAAATTGCTAAATGAATTTGAGCAAACCATTTCACCAGGTGTTCATTTCCCCTAAGGTTCCTTCTGCTCTAGGAAAAAAAAGAAAGAAAGAAAGAAACCCAACAGGTATCCTCTCTACTGATATTATTGTAATTTCATTTGTACATCTGAGTCCTTCCCTAAGGGCCCATTGTAGACTTCCCCAGCATTTCTGACTACCAAGCTGGGGGACTGATTCCCTTAATTGATGCAGCTGATCAGAGACAACTGCTCAGAGCACAAGGATGATGTCAGCACACAGAAAACAAAGTCCAGAATGAGGTTGCTGTTCAAGCAAAACAGAGAAATAGGAAACGATTTTGTTATTCTGTTTCAGATACCTGGAGATTTCTGGAGTAAGGGCTGGTGACGTTTGATTGCATTATCCCAATAGTTAAGAGATTTGTTTCTCCTACACACACGTGTGCCCATGTAGAAATACAGTGAGGGAGAAGGGCATTGCCTCTCATTTACATGGTTCACAAGAAGCTGTCCTACACAGGACCCTGGAAGGGATGAACTGCTCACATGTACACATTTTCTATTCCAAGGATATCTAAATATCACTTCTCACGAGAATCTAGTATACATTTTTAAAGCAGTTTTTACACATTTATTATAATTTATTTTGATTAACATTTTAAACTGAATAATTATATTTAGAATTCTGATACTATACTAGAATATCAGAACATCCTGGTATCCATCCTTTTGTTGTTTTTTTTTAATAAAAATTTACACTAAATATAATCTACCCATAGAATGGACCATTCCAGAGAAAATGCAATAGACCACTAAAACTCAAAGACGACGCAATTCTGATACAGGTAAGTTCTTTTTCTTTTTTTAAATGTTTATTTTTGAGAGATAGAGATTGCAGGGAGGGGCAGAGACAGAGGGAGGCAGAGAATCCCAAGCAGCCTCTGCGTTGTCAGCACAGAGCCTGATGCCGGGACTCGAACTGTGAGATCATGACTGGAGCCGAAATCGAGTTGGACACTTAACCAACTTAGCCACCCACGCACCCCATAAGATCTGATACATGGATTAAAATGTGCACTGAGAAATCCTTGGATGGGGGTCATAAAAGGGAACTGAACCCCTAAAAGGAAAATATCTTAAGCCTCTCAGCAAAATGGAGGGGATTTTTGTTTTCCAGAGCTCAACTCCAGCCCCAGGACACTCCACAGACTGACCCCAAAGGTTCAAGCCTTCACTGGCAGCAGCTTCTGGGTCACTTCCTTCTCACCTGCCTACCACAGCTGCTGTAACAGCTCCCATCTCCACTGTACACAACCTCCCCAGTCTACTCTACTCTAGAAAGAGTTCTGACGATACAGAGCTCCACTTTCATCATGGTGGATGTGAGAGAATTTTAGTCCCAGGAGCCTTTTGTTCTAAGGGGAAGGGCTGATAAGTGAAACTTCTGGAAGCAGATGTTATGTTAAAAATAAAGGAATAGATACAATTACACACACACACACACACACACACACACACACCCTCACACTTATTCATTCAATAAAGAGTCAATAAGCACTCTGCCAGGACTTAAGGGAAAAAAATAAGAGAGTAAAATAGAAATGATCCTTGCCCTCTTAGAGTTCTACATTCCTTTTGGGGAGGCAGACAGTGGAATGTCCCCACATGTATATAATTACAAACTGTAATAAACGCTAGGAAGATTAAAGGATAAGAAGTATACAGAGGTAGAAACCAGTCTAGGCAGGGATGCCAGTCTTTCCTGAACACTGAATTTTTGAACTGATACCAGAAAAATGAACACACATAAACTGCTGTGAACGTTATGATAAAGGGTAAAATGTGTCCCAGTGAGGGAAACAGCATGAGCAAAGGCCCTGAGAGAGCATGCGGCTGAGCATATTTGAGGGACTGAAACAGATCCAGGGGCTGGCAGGAAGTCGGCAAAGGCTCAAGTGGCATAGGAGGGTTTTAAGCCTGCTGGGCCTTGAGGGACAGTGGAAGTGTCTCGTTTGTTTGCACCTCCCAGAAGCAGCCTCTGAGATCATGGCTCTGCAAGGAGGTGAGCCCAAAATGCACCAGTAGGGGGGATATGACACAAAACAGGGAAGACAGCAGACAGAGGATGGGGTATCAATTAAACTACCACTGTGGGCTAGTGGAGCTTCACCAGCTGCCAGGGAACTGGGAGATCATGTAGAACACGTATCTCAGGACCATCGCACCCAAGGGGCAAAGGAGTTAGCGTCCTTACTCACCAATTGTCATTAACCCTGGATGGAGGACGCTGGGCCAGCACCTCAGGATCTCAGTACCTGGTGTGGGGCCTGCTGCGTGAGAGCCCAACAGAGGAAGCCCTCAGGCAGGGGGAGGCTGGGCCGAGGCTAAAGGCACCTGGCAGGTCACTCACGTTATCAGCTACGTCACCACAGATCTACACGTGTACACTCCCTGCTTACAGAGCAGCATTCGTCACCTCAGAAAGCAGCAGAATTCATGTCTCCACTTTTAATATTTGTATGTCCACACTTCTGTAAGGCAACGCACCTTACATGCATGAGCAGTTAAGTCTCAAGTGCATCCATCTGATGCTCTCCAAAGTGCTCTGTGGTAGGTTAGGGTCACTGCTTACATTTTACACACTAGAAAATGGAGGATCACTGAGACAGAGCAAACTGTTCAAGGCCATTTAAAGGAGAAGTACCTTTGGGGCACCTGGGTAGCTCAGTTGGTTCAGCATCTGACTTTGGCTAGGTCATGATCTCACGGCTCGTGAGTTCAAGCCCCCCACGTTGGGCTCTGTGCTGGTAGCTCAGGGACTGGAGCTTGCTTCAGATTCTCTCTCTCTCTCTCTCTCTCTCTCTCTCTCTCTCTCTCTCTCTTTCTCTCTCTCTCTCTGCCCCTCCCCTGCCCACTCTCTGTCTCTCAAAAATAAATAAAATAAAGGAGAAATACCTTCAATTCAAATTCAAGGCAACAGTTTCAACAGCCATTTTTATTCCTGCCACGCCATAATGACACAAGTGACATATGACAAGATAAGGTCTACAAATCCAATTAAACCTAATCATACAATGGACTAGGACCAGGGCATATAGGAACTACTGAAGAAAAAAAAAAGAGAGAGAGAGAGAGAGAGAGAGAGAGATTCCTATAATTTACCTTAGTGTATCTAATTCTAAAATGTAACAGAACCATTTTATTATCAAATGATAATAAAAGGCAGCAATACAGTAAAAATAAAAGGTATGAGTATCTTCTCCAATAGATCAATATTTAATATATTTTAATTGATGAGCAAGAAGATTAATTATGAAAAGGATGAAAGATAAAGAAGAGAGTCCAATATGATTGACTTCAACACCATCTGTAAATGGAGAACAATTAGGTAAGCCAACTCTCTTAAGCGTGAAGATAAATTATCACCAGGAAGATATTATTATACTCCTTTTAAACTTAACTTCTAGTTCTTAGGCTTTACAGATAAGAATGAATGAAACTGAATGCAGGGAGAAGCCTGCCTTTCTGAAATTCTATCCCTGCATGGAAAAGTGAGACAGTTCCCCTCATATCAATTTCTGAAACATACTTTTGGGCAGCAGAAAATCATTTTTCATATGCAAGTATGAGAGGTCAAATGTCAGCTTCAGGGCATAGGTTGTGTTTTATAGACATGTGTTTTAATGTGATTCTCATACTTTGGTTTATGATATCCCTTTTCAAAGTGAATATTTCCACTCTGTTGGCCAGGGCGCCAGTCTTATTGCTGATTATGTGTCAAGTCTTGAACATCATCCCACATTGTCTGAAAAATGAGCCCCACCATGGCTTTGCACTATGCAATGAGATGGGAACGTAAAGGATAACCTGGTGGGAGAACGTCCACTATTAAAAAGAAGACAGAGAAAATCTGTAAGTAAGAAAGCAGATTTTTCAGAGTACCTATTTTCTGGGGGAATTTCTGCTGACCACACAGCCCAGATCTGTAGTTCCCAACACGCCTGACTCCATTTCCTGCAGTGCACCATTTCTAGGTAATTGTTGTCCCATAAGGATGGGAACTATGTATTTTTTTTCTCAAGATGACAAAATACTGCTTTCAAAGGAGACATTGCAATAATAAGAATTGTTGCAGGTTCTTACAGGGGAAATGTCTGGGGTTGAGGTGGACATTCTTTAGCATTTTTTATTTATATTCACTCTTAGTTTTGAAGCACGATCTATTTTCAATATCCTCTGCATCTGGCCATTAAAGCTAATGTCAGTGTGGTGGGAGAAATCTTGTATTATTGATAAATGCCAAAAGCCTCTCTTCCCAACTCAGGAACAGCTTACACCAGCTTTAGAAATTCTAGTTCCTTTTCAAGTGGTTTTACTCCAATGTCACAGAAAGATCATGCATGTAATGATATTCCCAATAATAATGGAATCTAAATTTCTCTATCGAACCCAGATTCAAATTTTTAGAACTTGTATATATCGGACCTGTGAGAAACTCTGAAGAACACCATCTTGGTACTTGTAGAACACTTAACCCAAATCATCAACAGCTTATTTATTTATCTTTTCAAATATAAAATAGTTCCTTTTAGTGGTTTCTTTCCTACTGTGCCTTTGACAATTAGGTTCTTATCCTACAAAAGATTAAAAGGTTCTTTTTAAACAATTTTTTTTTAATGTTTATTTATTTTTGAGACAGAGAGAGACAGAGCATGAACGGGGGAGGGTCAGGGAGAGGGACACACAGAATCTGAAACAGGCTCCAGGCTCTGAGCCATCAGCACAGAGCCCGACGCGGGGCTCAAACTCACGGACCGTGAGATCATGACCTGAGCCGAAGTCGGCCGCTTAACCGACTGAGCCACCCAGGTGCCCCTAAAAGGTTCTTTAAAGATGTTAAGTCCTAAAGCTTTGACTTCACCCACAGTGGAGGATTCCCTAAGAGGTCCTGAGTAGCTGTCTTCTCTCCACACCCATGTCTATGTCATGTGTTATAAAGGTGGACATAACACATAGAAATTCATAGTGCTAAAAAAACAATGATGGATACCTCCTTTTTGAAAAGAAATAACAGTGCCTGCTGATTTTTAAGTATCTTTTTACTGTTTTGTGGGAAGATCTCAAAAAAAAACCAATTACAGTTCTACATGCTTTTGGATATTGTTAGGGTTTTGCCATTAGCCACAAACCACATTTAAAAAAAAATTCTTGAGACTTTTACTGTCGTTGGTTTGGTGAGACTTTTAGCAAACAAATTGTTTCAGAATGCTGACGTCAATACAGTATGGTATGCTAGGTGATGAGATACTTCTCTTATAAAGAGGGCCCAACATATTAATCACTCTCCTGAGTCAATAAACATTTTTACTGTTCTTAGTAACAAAAAGACATGTGAGAATTTTTTTAAATCAGGATTTTCAATATGACTATTGACATTAATATTTCTGACTTACCAAAGACTTAAGAAGATATAAAATATTTTGGTCTTAGAAGATATAAAACTCAGTCCTCTCTAAATAAATTTAAATCATTTAAAGCACTGTTCACTGAGCCCATAGTTATATATGATACTTAGAACTTTGTTTACAAATCTCTTATTTAATTCTAAACTCTACCTTTTCATTAATGTGTCATTACTTCCATTTTACAAATAAAGACACTAAATGCCAGATAAGGATGCTATGTGTTAGAGTAGGGGGTTTCTACATTCATTGGAATCGCCTGGATGGCTCCAACTACTGATGCTTCTGTCCCAAGCCCAGAGATTATAGTTTACTTGCTCTAGAGTGTGACCTAGGCTTTGTAATTTTTAAGAGACCCTTACGTGCTTCAAATATGAAGAAAGGTTTGGAAACTCCTTGGTGACAAAATAGAACCAATAGAAATCTCAGGGTTCTTGGAAGTTATTAATTTTCTATATTACATTGCATGTAGCGTGGGGTATTTAATCAGATAATTCTAAAAACCGAAAATATGTGACTAATATTCGCAATGCCATTCTTTTATAAGAGAGATTTTCTTTCTGGGTTGGTGATCAACTCTAATATACAGTGTTATCATATGTGATATTTAATATATATGTGATAATAATATTTAAATTTAAAATTAATGAGTGTAGTTCCTATATGCCAGGTTTGTTTCACAAGTACTGTTGCATGTGTTTTCCATAGTGCTGTAACAATCTTTTACACTTTTAGAAGTGAGGAATCTGGGACACAGAATAGTGATATAGCTTGCTGGAGGTTCCATAGCCAATAAATGGCAAAGACAAGATTCAGACCCAGACCTGCCAGAACCCTGGGCTTATGCTCTTGGTCACCACAGTATCTCATATGGCCTCAACATTCGTGGATGATAATAATGACACAGTTTCAACTAAGGGTGAGATGCATAGCTAACAGTCCATTATTCTTGTCAAATTCATCCTTGAAACTATTTTGTCTTAAGTTTCTTTGTTGAGGCCCCCAGCTTTCCTTCATTCTATCTCAAAAACCATACTGGATGCCTGATCCTACCGCTTCCTTTCTCAAGATACATTATGTCTCCACTGAGCATCCTTCATTCAACAATGAAAGAAAAATGTAACCTGTTTATTGCTATTGTTATTTGGGATTTGTCACATGCAGCTGAAGTATTTTTTAATTATGCATAGAGATGGAGTAGAATATACACAAGGGCCTATTAATAGAAAGCACAAAAACTTCACAAACAATTTTGGGAACTACACCCACAGGTACAGAGTAGCTAAGGAGAAGAGCAGAAGGCATCTCATGAACTTCTCAACTACACACTGGATTCCTAGAGTGTTTCCACTATTTCTCAGGGCCCATTAAATCCCAGTTGTTGTTTTTTTTTAACATTTATTTATTTTTGAGACAGAGACAGAGCATGAATGGGGGAGGGGCAGAGAGAGAGGGAGACACAGAATGGGAAGCAGGCTCCAAGCTCTGAGCCATCAGCCCAGAGCCCGACGCGGGGCTCGAACTCACGGACCGCGAGATCGTGACCTGAGCCGAAGTCGGACGCTCAACCGACTGAGCCACCCAGGCGCCCCTAAATCCCAGTTTTAAAAGAAACCATATAGGCACCTAATTGGCTCAGCTAAAACATATGACTCTTGGTCTTGGATCAGGTCATGATCTCATGGTTGGTGGGATCGAGTCCTGCATCAAGCTCTGTGCTGGCAGCACCAAGCGTGCTTGGGCTTCTCTCTCTCCCTCTCTCTCTGCCCCTCCCCTGCTCATGTGCGCACACTTGCTCTCTCTCAGAATAAATAAGTAAACCTTAAGAAAAAAGAAACTGTAAAAAAAGAAACATTTTTTCCTCTTTGGGGATTGTTTACTTGTTTTAATGACTCAAATGACATCTAACAGAATGCATTTCAAATCACATACTGTATTATCATAGACTATAATCGTGTGTGTGTGTGTGTGTGTGTGTGTGTGTGTGTGTGTGTTGAAAATTCAATGAAATATGAAAAATACAGCAATTCAATATAAAGGACTCTTTTAAGGCATGAGAACCTGTGATGTCCATGGAATAACTTTTTCTTTAAGAATTCTCTAATCCCTATTCCTAATACAATCTGAAAGGACATAACATTCATGTAAAGGAAAGCCTGCTATTAGGAATTATTTTTGCAGGTGAAAAATAATTATCAGCAAATAGTAAAAGTCAATAAAATAAATGGTATACTACAGTCCACAGAAAGCTAAAAGCAACATTTAGAAGATGGATTATAGAAATTCAGCCCAAATTCATAGATTAAAGGATATGAGGAGAAAGACAATGATCAAATACATGAGAAGCAAGGCATATATAGGATTGAAAAAGTATGAATTAGAATGCTATAAAGCAAGGAGATGCAATAATCAAAGTAATCTGAAAAGTTTCTGAGCTAAAGAAAGTTTTGAACATTTAGTATAAGGGTCTAAGTAAATACTAGATATTAATAAAGATCAATCTGCAATTAAACAATAATGATATATTTTGTATTTTTCTGGGTATAAATACATATTCTCAAAGCTTCCAGGCAGAAGAGAGTAAAGTAAGAGCTATGAAGATACCATCAGACTTTTCTCAGTGGTGTATGAAATATGGCAATGGAAGGGTGTTTTCAAGGTTTTACGGGGAATGTTTATGACTCCAAAATTCCAATCTCATCCAAGTCCACATTCATTAGTGAGGACAGAAGGACCTTCTCAGACATGAAGTGACTCAGGAAATATACTACTTAGTTATCTGTCTTGAAAAAAATTACTTAAGGAAGTATTTCACCCAACCAAGAAATGAATCAAAACCAAGAAATTAACTCGATTTGAAGGCATGTGTGGCTCAAAAGAAAAGTCAGTGAGTAATGAACTTAACACAAGGTTGGTGTCTAAGTAACTGTTACAAACACAGTTATGAAACTTGACAAATGTCAAAAGTAATTCTTGGATGTATAAAAACATACCGTTTTTTTTTTTTTAAATACTGAAAGGATCTAGTTTTATTTCAATAGAAACAGGGCAGTAGCAGGACTGAAGAGGACAGAAATAAAGGTATTCTAAACTTCTCTTATTCAGATACAGCAAATCAGTTCTGTTTTATTAACAATGTCTATTTATTTATTTATTCATTTGTCTTTTGTGTGCAAGTACCTGGCTCCATGCTAATGTGCAGAGATCAATGATCAGATCTGGGTCCCTGCTACCCAGTGTGTATACTCTAATCAACATAGATCATTTTTTTTTAAGTTCATTTATTTATTTTAAGAGAGAGGCAGAGAGAAAGGAAAAGAGAGAATCCCAATCAGGCTCCATGCTGAGAGCATGGAGCTGGATGCAGGGCTTGAACCCATGAACCATGAGATCATGACCTGCGCCAAAACCAAGAGTCGGATGCTTAACCGACTGACTGAGTCACCCAGGTGCCCCAACAAATAGATAATTTTTAATATGAAAACAACCAAAGGGACTAAAAATAACATATATTACTTAATACCACTATATGAAGAAAAAAGAGAATTTAAGCAATATTTCAAAATGAACAAAAAATATTTCAGTATGAACAAAAGACACTGATAAAATTTAATGACACAATTTTTTTTTTAATAGAGGGAAATTGACCGGAAACTGTAGACAAACAATAGGGATATTGACGTGAATATAAGAAGTCGATTTTTAGGTAAAACTAGTAAGTTTTAAAATCAGGGATATTTTATGTTGATAAAGATGTAGTTCACAGTGAAGTTAGTTGTCTTGAACTTGTAAGCATGAAATAACATTCCAAACATGTGAAATATAAATGTTTAGACTTATGTAATGAAAAACAAAATTATGATTCAGATATAATTATAATTACTTAACATATCTTCATAGATAGATAAGGAAGACATAAACTATATGGTAAAACAAATAAATTTAATAATTTGAAGATTAAGCTAATTTAATAGATACATACACACACTATGCACAATTTCATGAAAAAAAGCATAACTTAGGGTACCTGGATAGCTCAGTCATTTGAGCATCTGACTCGCTCAGGTCATGATCTTGTGGTTTAAGGGATGGAGTCCCACCTTGGGATGGTGTTAGCATGGAGCCACTTGGGTTTCTCTCTCTCCCTCCCATACTCCCACTGTCTCTCAAAATAAACTTTTTTAAAAAATGTATTAAAAAAAAAAGAGGAACTTCCTCAGGCTACATACTTTGATCACACTGAAATAAAACTAGAACTTCGAACCAAAGAAACCATATTTAAGAGTTAAACCTTTGGAAATTGGAAAAAAAAATCTCATAAGTAACTATTTGACAGGGATAATGCTACCCATTAAGTTGTAGCTATAAAAATTTATGAAAATTTTCTAAACCAATACTCAGGGAAATAGTAATTTCCATGATAACCAATATTAAAAAATCTAAGCATTCAATTCAAAAACCTAGAAAAAATCTAAATTTGACATTTCTATAATCTGGACAAATAATAAACATTTTTTTTTATTTTGAGAGAGTGATAGAGAGTAAGCAGGGGAGGGGCAGAAAGAGAGACAAAGGCTGCACTGTTAGGGCAGAACCCAATGCAGGGCTCGAACTCACAAACCAGGAGGTAATGACCTGAGCCAAAATTGAGTTGGATGCTTAATCGACTGAACCACCCAGAAGGCCCATAAATGACATATATTTTTAAATAGTATAACTTTAGCCTTTATAGCCCATCAAAGAACTGTCCATTTCAAAAGTGTCTCTTATAATACTAAAAAAGAAAATGTGGTCCTTTCTTAGTTCAGTTCCAAGGAAATATTTTTTCTTTTCCTCAGATTTATAGGTTTATAATTTTTAAATCAAACATGGGCTCAGTTGACAGCTTACTTTAGTATATTTCTCATTATCCTCAAGTTTATCATCTTATTTTCACTATGTTTAATTTTTAAACCAACCCCAAGTGGAGTTACTGGCAAGACAGCACTGCACTAGTAAATGTTTAACAACCAGTTCACTGTAGGGGAGTGCAGGGAGGTGATGATTTACAACATTTGCTACTTTCTATGGTGTAAAAAGTCTTACCATAGCCAATTTCAAGCTATCACCTTAGGGTCACTGAATATGAAGTTGGTTAAAGGTGCACAGAATCAGGTCTCTTTATCCAGTGCATGTTGGGTCCCATCACACCGTTATTTAGACGCCATTAATGAGTCTATGAACACCTTATTATGAACAGATGGGTGGATGAATGGATGGATGGGTGGGTAGATGGGTGATAGATGGATACATGGATGGGTAGGTAGAAAGGGCATATAAAATTTTTACATGATAGAGATATATTAGCCAGTGTATTTTTTGTTGATTTATTTAATTCTTCAGCTCTGTTTTTTAAATGGATAGGAAGCAAGAATGGGGTGGGCATATCGGTCTTTCAGGGCCATTTCTGAATGCAGAAATGCAGTAACTTGGAAAACTTTAAACAACCAATGGTGACCATGAAAATATTAGTATCAGAAAACCCAGAATAGGAATTTTGTTAATACCAGCTATGAATTTCAAATGGAAATGGAAATTTCTCTTAACAATACTCATTAGTATTCTGCCCATTTCTTCAGCAGCCTCAACTCATTGCGCTTTCACATTTCTCAACTAACATTTATGTGCTTGGGTGATCTTAGCTATTAAATGAGATGGTTACAGTTGATAAACCAAAGTTCTAAAATGTTATGGTTCTATGAAGTGAAGCAATTTCCTCATCATCTCACTCTCTCCTTTCACTCATTTAAGGATAAGAAAGTAATCAGCGTGGCTTCGGTGGCTCAATCGGTTAAGTGTTCAACTCTTGATTTCGGCTCAGGTCATGATCTCATGATTTGTGGAAGCCCTTAGCATGGAGCCTCCTTGGGATTCTCTCTCTCCTTCTCTCTCTCTGCCCTCCCTTGCTCACTTGCACTCTTTCAAAATTAACAAATTTTTTAAAATATAGGAAAGTAATGATTTTAATCCTGATACCATTTTTTAAGTACTAGCCTTTGAGATTTAAAATTTTAGTTATGTGGTAATATTTTGCATTTTGTCATCATTATATATTTACAAGAAGATGGAGGATTTGGAAGAGATTACCTTGCCTAGTTGAATGATGGTGTTCCTGGACTCAAAACTGGGAGATGATTTATTTAGTCCAGTAAAGAAGCTTCATAAATGCTTTTGAAGAGATCTTATTACTAAAGAATATTAATTAGCCTTTATGCTAACTGTATTAAAGATATATATATATACATATATATATACATATATATATATATATCTGAGCTCAATTTTGTGTATGTATACACACACACACACACACACACATATATATATATATATATGTATATGTATATGTATATGTATATGTATATGTATATGTATAAATCCTATTGCAACACAAGCATTACAAGCTACAATATTTATTTCATTTGTCAAGTCCTAGTCCTGGCTTGAAATTTTAAAAGAGGAAAACACATTGAGATGTTTCATACTACTAAAATTTTTAAGTTCAACTAGGTAACAGAAGTTCTCTTTGACTGTAATTATGGCTCTTGGTGAGGAACAGGAATAATCATTTTGTCTAATTCCTGTTAACTACACCTGCTTCTCTTAGAGTTTTTCCCTCCAGATTTCCTCTTACCACTCTTAAGATAGCACCAAAAAGTAAAGAGAAGACATTCTACCACCTAAAAGACGAAATCTCAAAAGTGGCGAAGTCCACTACGTCTTATTTTTAATTACATCTCCAGCATCTAAATGGTCAATATTCTGCCTGCTTTACAAGCCACATGCAAATCTTCCAATTATATAAAGGATTTATGGCAACTGCACTGTATCTGCAAAGAAATGGAAGAGGTAGTAAAACAGCTGCTTTGTCATCAAAATAGATAAACACACACATCACAGCAAATCTTTGTGGTGTCCTACACTACAACCCTTCTACCAGACTGAAGTCATCTGTTGTGTTGGATAATTACATGTCCTTTCCACCTCCAGCACATGAGCTGTACCTGTCTGCTTTTCTGCCTTGAAACTTTCTCCAAAGCTATGGTAGGCTGCTCACTCTTTGCAGCCTCAGACATTTAAGTAAGTTAACACCCATGGGAACAACCCTCAACCGCTGGTCCCTGACTTCACTGGGTTAACAGTTCACCTCCCTCTCCCTCTCATCTGATAAAACAGCCTGAGGAATGTTTTTTCACAATTCCTCAGCAAGTTCCAGATGGATTGATCCTCAGTTGCCCACAGTGGCAACCTGCTGAACAGTGCACCTCTATATCCCCGATGCTCCCTCCATCTTACTCTCTTCCCCCCTTCACTTCTCTTTCCCGGACCATCTCAAACGACCGGCACCCAAGTTCTCCCATCAGGTTCTACCTTTGCAGGAGCTCAAAGACACACAGTAGATCGATAGATATCATGTTTTCCTAATGTTTTATTGTTACAATTTTCAAACACAAAATTACATAGAATTATAAAATAAATGACCACTTAGTCATCACCAAGATTGAGCAAAGTTCTGCCATGCATGTTTCATGGAACCATCTTCTGAGGATATTCTCAATAAGATTTAGTCAGAAAGATAAAAGTATCAGAGTACCTCAGCCTCAATCTTGTTCCAGTTCTAAGGAGGAAGTACTTCTCATTACATAGAATTTAATTACCCAATGAATATGAGATGTTTTCAGAAGCATTTAATAACCACTAACTACCTATTATTAAAATCTGCTGGGCTGAAGCAAAAGATGTGGTAAACAGATCTCTTGACAAAAAGTCCCAAATCCTTGAGGTAATATCTGTAATTCAGCAAATGTGTATTGAGCCCTTACTTGGTCTGGCTACTATGCTAGGTGCTGGAGATCCCGTCAAATAAATCCTGAACTCTGGCCCACGAAGCCCACAAGAGAAAACCAGATGAACAATAACCAGTTTAGCAAATGAATTAACAAGATTATTACAAATTTTAATTAGTGCTGATAAAGAAAGAGACAGTCCCTTGTAGAAGGTCTTTGAGGAGAAGGGAGGGATGAGGGCCACTGAGGAGGTCAAGTTTGGGCTGAGGCTTGAAGGCTAAGAGTGAGGCAACTTGAGAAAACAGCCAGTGTGGCCTTGGTGCGGTGGACTCCTATCTGAGGCAAGGGTGGAGGGATGTGGCAGGGCTTAGAACATGCAGAGCCTTGCAGATGAAGATAATAAATTAGGATGTTATTCTTAAAGCAATGTGATATTCCTGAAAGACTTAAAATAGCAGATATGTGAGATGGCTCCCATTTTTGAAAGATTGCCTTGACTGTTAAGTGTGAAATGACTTGTGGTTTTATCACCAACTCATAAACAACTAGGCCTTGAGGACAAGCACAAGTAAGCAGTTCCATAGCCTTTCCCTTTATAAAACATGGCTTCAAGAATCCACTGCCACTCTCTGAACTCAGGCCCTCATTTCCTTTTTCCTAGATAATTTCCAGAATTATCTGGAATCTTTTGTCTGAATCCCTCTGTCCAAATTATCTTCCTGCAGCTGATTTCTTAACATAACATCCCTCTGCTAAAAGGCGTCGATGATTCTCCCCTATACAAAATGAAGTACAGATTCTTTAGTTTCTTCTTGTAATGTAACTTCCCAGGTTTTATCTCCAGCTATTCCATCATGTTTCTTTTTAAAAAAATTTTTTCTTTGATGTTTATTTATTTTTGAGACAGAGAGAGACAGAGCATGAATGGGGGAGGGGCAAAGAGGGGAAGACACAGAATCTGAAGCAGGCTCCAGGCTCCGAGCTGTCAGCACAGAGCCTGACGTGGGGCTCAAACTCATGGACCGCGAGATCATGACCTGAGCCAAAGTCAGATGCTTAACCAACTGAGCCACCCAGGTGCCCTGTCATGTTTCTTTCTTATACACTACCCAAGTTAGATCACTTACTAATATTCAAATGGGTATACTTTATATAAATATATATAACATACAAAATATGTAAGTATATAATATATATAATATATAAATATATATTATAATAGGAATATGAACCAGGAAAGAGAGAATAGAAACCATATTGCAAATAATTAACAAAAACAGCTTAAAAGAGTGAAAAAATAAGAAGTAGGAAGTAATCTGAATATCAGTATAAAAACTGATAACATGACAAGTTATCTTTGCTTCTCTGTCAATTCCATATTCTAAGCACTAGCATTACCTGGGAGACTATATGTAATGTAAAACATAGCCCAAATGTGATCACTCCCACCACTGCCGCTTTGGCCCACAGCCTGCCTGGATGCAATATTAGCTTAGCTTAGTTTCTCTCCTTCTAAACTTGCAAATTTCCTTTCTATTCTCCACATGGTAGTTAGAATAACCTCATGCAACCTATATCAGATGCAATTTTTCCTCTGGTTGAGACAGATCATATTCAGAATTAAATACTTACTCTGCTCTGGAATGACCTGTTTCTTTCACTATCTTTCTGACCTCATCTGCAACCCTTATCTCCCTTTCTCTTTGCAATTCAATCACATGGGTTTCTTCATTATTCATTGAATGGACCAAGACTGCCCCTACCTTTCCATCTTTGTAACTATCAGTCCCTCTTGATACATTCTTCTCCCAAGTACCTATGGAGCTACCTTATTTCAATCCAGGTTCGCTGAGATGTCCCCTTATCAGACAATCCTTTACGGACTCCACTATCAAAAACATCCCAATCACTCTCTATTCCCTTATCCAGCTTTATTTTCTTTAAAGGACATTCTAGCTGATATAGGGTATGTGGATTGGTTCATTATTTGCCTGTTCTCTTTTCTCAATAAGAATGCAAGCTCATTGACAGTCAGAACTTCATCTGTTTCACTCCTGTATCCCCAAAACCTGGTACCCTAACTAAAGTGGGTACTCAGTACATGTTTCCTTAGTGAATGAATAAAGAAATAAGCAAGCGATATATTCACATAGTGGAAAGCTATACAGCAGTTAACATTAATAAACTTGGTAAGTACTATCAACATGAAAAATGTTTCAAACCAAAATGTTGAGTTCAAAAAGCAAGTTGATGGGACACCTGAATGGCTCAGTTAAGTGTCAGACTCTTGATTTCAGCTCAGGTCATGATCTCACCATGCCCGAGATTGAGTCCCACATTAGGCTCCGTGCTGATAGCATAGAGCCTGCTTGGGATTCTCTCTCTCCTCTCTCTCTGCCCCTCCCTCCTTCTCTCCCTCTCTAAATAAATAGACATTTAAAAAAAAAAAAAAGCAAGTTGAAGAAAGTTACATTGAAGACATTTAAATCAAAGTGGCCTATTCTGGAAAATCAGAATTACCTCCTCTAGCAAAATATCATAAGTTACAAATTATACATTAAGTATTCTTATTTTTAAGCTGAGTCCCATAGTGTTTCATTGCTTGCTCTAAATCACAGATCAGTGAGTAGTGGAATGGGGCAGGAGGGGGACAATCACCAATTCACTGGTCTCTTCTTCCTTCCAGCACCCTTGAATGTGCTAAGAATAACCTCAATCATGACACAACTCAAATGTGAGATTCCTGCAGGCTCCTCAATGAGAGAAGGGCCACCACTATTTCTTCTTTTCTTCTTTCTCACCATTACCATAAGTGCAGTGGGTATGAGTATCACTCCAAAAACGTGAGTGCAGAAAGTGAAACATTTATTTGTTTTCTTTATATCTCACGGTATACCCCATGCTGCTTAGATGGTGAAAAAAATCACTCGGTTCTCCCCAGTGTCCACCATCCCCTCCCAACAATGGTTTATGAAGGGCTCAGGGATGGTACATAGAGCAGAATATTCACTCGGACCCCTCAGTTCATCCCTTGGTCACACAAATAACTATGGAATGGTTTACTGTCCAGGCTTGCATATTCCTTTCAGCCCCCAATTAAGGACCATGGTTGAACAGCACACCATCTCTATATTCTGGGGAGCCTTCAAATAACTCAAGTCCTCCACATGGGCTTCTGTGACAGCTATTCTTCTACCATTTTCCACGGGTTCCCATCACTCACAAATCCCCCAAATATTGTTAGTGTTGTCTTGGGGAGCCTCTTCTCTTCTTGTCCCACCTTGTTCTATCACCTTCCACTCCTATCATGCTGTCAGTGACCCTGGGCTAATGGGAAAAAAGACTGGTTGGGATGGAAAGGATTTGTGGGAAGGTAAATGGAGGGAAGATCTTGAGTGCAATGGTACATGAAGCTTACATTAACCACACAAACAAATGCCAAGCTACAGCTATGAGGGAAGCTAGGAAGGAACAGTTCATGACACTATGGGGGAGTTTGAGAAGACTTCCTGAAAGACTGCCAATGAACCTGAAGTATGAATAAGGGTTAAGAAACCCAAGATGAGGCCAGCAAGCATCCCAGGGGAAGAACAAATCCTGTGTTATGGAATAAAAGGGAAGGGACACGGTACACATGAGCTCCTGTTATATAGTAAGTGCTCAGTAAATGGACATTGTAGTAACAGAATAATTATTATTCACAGTGTTTGCCCAAATAAGGCATTTTTCCCAACTCAGAACAGAGACAGCTGGAAAAGTTAATCACAAAAAGGAATGACCACATGAGAAAGAGCATCAAATACAGGAAGCCAAAAGAGAAAGGACCAAAGCCACAAATGTAAGCCTGACATGTTTCACCTGCACTAAGGTTGGCAAAGTGCAGCATTCAGGAGCAGTCAGATCATAAGAAAAAAAAAAAAAAAGTGTTCTCTCTGGAAAGGCTATTTGTGAAGAAACACTAGAGGAGAAAAAAAGGGGGCCCACACAATAAGCTGCATTCTCATATATTTAGGATACAACTACCATCTCACCCCAAATCTTGGACCTTCCTGAAAGAAGCAGGATGGACACCGCCATGTTTCCTCAGTTCCTCAAGTGGGGGTTAAATCAAACGAATACTGTTATCTTATTTTTGTTGTTGTTGTTGTTGTTCAATTAGTGTAGAAGTGGTTCCTGACCAGTCTCTACTCAGTGATAGACAAAGCTGTGAAATTTTAATTCTCGAATAAATGCTATCAACTTCCCCCCTTCCATCCCCCAACAGCCACAGCTACCACACCATGAGAAAATAGAAAACATAAAATCACTAATCAATGAGGCCTCAATCCATTCAAACAGAAAACAGTTCACTGTAATCTGTAGCACAATCTGGTTATTAAAACTTCAGTCTCCTTTAAATGGATATTTGGTAGCATTCAGGTCCCCAGTTTCTCTTCTGCTTGAAACTTGGGCAGAATGGGCCTGATTTCTCCGTTCTGCCCTCTCTCACTCCCTCCCATCCCCTTTCCCCTTACCACAGCTCCTGCTCACCCTCAAGGCAGTATATAGCTTGCAACAGAAGGAAAGAGAAACTTTTAAAGGTAAATATGGAGACTCTTTCATCTGTGATTGGACCCCTGCTTTCTGGCTAGCACCACTGAAATCTGTGTTTAGTAGAACCTCAGAATGTACATTTTGAAATTTCTCAAGTAACTGAAGTAGGTGACAATCCAAACATGTAAACACTTAGAAATGGCAGTTATCATTTTGAAACAGTGTTCCTTTTGTTTCAGCAATTCACAATGAATTAGATCAATTTCGCTATGAGACTACAACTTGCCTGCCAGTGGCCTCCAGACATCCTTCAATGCTGCCTCAAAATAAAACCAGACCTCAGCCCCAGGAAAAGATCAACATTTCTACAGGACCCAGCATGGTGTGTATTTGCTCAGGATTTCTGTCTTCTTAATTAAATATTTTTCAGTCCCTGTCTCAGAAACTGGAAAACACAATTGAAATGCTACAAGATACATAGTATTCTAAGCTTGTATGTGAAATGGTAGCTAGAGGCCATGAAATAACACCACAGCTATTACAGATAATTATCAAGGATATTCTGTGAGAACATAAACAATGGACTAAAAAACCATAGACTGTATTACTTTTACTAAATAAAAACAACTGTGTCACATTTTCTAAAAGTGATATTATTATCGTATAACCCTCACTGATAATAGCAGATGGGTGGATTTTTTAAAAATATATTTTAAACAAAAGAGTGGTCAGCCCTGATTTAATATGGGATATATTCAATACCAGAGTGAATCACTCCTATTTGTCACGCCACCTATGTCTGCCCCAAGAACGTTGCCAAAGGAAGTAATACTGGTTACTCCCAGTAACCTGGATTTTCTCCAAAATGTTTTACAGAGCCATACTTCCAAAAGCTGAATTTTCTGGAAAGTAATTGTCATGCTACTTACTGAATGACAATAGAGTCTATCTATAATTAAACGTGAAATAAAAATAGAAGCCTTTATGGAAGTTTAGTGAAACTTGGGAGTTGGGTCAAAGGCACAGACATATGTGATAACACTACCCAAAAGATTTTTTTTTAATAAATTGTTTGGACATGTGATTCTACTAAGTAATAAATGCCAATCATAGATTCACGTATTTAAATTCTAAATTCAATCCAAGACAAGCAGGATTTTGTTTTTTGTTGACATTAATTTACAACTTATTTACTTCCTAAATAATATTTGGACAATTGTGCAACAATTAAAAAATGTATAAGACTTTTTATTTCCTAAAATACTAATAGAATCTCTTTGAGAAATACCGTGCTACTTGAAAAAAATTAGGGTGATGTTAATAAGGACAGAGAGGTGAGAGATCATAACTTGGGGAGTAGAGTGGAATGCAGGAGATGTCTGCTAGTTAGGCTATGAGCAGTGACGGCCATGTTGAAGGTTATAAAGATATTCCAGAACTGACAGAAAAATAGAACACAGTCTTGGTCCAGCTGAAGTGCTATATTCTGTTGATTTCTGAATAGGACATGCTTCTCAATTATTTCAAACAAGGTGAATCAAACTTGAGCACTGTTTTCTGGTGGGTGGGAGCAACTTTTGCATTTGGATCCCACTTACTACAGCAACTACACTTTTTACATATAGAATTTAATGTATACCTCTTAAGTAAACTTCATGATTACACATCTTTGTTTACTTTGCACTACATGATTAATTATGACTTGACAGGAGTGAGTTATAATTCTCCCAACTATTAAAATGCCATATAATGTAACAATTAAAAAAAAAGTGTCTGAAATCCAACTGCCTGAGTTCAAATCCCTACCTATGTAACTCTGAACAAATTCTTCAGTATCTAGAACCTCATTATCTTCAAGTATAAAACTGGAAGTAATAAAAAGTAATTAAATATGTGGACTCTGGAGCAAACTGCCTGGTTTTAATGGTGTTCCCTACTTATATTCTATGTGACCTAAGGCCAATTACTTACTTTTTCTGTGTCTGAATTTTCTCATCTATTAAATGGTTATCAACAGTACCTAGATCAAACAGTTCCTGATTAAAGTACAGTTTAAATTACATACTATGCTAAATTTCCTTCCTGGAAGATTATAAAAATTTTTAACTAGCCCTGGATATTACCAAGCTAGTTGATTGATTTTTTTTTTTAACTGTAGTAAGTACAGTTGGTTCCCAATATATGCTGGTGTCACTTACAATTTTTTCACTTCAAGAAGGTGCAAAAGTAATATGCATTCAAGAGAAACTATCCTTCAAATTTTGAATTTTAATCTTTTCCTGGGCTAGTGATCTGCAGTACCTTGCTCCTTCATGATGCTGGCCAGTGGTAGCAGCCACAGCTCCCAGTCAGCCATGTGACCATAGGGTAAACAACTGATACAACCATTCGGTACCCAAACAATAATTCTATTTTTCACTTTCAGTACAGTATTCAATAAATTACATGACATATTCAACACTATTATGAAACGGGCTTTCCCTTTGTGTTAGATGACTGTGCCCAACTATAGGTTAATGTAAGTGTTCTGAGTACATTTAACGTTGGGTAGACCAAGGTAGGATGTTCGGTAGGTTAAGTGTATTAAATGCATTTTCAAATTACAATATTTTCAACTTACATTGGGTTTATAGGGATGCAACCCCATCAATACATTGAAGAAGATCTGTACTGAGACCAGGACATAGTTTTATTGCACTCACATTGACTCTGAACATGATTCTCCACTGATCTGAACCAATTAAATATAGCCTACTGCTCAGCAAAAGCATTATGTAATTACAGTTGACCCTTGAACAACTCAGGTCAGGGGCACTGATCTGCGCACAGTCAAAAATACACACATAATGTTTGATGACCCCAAAACTTAACAACTAAGAGCCTACTGTTGACTGGACACCTTACTAAAAACAGTCAATTAACACATATTTTGTATGTTATATGTATTCCGGTATTATGTACTGTATTCTTACAACAAAGTCAGAGAAATGAAAATGTTACGAAAATCACAAAAGAAAATACATTTACAGCATTGTGCTGTATTTATAAAAAAAATCTGCATATAAGTGTCCTCCGCAATTCAAACCCCATGTTGTTCGAGGGGCAACTGTATATGCTTTCTTTTTGGTAGTATGGAGGAGCAAAGGTAAAAGGAATCTTTCACATGTTTCTGACTGCCCAGCATCATTTAAACAATCTTTCACACTGTGAGTCAAAATTTGCTTTCCAGCTGCCTTTGCAGCTAGAGCACAGGTAGAACCACCCTTCACCAAACAGATGCACATGTGTGAGACTTCAATTTATAAAAGAGCAGTGTGAGAAAGCAATCGCTAGACAGAATCCATCTTTTATGAAGGGTATCAAGGAGAGTAAAGTCATTTCATCCTACAGCATCCCGGGTAGGAGTTACTGGTTTCTGGGTCCCACACAGCACTGGGATCTTTGCTTCAGTGACTCCCACAGTTTTTCCTGGACATGTAACCTCTATCTCTATTTGGCCCTCTTGGAAATCTCTAAACTATCAAAACCCCTTTAGCAAATCCCATGTCTGTTTACACCACTCAAAGTGGGTTCTGTTGTTTGCCAGTAGAAACTCTGACACAAGTGAAACAAGGCAGACAGCAACCTCTCCCATATGAGAATCTATATTTCAGACCATGACAAAGGGACAGCAGAAATCCATCGTGGAAGTTCCAATGCTGCCTACTTCGGGTTCAGCTAGGAGTTCAAATAATCTTTATTTGTATTTTTTGTTAATAGAAAACAATTGCCTCTTCTAAAACTATAGCTTCTAGTTTTACTTAGATATTAAGCAACTAAAAACGTAGGGGAAGGAAAAAAAATAAGACAATGCAGTTATGTGTGGCAGGAATAGCTGAGAAGTTTCCTCAACCTTAGCATTATTGACACTTTGGACCAAATAATTACTTATTGTGGGTAGCTGCCCCATGCCTGTCACTCACTGGCCTACCCATTTAATGCCAATAGAGTCCTTACCCCTAGTTGTTATACCTAAAAACATCTCCAAACACAGCCAAATATCCCCAGAGTAGGGAAGGGGCCAAAGGTTGAAAACTATGGATATAGGAACAAAGAATGTTAAATTTTTGACAAGAACATTGCCTATTGCTCTACCCATGCACACTGGAATTATTAATAGTGTTTCAAAGCACTACTTCCTCTTAAGTCTGATTTGGCTCAGTATCCTTCTCAACACAGCACTCCAAGCAGCTACTATTAATTAAGAGGAGCTGACACATAAAGCAAACTCCTATTGATATCCGTATTGCAGTTTACTTCATCACCAGTGACTGACTTTCCTAACTCCCACTTCTATGCATTATACTCTTTTCCTGAAACCAAAATTTGTCTTGGGCCCCAATTTTTTAGTCAAGTTGGGAAAAGAATATTTAGGATTTACTGATTCTCCAGTTGCTTCCTTGTGACCTGTTCTGCTTTTCTTATATATTCAGGCAACAAATTAGTGAAAGAAAACCTGCAAGACAGTGGGATAGGTAAGGACAAGTTAACTGAAACTCCATCACAATGGATTCAATATAACTGACGGCTGTGAGCTAGGCAGTATTTGAAAAGTTTGACAGCAGAGAATAACCAAAAAAAGAATAACCAAGAGAGTAATTAAGGAAGATCTACAGGAGTAGTGATAATAATCTTTTGGCAACAGAGTGCCATCTCTTGTCATTACAGTCTTATATTTTGAACTTCTAATCCGTTAGTCAATTTTATAATATCAGATACAAATGTGTATATTCATTTCACAAAACAGCCAGATGTCCATACATACATATACCATGAATGCACATAGATGGATGTAATATACAAACACACATCTCGCTTTGTGAAATGAAAATGAAAATGTTTTCAAAGTGCATCATCTTCAAATATTTCCTCTAGTACGCTTTTAGAACATTCCTCTAGTATGCAAGTTGGATTCCTTAAACTTTTAAACCACGGCAAACTTGCCACTGGGATGAACTACAAAAGCAGAGCCATCTGGACCAGACCTATAGTCTTTGTTAGAATCTGGCTCAAATTTCGTTACCAATTAAAACATCATATATAATTCTTCCATGGCTTGAGTAACAGGAATTTTTGGCCCATTGCAACTCTATTTTATACAGGAATATCAATCTCTTGACTTAGCATGGCAGTTTTTTCATATTTCCTTTAAAAATTTATAAAACAAATTTAAATTTCTTCATTCTTTTTCCCGCTGCCACTTGATTTACAGAGGGCATTTTACATCTTTATGCACACAATTCTTGTTTTATTGTCTGTATAATCAATGACCTGATATAAACTTCTACTTTTAATATCAAATTTTATCAATGATTTGCACAAATCATCTGAAAACTGACAAGTTCTAGGTTTTGTGAAAAGAGGATGTTTAGAAAGAAATCAGGTCAGGGGCGCCAGGCTGGCTCAGTTGGTTAAGCAACCAACTTTGGCTCAGGTCATGATCTCATGGTTCGTTAGTTCCAGCCCCGTGTCAGGCTGTACTGACAGCTCAGAGCCTGGAGCCTGCTTCGATTCTGTATCTCCCTCTCTCTCTGCCCCTCCCCCACTCATTCTCGCTCTCTCGCTCTCTCTCTCTCTCTCAAAACTAAATAAATGTTAAAAAAATTTTAGAAAGAAACCAGATCATAATAAGCACCACAAAGCAATTATCATCCGTCACTGCCTAAAACCCACACCATCTCTCCATCTTCATTAGCAACAACCTCAAGTGTCAAGCGTCAACCTAGAAACACAGGGTGGAGGTGGAATGCCAGTGGGTGACTGAGGAGCCAGCTTCTTTCTGTATCACCTCCTGGCCTCTCACTAACCACTCCAGCCAAGAAACCCTGCTGAGACTTAACAGATGAAAAAGAATAGAAAAACTGGAAGACAATAGGCTTTTTTGACTTGTCACCAACCCTGGAATATCTATTGTTGATCCACAACTTTTATAGATGCTGGTGTGAATGTTTTAGAGAAGGTACTCACTAGTCCATTCCCTTGTCCATTCCATGAGAATGTATCTAGTTCTAGCTGCATGTCAAGTTTGGCACTCTGTTTTATTACCTAGGTGCTGAGAGAGAGATAATTGTCCCTGCCTTCACTGAAGTGAAACTCTTATTAATGATGTGTTACTGCACTGATGTGCTATTATGTAAGGCTATGACAGGAAAGATCATGTTTCATATCATTTAATGTGTGAAAATTCTCAGGAAAGGAATATGAAGGTCTGGGGTCCATTGTCAGTACCCAGAAAATTTCAAACGACCCTAATGCAGCACTGTTCTCCAGTGTGTGTGTACCATATGCCTTCTTACCTGAGAAGGTATTCAATCTTCAGTTGTGTCTACTTGTCTGATAGTAGCTGAGGGAACAGTGCTAAGGCCATTGACTTATTAGAGATGAAGATCACTAGAGTAAGTGAAGTAAGTAAACAAGAAAACAAAATGAAACATGTAGAACGACAATAGACCGCTGAAGATGGTGAACAGAAGGATGTGCCAATGTGATAAGGAAAGTCTGAATAATCAGAGAATTAGACATGGGACTCTACCCAGAAAGAATATATTCGAATCTTCTGAGAAATAAAAGCAAGCGTTTCCCAACGTTTAGCTATTTAGCAGTGGACCATAGACCTCCCAAAGCAATTCGCTTCTTTCCAACAGTCTGTTTACAAAGCATTGGGAAAGGAATTGACTGTTGACCTCTAAAATTCCTAATATCAAAATTATATTATACTAATCAAATTGAACAGACAAGCGGTAACTAGAATAGTCATAAAATGTGGTAAAATACACTATTGTCCTCAGGTATGCAATACTTTTTCTCTGTTTTACCTTAATGTGGAATAGAAAAGTAGAATTTTTAGTCACTTTCAGTCAATGATATAAATCCATGAGGATGGATGATAACTATCAGAGTTTCATGAAGTTGATTTTCTAAACTAATCTAAGTTACGTTTGTTCCCTTGTGTAGAACAGTCTACTGAAAAATACACAAATTTATGTTATAATTAATGTATGAAAAAATAGATGGACAATGATTAAGGCAATCAATGTGACTAGAATATGAGCCATCTCATTAATCATAGTCCAGCCAGATTTCAACATTAACAAAATGCATCATCTTTAATTTCATAGTTACCGTCCAATCCAAATAGAACAAAACATACAATTAAGCCATTTAAAATAGTTGGATTAGGTCATTGCGTTTTTTGGTCAAACCCTTTCCTTTAAAAGACAATGGATTTCTTCATAGGAAACTCCTGTTGGCAGGCCTACATCTGAATACTGCCCATTGATTTTTGCATCTCCTATAAAGAGAAAGTGCCCAACTGCCCTTAAATAGACATTTCTTCTTGAGATAGCACTATTAGAATATAAAATAAAAGATTTTCCACTGTTCTTGATCTCAGAGGGCAGGCTTTCAACATTTCATGTGGCTGGCATTAGTGCTGTTGGTTTTTTGGACTTATACTTTATCGGATTAAGGAAGTTCCTTCCCTTTCATTCCTGATGTACTCAGAGTTTCTTTTATATATAGATCTCTTATATATATGGAGTTTCTTTTATGTATGGATTACATATGGGGTTTCTTTTATATATGGATTTTTCTAATGTGGATTCTTTTATATATTTTTTCTCATATTTTATTCCTTTATCTGTTAATTAATATGATTAGTATTTGTTAATAATAAAATCATTGATTTTAAAATCTTAAATGGTCCTTGTAATATTGATATGAACCCAACTTGGTCATGATATGTTTCATTTTGATAAATCACTGGATATCATTTCGTTTAAATATTTTGTTGAGGGTTTTTTGAATCAGAGGCTGGCTCATAGTTTCTCCTATGTGCACTTTTTAAAAATCAGGTATCGGTGGGGTGCCTGGGTGGCTCAGTTGGTTAAGCGTCCCACTTCAGCTCAGGTCATGATCTCGTGGTTCAAGAGTTCAAGCCCCACATGGGACTCTGCTGACAGCTCAGAGCCTGGAGCCTGTTTCAGATTCTGTGTCTCCCTCTCTCTCTGCCCTCCCCACTTGCACTCTGTCTCTCTCTCTCAAAAATGAATAAATGTTTAGAAAAACATTTTTAAAAATTAGATATTGGTATAAAGATGATACTGGCCTCATGCACAAAGTTGGGATGTGATGACTCTGCTCCATTCTCTGGAGCATTCTCTGGAGGTTTATGTAAGATTTCCATTATTTTTTTTTCTTTAACTTTGATAAAAATTCACTGGTGAGATGTCTGTATTTGGGGAAATGGGGTGAATAATACAGAGGATTTTAATGTTTTTTGCAACTTCCTGCATGTCTATAGTTATTTCAAAATATTTTTAAAAATTTTTAATGTTATTTTTGAGAGACAGAGCACAAGATGGGGAGGGGAAGAGAGAAAGGGAGATACAAAATCCGAAGCAGGTTCCAGGCTCTGAGCTGTCAGCACAGAGTCTGATGTAGGGCTCGAACCCACAAGCCATGAGATCATGACCTGAGCTGAAGTAGGATGCTTAACTGACTGAGCCACCAGGAGCCCCTTAATTGTTTTGAATGTTTATTTATTTTTGAGAGAGAGAGAGTGCGAGCAGAGGAGGGTCAGAGAGAGAGGGAGACACAGAATCTGAAGCAGTCTCCAGGCTCTGAGTTGTCAGCAGAGTCTGACACAGGGCTCAAACCCACAAGCCATGAGATCATGACCTGAGCTAAAGTAGGATGCTTAACCGACTGAGCCACCAAGGCACCCCTCAAAATATTTTTTTTTTAATTCACTGGTGATACTTCCGGTTTCCAGTTCACATGTAACAACAAATAAAAAGCTAATGGGACTGAAAAATCAGTAACTCTTTTTAGATATTCAAGTGAAGGGGTGTCACAGGGCAAACCTCCACCCCCAAAAGTGGAAAGGCACACAACTACAGTGAATTGCAGATTACCAGAGTGAGCAAAAACTCACAAGCAGAAACCACCTCTGGATCCAGTGTAGGGACAGAAAACCCTGAACTATAGTTGATTGACAAATTGCTGGAGCCTCAATGTAGACAAGCATAAGACTTAAACACTCCAAAGTGACCCAGTTATTAGGAGGCAGACTTACAATGTTGTGAAATTTACTTCCAGGAGCCTGACTGGGTTCCCACAGTAAGCATCAGTGAAAAATTCACTCTTGTTTTCAGCAGGGGGAGGGAAAATGGAACCAGTTTGCAATACAGCAAAATATTCTTTTCTTCCTAACAAAGACTGCCCTCAGGGGAAACTGGCTAACAAGAGTCTAACTTGCTAGGGTAGTGTCTGAGCCTAACTAATGTGGGGAAAAAGAAATACGCAACTCCAACTCATCCCATCTGAGGGACAGGAAGAAAATGAAAAAGTCTTGTGAAGTCCATAGTCCAAAGGTATAGGTCACTAAAAGACTAAGACCTAATCATAGAACTATAGAATGCTTTCCTTCCCCCCATACTTCACCATATTACTAAAGTCCTATTTATAGGAGTTAGTTTTACCCTGTACATCACATCTGGCTATCAAGAAAAAAATTACGAGACATTTCATAAAACAAAAACAAAATACCATTTGGTAGAGACAGAGCAAGCATCAGAACCCAATGATTTTAAAATTATCAGACCAGGAATTTAAAATAACTATGATTGATATGCTAAGGGCTCTAATGGATAAAGTAGATACATACAAGAACAGATGAGAAATGTAAGTACAAAAGATGGAAATACTAAGAAAAATCAAGAAGAAATATTACAGATAAAATACACTGCAATGAAAAAGAATGGCTGATTAGTAAACCAGATATGCTTGAGAAAACAATCTCTAAGTGAGAGGATATATCAATGGAGTCCTTGAAAACCAAAAACAACAACAAAAAAACCCACAAACAAACAAAAAAGAACAGAGTATCCAACAACTGTGAGATATCTACAAAAGGTATAACATATGCAGAGTGGCAATACCAGAAGGAGAAGAAAGAGAGAAAATAACAGAAGACATATTTGAAACAATGACTAAAAATTTCCCTGAACTAATATCAGACACCAAACCACAGATCCAAGAAGCTCAGAGGACAACCAGTAAGATAAACACCGAAAACAAAAATAAAACAAAACTATACATTTGCATATAATTTTTAAACAGAAAATCAAAGATAAAGAAAAACTCCGGAAGGAATTAAGAGAGAAAAAAACACCTTATCTACAGAGGAACAAAGAAAAGAAACACATCCCCAGACAGCATACAAAAGCAAGGAAAAACTGGAGTAAAATACTTAAAGTATTGAGAAAGAAAAAACCCAACAACCTAGAATTCTGTATCCTGGGAAATTATCCTTCAAAAGTGAAGAAAAAATAAACACATTCTCAGACCAAAAAATGTTGAGGAAATCTGTTGTCAGTATACCAGCCTTTGAAAGATCAGTAAAATTGATAAGCCTCTAACCAAGCTAAGAGAAAGAAAAGTGAGGACACAAATTACTAATACCAGAAATTAAAGGGGAGACATCACTCTAGAGACCATGGACATTAACAGAATCACAAAGAAAAAATCACAAATAAATATTATGAACAATACTATGCCCACAAATTTGATAAGCTAGATAGAATGGATCCATTTCTTGAAATACACACTATGCCAAAATTCCCACAAGAAATTGATAATCTGAACAGGCTTACATCTACTAAAGACATTGCTTCAATAATTTAAAACCTTTTAAAACAGAAAGCATCAGTCCCAGATAGGTTCACTGGTGAATTCCACCAAACATTTAAGGAGGGAATTATACCAACTCCTTACAATCTTCCAGAGGTTAGAAGCAAAAGAAATACTTCCCAAATCATTCTATGAAGCCAGCATTATCCTAATAATAAAAACAAGCAAAGATTTACAAGAAATCTACAGACCAATATCTGTCATGAACAAAGATGCAAAATTTCTCAACAAAACATTTCCAAATTGAGCCCAAAATATATATAAAAAAATTACATACCACAACCAAGTGGGGTTTATCCTGGACATCCAAGGCTGGCTCAACATTTGAAAATTAATGAATGTAATCCATGACATTGACAGACTAAAAAAGAAATATCACACCATCTTATCAAGAGATGTGGAAAAAGCATTTGACAACATCTAATATTCATTCATGATAAAAACTCTCAGTAAAGTAGAAAGAGTGAAACTCCCTAAACTTTATAAAGAATATCTACAAAAACCTACAGCTAACATCATACTTAATAGTGAGAAACCTGAATATTTGCTACTATATTAGGCACAAGGAAAGATTTCCCCTTTTCCAAATCCTTTTTTTGTTTAATGTTTATCTTTGAAAGAGAGAAAGGGAAAGCACCAGCAGGGGAGAGGCAGAGAGAGAGGAGGACAGAGGGTCCTAAGTGTGCTCTGTGCTGACAGCAGAGAGCCCAATGCAGAGCTTGAACTCATGAACCCTGAGAATTCAGCCAAAACATACTCCTAGGACTAATAAGTGATTATAGCAAGGTCACAGGATACAACGTTAATATACAAAACTCAAAATTCAGTACATCAGCAATGAATAAGTAGAATTTGTGACGAAAAACAAATACCATTTATACTAGCACCCCCAGATGAAATATTTAGGTGTAAATCTAACAAAAAATGTACAAGATCTATATGAGAAAAACAACAAAATTTTGATGAATGAAGTCAAAGAAGAACTAAATAAGTGGAGAGATTTTCTACCTTCATGGATAAAAAGATTCAATACTGTCAAGATGTCAGTTCTCAACTTGATCTAAGATTCAATGTAATCCTAATAAAAATTCCAGTAAGTTCATTATGTGGATATTGACAAATTAACTCTAAAGTTTTTATAGAGAGTCAGAAGACCAAATACAGGCAACACAATAGTGATGAAAAAGTACAAAGATGAAGGACTGACACTACTAGACTTAAAGACTTACTATAAAGCTACAGTAACCAAGACACTATGATGTTGATGAAAAAACAGAGAAGTAGATCATGGAACCAAATAAAGAGTTCAGAAATAGACCTACACAAATATAGTCAACCATTATATATGTATATGTGTGTGTGACGGAGAGAGAGAGAGAGAGAGAGAGGGAGAGAAGCAAAGGCAATGCAAAGGAGCAGTGTTTTCAACAAATGGTGCTAGAACAACTGGACATCCACATGCAAAAATCAATCAGTCAAAACACAGACCTTACACCCTCCACACAAATTAATGGATCTACACAAAATGAATCACAGACCTAAGTGTAAAGTGCAAAACATTAAACCTCCTAGGAGATAACATACAAGAAACATGGGTATGGCAATGCAGCTTCACAAAACCAAAGGCAAGATGCATGACAGAAGGAACTGATAAACTGGACTTCATTAAAATTCAAAATTTCGACTTTGTAAAGAGACTGCCAGGGGTGCCTGAGTGAATCCGTCAGTTAAGCATCCAACTTCAGCTCAGGTCATGATCTCATGGCTTGTGGGTTCGAGCCCAGCATAGGGCTCTGTGCTGACAGCTCAGAGTTTGGGGCCTGCTTCAGATTCTGTGTTTCCCCCTCTCTCTGCTTTGTCTCTGTCTCTCAATAATAAATAAACATTAACAAAAAATTGAAAAAAAATACACTTCCAGGAGAATAAGACAAGCCACAGATTGGGAGAAAGTATTTGCATAAGACCTATCTGTTAAAGGACTGTTACCAAAATGTACAAAGAACTCTTAAAACTCAACAAGAAAACCTTATTTTTTAAATGGACAAAAGACCTACTAGACAAGCCCAAATCCAAAACACTGACACCACCAAACACTGGCGAGAATGTGGAACAGCAGGAACTCTTATTCACTGCTGGTGGAAATGCAAAATGGAACAGTCACTGTGGAAGATAGTTTGGCAGTTTCTTAAAAAACTAAACATACTCTTATGATACTATCCAGCAACTGAGCTCTTTGGCATTTACCCAAAGGAGTTGAAAACTTATGTCCACACAAAAACCTGTTAATGGATGTTAATAGTAGTTTATTCATAACTGCCAAAACTTGAAGGCAACCAAGATGCCCTTCAGTTGGTAAATGAATAAAGTATAGTACGTCCAGACAATGGAATATTATTCAGTGCTAAAAAGAAATGAGCTATCAAGCCATCAAATTTTAAAACCGGACTTATTCTGCATTCTAATAGGCTACATATTCTTAAATATCACAAAATTATAAAATACTAAACTAGTGCGGATTTCTTAATTTCTTAATGAAATTATATTGATGCTATGGTTTTGAACCTTCTAAATAGTTGACACTTTAAAACACTCTATACTTTCTTATACTCTGAATCACACTGAAAGTAAGATACCTGAAATTAAAAGGGAAAGAATCCCCCCCCAACCCCTGATCTAGTTAACTGGAGCTATTTTCCACTAAAGATTTTCCCACTAAAGATGTAGGCCAAGCATAATATTTGGAACTATATAAAATATTATATCATACTATATAACTTCAGTGGTTGCCTCTCTAGTACCCTTGAGGATAGTAAGAATGAGAGTTTTGGTGAAGGGTTTGACTGGATTCTTACTGGAGGCATGAATGGATGTTCTAAACTCCATCTATAATTGCTATGTCAATTAATCCACAATTATAAGAGGAAGTAGCCTTAGTCCAAGAGATCACTAGATTCATAACATATGAAGAAGTCTGCAACTCCAAACTTGGTTGATCTCTGATATAGATTTTGCCATTTCTTAGGCAAGAGTTCGGTCTTCTGCCTAGACTTTAAATTTGGTGGAATCCAGCATACCTACCATTCCATCTTGGGACTGTACATACAAACATTCTAGATTTTAAATTATATCTTGTTGAACTCAGTACCTTTCATGGCTTTATCTGATAATTCAGTGGCAATGTTCATGGTCATAATAAGAGTCTATCATCAGTAGCTTGAAGATAACTGGAGTTGCACATTATAAAGAACTAGATGGGGGCACCTGGGTGGCTCGGTCGGTTAAGCGTCCAACTTCGGCTCAAGTCATGATCTCACGGTCCGTGAGTTCGAGCCCCGCGTCGGGCTCTGTGCTGACAGCTCAGAGCCTGGAGCCTGTTTCAGATCCTGTGTCTCCCTCTCTCTCTGCTCCTCACCTGTTCATGCTCTGTCTCTCTCTGTCTCAAAAATAAATAAATGTTAAAAAAAATAAAAAAAAAAGAACTAGATGGATGTATCATTTCTACTACAGTTCTTCCCACCTGAATTTGAATGTAGATACTCATTTGTATGTTGACATACCCAGATACCTAAGTAATTTTTTAAATCCCCCATTGAAATGCCAAGATAGGAGCCAAATTCTTAATTTGCCTGCCTCACTTAACAATTGTATACCTGGTAAAAGCTCTATGCCACTATTACTATGAAAGTTCCTAGTAGTCTCGGATTAGGGCTCACATTTAAAACCTAGGGTAGAGCATTTACTTTGGAAAACTCGTAAATTCTGTTTGAAATGTGGGAATATCTTTTTAAAAGCTAAATAGCCTCTTGCTAACTTTAACATACAAGAATGTCTTTCTCAAGGACCTGGGAACTATCTCCTAGAAATGTAATCTTCAAAGAAGATAATGCACCAGTCTCTCTGTTTCTTTGGTGGGGGCTGGGAGGAAGTGTGTAAGAGCCTAACTTCAGTGAGTGCTTTCCTCCAAGATGCAGAACTATCTCCTGTTATAGAAAAGTGAGAAGTTTATTTCCCTTTGGATTAAGCCAATTAGCAAACACAGATGGCCACCCAAAGACCAAGAGAATATAGGATGAACTCCATGTGACAAATGGTGCTACCAAGTCCTCTTATTTGAGGACTAGTTATTGTTTATCTTGAGAATGTATATGTAATGGGTCATGTTTGCTTGGCTACACGAAAGGATGAGACTTCTCTCTGTCTTTGCAATCTCTTACTCGATTGCTTCTGATACAAATAAGAATCTGCTTTAGTGCCTATTGAAAAATAAAAACTGTTTTCTCTTGTGTCTTCTCTTATTTTCAACAGTGAGAATTAAGCCTTTTATTTTTTAATTGTATTTGCCTTTACATTCCATATAGATTATGTACTCAGAGACTGGATTTTCAACATTTTTTTCTATTAAATAATGCGATGTGGTGAAAGCTCAATGTTAGACCATGTTTCTGACAGGCTAGTGTTTGTTCTTGGAAATACATTCTTTACTTTTTCTATTAACTACTCTTTGTCATTAGTAACTAGTAGTAACTCTAACAACTCTTCAAAACTTGATGGGGTGATGGTGGGGGAGTCGGGGGAAGGAGGAGGCATCAACAATATCAATGATCTTACTTTCAACAGGCAAATAGAAACAACAGGCAAATGCAAGCACCACACAGAGTCTTCTCTTTTAGTATTAAATCATACGATTACCTCAGAGACTCTTCTTTAAAGACTATATCTTAGCCTATCATAGTTATCTAGAGGATTTGATTTCATCATCTCTACTGCCACCCTGCAGTTTGTTTATATGTGTACTTTTGCATATGTATTCAGCAATCATAAATGAAATTCTGTGCCTCTTCATTCATTTTCCAGAGAGAGGGAGGGAGACTGCACTGAGCTTGAAGTATTAAGCCCAAACACTGTAAATATTCACATTATTTTTAAGGTGATTATTTACTTGCTTTCATTTTGTAATTAAATTACTTTTGAAAAAAATAAATTAAAAACAAATCCTAGGGTACCTTCAAGTATCCTAAAAATGGTGCATGACCTCCATACCTTAGAGACAGAGGCTTATCTATGTTTCTTTTGTTGCACAATAATATATTTTATTATGATTTTCAAGTGAAATGAATACATGTTTATGTAAATGCCACAATTTTTATTGTGATAAAATAATACATAACACAAAATCTACCTACTAAACAAGAAGTTTAAAGCACAATATTAAGTATACGCACGTTGTTGTACAGTGGATCTCTAGAAGTTTTTCATCTTGCATGACTGAAACTCTATACCCACTGAACAGCAACTTCTCTTTTCCCCCTGCTCCTAGGCCCTGACAACCATCATTCTACTTTCTCCCTCTTTAACTACTTTAGATACATACAGCATTGAATTATGCACTATTTGTCTTTCTGTGACTGATTCATTTCACTTAGCACAGCCTCACCAAGGTTCATCCATGTTGTAGCATATGACAGGATCTCCTCTTTTAAGGCTGAATATTACTCCATTGTTTATTTATACCACATTTTCTTTACCCATCCATCATGGACATTTAGCCTGTTTCAATCTCTCCAGCATTATTTTTAAATATGTTTACAAGAATATACAATAAAAATGCAACGCAAAGTGAAAACAATGGTACTGCTGGTGATGGCAGCTAATGCTTGAAGCATCAAGCTCAGGTAAGAAAGAGAATCATGTTCTCAGTGATTTTTGATCTGTTAAATTCTAGAAAAGCCAATGTTGTCCTGTCTCACAAGAATGTAAGTGGTGATTCCATTTTGTTGAAGAGCAGGTTCCTTGTTCCTTCTGGGGGGAAAAATGTATTATTTGAAGTATACCGCAGATTTAGGTGAAGTGGGGTTTCATCTGGTCTCAGTCTCTATTACAGAACTGGGTGGGCTTTTTGTCTCCCAAGCAAATGGACACTGAGCCTAAATTCAGTGTTTCTGTGGGCAGAACTTGTGGTTCATCTCTGAGGCCATTCCTGAGAAGGGAGGTGATGAGTGTCTGAGGAGCTGAAAACAGAGGTCACCCTGGACCCAAACTAAATACAAACCTCAAAACAATGAGCCTCTGTCAGAATGCAGGTCTCCTGGCTCTGAGAGTGGTACCTTAGCCAAGTTGTTTTCCATGGCTATCCTGAGATGCTGGGTCTGGAGCAAGGAACTAATATCCACACTCTTAGCTTTTAGTATTAGATACTCAGGGCAGGTGTCCAAGGCAGAGATACAGAAAATCTGCTCTTTGTCTCTTTCCTCAATCTATCCTTTCACCCTCAATGCCCCCTGTCTCTCTCTCCCTTTCCCTCTCTTTCTCATTCTTTCTCAACACAAGCATATACAAAGAAACTGGTATACTTAAAACTCGATCATGACAGGGAGCCAGGAGATGACTCCTGACTTTTCCAATCAGTATGCAAGGTAATTTGGACTCTGCTGTTCCCCATTCTCATGGAATTATACAAAATTTCTACTGCCAAGATTTCCATTCTTTTCTCTTGTTGAAATTGTGCAAAATGTAACATTGGCAAAAGGATAATTGCACGTTCATGTTAATTGTTTAACGGCCCAACCAAGGATTATTTCATTCTCTAGTGCAGGAGTCAGCAAACTTTTCCTTTAAAGGGCCAGACAGAACATATTTTAGGCTTTAGGGGCCACATATGACACTCAGTCACAACAGTCTGTTGTAGCACAAAAAACAGCCAAAGCAGCCATGGCTCTGTTCCAAAGAAACTTAATTTATTAAAAATTTTATTTATAAAAATGGGTGGCCCGTGGATTTTGGCCCACTGTAACTTGCCAACTTTTGTCCTAATAAAGGAGAAGAACCATTGTCTGACTTGCTAACTGCACTCAGTAAGGGTCCAGGTCACAAGTTAACTTGCAGATATTGAAAGGTACATATTGATCCTTTAGAGCTGTAAATTATTATCCTTATTATTTTATAGAATAGATATCCCAAAAGGTTAGCATAGTACTGTCCCATAGGGCTTTAAACAGTTTTGATTCTACCTTCAAAAGTAAACTCTAATTTCCATCTGCCTCTCCTAATGGACTGACTCTCTAGACCCTAGATCCTCAAAGCGTCTTCACATCAGCTTTGCCATCCTTCCTGTCCCTCAGCTAATGAGTCACTTAAGCCAATTAATGTTAACTCTATATTCATCTGAGAATTACGCTTTTAACTTTCTGAAAATTAAAACATTGACAATCTAGCTCTGAGGAAAACATGACAGCATTCTATACTCAGGACCGAGGACAAGCAGCACAAACACCTAGGGAAAAACAAAACAAGAGGTGTGAGTCCTTTCTCTTCACTACAGGCGAGTCCACAAGTCTCTTGGTGAGACTACTTGACCCTACCTCGATTCCCGATGCCACCTCCCACATCCAACACTCCCTATGTCTTCAGAGTCCATGGAAAGAAAAACTTCCTCTTTGCATCCGTAAAATGGGCCAATTCACCAATATAAAGCTCTTGGGTATTTCCCAGCTCTGCTAGTCTGTAGTAACTACCTGCCTGTAGCACAGATGATGGCTCAGAATCGTCCCCTCTCATCCACCCCATCAACATATAAGGGAGTTCTATAAAATAATCATGAATTCAATTAAGGAGAGAGATGTATGCAAATTATCTGAAATCTTTCAAGCCTGAAACATAACATATGTGGTGAGTGGTTTAAAAACTGGAAGAACATTTCTGTAAGAAAATAGCTTTCAACGAGCTCTGACTTGTACGCACAATCAGGGTTGGATCAGATTAACTTTAGGGCATATTTCAAAGCTGCAGCCACACTCATGCAATCATTTCTCACTTCTGTCAACTCAACAACTCACTTGCCCGACTCCTGTCACGTCTTCAAGCATCATTTCCACACAGGGGATTGTCCATCTCCTACATCCAGAACACACCACTCTGACGCGCACCACTCCCCCATTTACAAAGGCCTTTGAACATTTCCATCCTCCTCCAACCTTGTCTCTCTTCCTGACGTGTCCAGGCATCAACCTGCCTCCTTTGACATCTCCCTCACTCTTCCCACCACCCCTACATCATTCAGTATCTGAAACTTATCAGGGTTCCTTCACTCTTGCTGACTGCTTCCTAGCATAGGCCTTCAGCGGCCTCATCTTTCACCTGCTCAACCATATGGCCGGCTTATTTCTCTCCCAAAGCCCTACTCACTCCATTGATGCTGTACACAGCAAGAGACTAATTTTCTTAAACAGACTCCCTTATGCCTCCCCTGCTTATTAGCCTTGATCAAAAACTGTTGACAGTTTCCTATTATTAAGCAAATAAAATCCAACCCAAGACCCCACCTAGGCTACATACCGACCTTTCCATCATAGATTCATTTGAACTGCCTCTAAGCCCTCATTCACTCATTCTATCACTCCCTGAAATACATTTTGCCACACCCTTTCCTTGGATTACAGTGTTTCCACATGTGCCAAACCTGCCTCAAGGTCTTCCCAATTCCCCCAAAGGAAGCAATTTTCCCTCCTTTAATACCTATCACCTTTCACTGGATTCTCTCTCATATTAACATTCTTCAGCTTCTTAGGTGTTAGTAAGCACAAAGGTGTGTGATGATAAAGTCCAACAGTTTTCAGTTTGCACTCAGCATTGCCATTTGTCATTTCTGTGACCTTGCCAACTAACCAAATGGCTCCATGCCCTACTTTTCAATGTCCCTAAAAATCTAAGACAATAGTGTTTACTTCTTCAGGCTTTTGTAGGAATAAGTGAATGAAACTGGCCCAAATAAGAAGCTTTTACATGGCCCCTAAACATTACATCTTATATATCTGAGTACGCCTTCTAATTAAAATTATTTAATGAGAGACTAAATAAGTTTTAGTTCATTTCATTTCATTTTATTTTATTTTATTATTGGCTGCCCAGCATCCTTTCCACTTTCTTTTGGTAACAGCGTTCTGGGGGAATATTTCCCCTCATTAGGCCTAGTCTTGGAGAGGCTATAAATCAAGGTGCCTGGCCTTCCCTGCCAAACCTGTGGGCACATTACTTAAGCAGGACAAATTGGAGTTTCTGTTTTGGGACTTTCTACCTTGAACTGAGTAATGAAAGGTTGAAAAAAAATAATTGGAGGACTTTCATTTCAACCTTAGATCCCTAACAAAACTGTTGTATGGGTGCTCTTACTGAGATCACGGGAATACCTGGATTCAGCCCTTGTAATTCTGATTTTTCTTCCATTTCTTCTTTTGTCTTTCCTTTTAACCTGTACCCCACTCCAAATCCCTCCAAAAAATGCCATTTCTTCTTTAGTGAGCAGAAATGAATTCTGTTGCTTGAACCAAAGAACCCTAACACAGGATTATGTCATCTTTTAACCTTCACCAGCCCAAACCTAATGCCTAACATTTAAGTAAATTTTTGTCACTTAAAAGAATTCTTCAGTTTCTCTTTGTCTATATGCACTTTATGTTCATTCTCTTAATTCCATTACAAATCAGAATTCTTGTGTGCTTCATTCAGCTTCTGTTCTAAAAATTCTAATGTTTATGCTCATCTTGTTCCAAAAATAATTTAAGATCACTTTATTTACATTAGCATATAAAATTAAAACAATGGAGAAAAACAAAGTAAAAGAGGTAGAGCTTTTGCTCACAAAGGATGTTATAAAATGAATAGACTAACAATGCCCATTACCTTGGCCATTAAATTAATTAATTTCAGTCCAGTATTTTCTGCCTTGGCTATCCCACAGACTTACCTGGGAAGATTTAAAAAAGAAGAAGAAGAAGAAGAAGAAGAAGAAGAAGAAGAAGAAGAAGAAGGAGGAGGAGGAGGAGGAGGAGGAGGAGGAGGAGGAGGAGAAGACGACGAAGAAGACGACGACGACGACGACGACAGGTGACTAGCTCACCAAAGACTAATTTGACCTGAAGGTTGGAGTGTGGGACCTGAGATACAGTATTTTTTCAAATGCCCCCAGTTGATTCTGATGCACAATAAGGAAAGAAGCATGGAGCCAATCGATGATGTAATATGCTTAAAATGGAATGTTGATCTTCAAATGATACTTGTTAAGTGTAGAAAACTGTGTGTAGATTTCAGAACAAAAATGCAAGCATGAAAGATTCAGTAAAATAAACTCTCTTGAAAAATACTAATACTCTACAATTATTTTTCCATCAAAATAAAATGGTGCCAAGTACACAGCCTCTTCCAAGTAACAAATCTTTAAAACCAAAATGAAAATTTAAAACCACTCCTTCAAATAGCATCTGTCCGGTAGGCAGGTGGCCTGTTTTAGTTCATTTCCCGTTTCTCCTTGGTGGAGTTCATAGGATATTTCGAGAATCAATGGGTAATTAGAAATTGGGGTGCCAATTTAGATATTTGATTTGGAAATTGAGCCTTTGAAAACCATCAATTCCAAATACAGGGCAAGCCCTCCTTGTTATGCTACCCCAGAAACTGGCAATAAGAAAATTCTAACAACATTTATAAACGCAGAAGCTGGGATTCTTTGGGCTACAGGTGGTGCATACACAGCTGGGCAGGAAAAGTAAGACACCTGCTATGTCCTTGAGTACCCTTTAATGGGTGGGGAAATGAGAACAATAGGGTCTGCTGTGGTAAAAATCTAGGGTATGGTTATAAATAAGTGTGATCACAGAGCTCTGTTGGAAAACCTTTCTGAAAGGGCATGTACAAGTGAGGTCCCTGGTAGTAAGAAATCAAGGCTGGTAGCCCGAGGCAGCTTTTGTTAAATGTAAAAGACCACTGGGAAAGTTACACACCTGCCATAATCAGTCAAGAGACATTACTTCATCAGACACATAATTAGCCATTCACCCCAGTTAGTTCAGCAGAGAGCTACGGAAGTCTACTATCTCCGTGGCATTGTGTTAGGCTGAGATGCATCAATTTCAAACCGAAATGTGAAAAAGGAATACTAGAAAATATTAAAAAGCAGATCTCTGAGGCTTGACCCCATATATTCTGATTTACAAAGACTGTGGAGGGGTCAGGAATCTGCATATTAATAGGCACTCCAGAAATGCTATAAACACAAGATTGAGATACCTATAAAAGATTTATACTATGCTTCCATTGAGAGTAACTTAATTTGAGGGGAGAGGAGTATTTAGGAAAGAACTGAGTATAGCAGGACCCTGGCAGGAGTTTCTGGCTGCAGTAAAGCCTCACAGAACAGGGAGTGACAGGAAACTCTTGAGTATAAAATACTCCAGAAAAGTAGTGAAAGACCAAAAAGGAGGAGTGGTTGCTGAGGAAAAAAAACTCTCAGAATTTCAAAACTTTGCCTAAGACCCATCTGGGGAAGAACAGCAGTTTGGAAAATATAAGACCATAAGAAAATTCTAGGCCAGCAAACAATCACCAGGTTAGAACTATCTGCCAGGCATTGCACTAGTGGTTTGGATATGGCACCTTCACTAGGAGGCAGCTGTCTCCTGTTGGTTAGGAGCATGGACTCTAGAGCAGTGGTTGTCAATCCTGGCTATGCCTGAGATCAACTGGAAGCTTTGAAAAATGCTGATACCAAGGCCCCAAGCAAAGTTTCAGATGTAACTGGTTAGGGGTATAGCCTGAGCAAGTGTGTTTCTTCAATGTTCTCTAGTAAGGGTTGAGTACTAATCCTCTACAACAGTGCCTGATAAAATGTGGGGTATATCAAAACCACTTGGAGAGCTATCAGGACCACAGAGGCCCAGGCTCCTTGAAGTAAGCTAGGGCCTGGCCTCTTCTATTTATCTAGTGCCCTAGGTGATTCTGCTACCCACCAAGTTTGAGAACCATGGACCTAGAGTGAGACTGTGGGTTTGAGTCAGGATTTCACCACCCCTCAACAGGGTGCCTTAAGGCAACGTAGGCATTCCATCTGTGCTTTATTTTCCACATCTATAGAGCAAGGAGGGTAGGATACATCTGATGAGGGATGGATGTGGATAGCTGTGGTGACTTTCTTCCTCTCCCTTTTTGGCTAGCTCACCCGAGAGCTGGTTCAGTGGCTCTGAGTTATCTCAGTAGAACAACAGGCTGATACTAGAACCAGCCCCCATCCTACCCACTTCTAACAAGGCCACTTCACCAATGAGGGAGTTTCTATTGGTTTATAATCCCACAGACATTCCTTGCATGTTCTCCCCAACCCTATTCTCACCAAAATTATATAGAGTTATGATTTTGAAATTTCAATGTACACTGAACCCATTGGAGGACTTGATAAAATGCAAATTTCTGGGTCCTACCCCTAGAACTTCCAAGTCCTTAGGGACTGACTATGGTTCCTAATATGCATTTATAACAAGTTTTCAAGTAGTCCTGATGCTAGCCTGAGAACCACTGATGTAGAACACTTTGGAGACAGGGTTCCTCTCTACAGAACCATTGGGCTCTGGGTGGAGAGAGTCTGAGGATTATGTATACTTCACTACTTCTCTGTAACATTTTCCCAATAACCTCTCTTTTTTATCCGTATTGCCTAATGCTAATGGGGTGTGTCTGTGGCTATAATGGGGATTACATGTGCAATCACATGTGAAATTGTTTAGAAATGCACCTAACAAAGAGTTTGGGCTCTTAAATAGAAGGCAACATTATTTTTCATTTATCAGGCCCCTACTATAGACCAGATATTTGGTGAGATGCCAGAATATATCTATTCTATATATACTATGATGAATAAGACACATACCTTAAACTCTCTGAATTGATAGTTGAAAATAAAAGCATGTCCACAAATAATTATAATGCTATAATAAACACAACAATATACATAGTCTCTAACATGTGCAGGATCCCATTTAGTCAGTTCTCATTAGAGAAGGGCAAATGCCATGATTAGTTTTTTTGCTACCACTCAACCCCCACAGGAAGCATAAAAAGCCACTCCCTGACACCTCCATTCCCCCTACTCCCTCTAGCCCCCACCCCTGACTTCCAGAATTCACTGCATATGTGTGGTATTAAACTGGATTAGATTCATCTAAGATAAATATAGTTCAGGAAACAGCATTTAAGAAATACCTATAGATGTGGTTTCATCCTAAATTACTTTTGCCCACATTCAGATGCTTGACGTTTTTATCATTCTTATTTATTATCTGATGTTTACATACAATCTTTCTTCAAAGAGTGGCCACTACTTCAAGTGTTACCTTCATGTACATTATATTACTGAGAGACTGAGAAGAGTCACTGACTACCTTCACTTGTGGAGGAGACATAACATGGAAAGACACTAACGGTCCATCCCAGAACAGGGACCAGAAGCCAGAACTTCTGACTGAGGGGCTCAGGGTTCCACATTCTGTTGTATCATAAGAAGTAAAAGATATATATTCCACCCAGAGGCACGTGTCCCAATTGCTTCAACTGACAAAAATCTGGGGCAAAAAATAATAAATGAAACCAGAGGAGAGGCATTATTTTTCAGAATGCCTCATCATCTGAGAGAAGAACCTTATCTTCTTCAGGGTATCATCACAAACAGGCTACTTTAAAGCAAGATATAAATTTCCATTTTCACCCACAGGATACAGCAGCTCCTATACCTGATTCCTGTTCCTGCCAAGAAGTGTTTATCCTCACTTAATCGTCTCCAATAATGTTTAACAAATGGTCTGAGCTGGACCACCCAGCTGCTGGTAAGAAGAAAGAAACAAGCATTCCCAGTATCCATGTTTTTCTATGCTGACAATGTCTGGAAAGAATGAGAACTGTGTGTTAAAATATCAGGACTTTCCTCATTTAAAATAAATTGCATCCAGAGTCTTACAACATTAATGTTAGTAGGTCTGGCGAAGTTGGCCAGAAAAATGGTTGGGTTTTCCCTCTGAGGTACTTTCACCTAGCAGTGAAACTATCCAGTGGATACATTACCCAATCAGAATTAAAAATAAGGACTTGGTTGGGGTGCCTGGATTGCTCAGTTGGTTAAGTGTCCAAATCTTGATGTCTGCTCAGATCATGATCTGTTGGTTAACTGTCTAACTCTTGATTTTGGCTCAGGTCATGACCTCACGGTTTGTGAGTTCAAGCCCCACCATTGGGCACCACGCTGATGGTGCAGAGCTTCCTTGGGATTCTCTCTCTCCCTCTCTGCCCCTCCCCTGCTCAAGCATGTGCTCTTTCACTCTCTTATGCGCATGCTCTCTCTCACAAATAAATTAATTAATTTAAAAAAAATAAGGCCTGAGTCAACCACCCTCCTGCTGGAACTCATGTGAGAGAAAGCCAGGCCTCCTGCTCAGCTCCCACTATATCACAAATGCAGCCAACAATTCAGCAGCTGAGCTGTGCCACCTAGAATATCTTCTTCCAAATTTGCTCATTTCCAGGAAATCCTACAAATATTTACAATCTGAGGTCACTTGGGAATAACATTTTCTACATGCTGATGGAAAACATGTCTGGCTTGCTTTAACCATATCAACTTCTATACTGAGTCAGAACATCTTTACTGTGAGAGACTCTTGTAAAACGCAGAAGTTACAATCCTTGAAAGCTTGGACAGGGAGTAAAATGAAAGCCCATTTCTTGGGGAGTCCAGGAGGAGTTCTACATGAATTCAGTTGTATCTAGCTAGGTTTATGGTCATATTTTTCTGGCTCAGGGTCAACCCACATTTGAAGAATCCTAGTATAACAGCATAATTTCTAGATTTCTATACCATCTCCACTAAACAACTCAAAAATAAGGATTTATACCTTTGAAATTTGGCATACGCTTATGCAGCCAATACCTGCTTATGTAAATAATGTAGTCATCACGATTTTCGTGTTTATATAACCTATAAACGTTCATCAAATGCCTATAAGTATCTCTGGCTAAAGAAAAACCCTGACTTAGGTAACTAATGGCTGAATCCCAATAGAGAGAACTGATGAAGACAGCTGTTTTGTCTCCTTAGAAATTCATATTAACATTAACAAATACCCAGCCTGGAAAGAGAAATCATCAAGGCATTTGCCATTGGGTCATCTTGATCAAGATCCAGACTAGTTCTCCAATATACACAGAAGACTGGAGATACCTTGCAAAGTGGCATTTCTTTTCCCTCATCAACCTACACCACTCAGAGCCTTATTAGAGTTACTCATGACCACTGGGAACGGGGACTTTAAAGGGAGAGAAAGGTTAACTAGTCTGACCTTTAGAGTCTTAGGAAATTGTATTGCTGTTGTGATAGAGATGCCGGACTACTCTTGCTTGCAAAATCTTAGTAGGATGTTTTGTTTGTGGCTTCCCAGGAATGGTAAGGATGTTCCAAGACTATCTCAACACACTACAATTCTCAATAAAATTCATATAAATTACAGAAACATGCCTTCCATCACACCTGTTTACAACCCTTTCTTGGCTTCAGTCCCTTCTCTTCACCCGAATAACAGAGGTATTATCAAGGTAAGAATTAGTTAAGCAACTTCAGCAAATTTCCCCTTTCATTCAGATAGCTTGTAATTAGAGATTTCACAAATGTGTAAAGTGAACATTTTGTAACTCTAGCTATCAACCCATTAGCAGAAAACAGGCCTTCCTCCACATCTAGATTTTTAAGGTATCAGTGGGTCTCCACCCCCACTCACCATTTCCCACCAAAAAATCTCTCTTATAGCCAGGGAAAAGTAAAACATTCTAACACAAGGGAAACAAGAGTTATTGGTTGAGTCTTGGTTTAAATGAGGAATTTGAGGATAATAGGGGCCTACAGCATTGCTTCACTTTAAAGAACCAGATGCAAAAGTACAAACCTGAGTAACACTCTCTCCAGATTCTCTATACCTAGGAAGGATCTAGAATTGATATCTCTGACTGAAGTTCTCTAATCAAGAGGCTTGCTTTATAATATCCTGTCATGTATACCACTGAATGAGCTACTTGTATTTTTCTTAAATGAAGGATTTTCTGCTAAATGGGAAAAAAGGAGTCATTTCTAACACTCGACAGTCCATTTGCTTTCTGGTAGTACTTAATTTTCTGAGTTGGGCTCAGATGAAGACAGGAACATTATCCAAGACTTATCTCAAAATGCAAGTGATAGCTTCCAGGTCTTACTCCATTCAGTGACCAACAATTAGCAAGCCTAGGATGCTATTTCTTTTGATCCTGTTAAACAAATAGTTCTCAACTTTGGCCACACATTAGAATCACCTCAGGGCATTTAAAAATCCCAAAGCCCATACTACCTTGGCCTATTTAAATAGGAATTCTGGAGGTGGGACTCAGGGATCAGTATTCTCTGAAATCACATTGGTGACCCTAATGCATGGCCAGGATTAAAAACCCATGTATTAAGCTACAGTTCAAGCTTCAGAGTATATCTGAATCACCTGGAGAACATGTTAAAATACAGATTACTGGGTCTCAACGGCAAAGTTTCTGATTCAGTAGGTATGGGGTGAAGCCCAAGAATCTGCATCTCCAACAATCCCCAAGTGATGCTGAAACTGATGCTTTTAATATGGGACCACACCTTGAGAACCAATGTCTTACATGAATATGTTGATCTGCCAGTTTTAGGCAAAAGAAATAAAGCTCATTTGTTTACATTTTAGAGAAGTTGGTTTAACACAAACAGCTGTTTTTAATAGCATTATATAATCTTTAATTTGACAAACTAATGGAAATAGTGGTGACAGTGCCAAAGAGTAAGTCTTAATGGCTTCATTTCCCTCCCAATTATAGAAGAAATCCAGCTCATAAAATATAACTGAGATGTTTAAACAAACCACTTATGCAGTACTTAGGTGAAACTGTAACCCTTGTAAATACCACAGATTATAATCAATTTCATGAAGTATCTGGTTTGTTTCACCCAATTCACTTGAAAATGTGAGCAGCTAGGCATCACAGAAAGAGAATTGTGTAACTGCACCTTGATTAGCAAAAAGGCAATAATTCAAAATACTTATCTAATTCATGATGTTTTTCTCATTCCTTAGCAAACAACTTTCTTCTAATTTTTTGAAAACTCCCAAAATCTCTGGCCTTCATACCAGGTGAGGGACATCACACTAAATCCCCCATGTGACAATTATAGGTCTTGGTATCAAGGTATCAAATCCATTTATCCCTTTTTAGGTTTTTGATTTTTGCTGGCTGGCTAGGTATGCACCAATGCTTTTATAAAATAATTTTTTAAAGAATTATATGTGGATGTTCATATCGGCTTTATTCATAATAGAAAAAAGACTGAAAACACAGTTCATCAACAATAGAATAAATGATGACATATCTATACAATAAAGTATTAAAAAACAATTTAAAAAGTGTAGAGGCACCTGGGTGGCTTCAGTAGGTTATGCATTCAACTTTTGATCTCAGCTCAGGTCATGATCTCACAGTTTGTGGAATCAAGCCCTGCATTGGGTTCTGCGCTGATGGCACAGAGCCTGCTTGGGATTCTCTCTCTCTCTCTCTCTCTCTCTCTCTCTCTGCCCCTCCCTTGCTCTCTCTCTCTGTCCCAAAATAAATAAACTCAAAAAAAAAAAAAGTGTACCACGTAACAACATGATGACTCTCATAGATGCAATACTCAAATAAGCCAGACATAAAGAGTTCATACTCTATGGTTCCATTTATATGAAGTTCAAGAGCAAACAAAACTAATTGATAGCCATAAAATTCAGAAAGGTGGTTGTCTTTGACTGAAAGGAGGCATAAAAAAGCCTTCTGCAATCCTGAAATGTTCTGTATCTTACCCTAGGTAGTAAAGTGGACACATGCATAAGTAAACATTGAGTTTATGATGTGTACACTTTACATGCTATAACTTAACTGACAATTTTAATTTCAAAATTGCTTAATATGACCAACTACATTTGTGAAATATTCCTCATACCCAAATTCAAAAGCTGCTCCCATGCTGGAATTTAAGAATTGTTAATGATGATTATGGAAATGATATGGAAAACAGCCCAAAGATTTGATTATAAAGTCAAATGTATAAGACATCCATCTAAAAATTATTTATTTATTATTCTTCAAATATTTTTAAAAGATTATTCATTTCTTCTTGTTTTTAGTGGGACTTCTTTTAGAGGCCTACCAGAATAAGAGTAAGGTATAAAATGCTTAAATCAAGGACAAAAGAGATTGGGGAGGAGAGAGTCTTCATTAGCAGACAAAATATTTCAACAGTTTTGAAAGGCAGAAAAGCAGATGGAAGATGGCAATGATGTTTAAAGATGCAGAAAAATGAAGACTTGGGTCACTATAAAGGAGACAGGTGAGGGATAGTGGTAGGGATAATTTTCCTCAAGAACCCCAGAAAAGCATGGCATTCACAGGTACCGAATATGGTTGAAGTACACAAAAGGGGCAAGATGTGGGATTAAAAAAATAAAAGAAAGTTATTCACTCAAAGTCTATACACAGAATGCCAGAGACCAGATTTCCAGCCCCCATTCAAGTGATACATTTTTTTTTCTGACAGAACTTAGTGTTCCCAATAAAAAAAAAATACTGCTTGCATACTACCATGTGAATCACCCAATTAAATGTCCTACTCACAACCCAAACAATCACCCTAATGTAAATCCCATCCAAAGCCCCACCAAAGCATATACAGTGGCCAATACGTTTTAGTGCCTCACTCTTACTATGAAATATGCTCCCAACATACAGGAAAGATGAAAATGAGCAGGAAAAAAAACCACTCCAGAAAACATCAAGCAAAACTTCATGAGAAATGCTAATTGGTTTGCAACAGTGAAAAAAAAAAATATTGTATTTGCAAAACAAAACAGTATGCTATTTTTAAAATAATAGAGAATAATTTCTAGAAATTAAAAATATGAGCATCAAAATAAAATTTCCAAAACAGATTGAGAAGATAATATCAAGGAGATATCTGAGAAAATAGAAGAAGGATAAAAGGAAAAAGAGAAATAATAAAAGGTCTGAAAATTAATATGGGAAATAGGCATTTCAGATGGACAAAAAAGGGAAAAGGGAAGAAATTATTTTAAAAATCACATGAGAAATATTGCCAATGGTAAAATACATGCATGTCTGAATTGGAAAAGCCCAGGACAATAAAGGGATAATTAAAAGGCACTGTATGCTAACTAACTTGGATATAAATTAAATAAATTATTAAAAAAATAAAAATTAAAAATTAAAAAAATTTTTTAAAGGTCACACTAATGCATATCATGAAGTTTAAGAACCCAGGAATATATAGATTTATGGAATGGCGGAGTGAGGATGCCCATGAAACTGCACTCCTACAAAAACAATGAAAATACTGGCAAAGCAATTAAAACCAGTAATTTCAGAACTCTTGAAATTAGCCCAACCCACTAAACAAACTAAAAAGTGCTTGTCCAAGAGAAATGACTGACATACCTAAGACAGACAGTAGACCGTATGGCATTTAAACTTCAGGCTATTCCAGCCATCCTACTCTCCCTTATCAGCGCAGTGGCACTGTAGCCATGAAAAAGCAGCAGCCTCATGGCTGAAAGGCGGCTGGCCCTTTTGGAATTCTATTAAAAGCCTCATGCTTAGAACATCTCAATTATTTCGTCCAAACTGGTAGCTCCCTAGAAAATCTCTCATTTTCATGTTTGCATAGCTATTTGATTTGATTCAGAGCTCACCTTACAAAAAAATAAAATAAAAAAGCCTCACCCCTAGGCGATTGGTATAAACAATAGCAATCTTTCAGTTAGTTTGCAGATGCCTAAAGGTGTGATTTGAGTTAGGGAATGTTAGATCCTAGACAAAATTTTAAAAAGGAGTTCTGGAGAACTGCAGGACCAGAAGGCACTTCGAAAGGCTCCAACATATTCCCAGGGATCTAAAAGAACCCTCTCACATGTACAGGGTGTTATGTGCATGCCACAAAAACATGGGAAAGTACAAACCTCATTCATTCACCTCTTGCAGACCTTGAGGCATCTCATCATCGGAAGTGAAACCAAAAACAGTCTTGTAAATTTCCTGAATTTTGAAGGTGGGCTTTCACACACACAGCCCCTTGACAAGGAGTGGAAGACATAAAAGCAAGGTATTTAAGCATATATTTTGGTTGATCATTGGCTAACTACTACATTATATTGACCAAGTATTAGGAAGCCAAAAACAGCTTCACCTAATCGGATGAGTCATGAATGAGTGTGTAAGCTCCAAGAGAACAGGGACTTTGTTTTGCTCACCAAAGCGTTCCTAATCCTTTGTCTATTTGCTGAGTTCAACGTGCATATGAATACCCAATTAATATGAAGTAACAGGATCGAGTAACTATAATTTTATTAAAAAGAAAAACTTACCTATCAGCACTTTTGATCATTGTTCAATGCTTTGAGATAGGAGGTGGCAGAACTAACACCTATGGATTAGAAAATTAGGTTGTAAGAAAAAAATAGAATGGTGAAGTCGTACAGTGGTGTGATGTCCAAATCCCCCTTCAGGAATGAAGTATTTATCCCTCCATTTGTTGGAAATGCTGCAAGAAGATGGCATCCACTGCCAACCCTCCTTGGGGACTGCTTCAGCTGAATACACAGCTTGTCCAAGATTGTGCCTCCTTCCAGAGCAGCCTATACCCAAAGACTGATCACACTGGGGTTCTGGTCTTGGCATGTCCTGCTTCATTGAGACATGGTGTTCTCCATGTCCAATCCTGCTTCTCTTCCTCACTTCCACAGGTGTTCATCATGAGAACATCTCTACTTAATGAGATGGTCTATGAATCTCTATCTCTGATAACTAGGAGTCAAGCCTCCTATCAATTTCTTCAACTTTGTCAGGCTGCCTCATGCATGAGCCCAGGCAAGAAGGTGCTCCCTTTTAATTTTATTCTTGCATAAACAGTACTCCTAGAGTTAGTACTTCCTTCCTAGTCTTCCATTATTTGGCAAAGTTTAGTTAAATTAATATGTTTTTGCTTTTTTCGAGCCTTGGATAGAGGTTTAACACGTTCTTATAAAAATATAAAGAAGTAAAGTGGCTTCTTATTATAGATTTACTATGTCTTTCTATCTTTATCATTTGTTTTCAGAGATCGGTGAGCCCAGTCATGATTACACGTATTAATAAACCAGTTCCCAAATGCTCTGGCAGATTTCTAACCAACCTTGCTTGGAAAACACCTGGTAAAACATATTTTCATTCAACTTCAGGCAATTTCAAAGCAGCTGAAAGTCACTTAAGTGGAAACCCAACTATGATGCTGCTTTTCAAATCAAAAGAAAGACCTCAGCTACACAGGATGTGGCAGATTGCCAGGTGTTTAATATTCGAGGGCCAAGTACACTGTTGGGAGCATCTTTACATAATTGACAAACCAAACCCAAAGTACCAAGGTTAACAATTTGCTTCTCTTTGACCACAGAACTGGTATTGTGATATTCCTCTACTGCATATAAATCATTTTCATAGAGCCATTAAAGGGTTGTTTTGTGTTTCTAGAAGACTAGCAGCAAGCCTCTGGGTAGCTGAGCAATGTTAGAACAAGGTACATAGTGGGTTTAGGGTCACTTTGGAGCCACCAATTTTTTTTCTTCTTCCTTACTCCTGAGTCTGGCAGATTATTTTGCAGCAAGTGCTGTGTATTTGAATTCTATGCAGACAATAGTACAGACACGTGGTTTTCTCCACAAGGTCTTTGATGGATTGGATTAAGACATCAAACATCAGCATATCTCCAGATGTCACAAAAGCCTTGACAGAGGGTTTGCAAATTATGTTTTGCCAACCATCTGGGCTGTGAAACAGACACATCAGGTAGAGGATGTCACATGAGCCGATCAGCATTTTCACAAATCACTGGCGGTCAGAGGTCAGGGTGCCTCATTTCTCCCTGTGTATGCACCACAAAGCACATAAGTGATCTGTTATCAGAGGAGTGACAGAATAGAAATAATTCAAAAATGAATAATTCCAACAACATGAAATCTCTCAAGGAAATATTAAATTATAAGTTTTCTTTTTAAAATATTTACTTCTTTTGAGAGAGGGAGAGGAAGACAGAGAATCCCAAGTAGGCTATGCACTGTCAGCGCAGAGTCTGACATGGGGCTTGGACTCACGAACTGCAAGATCATGACCTGAGCCAAAATCAAGAGTTGACGCTTAACTGACTTAGCCACCAAGGCGCCCCTATAAGTTGTTTTATATAATTTTGCTTCTTTTTTATTGAAGGATTTAGAAAAGAAATTGTAATGTTGTGCCAGTTGCCCTACATCATTTATATACCTCATTTAATTTTTCTGATACATTATGAAAGGATAAGGAAGTGAAATTCTCAGAAAGTCTATAATATGCCTAAATTTCCACAAAGAATACAGTGAAAATATGAGGATTTGAACATAGGTTGTAGTGACCTCAGAATGTAGGATATTTCTAGTCTAACAATCCCTATATCAATTACGATCCAAGCCCTAGCTAAAGATTCAAATTTGTTCCCTTTTGATGATTTGTTGATTTTTTTTAACTCCTAAAACAAGTGAAAATTTGTGCCATCCAGTTCACATTGTTAATATTGACCCTCAGAGATGAGCCTCTTGGCAGGGCCTTTTATTCATAAACTTTCCCATGCTATTCTCAAGATTCTATTTGTCCAAAGCATGGTTCGTTATACTATGATGAAACAGACACTGACCCTGCCTCTTATTTGTTGTTTGGCATGAGGCACCACACACAAATATCTTCCATACAGAGGGAAAGCCTCATGTACATTTCAGCTAGACTTTATAGGATTAATAGAGGAAGGGAGAAGAACACCCTCAGCAGAGGGACAGGGAGAATGGGCATGCAGGAATAGAAGATGATTCAGGATTTCCAGGACAGAGGCTGCATGAGGGGAATCATTTTAAAAAAAAAAAAAAGGAAAGAAATTGTGACAATATCACACTATTTCATAAAGGTTAAAACACAAGTCTGCGAAAGAGAAATGCTGAAGATTGCAAAGATTATCTCAGGTCTTCACCCCTCTTTGTATCCATACCCTTTGCCATGTAACCTTGCTGGATCTTCCACCTGGGGATAGGGTGAGCTGCTCTGCCCCTTGGCTTTGGCTCAGCCATGGAACTTGCCTAGGCCAATGGGAGGTTAGCAGGTGTGACACAAACAGAAGCTTGACATGGGCTTGCTCATGGTGGCTTGCTTTATTATTCCTCTGTCATTACCAGGAGAAAATGCCTTGAGATAGCTTCTTGAAGGATTGAAGGCACATGAAGCAGAACAATGTGGCTCCAGCTGTCACAGCTGCCCAGCCAAACAGTCTAGTTCAGGTGACCACCAGGCAACTCTAGACATGTAAGTTCAGCACAGTTCAGTAGGGCCACCCACTCAACACCCAGATGACTCCAGACTTGTGAGCAATAAACTCAAATTTTTGTGTGACACTGAATTCCTATTGTTTATTATACAAAAATGGAAAAAAAAGTACTACCATGAGAAATGACAAAAAAAAAAAAAAACAGACAAGTAAGTGATACAAGGGAGTGTTGAGAATCTGTGACAAAACGTACCATCATCCATATAGGTGGTATAGAATTTTCGAAGAAACCATCTCAATGGGCAATCCCTCAAATCTCTGTGGGACATTCAAACAATTCAGGTCCTGAGAAGGAATTTTGTCAGCACTCCCTCCATACCATAAAAGCTCTCCCAGTCAAACCCTGATGCTTGGTAGACTTTTACTAATCCTGCAATATTAAGACCTCATCCCTCTGTACCCTTCCTTCATTTTGTCCCTTAATGTAGTTCATGTCTATTTCTTCCTAAGAAAAATGAACATCTTCAAAGAGAGGCATTTTGGTTTTCTCTTCTTTGCATCTACTGGAGTGTCTAGCATAGTTTTTGCAAGTGGAAAACAAGTATATAACAACTTTCTAAAACAGAAAGAGGAATTGGAGGCAAGAAACAAGGTCATTTATGTAACAATCTCTTACCTATAATTCCAAAATCCCAATTCATTGGCAACTCATTCATGGCAAAAGGTGACCTAAACTGACAGGAGGCTTTTTATAATATATACCCCAATTAGTTTCACTGCAGAAATATCAATGTTTGAAAATGGAGTACTGACTCAAACCCTACTAATATATGACATGTATATATACTTGTATATATACTTATATATATACATACTTATATGTATATACTCATATATACATACTTATAAAACATACATACATACACACTCACACACACACACACACACACAAAAATCTAAAAATAAATCTGAGCCCAAGGATTTCAGATACAGTTTTGTGGATTGTATTCTAAAATACAGATGAAATATGGGGAGTAATTGGAGACTGAACTGAAAACACTTCAGTGGGAACAGAGGAGAGAGTACAGAAGGACTGCTGAAGTAGAGTTAGAGAAGTCTTAGTCAATAAATAGAGTCATGAGAAAAGGGAGATTTAAAAGGAGAAAACATAATTAGATCCACTTTAGTAAAAATACTGCAGCTGAGGAACCAGAAAATATGGAAGCAAAAGTGCATGCCCCATCTGTGAAGAACCAGGGAACCATTTTCATTCTGGCTTTATCGCCAGGTAGCTGAACTTCTCTTGTTTAACTTATTCCCTTTTAATCTCACAGACACTTTTTCATGGGAAAATTTTAAATGGTAGTTTCCAAACTTAGCAGGGCTGTATAACTATCAGAAGGACTAATTTAATATGCAGATTCCTGGTCCCTGTCAGAGATTCTGAATTTTTAGGTAAGAGATTGAATCGAGTTTTCGATCTTCTGTAATGAGTTTTCCAGTGATTCTGATGCAGATGATCCATGAGCCATATTTTGAGAAAACACCGACCTAAAACAAAGTCAAGGACTTTTAAATTTGCACCGCTACAATAAACTTTTACCAAGCTTCACATTATCTGATTATATTTTTCAAATCCTCTAAATTGGCTATGTATTTTTTTTTTCCTACCCAGGAAGCTTCCTTTCTTCTGGGAATAACATCCATAGGGAACATTTTCTCCATCTTTTTCAGTCATGGAGTTCTACTAAAGTCTTTCAATCATAATACACCACTTCAAGGCAGAGTTGATTAGCCTGAAGTTGAGCATGTGACATCAGGTGGTCCAATCAAGAGTCCTTAACCGGGAATTTTCTATTTGGAAACAAAGAGGTGAGGAAGTCTCTCCCTGGTTGCAATGCTTTAATATATGCTTTGAGAGGCTACCCAAGGCCTTGTAGGTGGTTCACAGTAAGAGAAAAGGAAGTCAAGATGCAGTAAGGAAAGCAGAGGCAAAAGTCTGAGCAAAAGTATTCTGGTATAATTCAAGCTTCTGGTTCTAGTTGTTCAAGACAACCATATGTCTCTTTGTTCTTCAAAAATTATATGAGACCCCATATTCTCCAAATAGCCAAACCATTTAGGCCATGGAAAAAACTGAGTTTCTTGCAACCCAACTTGTTTTACTTCTTAATCTATATATTCATATTTTATTTTTATTATTTTAGAAAATTCATTCTGAAGCAACAACCATATATGTTGTTACATTTCCAATCTTTGTTTTTCTTAGTACATCTTAACAGGTACGTTCTTTAAATTTCCAGAAGGCAGACCAATCTACTTCTATTCAATCTAAAATTATTCATTGGTGCAAAGAAAACTAAAAAATATTCTTGTGCAAAGAAAAATATTAATTACAAATTTTACCATGGATAAATGATTTTTGACAATTAGTACCAAAATTCTAGGTATAGTACTAAATATTTTTTGCAGTAATAAACTATTCCAAAATTTCAGCAGTTTGCAATAGCAAACCTCTCCTTCTTGCTAATGGATCAGCAGATTAGCTGCAGTACCCCTGCTCCAACAGCAGGTCAAGTTTAGGACCTATATACCCCTATTGGGAAAAGAAAACACGAATCTTTGTTAGAGTCTCTGTGGGAGCTGTCATATTTGCAAATGTTTCATTAGACAACTCAAGTCACATGACTACCAAGCCCCAAATTAATATGACAGGTGAGTGTTCTCCACCCACATTGAAACACACAAAGACAGAAGAGAATGGATAACGTGACCAAATAATATAAGCTACCACATAAGATTTGAAAACAAAAAATATCTCTCACTTTTTAAATATGTTTGCCAATTAGTCAAATTTAATATTTATCTTTTAATCATACACACACACACACACACACACACATACACAAACATATATATATGATAAAATGAAAAATGAAAGATCTCTAGGACCTCAATAGATGTTATTTGTGTATTGTGTACTCTGAAGCATGCACACACATAATCTCATAAAGATCTTAATGAAATTTTGCTTTCAGTTTGACATTCAGCTGTGCATTTTTCTCAGTTCATCAAATGAAATGCTTTCCTCACAATTCTCCAGTCTTAAAAACTATATGGAGAAGATCACGGCCATATTTTGTCTGGTTTTTAAATGAGATCACTCATGAGTGAATATATCTAGCAAAACGTTTGGAATATATAAAATAATTTTTAAAATCTAAATATTATTGGTTCCTGATTCTATCCAAGTCTTTGTTATAAAGCACGTTAGTATGATCTTGCTAATATCATTCACACATTATCTCACAGCTAATTTTTGCCTTTATCCTGCCAAAGTCTCTTTGGCTCACAGAAGATCTGTTCACTACCTGCTTATTCCTTTTCTTCACCTTTCTCACGTATGCTTACTCTGAAACTACATATGACATAACAGTAGAGAACAGGTTCTCGAGCCAGCAACAGCTGGCTATTCTTATAACTTCCTTTGCAAAGAGACTATTATCTCAAGACCAAATTAGGTTAATTTTAATCCCATTGTCATAACAAATTATAACTCTACCCTGATTTCAAGTCAATTATTGGAGTCATCAGTTTTACTTACTAAATCGACTCCTACAAAGGGATATGCTTTTAGACATGGTTCTAATTTTAAGGAGGAGTAAGAGCTGATAATATCCTAGGCACCTAATTATCACCAAGCTTGGTGTGAAAAATCTGTATCCCATACAGAGTTTGCAACTTTAAGGAAATAAACATAAATCTTACAGCCAACATCCTGACAAATATGGTTTGCTCAAATAAACATAGCCTAGTTTCAATTTTAATTTTTTTTAAATGTTTTTATTTTATTTTTGGAGAGACAGAGACAGAACGTGAGTGGGGGAGGGGCAGAGAGAGAGGGAGACACAGAATCCGAAGCAGACTCCAGGCTCCGAGCTATCTGCACAGAGCTGGACACGGGGCTCGAATTCACGAACCGGGAGATCATGACCTGAGCTGAAGGCAGGCGCTCAACCGACTGAGCCACGCAGGTACACCCTAGTTTCAATTTTAAAAGCCAATCATCTTTAGGAGCACCTGGGTGGCTCAGTTGAGCCAGTTGAGCATCTGACTTCAGCTCAGGTCATGATCTCCCAGTTCGTGAGTTTGAGCATTGTGTCCAGCTCTGTGCAGATAGCTTGGAGCCTGGAGTCTGCTTCCGATTCTGCGTCTCCGTCTCTCTCTGCCCCTGCCCCATTCTTTCTCTCTTTCTTTCCTTCTCTCTCTCTCTCAAAATAAATAAACATCAAAAAATTAAAAAAATAAAAGAACCATCTTTCAAACTATAATAAAAAATTCTCAATATTAAGAAAATTGTCTTTTTAGCAAATAAACTCAAACTCGACTTTATGTTGACAAGATACATAACTAGCACAGATCTAATTTTTATGTTTTACTACCAAGAAAATAACTAGTTGCTAAACTTTAATTCTTCAACATAATGTAATAGAAACTCGAGTTCTTACTTAGATTATTTCAGATTTTCTTATTAAAGTACTGGTTGAGGTTCATGTCTTTCCCGCAGTTGTATTTGTCATCCTAGTCAAGACTGAATTAAATAAATTTCTGTTTATATTTTTCACAACTCATCTTTGGTAAACCGCTATCTACAACAATGGTCTCATGCTTTTGGTAACTATAACATCTTTTTAAATATTGAATCTTTGGGCAACGTGCTTAAAGGGATTAAAAGACCAAAAATCATACAAACAAGCTAGCAATAAATAAAATCTAATCATGGCTGCAGGGAAGAAATGCCTAAGTCTATAAAAGCACCTATTAACCACATTGTAGTATATTCCAGTAAAAAAAAACCATTAGCAACTTCATGTTCGGTCTCTTACTTCTTATTTATAGAGATTGCCATTTTTCTTTTCATCCTATCATACAATCCACTCACCTAAAAATTTCATCTAACAGGTGTTATCCTAACTATACGTACCCTAAGCTAGAGCAAAAATAGTGTTTATTCATTGCCCAAGATTTGGAACCCCATCTGTGAATAATTCTCTGTACACTACACCACGAGTAAATAGTGAATCAGTCATAAACAGAGTTCATTGTCTAATACAGTGCTCAGCCAGTATCTCCCAGGCTCGGTTGGGAAAATCCAGACTCACACACAACAAACTATCTTGTACTAAAACCCATTATCTTTGGAATTCTGACAACCTGTTCTTGGACACAAGATTTAATTTGATAAGCATATGTTGAGAGCCTATTTCTAATAATGAGGTGCTATGGCATATATGAGGAAGTCCCTGACATGGTGGCCATCACAAGCTGCTTAAAGAAAAGAAGGCATAGAATAAAAGGCATTAAATGATCAAACATTAGGTTGTCTTATTTAAGGAGATATAACATATAATGGAAGGACTATGTTGGAAAATCTAGCCCTGAAAACCAATCAATCTTTAGTTCTATGACTTAACATCATTTGGCTTCAGTTTCCTAAGGTGAAAAATGAGGAGGTTCAGAAAGGTCATCTCAGATCCCTTCAAGTTCTCCAGTCCACAGAGGGTCAGAGAACAGGGTTTAACTGTGGCTGAGAGGAAGTGAAGAATCCCCCAGGAGACACACACACACACACACACACACACACACACACACACACACACACAAATTAGGCATTAGCAGATGATTTGGCATGAAGTGTTTAAAGAAGGAGACAGTTTCAAATGGGCCAAACTATAAGAGTAAAAGGGCAAAAAGATGTTGCTCCTTTTAACAGCCCCCTGAAGATGCTGTGTAACAACTTGCAGGGATGTCTCAACTCAACCAATGTAATCACTTACGCCACATGGAAAGTACACAGGTTTTGAAGCATATAAAAGTTTGGCCTAACTCTCAGCTCAGGATGTTAATGCTGCCTAAATTTGGAAATATCAATTTCTCAATGTCTCAATTTTCTTAGATTTAAAAAGGAGATAATAAGAAATGTTCAATATGGTTTCTTTGAGAATATAATAGGCTGATGCATTTAAAACTCTTAGCATGTCACCTAGTGCATAGAGGTTTTCAGTAAGATTTTTCTAATAATTGTGGTTTGAGTAGCAGTAACAGTCATAGTTGAAATACTTCAGCTCTTATAAGTATAGATTTTGGCTCACTGTAGGTCTCTCACTTTTAGTATCTCCCGAAAACACAAATTTGAGATAGTGTAAAAAAGTAGTTACTGCTTTCTCAATACACAAACCAAAACCCCACTTTTCCTTAGATAAAAATTCAGAGTAGTAGAAAGGAAGGCTAAAGAAAGCTCTTTTCCTTGATCCTTTGACCATCCATAACACACACACACACACACACACACACACACACACACAAATTTAGGACTAAGACACTAGTCCCAGCCTCCAGATTTGTAGGTGTAAATAAAGAGTAAGCCTTACATCATTTTTTAGTGATTTGAAAATTGAGCCTGAGAAAGCCTAAATACATAACCAAAATCATACAGGTGCATAAGAAATTATGGACAAACTCAATTCTGCCTACCACTTACCTACACTTAATTTCCTAATTATCAAAACCCATTAACATTATATATGGAAAGACATTCTGCATTTAAGGATGGGAAGGCAATACCATTAATACAGTGTCTCTGTTCAGACTTATATAATAGAATACTATAGAAAGGGTGGCTTACACACAACAGAAATTTATTTCTCACAGTTGTGAAGACTGGGAATTCTAAGATCAAGGCATCATCACTTTACAGTGAAAAGTTTCCTGACCTCTATCCTAAAATAATGGCCCTGGAGAAGTTGCCAATAGATCTAGGCCCTTGTTCATTTTATTAGAAGGTATATAGGCAGAGAAGTCTTCAAACATATATTCATATGCACTCTGTCATTTACTTTGTGATCTTGTGGACATTTCTAAACATATCTGAACTTTTTCTTAATCATTAACTATAAGTATTTCATGGGAAAGAATTAAGTGACCGAATCAAGGAAATGAAAAGTAGTCTAACTAGAAAGAGATAAAACTGCTTTTGTTCATAGATGGCATGACTGTCTACCTAGAAAATCTGAAAAAAAAAATGACACACAATAAACCTCATGGAAGTGATTATAGCAAGATTGCAGGATACAAAGTTAATATATAAAAGTCAATCACTTTCTTATACACTAACAATGAACAAGTGGAATTTGAAATTAAAAATATAATACCCTCGGGGCGCCTGGGTAGCTCAGTCAGTTAAGCATCTGACTTCAGCTCAGGTCATGATCTCACGGTTTGTGGGTTCGAGCCCCACATTGGGCTCTGTACTGACAGCTCAGAGCCTGGAGCTTGCTTTGGATTCTGTGTCTCCCTCTCTCTCTGCTCCTCCCCTGCTCATGCTCTCTCTCTGTCTCTCAAAAATAAGTAAACCTTAAAAAAAATTTTTAATTATACACAGTATCTGCTTAAGAAAAACTATAAAACTCTGATAAAAGAAATCAAAGAGAAACTAAGTAAAAAGAGAAATATTCCATGTTCATGGATAAGAAGATTAAATTTTTCAAGATGTCAGTTCTTCCCAACTTAAACTACAGATTCAATGCAATCCATCAAAATCCCATCAGGTTATTTTGTGGGTATTGACAGACTATAAATCTAAAATTTATGTGGAGAGGCAAAAGATCCAGAGTAACCAACATAATACTGAGGAGAACAAAGTCAGAGGACTGAAACTACTCAGTTCCAAGAATTATTATAAAACTACAGTAATCAAAGCAGAGTGGTATTGGTGAAAGAATAGACAAACAGATCAAAGGAACAGAACAGACAGCCCAGAAATAGATCCACATAAATAAAGTCAACTAAATCTTTGACAAAAGATTAAAGGCAATAGAATGCAGAAATAAGATTTTAACAAATAGTGATAGAACAACTGGACATATACACACACATACAAATAATGAATCTAGTCACAAACCTTAACCCTTCTCTCTCCCTCTCTCTCTCTCTGTCTCTTGTCTCTCTCTCTCTCTCTCTCTCTCTCTCTCTCTCTCTCTCTCTCACACACACACACACACACACACACACACCCCTACCTCAAAATGGATCACAGACTTTAATGTAAAATGCAAAACTATAAACATCCCAGAAGATAAGGTAGGAGCAATCTTAGATGTCTGAGTGTGGTGATAACTTTTCAGATACAGCACCAAAAGCATAATTCATGAAAGTATTGATGAACTTGACTTCTGTTTTGCAAACAACACTGTCAAGAGAAAAGCCACAGACTGGGGAAGAATGTTTGCAAAAGACACATCTGATAAAGGACTGTTATCTAAAAGGCACAAAGAACTATTAAAACTCAATAATAAAACTAACAACATTATTTTTTAAATGGGCAAAAACCTATTAGAATACCCAAAATCCAAACCACTGGCAAAACCAAATGCCAAGGAGGATAGGGAATGACAGGAGTTTTCCTTTTTTGCTGGTGGGAATTCAGCCACTTCGGAAGATAATTTAGCAGTTTCTTACAAGGTAGGCCTACAAAACTAAACATACTCTAACATGTAGTTCAGCTTTCAACTGCTTAGTATTTGCCCAAATGATCTGAAAACATCCACACAAAAGCTCGTACATAGGTGTTTAAAGCAACTTTATTCATAATTTCAAAAATATTAAAGCAACCAAGATGTCCTTCAGTAGGTTAATTGATAAAGTGTAGCATACCCAGATAGTGTAATATTATTCAGTGCTAAAAAACAAAACAAAACAAAAAAAACCTGAATTATCAAACCATGAATGACATGGAGGAACCCTAAATATTACTCTGTGCAAGAAGCCAATCAGAAAAGGCTATGTAATGTATAATTCTGAAAAAGTCAAAACTATGGAGACAGTGAAAGGACTGGCAGTTGCCAGGGGTTGGGGGAATGGAGAGATGAATAAACAGAGCACAGGGGCTAAAATTTTTAGGGCAGTGAAACTATCCTATGTGATTCTATAATGGCAGATACAAGTCATCACACATTTGTCAAAAACCACAGAGTGTGGATTTTCACTAAGAGTGAACCCTAGTGGGAGCCATGGACTTTGGGTGATAATGATGGACCTATGCAAACTCATCAACTATAGCAAACATGACTCCTATAGAGGATTCTGATAAGGAGAGAAGTTATGCATATAATATGGGGGCAAGGGATAGATAGGAAATCTCTGTGCCTTCTGCTTTATTTTGCTATGAATCTAAACCTGCTCTAAAAAATAATGTCTGTCTAAAACAACAACAAAAACAAAAACAAACAGAAAGTTTAGACCAAGATGATTTCCTCTTAGTTAGAAGATAATTCATCACTTTAAAAAATAAAGTTCCACTAGATGAAATGAATGTGGTTAAATGTGCATCTCTTGTCTTTTGGCTGGTTCCTCAAATAGTCAAACCTACCACCCCTATCTTCCCCCTTCCCTTTCATTCACATTTTGGCTCATTGATGCTGAGTGGGAAATGAATTTTACATTAACTGTATTGCTGGATTATGACTTAAAGCCTGAGTTTCCATAAGTTATCATGGACAGGGTTAGTCTGCTGAACTGAATGATTCAGTTAATCCTAAATTTTACATGAAACAATAATTGCAGCCACTTTTTCTTCCTCCTAAATGTTTTGCCAAAACGATAAATCACAAGGATTCTGTTGCTTTCTTGGTGAGATACTAGGGAATCTAGATACCAATTACCATAATTTCTGAAGGCCTACTTATGTCCATCTTCTAAGATAGAGGTAATAATTACTAATATTTGTTAAGCAATTCATATATACAAGATATTGCACTATGTCATTTACCACGTTATATAATTTCCTAGAAACAGTGTGGGATTCATATTGATATTCCCATTTTGCAGAAAAAGAAACTGAAATTCAGATAAGTTATATAATTTTCCCCAGGTAACACTGCCTGATATTTTGGTTTCTAAATTCAAAATCCATTCTCCAGGTATGATTCACCAAGACACACTCAGAATTGCTTCTGAGGATTCCTATAAGGAATGCATAGCCAGAGTCTGATTATGAGGAAGCAGCATGCCTGAATTGAGGGCACATTACAAGGTGATTGTGTTGTACCCTCCAGGGATACTGGGGTCATGGAAGGCCATGGAAGGCCACGGAAGACCTGGTGGGACCAGAAATAATTCCAGATCAACTATTACCAGAGAGCATGAAAGTGCAAGACCTTAGATTGGATCTTGGGCCAGAAAAGTAACATTGAGAGGGCAGTTGACAAGATCTGAAGAGGTCTGTATATTAGATAATATTACTGTCGCCCATGTTGATTTCCCAGATATTAGTAACTATACTGTGCTTATATCACAGAACGTCCTTGCTTTTGGGAAACACACAGTGAAATGATTAGCAGTAAGAGAAAATCATTTCTGGAACAGAAAAGAAACATGAATGTTAACACACAGACACACAGGCCCACACATACACACACACACACACACACACACACACATGAAAAGACCTTGCATCTATTTTCCCTGTCTTTGAAGGCTCCTAAAACAATTAACAACACCAATTTAATCTCCAACTTACAGTCCTTAAATGCGGCAAATGAAGAAACAGAGCCAGGACAATCTTCCTAAAAGCAAGAAAAAAGATCTGTTTTATTTGTTTCATATTCATTCTCTGCTTCCCTATTATAATATTAAAAGCTAAAAAATTCAAATTCATAACCCTTACCTTTGAGGAATATATATAGTATTTCAATTTTAATTGAGTATGACCTGAAATACAAAGGATTTGTCTAAGGCTACATAATTTTATAAACCTCCACCAGAATCACTGTCATACAAGATTAAAGTAAGAAAATACCAAAGAATTCTAATTTAGCCATTTTATTCATAAGTAGGTATTTCCAAACTAACATTCAGACTAAAGTCAAATAAATCCTTAACACTTTAATAACGCTTACAGTTTTGTTTGTCCTTAAGGCCAATTATCTGAGACAACTAACCTATAGGAATCACTTATTCCAGTGAAGACCATCTTACATATTCACTGCCATACCCCAATACTTATATTAGAACCCGAGATATATGATGTTTGATGGAAATGGGGTGAATAGATGGAGGTTGGGACAGGTGAGATCTTGTCAGGGCATTAAAACAGACACAAGGTGAACTACTGGGACCTTATCAAAATAAAAAGCTTCTGCACAGCAAAGGAAACAATCAGCAAATCTAAAAGGCAACCAACAGAATGGGAGAAGATATTTGCAAATGACATATCAGATAAAGGGTTAGTATCCAAAATCTATAAAGAACTTATCAAACTCAACAACCAAAAAACAAATAATCCAGTGAAGAAATGGGCAAAAGACATGAATAGGCACTTCTCCAAAGAAGACATCCAGATGGACAACTGACACATGAAAGAATGCTCAACATCACTCATCATCAGGGAAATACAAATCAAAACCACACCTGTCACAATGGCTAGCATTAACAGCTCAGGCAATAACAGATTTTGGCGAGGATGAGGAGAAAGAGGATCTCTTCTGCATTGTTGGTGGGAATGCAAGCTGGTGCAGCCACTCTGGAAAACAATATGGGGGTTCCTCAAAAAACTAAAACTAGAACTACCCTATGACCCAGCAATTGCACTGGTAGGCATTTATCCACGGGATACAGGTGTGCTGTTTCAAAGGGACACATGCACCCCCATGTTTATAGCAGCACTATCAACAATAGCCAAAGTATGGAAAGAGCCCAAATGTCCATTGATGGATGAATGGATAAGGAAAATGTGGTATGTATATACACAATGAAGTATTACTTGGCAGTCAAAAAGAATGAAATCTTGCCATTTGCAACTACGTGGATGGAACTTGAAGGTAGTATGCTAAGTGAAATTAGTCAGAGAAAGACAAAAATCATATGACTTTACTCATATGAGGAATTTAAGAGACAAAACAGATGAACATAAGGGAAGGGAAACAAAATAATATAAAAACAGGGAGGGGGACAAAACAGAAGAGACTCAAATATGGAGAAAAAACTGAAGGTTACTGGAGGGGTTGTGGGAGGGGGGATGGGATAAATGAGTAAGGGTCACTAAGGAATCTACTCCTGAAATCATCGCTGCACTATATGCCAACTAATTTGGATGTAAATTTTAAAAAATAAAAAAATAAAATTAAAAAAAGACAAAATAAAATAAAACAGACACAAGGTTTTATGTTTCTAATCATGAAAAGCCAATCTGTATTCATTACACTCCAGTGACAGACAATCCTTATTTCCAGCCTCCTAAAGTCATCCTTGGGTACGTGACATGTGACAATGCATTTCCCCATGTGACTTAGTAGTACAAATAATTAGGCAGAAATAACTTTCTCAAATAGCACCAATCATCCCCCAACATTTGGCTCTACAGCTACCTGGCGACATGACACTCAAATGGCACCATGGTTTTATTTGTTATCTGAGACAAGACTGCATTCATTTTGGTCCTGAATGAATGGCTTCCATTCCAGATATGAAGGTTGCCCCCACTGTATTTTAGGATGGAACATAAATTCTATTTCACATATTTCTGCTGTTTCTGAAATCCCTTTTCTCAACTGAGTGGGCATGGCTGGACTGAGGTCTCATCAATCATCAGTCATCTGGACTCTGCGTGAATGTGTCTGGGCTGCTTGCAAAGTAATCCCGTTAAGAAACCACTCCAGCAGGTCATTTCTCTATCTTCATGTAAGTAATATTTGCCATCACCTGGCATCTCAGATTATAAGTGTTATGTGACTCCCCTGGTGCTGGAAGGAGGTTTGGAAGCAACTGTGTAGATCCTGTTAGTCATGTGTTACTATGGTTATTTATAAATATTATGAATAACCTTAGTCAATATATGATGATTACAAATTATTCTTTTTTAATTGCCAGGAGCTGTTTTCTTCCAGAGGTCATTTAGAAGGGTTTTCAAATTCAGTTGACTCTGATTAATGTAACTTACCAGACAGAAAATAATAACGGAGCCAAGATTTTGGTAATTAGGTTAAGAGTTAGACTCTAGCTTACTGTGAAGAGTGAGAAAATAATGAGTAAGTGTAGAAAGGAATCCTTGGTTAACTATGTCTTTGAGGAGGTACTTATTTACAAACATTGGAAAAATAACTCTCATAAGAAAATTCTCTGTGCCTTGTGGATCCAGGAGAAGTCTGCTGACTTTTCCAGATCTGAAGTTACACAAGATAGAATCAGAAAGTTTCTTGTATACTCATAGACTATACTACTGGCAAAGACCATTATACATGCTCAATAGAGAGTAACACTGGGCAAAATGCAAACACTAGGATGGAAAGGAAATTAAGCAATGTGTGCTGAGAAATCCAGCTGATTCTTACGTAGAATATGCAAAGTTAGCTTTGAACCATTGGCCACGCTCAAGTTAGTTCAAGGTTCTCAGACCACATCTTGGAGCTAAGGGTGCTAACTGAATTACTAAGTACCAGAGGAAAAGAAACTCTTAGGAGGCAGGCTTGTTTGTACCATAAACATAAGGCAGAGAAAAATAATTCAGTCCAAATTGAATCATAATAGTGTAAAGACTCTCATGGCTATTCTGTTAAGCATCCATTTCTGTAAATATACCTCTTGTTGCTAAATATAACAGATGCAACCACGTAAGTATTAATAGCTTTAATAAGATGCTCTTATAAATAGCTGCAATGACAATGCAATTTTTTAAGGTCACAATTGCTGCTTTTGCACATTGAGTTTGTGATGCATCTCTTAGTTGTTTAACATGTTTTCCAGTAGGCATGACAAGAGACAGAACTCCCACCTCCCCCCAATCTTTCCCTCTTTCTCTCTCTCTCTGTCTCTGTCTCTATTAGGTTCTCTGACACAGCAAGAAAAAGTACTCAAAACACACAATAAAGGAGTAATTAACTGAATTCTCTTTTGCCAGTTATCCCTTCTTCTGATCCTGTTTGTCTATTTATGTATATATCTCTGTTGCTGAAAAAATAAGGCTCAAGAAGTGTGTTCCAATTTCTCCAACTTTGATTTGAAAGAGATAGGATTTTAACCCATCTTTTAACTTGGGATTTAAATCATGTCCTTCTATCATACCAGATATTAAGAATAAAATTATTGGGGCGCCTGGGTGGCGCAGTCGGTTAAGCGTCCGACTTCAGCCAGGTCAGGATCTCACGGTCTGTGAGTTCGAGCCCCGCGTCAGGCTCTGGGCTGATGGCTCGGAGCCTGGAGCCTGTTTCCGATTCTGTGTCTCCCTCTCTCTCTGCCCCTCCCCCGTTCATGCTCTGTCTCTCTCTGTCCCAAAAATAAATAAATAAATAAAAAGAATAAAATTATTATTGCAGGGACACAAAAATCATTATATTTAATTTCAAAAATATATTTTTAAATTAAATTCTAATTATTACCACTGATTCTGTGTTTGCATATATGGCAGTAATATTGTAACCAAAACAAAACTGAATCAATTTAAAAATGTTGTCTACCAGTAACTGTATAGGTAAGAAGCATACATGACAAAAAAAAAAAATCAGAGGAAGTAAGTAAGTGCAATAAGGTTTGGAAACACCATACTAAGTGCCTCCCGCTTGTAGTTAAGAGGGAATAAATTCATCTCCTGCAATCAAAAAAAAATTGAAAGTAACCTGAGGAAAAATTGTTTCCAAACCTTTCTCCCTCTGTATTATTTTATAGATAAGAAAATTGAGGATTGGAGAGTCACTGGCTGCTGAAGTTATTACACAAATACTTTGGAGAAAAGCTGGATTTAGAATCGTGTTCCATCTCCCACCCAGGGGCTAGTAGAAGGGTTCGTATTTCACACACAGATTTCAGGAGCAAAACAGTGGGCCAAGAATTCCTGTGAGAAAATACAGGTGTCACTATTGATCTGGAATTCATTCCAATCAGCAGACACTGTACAAATAAAGATCTGAAAATAGACGAATGACAGTTTTTTTTTCCTTCAGCTAAACTCTCTAAAGGTTATACATCCAACTGAAAATTATTTTCAAATATTATTCTCCACCCTGTGATAGTGCCATGGTCAAAAATGTTTTTGGTTTTCCACTGGTTGAGGTTGAAGCCTGCATATCTATCCATGCATTTGGCAAAGACTGATCAGGTGCCTATTAGTAGCCAGGCACCATGTAGGCCCTGTGGATCCAAGGAAGGCAAAGGTCCTATCTGCTGAGAGCTCACATACAAGAGGGTGAGACTGGCTATTCACAATTCAATAAATCAATAGATAGTAATAACTGACTGATACTAATGATTAAAGAAAAATTAACAAGGTGTCATGGTGCAGAATGAGAGAAAGCTCTACTTTTCAGGAGACTGGTCACAGTAAGGCCATTTTGATAAAGTGAAATTTCAGCTGAAGACTGAAAGGCAAACCACAATGAGATGTGATCCATGGGAAAAAATATCCCAAGTAGAGGAAAAGTAGAGAAAGGTCTTGTGACCTAAATAAATGGATAGGCTTTAAAACTCAGTAAGAAGCTAGATCTTTTGGATATTTCAAAGGACAGAATAGTAGCTAGAGATACAGAGTAGAATGAACAAGATCACATAGGCACTCATAGTCCACAGACAGGAACAGTTTTTATTCTGAGAACAATGGATTTAAGCAGACAAGTGTCAGATTTTTAAAAGATCCCTCTAGCTGTGATGTAGACAATAAATTGCAGGGGCAAGAGCAGACATGAAGGAACCAATCTGGAGGCCGCTGCAGAGGTCTGGGTAAAACGTAATAGTGATTTTGATACAGTGGGAGTTCTCAAGATTGAGAAAATTGATTGAAATGAGGTATATTTTGGAGAGAAAATGGACAGCATTTACTGATGAACTGGACGTGGGGATCAGGGAAACAGAGGGAGGAATCAAGAATGACTCTCAGGCTTCTGGCTTTGGTAAGTGGGTCGATGGTGGTGCCATTTACAGAGATGGAAAAGGCTGAGGAGAGCCAGATTTAAGGGGTAGATTAAGGGCTCTGTTTTGGCCATATTAATAATAGTTTGAGATGCCTATGAGACATCCAAACAGAAATGCCAAATGGATAATTGGATGTTTGAGTGTCAGGCTTATAGGAACCACGTGGTCTGAAGATAGAAAGTTGAGCATTGTTGCCAATGGATGGGTTAAGCTTTGGGAGAAAATGTATGTATGTCTTCCCCAAACTATCTCCACACATAGTGCTTTCCATTTATCTTCAGATTCTAAGAATTTGGATCACTAACCACTCAACTCTGGGTGTTCCCACACACACTTTACCTTCTTGGTTCCTCTCCTCTACAGAGCTGTGTCTTATAAAAATTTCCACTTGTCCTTTCAAGTTGACCAGAAAACAGTCATACAGGCCATTCCCATTTAGGTGTTTTTAACTACAGTGGAAAAACCCACTGCAAACAACAATAAAAACACTAAGGATAGTTTTCAGTGGAAACTGCAAGGTTTTTTTCTTATTTTAAATGGAGCTAACCATGGGACTCTTTGTTGCTGATTTGTTTCTTGCTGTTTGGAAAGAAGGTTCTATTTCTCTTTCATCTATAATTCTATCATTCCTGTGAGTGTTCCAAGAGTCTTTTAATGGTGCAATTCATATCAAATCAGAATTCCAGACACTGAGATCTAGAGAAGTCCTCAAAGATTAATCCAACCTTTTTATATTACATAAAACCAAAATGTGATAAACATGGTGACTCAGATACATATTTTATGTTGTTTATATTCTCTAATTTACATATTAGATACAAACATGAATATAAATATAAACATATTCTCACTGCTAAGTAGATTGTTCTTTCCTCTGACTCATTTCACCTGGTGGGTTCCTGGACAAGGAACAGCTGCAATTTCACTTGTAATTACACTTTCTTAAAACTATAAAGAGCTGCCTGCAAATTTACATACTAACAGTACCAGAATCATCTAATTGAACTTGGCATCTTCCATAAGTCGAAGACATGCTCACAGAGGTTTCGCAGGACAAGGGCTTCCAAAATACAGCTTTATCTCACTCTCTTACTAGGGGCTCTTGTGACTCCAGTAGAACAACGCATGAGATAATGTATACAACAGACTAAAACCTTATAATATTATGCATATTTGGGATCTATAGTATCTTCCACATTTTTTTTTGTTCTTTGAATGATTAAATCAATATATGCTCATCTAGGAAGTTTTAAACATGCAGAAAACTATGAAGAATACAAAAGTACCTACAGTCCCATAAACTTTAGACAATCATAGTTTATATTTTTTCCAGACCTTATTCTATACACGTAGGTTTGTATGTTTTGTGTATCTATGTACACATTGTTTACATATATTTAAATACATGTATACATTTTTCTATATGCATATATAAACATTATATACATATACACACAAAATTACACACATATATACAATATATATAATATATAAAATGTATATATATATTTTATACACATATATTGTATATATTGTATATAATACATATATATAAGCAAATGCATGGCACATTGTAAGTATCCAGTAACAGTTGGCTCTGTTACTATAATTAGATACAGAGTGGGTGTCAAAAGTGGTGACAAGTATTCTTTGGACAGAGCTGTAGAATGCATTCACAGAGCACAAGTCAAGGCCAGCAGACTTTAGGACTCTCACAATCCTGTACTGGAACCTGCAGTGGATTTCCATAATGACTAGAATTTGTATCACCCAAAACCCTGAATCACAACCAGGAATGACAACAAACCCAACTATGTTTGTATTCCTACTTTGAGAATGATCAGTAGAGCAGAACATGCTTTCCTCAAGAGAGATAGAAAACTCATCATGGTTTCAATTCTCATTCTCCAGGCTTTAAAATAATAAAATAATTGACTCTTCTCCTACAAACTACCATCATCCTCCAAATACTCATAGGTCTATGAACCCTTACTTGTCTAAGTTTTGCATTTTAGAAAAATGCTAGGTGATGTTCCAGACAGAAAGGGGAGTTTACTGAGGTAGAGAACATTAGCCTTTAAGTTCAGAAACCTACTTTCTCATGTGATTTTTGGCCTCCAGTTGAATTCCTTTCCCTGCTGTCTGTAAAGCTTCTTTTTTTTTTTTTTAACAGAAACACAAGAATATTCAACATCACTAAGAAAAGGTCAAAATGGTTATATGTCAATCAGAGAAAGCAAATGAACATAAGATTATTCTGTAAACCAGAAGGGACGAAGGTTAAGGAGTACTAACAGCCATGATTACATGGTAGCCAAATTTCTCATCTCTACCAGGGCAAAATAGTGAAAGGAGCAGGCTTCGAAAGTTAAACACAAGAAAGAAATCCTGAACAAGGTGCGGGGGGGGGGGGGGGGGGGGGGGGCGGCGGCAGGGGTCACTTGACATAACAATGAATGGCTGAATTTGTGAAACATTCTGCAGAGAGCACTCAGAACAGACATGGTTCTCATCATCTGTCTCTGGTTGACCAGGTGGACATGGTCCCACTTTTCACTGGAAGAGATGAATTCACTAGTTAACCAGGTTTCATTCAGTCCCAACTCCAATCGCTTCTCAGCCTTTTGGCTAAGATCAAGTGCAGTCCTGACTCCATGAAGCTGACATTGGTCCATGGACACTGGAAACGCTCAATGATGTCTTGGGAGTATGTGCCTCCTAGGAATCACATTTGGGGCCAATACTGTGACAACTGCCTAGCATTGTCCAGACTATAAGGATAAACTCATGGATGTTGATCTTTTCAATGCTACATATGAACACTAGACATGCTTACAAATCATCTGGTGGGAATTCTCAAAGTATGAGTTATGGTGTACCCAACCTCCCTGAAAAACTTCACTATTTAAGCACTTTGTTAGATAAAAGCTTTGAGTATGAGTCTTTATTTCTCTTTCCCTTCCTTTATTTAAAAGAATATGTGTGTGTATGTCATTTCTTTTTAATGATGCTGCTTTCCAAAAACTCAATACTCCTAATTTTGTATTGATGAAGCTCAAAAAAATGGATTCACTCTTCCCCATGATATCTACTCAATTCATTATTCCATTCACTTAACCAAGATTTATTGACTATATCAAATGTCAAATGCTATTCTAAGAATACAGTGATGAGTAAATAAAGACATTATATCTGCCCTTAAGATGCTTACTGGGGAAAAGGCAACTAACAAATAAATCATCATATAAATGTGAAATTACCAGGGCACCTGAGTGACTCAGTTGAGCATCCAACTTCTGCTCAGGTCATGATCTCATGGTTCGTGGGTTTGGGCCCCACATCAGGCTTTGTGCTGATGGCACGGAGCCTGCTCCAGATTCTGTCCCCCTCTCTCTCTGCCCCTCCCCACTCACACTCGCTCTCAAAAAAATAAAAATAAACATTAAAAAATTAAGGAACAATTTGCATTTAAAAAATTAGAAATTACCACAGTGCTACATATTTCACGGGAAAGAAGCTCTGGGAGCCTGTAATAGGAGGATGTGACCTCGTAAGAGATCAGAAGAATGAAAGGCATTATTTTAACTAGTCAAAGGGAGAGGAAAATGAATTCCAACAAAGGAAACTGTATGTGCTTTTTGACAGGAAGCACGAAGCATGTGAGGAACTAACAACCATCCACGTGGCCAAATCAGAGAAAGTCAAGAGTACATGGTATGAGTTAAGGCTGGAGATATAGGTAGTGACCAATCCACACAAGGCTGCATAGGTAACCTAAGGATACCAAGGGCAAAGAGAACTATACAGGAGTTTTAAGCTAAACAATGTTATCAGATTTGCATTTTTTTTAAATGTTACTCTGACATATGATTGGAGATCATAGGGGCAAGGAGCAGCAGGAGAGAGAGAACCAGAGACTACTTACTGCCTGCCAAATATGATGATGACTTGGAAAAAAAGGCACTGGAGATAGAAAGTGAACAAATTTAACATACTGTTGGAAAATAAAATAAATAGGACTTGTTGATAGTTTGGGTGAGGAGGGAAAGAAAAGGAAAATGACATTTATAGGATGATTTTTTGCTAATTTCCTTTCCCAACATCTATCTTCCCCCTTCCCTCCTAACAATATAACCCTACATTTATTTGTTGGGCCACGACTTCCAGCTAAGATTTGTATTTTTCTATATTACTTTCAGCTACATTTGGTTATCACATACAGAGCTAAACACTGGCCAATAAAATATAAGCGGAAGTGCTGGGACCTTCTGAGAGGTGTCCTTAAAAGAGAGATGTCATGGCCTTACTCTTCCTAAACCCTACTGTCGAGAACTCAGATATAAAACTATAACCTCAGAAGTCAACTTGGACCAAGGAGACAAGGGCCAAATGCTGGAGAAAAGTAGGCACTCACATGTCAGCCAGGCCTGCGTACCTCCAGACTTCTTTTTCATGAGAAAATCAAATGTTTTATGTCTAAATCACCTACAACCAAAACAACATGACCTGACACACAGCATAATCCACTAGGTTAAAAGGAGTGTCATTTACAGGGAGGGGGAAGGCTAAATGAAGTCCAGGTGATGGCGAGAAACACCAAGTTACTTTGAATGGGATGAGTTTGTGATGCCTCACAGATAGCCAACTGGGCAGGTAGACATTCAAGTCTAGAATTTCTAACATACCTGGATTAAGTACAGATATTTGAGATTTCTTGGCATAGTAAACATTTACAATCACACATGAAAATAAAGTGTATCTATAATTTCAATACAACCTATCAAAACCTCACATGGCTTTTGTGCAGAAATCGGAAAGCAGATCCTAAAATTCATATGGAAATGCAAGGAACCCAGCGTGGCTACGTTCTTGAAACAGATAAAGAAAAATATAAATAAAAATTACCACAAAGCTACAGTAATCAAGACAGCATGATATTGGCATAAAATGACATATTCATATTAACCAATAGAATGGTATTCAGTGTCCAAAAGTAAACCTTTACATTTGTAGTCAATTGATTTTTGATAGGTGTGCCAAGAAAATTCAGGGGGAAATAAAAGTCTTCCAAAAAATGGAGCTAAGCCAACAGGACAGCAATATGCAAAATAATGAAATTACGCACCTACCTCAGACCATGCATGTCACTCTGTGTCCTCCAGAAGTCCCAAACAGTGGCCGTGTCCCACAGTACCTGGGAACCTGAATGCTAAGTCACACCACAGGTCCATGCGCAGATCAATCCCAAGTACCTGCCCTCAGGATTCCCAGGCCTATTGGAAAGGTACCGCCATCACCCAGATCCATTATCCAGCAGCCAGAGGTTTCCAAACCACTCCTTGATGAGGATACTTGAGGGGTGGTTACCCTCAGACTCCACAAGGACCTGCAGTTCATATGGGACTTACAGACTGGCCTCATGATAGACAGGTGTCTCTCATCCCACATGCCCCTGGTCAGGCACAGAATGGCCTCTGGGATCCCGGTGAGATCTGGCTTCAGGGAAATTAGCAACTCTGTTCTGGAGCAGAAGGGACCCTGGGAGCAGAATGTCTGGCCCTTAAGGGTCTCTACTCAGCAGACGTGGAGACTCAGCTCAGAGATCCTGGATTCCGAGTTGGCGGCAGGCACATGAAGAGTTCTCCCTCAGGCATTCAGAACCTCTATGGCTGTGCAGATGGGGCTGCACCCCCTCACCCCAGTCTAGCAGACCATCTTCCTGGGGCCAGCAGTTCCCCCATGCTGCATTCCTGAGACCAAAGCCAGACCTCTTTGGCTCAGTGCAGGAAAGATATTTAGGGCCTTCTGTGGGAGTCGGGACTCCCACCTGTCTCTCATCAGTGGACTCCTCCGCACTGCTCAGGATGGCACGGCTGAGCTCCCGTGAGTCTGTCTGGGAGTGGGCCTGAACTCGGCAGTCCGCTGTGCCCCTCAGAAATCCCAGCCTGCGTCTGGCCTATCCCAAGTGGGAGGGACCCTAGCCCCATATGCAGGAAGCAGGTGCTGAGTCATGCTGCAGGTGCATGCGCAGTTTCCTCCCGTGCACTGCCCTGCGGCTTCAGGCCCACCTGGCCAGTTGCTTAGGGAATGTCCTTGCCCACGTGAGGATCATCTTCCGGACCCAAACTGACCAATGATGAGGAAGTTTGCATTCATGATGAAGTATAAATTGTATTTCATCCATGAAAACCCTATAACTGAGAAGAGAGTTGTACCCAGATTTTAGAAACTATCAAAACTCAATGATAAAAATATTGAAAGTTGTGAATTAAGATTTCTCAAAAAAAAAAACAAACATACAAATGGCCAGAAGGCACATGGAAACATCATTAGTCATTAGGAAGATGCAAATCCAAACCACAATGAGATACACTTGATATTCTCAGGAATGGCTATAATCACAAAGAGATTCAATAATAAGTGTTGGCAGGAATGTGAAGAAATTGGAACCCTCCTACAATGGTGGCGAGAATGTAAAATGATGGACCAATGTTATTTGAATACAGTCTGGCAATTTCTCAAAAGATTAAACATAGTTACCATATGACCCAACAACCCCACTCCTAAGTCTATATCCAAGAGAAATGAAAACCTATGTCCACAAAAAACATGTTCATAAATATTTATGGCAAACTTTATCCATAGTAACCAAAAAGTGGAAACAACCCAAATGTTCCTCAAATGACGAATGGGTTAATAAAAGCTGTTGTATCTGTACAATGGCATATTATTTGGCAATAAAAGGTAATGAAGTACTGATAACATCCAATATCATGGATGAACATTTGAAAATGTGCAAAGTGAAAGAAGCCAATACGAAAGATAGGGAAGGACATATAGCATATGATCCCACTTATATGAAAAGTCTGGAATTTTCAGGGTATGGGTGTTTCTTTGCAGGATGACGAAAATGTTCTAAAATTAGGTAGTGGTGATGGTTACACAACTCTGTGAGTATACTTAAAAACACCAAATTACACACTTGAAATGGGTGAATTTTATGGCATGTGAATTAAATCTCAATAAAGTGGCTACAAAATCAAAAGGAAAGAAGCTGACTTTTCTTTGCCCATCAGAGTACAAAATCACACCATCAATGGCTGTGTAATTCCTAAATGGTCAATGCCTTGCTGCCTCTACTTGGAAGCTCCATAATTATCTCCACCCTTGCCAGGGGTTGATACCATGTATCTGATGCACCTTTTGCCTGGTTCTCAGACCCCAGCAGTCTCTTTTCTTGCCTTTTCCTCCCACCAAACTGTGAGCAACTACACAGAAGTCGTGAGTTTTTATCTCAGAATTTCCAGACATTTTGATCCAGATTTCTGTTTGAAATATACTTAGCTATTTGTAAAAAAAATAATAACTTAAAATATCAAATTTAAATACATTCTATAAAATTAGTATATTGGAATAATCATTTGAATTCAAGTTAATTAATTTAATTTAAATGCATCTCCTTCTTCTCTTTCAGATATTTGAAATGTTATAAATGAGTCATTAATAAGAATTGCACTACACTAAAAGTTGCACTGGACTGATCTTTTATGTGATTTCTGACCTACACACATCTATATAAGTACAAGTGAGTGTCCAAGTGTATGTCTATCTGGCCCAAGACCTCCCAATCTTGAACTACATAAGAATCACACAAGTGGCTTGTTAAAATAGACTGCTGGGCCCCACCCTCAGGAGTTCTGATTCAGTGGTCTCAGTAAGGCCTGAGATTCTGCATTTCTGATTGGCTCCCAGGCCGTGCTGATGTTGCCATCCACAAATCACACTTGCCATCCACAGATCAAACAGCTAAAGCACTGTCATACGTGTGTTTTACTCAAATGCCAGTCAAAGCTTAGGTGTGTCACTCATGGGAGGCTTCTGCCATGCCAATTATTCAATAATAAGCTCACATATAGCAGTCTACCATTTATTAATAAGTGCATATCACTATTAATATGATTTTTGGCTCCATTGTCTAACTTTCATAATTATAGTAAAGAATATTAACAATTGTGACATACTGTTTGTTGTAACTATAACAAAAAAAGTCCTAGTAATTCATTTTAAGGCTTCTAGATTAAAGATAATCGTTAACATTGTAAAACAAGATTTAAAAAATGAACTGATGCTTGTATTTACTATTCTAAATGACTGAAATTTTCTTCATTCTATTCAACTAAAACAAAAAATATAAATACATTGAATGCTGAAACATTTAATAAGTTGAGTGCTAATAACCATTCTGTGCTTACATTATAACTCTATTATTTATACCTAAAAATCGATTAATTTTTACTTCAATTTATATGAGGAAATTATAGTAATAAAATGTTCCTTTTTAACGTATACACAAGACTAAGCTAAACATCAAATGGTGAGGAAATATCACAGGTAGGGAATAGCAGGGAGTAAATATTTTCTAAAAAGTAATCTAGTCTACCACTGTTCTTAACATATGATTAAATTGTATTCATAAATGATAGTTGGCTGAAATCAAGGCAAAGAAATATCAGTTATAATAGGGAGATTACACAAATTCTAGTAATTATATTAAATTTTTCCACATGATCAGCACACTGAATTCTTCTGATTAAAATCCCTGCAGGTCAAATCAAGATAACTTTAGATATAAGAAAATCAGAGGCTAAAAGGAGAAAATACAGCAGGCTGATCTAATCCAGGATGATCTTACCTTGAGATTCTTATCATAATTACATAAGCAACCCCCCTTTTTCAGATAGTTAGATTCTGATGTTCTAGATAGACATGTATTTTAGGACCCACAATTCAATTCACTGCAATTGTGAAAGAAGTTTGAGAATTAACAATTGGTAGCAGCCCAAGTGTCCATTGACTGATGAATGAATAGAGAAGATGTGATACACACACACACACACACACACACACACACACAGAGGAATATTATTCAGCCATAAAAAAGAATTAAATCTTGCCACTTGCAACAACATGGATGACTCTAGAGTATAATGGTAAGCAAAATAAGTCAGTCAGAGATAAACAAATGCCATATGATTTCACTCATATGTGGAATTTAAGAAACAAAGTAAAGTAAAAGAGAGAGAGAGAGAAATCAAAAACAGACTCTTAACTACAGAGAACAAACAGAGGGTTACCTGAGGGGAAGTGGGTGGGGGAATGGGTAAAATATGTGAAGGGGATTAAGAGTACACTTATCAGGATGAGCAATGAGTAATGGATAGAATTACTGAATTGCTATATTGTACACTTGAAATTAATATAACACTGTATATTAAGTACATTGAATTAATTTTTTTATAATAAATTAAAATAAAAATAATGGGTAAAATAGCAGTAATCCATTGCTTAGCCTTTTACCCATGCATTGCTTCATTCACCCATTTATTTATTTATTTTAAACTTATTTATTTGAATTCAAGTTAGTTAACATACAGTGTAATATTGGTTTCAGGAGTAGAACCCAGTGACTCCTCACTTACATGTAACACCCAGTGCTTATCCCAACAAGTGCCCTCCTTAATGCCCATTACCTATTTAGGCCACCCCCCCACTTCCTCTCAAGCAACCCCCAGTTTGTCCTCTGTATTTAAGAGTCTCATAGTTTGCTTTCCTCTCTGTTTTTACCTTGTTTTTCTTTCTCTTCCCCTATGTTCACCTGTTGTGTTTCTTAAATTCCACATGAGTGAAGTCATATATTTGTCTTTCTCTAATATCACTTAGTATAATATACTCTAGTTCCATCCACGTTATTGCAAATGTCAAGATTTCATTTTTTTTGACCACCAAGTAATATTCTATTGTATATTTATACCACATCTTCTTTATCCATTCATCAGTCGATGGACATTTGAGCTCTTTCCATACTTCGGCTATTGTTGGTAGTGCTGCTCTAAACATTGGGGTATATGTGCCCCTTCAAGATAACACTCCTGTATCCTTTGGGTAAATACCTAGAAGTGCAACTGCTGGGTCATAGGGTAGATCTATTTTTAATTTTTTGAGGCATTCATCCATTTATTTTGTCCAATAATTGAATACTTACTATGGGCCAGGCTTTGAGTTAGGCCCTTGGAAGATAAGAGTGACCAAAACAATTTGTAAGAAGGCAGTCATGTGCTGGTTTCCACACAGGGCTGGGCCACAGCAGATTTTTCAGCACTCTGAGACAAAATGAAATAAATTTTTAAAGATTTTGAATTTATTTCATTTAAATATATTTGTTTATTCCTGGAGTATGCTCTGCCTACTCTTTTGTACAGATACTTGTATTCAACAAGCAGGAATAAATGAAGGAATAGCAGATGATAGCTGTACTTTGTAATATTCTTCCTTGGAAAAGTAAAAAATATATGGAAATTCTATTAGATTCTTCCAAAATTTACATTAACTGATTTTTTTTTAAGCATTAAGTCTGGGAACCACTGCTTCAAAGTGCACCAGCCATGTTTGGCCAATTTCTCTATTGTGCAAGAGGAGAATGAGATTCCCGAGAATTTTCAGAAATTGACACTAGTTTGATATCGCTGGGACCAACCTTCCAATGTCAACTGTTACCTCTGCCCACATATCAGATGATCAGAAAAAGGAAGAGCTGCCAGCCAGCAGCTGCATGAGGTGAAATAATCTGTAGGGAGGAGAGGTTGCTGGGATGGCTGTGCTGACTCTGCTCCATGGATGTTAATCTGAACCTTGTGGAGATGGGTTGTGGGCAGAATAAGAGAGCCGCATTGCACCAAGGACTGTCAGAGATTAGGGCACCAAGTAAAGATGCTTTGGTGCTCAGTTGGATTACATGTGATGTAAACTATAGAGCAAACATTCTCCCCATGTCTGTGTGGAACTAAAGATAATTTGGACTCATTCATATCTCCCTGGGGCATAGCCCCCTCCAACAATTCAAAGGCATTTCTGCTCCTAGACTCAGCAGAAACAGATTCTGATAGAAATTGGTGTGGGGGTGAGGTGGAGGCAGATCCTGAATTGATGAGGTCAAGAACACTAACATTGGTTTTTATTATTCATAATAATAATTTTAATATTTGTATCCACAGGCTGTTAACAATCATTTTTCTAACATGTGTGAGACAAGCAGGCAAAAGAGAAGATACATCCTAGAGGAGGAGATTCTTAATAAGGGAAGCTGAGAAGTAACATTTTCCTTTATAGGCATAGTTTAGAGAGGGGTGAATTTTAGAAGTAGATTAATGACCAATTGTGGGTTAATACTCCTGTGAAAATAACTTGCTAAACTTTTATTTATTTTCCACAGCCTGTGTGCAAGAAAGGGTTAACTCAGCAGGACTGGGCTGCTCAAATCCACACATTCCAAAGAAAGGCCAGTCTTCAGGATCAGCTCTTGACTGGATCCTGGGAGATAATCTCTGAACCTTTAGAATATCCTGCTGGATAAGAGTATTTTTTGTATGCCTGAAACCTTGGGCCATGCTATGTCAGTTTGACCTCTGGGCAGCTAGAGTCCAAGTAGTTGAGGTCAGTTACTTGGGCACTGAGTAACTGTGCGTATATGAGTAACCCACAATAGAACTCAGAATTGCTGAGATTCCTAGAAAAAAAAAATCAATTAAAATGTAGTCACAAAAGAAGGGGGAACAAAACAATTCTAAGCTGGAAAAATACCAAGGAGAAAAAGTGAAAACTGATTTGAACACCCAAGCAACACACGTCATTATATGTAAAAGGATCAAACATTTAAAGAGGTCAAATTTAAGCTAATTTGATCATCAAAAATAACCCTGTCTGCAACACAAACACTTGAAGATGTAAAAATTCCTAAGCATATGATGCTAATAATAATGATATAAAATGAAACAGTAGACTCCAAATACTACCTTGATAACTATCTAATACACCAATTCCTTCCTCTCAAAATGGTACCTAAAGGAAAAGATTAAATAATCTTTAAAATTAATTCTGCCTTATACATTTAGAATTATTTAACCTTCTTCTGAGTTGGCCCTCTTCATACTGAAGTCTATTAAATGCGATACTTCTATAACTATTATCATTTTCTTTTGTATTTCCATGATTAATCTTTTTCCCTATCCTTTTATTTCAACCTTTACACATATTTGCTTTAGGTGAATCTTTCATAAATATCACATGGATTTTTTTTCCAATCTGTCAATCTTTGTCTTTTAATAGAACAACTAATTGATTTATGTATTTTTAAGTTTTATTGTGAAAATGTCAAACATAAATAAGATGAAAAAATAGTACAATAGCCCTAATGCCCACCAAGAAAATCATCAGTTGTTGACATTTTGTAGTATTTGTTTCATCTATAGCTATTATTATTTCCCTAATCATCAAAAAATGAAAACATCAAAACTGTGGTTATTCATCCATAATAATCACTAAATTCAGAGGTAACAAGAGTTTGTGTATTCTTAAATTTATTCAGTTTTGAAGGCCCTTTATAAGTGAAAAAATATATGAATACAACATTGTTAGGCTCCTTCTCCCGTTCTCAAAATTACTAGTTCCTTTTCCCACGTTCAAGAAAGAAGGGAAGGAAGAAAGAAAGGAAGAAAGAAAAGTAAAAAGAAACAAAGATATAAAAAAACAACAATATAATAAGTACTATTATTAACAGATAATATGATTATACGTAGAAAATCCAAAAACTCTACCAACGTACTGTTCAAATAAGTGAGAGAATTTAGGAATATTGCTGGATGCGAATTAATATACAAAGTCAAATTATATTCTGTTTACAAGCAACAAACTGGAAAAGAAGTTAAAAGATACTGCTTTCAATTAAAGATACTAAAACATAAATCTTTTTTTTAAGTTTTACTTATTTATTTATTTATTTTTTGGGGGAGGGAAGGGGCAGAGAGAGAGGGAGAGAGAGAGAGAGAGAATCCCAGCAGGCATGAAATGGGCCTTGAACTCAGGAACCGTGAGATCCTGACTTGAGCCAAAATCAAGAGTTGGACACTTAACCCACTGAGCCACGCGGGCGCCCCTAAAACATAAATCTAACATAAGATATGCAAAATTTCTAGGGGTGCTTGGGTGGCTCAGTTGGTTGAGTGTGTGACTTCGGCTCACGTGTTCGAACCCTGTACTGACAGCACAGAGCCTGATTTGGATTCTCTAAGCCTGCTTTGGACTCCCTTATCCTGCTTTGGATTCTGTTCCCTCTCTCTATGCTTGTCCTCTTCTCTCTGTCCTTCCCCCGCTCAAGCGCTGGTACGCTCGCTCTCTTTTTCTCAAAGATAATAAAAAAGAAAAAAGAAATGCAAAATTTCTAAAGGAAAAATGATAAAAAATTTTCATTCATAGACTTAAAAATTTTTCATTCATAGACTTTAAAGAAGATGTACATAATAATGGAGATAATATTATGCTCATGGTTTGGAAGATTCAATATTGTAAAGGTACCAATCATCTCCAAGCTGATCTATGGATTCAAAGCAATTACAATCAAAATCCTAACAGATAGTGTATTCATGTATGTGAATGTGGTGTGTGGGTGTGTATATATATATATATATACATATATATATATATATGGCTTGGCATGCTTACTCCAAAACTGATAAGAAAATTCAAAAAATCCAAGGAAATCTTAAAGAAGAATCATGCTAGAGAACTTGCCCACAACCCCCACCTGTCCCAAAGACTTCTTTAAAGACTTCCCTATAAAGATACTGAAACTGAAATAATGTGGTATCAGTGCAAAAATAAACAAATAGATCAATGGAATAGGACAGAGAGTCTATAAACCAACATGTCTGTTTGAAGGACAATGGAAAGGATCCAAGTAAGAGTGAGTGACTAAATACTCATGGGGAAAAGGGTTAAATAGCTGAAGTTAACTAGATGGCTGGGAAAGACAGGATACAAACTCTGGGAGGAAAGATAGCACCTAAACAGGAGGTGACGTCTTCTGAGAAGGAAGGGGAGGATTGGTTGGACAATGGAGAAGAGTGAGGACGGTGTGAAACAGTCATCATGCAGAGTAAGAGTGAGCTGACTACAAACTGTAACAACATGGCTGAGCATATGGAAGAATTAGTGAGACTCATCACCAGGAATGTGCAACTCATGAAATAAAACATGAGTGCAGTGTTTATCTGTCCAAGTGCAAGCACAGAGAAGGTAAATTACATGGGCTCAATAAGGATTAGTGTAGTACCAGGTAATTACGGATAAAAGGAGAGTAAGTAGGTAAGGATGGCAAGGATGTTATGAAATTCTAACCTTTGGAATATAAGTTGTAAATGGAGAGAAATGAAGAAAAAATAGATGGATTGCAAGAAAAGGATGGATGGGAGTCTCTATGGGAGTTTTGTCCAACTTTATCTGGTATTTCTTATCACCTTTCCACCTGAAGATGTCTTTATACTTGGCCTGAGGACAGAAATCAGATTTCCCACCAAGCCTCTCACACTATGCCATCAACACAGTGATTCTACTAGAATTGCTGATGATGAGTTGATTGCCTTCCACCGAACTCAATAAAAAATAAAATAAAATAAGTAAAACAAATGCAGAGTCCAAACAGAGGGCAAAAAGAAACCCAGGACCTGCCCTAATGTATACCAGGTAATATAATTTCTCCCCAAAGGTCTGTTTTAACCAAAATTCAAAATCTTGAGTTCTTTTGCACAGCTTGTAAGCAAATGTTAGCATGTAGATTAGATTTACATCTTACTCACAAAGAAAGAGAAACGGTGGTGAGGCCAAGAAGAAGGCATAACAAAGGTTTATTTTGTAGCAATGGAATCACAACTTCCTGGTTAGAGATGAACTTGACTGATGGGTTTTCCGTGGTAGCCTCCCAGCACTTAATCTTAGCCAAATATTAATGTGCTGAATTTATTACATTTGAGCTCTGAAATTGAAAGTGACCATCTGTGGCACATGTGTGTGGTACAAAGAACAGTAATATATTGTGGACTAGCCCAACATAAAGCAAGGGATATGGCGATTGTGACATGGCAGCAAATTCACTCATACACCAAGACCACTAAATGAATCTGATGCACACTGGTGTCATTCCTCTCCACAGGTATCTGCTTTCTGAAACAATGCACAATAAACAGGAGATATTTATTAATAATTCCTTCAACATATCGCTATAACAGACTGTGCAGTATGAATCTGGAAATGCACTTTACTTTACTGAAACAGAGCAATCAATTGAACAAAACTAAATTCTAGAGGAAAAAGATCACAAATGTCAAATAAAAGAAATACAAAAGAAAAAGTTTCCTTTTTTTCTGGCGAGCAAGACTACAGTGAAGGTCAGCATTGCAAACCTTGTTCCACTGGGATTTTCAGGCAGATGTTAGGATCAAATCAGGGAGGCATATGTATACATTTTGTGACCAAAGGAAAAACAATTCACGTTTTCACTAGGAAATAGAATCCATAGGAAATTAACTTTTGCTACAAATCCAGAAGAATAGGATTTACATTACAAGGCTGAAGATGTAAAAGTTTAATAAGAAACTCATCTTTTGGTAAATTATATAGAGAGCACCCTTATAGAAGGGAAGGGTGCAATTTGCCAAGAAGTGAGAACTACTGAGCATGGAGAAATTTGTTTGTTTTGAATGAATTTTTATTCACATTTTGCATCCAGAGAAAAGAAAACAATTAGGTTAAAATTAATTTTGGGAATACCGTGCCATCAGTATTGTAGCAAGGACTTGGCTACGGGTTTGGGTTGTGTATACATGACTGAGTTTAATTTAAAGTTTCACATGTGACATCCATAGCTAGATAAGATATGTTGTGTCAGAATTCTAAAAAATTAGGTGGCCTGGTAATTGTTTCATAGCCATAAATTCTAGAATGTCCAAACACTGGTCTGTTGGTCATATGAATCTCCTTGACAGATTCCCAAGGACACTCTATGGAAGGAAAATTAGTGGAGTAGGAATCAAAATATTACCTTATTACTAGCTTCTGAAGAACTTTAATATCCTCAGGTTCAGTGAACTTGGCACTTCTAGAATGTTTTGGAGAAAGAAGAGTGGCTCAGAGATCCAGAGTAAAAGAGAGCATTCAATGTCTGTGTAGCAGAACAAAGCTGAATTTACTCATTATTTGCATTATTCAGTACCCTTTCAATTATAAGTGATAGAAACCCAACTCACACTGAACAGAGAATATGAATAGGTGACTAGAAATATAAATGGCTAGGAGTCAATGGAAGTATTTTATCCTTAGAGAAGAAATTAAAATTAAAACAATGAGCAATGAGATCTTATTGCCTCTAAAATTCGGAAGCTACGTATGACAGAGGACGTTCACTTTTGTGTAGTGTGGTATAAAATCTGCAGGAGATCAATTTGGCCTGACAATGATAAATTTTAGGAATGTGTCTTAGCATTTCATTCATTCATTAAACAAATATTTTACCAAGTATCTATTATATGCCCAGCACACTGAAAATATCTACCTCTCACAGTGGTTATGATCAACAAGACAAGATAGACATTACCAAAAATCAGGCATACTAAAAAAGTAACCAGGGTCTCCTGGGTGCCTCAGTTGATTAAGTGTCCAACTTCAGCTCAGGTCATGATGTCTTGAATTCGAGCCTTACATTGGGCTCTGTGCTGACAGCTCAGAGCCTGAAGCCTGCTTCAGATTCTGTGTCTCCCTCTGTCTCTGACCCTCCCCTACTTGTGCTCTGTATCTCTTGCTCTTTCGCTCTCAAAAATAAATACACATTAAGAAAAAAAAACTTCAAAAAAGTAAACAATGTGGGGCGCCTGGGTGGCGCAGTCGGTTAAGCGTCCGACTTCAGCCAGGTCACGATCTCGCGGTCCGTGAGTTCGAGCCCCGCGTCAGGCTCTGGGCTGATGGCTCGGAGCCTGGAGCCTGTTTCCGATTCTGTGTCTCCCTCTCTCTCTGCCCCTCCCCCGTTCATGCTCTGTCTCTCTCTGTCCCAAAAATAAAATAAAAAAACGTTGAAAAAAAAAATTTAAAAAAAAAAAAAAAAGTAAACAATGTAAAATTGCAATTGTGGCAAACACTGAAAAAGATTTATATGGAGTTAGAGGTGCCTAGAAGGGTAAACTGAGCAGTCCCAGAATTCTAACAAAATTTCCTAAGATTCACCTATCTATAAAGCATTGAGTAAGTAAATGCTTAGTAGGTAAAGAAAAGAAGCACCTGGAAAATGTAATCATATGTGCAAATAACATGAAGAAGGAAAGGGAATGCAGAATATAAAGGCCAGTATATCAGTTAGCATAGGCTCTGCTATGCGACAGTAACAAATAACCCCAAAGCCTCAGTGATTTTAACCAACAAAGATTTATTTCTCACTCACATTTTATAACCAATGTGAATTGATTTTGCTCCAATCATCTCTGTTCCTTGTTCATCTCACCAGGGAACACAGTGTAATAAAAAAGCCACTATCTAGAATGTTAGTTACCAATCACCATGGGAAGAAGAAAAGGCTAAAAGGTCATAACTAGTCACATGGCCTCAACCAACCACAGAGGGGCCCAGGGAGTGCACTCTTGCCAGGTACAAAGATGCCAGAAAGCTGGAATACTTCAAGAGCACACTAATCACATGCCCAGTGTGGTTGGAGCTGAGAGGGTGAGGAAAATATGAGCCAGAGTAAGAAAACCTATCTTTATCCTATTAGTGGTAGAGAGTCCCTGAAGGTTTTACACTCGGAGGAATTTTTCTTAAGAAAAAAATCATGTAGTTACATAAAACTTAATCTACAAGCTTATTTACTACAGTAGTGTTCATTAAAAATTTTTAATGATAGAAAGCCCTAAGTATTCAACAGTAGGTTCTTCTCATCCTTATCATGGAACACCATATAACCAATGGAAATTATGTATTCATAAAAATGTGACATGAAAAATATGTCTGAAGATTATGCATAAACTATGGTACAACGTGACATCTACATGTTTCTAAGTACTCTATATTTAGAGTATGTAGGTAAAAACTTACATATATATAAAAAATCAATTCTTACTTCATCTACACTCATGGTTTTTTTTTTTACTTTTATTGTTCTTTTCTTTCTTATTATATGTGTTTTATCCATATGCTAATTTTTGCAAAGAAAATACATCCTTTTTCAGAACTTTTTTTTAATTGGCCATGACCTTATTTGCCACTGTTCATAAACAAAGATCTTCTCTTTTTCCATTGGTGAACATGACTAGACTTTCTGTTCATCTCTTGTAAAGTATGTAAGTTATGTTTTTGTTGTTTCAATTCATCTGAACACTCCCGAAATTGTATTTACATTATCACATGCTCACATACTGTTTCTAGTTAGAGAAGGTTCAACAGTTGTTCCCATTTTTTCAATTACCTCTTGCCATGAACCACCCCACCATTTGGGTTCTGGGTTCTGGGCTGCCCTGGGGCAATGGAATGGCAAACTGTTCCCCTGTCCAAAGTAACCAAATAGGCTTCAGGTAGCAATTCTTGAGTCCAGTCAAGCACCCCCACTTCTTGAGCAATAATGACCTCATGAGAACCTGTTCTGCATCCACCTTTTTGACATTCTTTTGGCTAGGGTGATAGAATGGTCATAACTGCCAGTAATGGATCAAGAATAACACAGCATATGTATCACTGACACCATAATAATAGTACATATATCCCTGAAGAACAGGCTGCCTTATTTTACTTTCTAACTCCATTGCTGGACATTTTACAGGAGAAAGTTCTCCTATTTTTCAAGGAAAACTTTGGCACAAGATCTCAAACCATATTTCATCTCTGCCTCAGCTTCCAAAAAAATAAATAATCTATTTGACCAGACTTTACAGACATTGGCCAAATGTTGGTCTGAATGCTGAGCTTATACCTGGATGGGCTGATACATCTGACACAATTGGGTTACCTCAAACTGGGCCATACATGAAAGACTTGAAAATGTTTAAAATCAGCCTGGGATGGGAACACTCCCCTGGGAAGTGTGTTGGTGAAGGAGTAGATTTGCACTTCTTGCAGGGATTGTTTTGTACCTTTGTTGTAAATGAGTTTGTTTTTATTCTTTAAAGGAAAAAAAGTTAAAGAATAAGGCAAGAGTCTCATTACCATCCTTGGAACCCAGCATTTTATTTATCCAAATTACTATTTATGAATTCCCATCCATAGGGCCTGTGAGGTCTGCTATTTTGGCTTTCATGACTCTTCACAGCATTTTGGATATCAAGAGGCTTCTGTTTGAGCTGGTATCTTGCGATGAAAAAGAATTTGGTTTTGTTTCTGTTTTTTAATGGGTGGTTCTTTTCACACAGAGGTCTCCTATTTTGGTCTGGTGAATGAAAATTAGATTTGAAATAAAATTAAAGTAAAAAATACAAAGTATTTGCTAGACAGAGTAGCAGAATATTTTTTTAAGTAGGCTTCATGCCCAGCATGGAGCCCAAAACAGGGCTTGAACTCACGACCTTGAGATCAAGACTGAACATTTTTCAAATGACATCTTTTTTGAAAATACTGTCTGAATCCTCTTTGTGCAGTACAAAATAGATCTTTACTTAATTTTATGACAGTAAAGCAACAGCTAAAGCTTTTGCAAATATTTCCAAAAACAAACAAACAGACACTAATCAATGTGAAAAAAAGATAATGAAAGTTTGAGCCAAGGAAATTAAGGTTAGGAAAGGCAAGTTTTCAATTTCTATTTCTATTTTCTTTCATCATAAGAATAGAAAAAAATCAGGAGAAACTTCAATAAAATATTATGATTAGCTCTATCAATATTTATAGTTGTTTAGAGGCTATTCCGTGAAAGCATAGATGTTGTTCCTCGAATGAAAAGAAACAAAACTCCAAAAATTATGAGAAGCAAATCCCTTTGCTAAAATCTCAGAAGGGGAATAGGTGGATCTCAGCAATGTGATGAACATGGGTAGATTTGTCAATGTTTAATAAGGACACCAAGACAAAGCCAGGTTCACGGCAGGGGTCAGATACCATTAGAAAGTAGACAGAATGCTAAAAATCTAGTTGTTGTGGCAGAAATAGAGTAAGGGTATGTTCTGGCTTAGATATCAGGAGAATCCAAAGGCATAGCATATTTCTGTGGGCAAATGAAAGCAATAGTTAGCCCCTGGTACAGGATCTGAGGAGATATCAAGAAGATAATTAATAGGAACCAGCATACACACACACACACACACACACACATGCAGAGAGAGAGAGAGAGAGAGAGAGAGAGAGAGAGAGAGAGAGAGAAAGTCTTCAGTGATTATTTGAACTGAGATTCTGTAAGGGCCCCTCCATCCTGATGAAAATAACTCTATCTGCCTATATGGCACAATACTCTAAGTTTATCTGTCACCAAACACAGTGTTTAAATTCAAATTTTTATTTTCATAGCTGTTTCAACCCAGCAAGACAAGTGTAGAAACCTCAAATTCTGTAAGCTTGTTAATGACATGCCTGTCTTACCATGATCTCTCTAATGGACTAAGTTAGCCAAACTCTCCTGTTTTATCACATTGTTTTAGATTTTTATTTTCATATTTATATTTATAATATCCAATAAATTATTTGGGTGAATTTATAATTTTAATTGTGTGTTTCTCATAATATCTATTCTGTGTGTGTGTATGAAATCAAACTAAAAATTCTTTCTTTGATAATACCAATGAATAATTTCAAGACAGCCCAGCTTTTGACACCAAATTTTTGTAAGAAGATACCAAAATCCCCTATTTCTCTTAAAATCTTACTGTACAGCAATAAGTTTCATAAAATCAAAGGCTTCAAATTGGAGGTTACTTAAGAACTCACCTGTGGTGTTTTTAAATATCCACAAATTTTGTATATTTTTTCCATCAAAAACGGGATTTGTATCTCCCTTCCATGCATCTACATAGGATTCTCACTCCCTTGCAAATACTCTAATGTAGGGAAAGTAATGTTTCCTGACTTCTACGACAATACAACTTCTACCTTGAATACTACGGCACGTGGGATTTATATCACCATGTAAGAGGCCCAACTATTATGATGCAACCATGCTGTGAAGTCTAAAACACATAAAGACATAAAGAAGCTACAAATACACGCTCTAGTAGGCAGCCCCAACTGAGCTCCCAACCAATTACCAGCAAAACCTGTCAGCCAGGTGAATAAGCCACCTTGGACATCCAACTAGTAAAGCCTTCCTAAGGTTGCAATTGGTACATAACTTCATATGGTTGCAATTGGTATTAATGCAACTGTATGAGAAACCCCAAGTGAGAATTGCTCAGCCAAGCAAGCCCTTCTGAGTTCCTGACCCACTAAAGGATGAAGAAAATAAAATTGTTGTTCTGCCTTTGTGCTTTGGGGTAATTTGTTAATGTGATGATAGATAATTGGTATGCCACCTGATCCAAAATCTCCACTCTGGGATGAAACTATGGGCTTAAATGACTCTAGTAAAGGGGACACCCTTCACCTGTTAGCCATGTTTAGGATAACTCTAGTCTGTTTCTCATATCAGACCAAAATTGTCATCCCTCTAACTTCAAACTATTATTCTAGATTAACCTTCTAGGTCGGCATAAAACAAATGTTTGTTTCTCCAACAGGGAAGTTTGCCATGTAGACAAAAACATTCTGCAAATATCTTCTTGGTCTTTTCTCCTGTGGGAAAACAATGCCCCATTCTTTCAGACTTGCCTCAAAAGATATGATTTTCTGAATTCTGTGTACCTTCCTTTGAACATACTCCAACTGTCTTAAAATATAACGCAAGAAGTTTGACACTTTATTCTATAAGTCATCTCACTTGAACAGAATTTGGTGAAATTGTTATTTTTTATTGTCTCTGTTGTGCTAGACCAAATATTTCATGAATGCAACTGATGATCCTGCTAGCCTATTTTTCTAACAGCCACATCACACTCTTGGCTTATTTTATGGTTGTCATCAAATGGAAGTCCCACAACTTTGCCATCTGTACTGTAGCCAAGCCAGCTCACTCTCATGCAGCTGACTTTCTGAACCTAAACAGAACTTGAAATTGGTTTCTGCTTAGTTTCATTTCATTGGTTTTGGACCAGTGTGTCTCTGTCAGTTGACATCACTTTTATGCTTGGGTGTATCACTTATAGTTTCAGCTATACAACACACCTATGCATCTCCACATCTAAATTCTGTCAGAATTATCTATATAAAGACAGAGCCAACAGGACTAAGAGTATAGCCTAGTCAGATTCCATTAGAAAACTATTTGCCAATACATAGCAGGCACAAGGCACTAAATGTCAATAACTTTGTCATTCAAAGTACTTCTTAATCATGATGTTCTTGCAAAAGGCATTGTCACACGTAGTGATGTAACTGAAATAATTAAAATGTATTTTATCCATGGAATTTTCTGTTTTCTAGAGATCCTAACAAAATGAGAAATTGTGTGAATTTAGCATGATTTATCTTTAGTGAATGTATCCTAGCTACTAGAGATTATCTATATAGTATTTCCTTTGGGAGATAAACTACAGACATGGTGATGCATTCTAGAATATTGTATTAAGCTAAAAAAGAAAAGGCAATGATTTCCATAATAACTTTATAAGTTTACTACCATTTTTAAGACCAAGATATAATGTTCCTAGTTCAGACTTCTACCAGCAATTTTGTTCCTATATATTTCTTAAAAATTAGAGTGTAGCTATCTTACACTAGCAACTAATATTTATTAAATGAATGAACTGATTAATAAATGAAGGAAAAATACATGAACTATGGCATCCTTTGGTTTCCTTTTCTTCATAGAACATTATGAAGTTATCCCATTCATTTATTGTTCACTTTACATACAGTTCTCTGTCTACCCCTTACCCATAAATGCTTAAGACCATGTCTGCCTTTCCTCAGTATTGTATCCACAGTGCCTAAAATAGTGCCCCAAGCATAATACACCCACTGCATGAATGATACTAAGTGAAGAACTAAGAAATAATCAATCAAGTCCTTAGGTCTCAAATTCACTCAGTTACTCACTCAATATCACAATTATAAGTCTATTCCTCTCAGTTAGGAAAACCTTTTCCTTAGTGAAGATTGATAGGAAATAAGACTTGAGTTTTCTGTTACTCGTCAATGCATTTCTGAGAAACACCAAATTTGATCTTACTCCTATGCCAAATGTCCTTTCAAAAGTAGGTGTTTTGATTTCCCCCAGAAGCAATATTGTAATGCAATCAGTTTGTTTTGGAGGAAACCTCATGAAACACCAGGAGGGAAGTTGGGGAAGTGAGACAGGCAAAGGTAGGATGAAGAATTTAACCCTTCCATCCCCACAACATTGAAAAATGCATCTTTGCATCTTTGCAACTGGAGCAGTCATTCAGATTGACTTCAAGACCATGAAATAACAAATGTTTCAGTGACTTCATGTTTCAAGTGTTTTCCCCACTTTCCCAAACAAAATCATGTACTCTCCTCAGAGCTCTGGAAAAGACTGACTTTCCCCAGACATAGCAGCAGGTTGACAGAGATTTAAATGGAACATCTGTGTGTATCTGACTTTGACATCTATTGTTTTCCTCACTTTGCCTCATGATTTGTGGTAGACATGCTTCTGGAATTCGTGGATTAGAAGTAGAATGCAAATATACACAAACGTATATCAAACATTCTATAAAAATTATAAATCATTTATAATTATAAATATTCATTTCAGTGTTCTGTAAAATAACTATAGGACATCCAACATCATAAAAATATGATATTTAGGGGTGTTTTATGGTAAAATGAAAAATAATTTCAAAGCAGTATGCATGATATGAACTCATTTTTATAAAGATGTGTGTATATAAATATAGAGTGTATAGGTGGTCAGATTTGGGGTGATTTTTTTCCTTCTTTTAATTATGTGCCTGATTTACATTTCCAAAAACAAAATCATTTTATTTTTGTAATAATAAACAAGCAAAAAAAAGTGTGGCAATTGGTATAAACAGATACCCAAAATAAGAAAGCAGATAAATTAAAAGATATCATTCATAGGCACCTATATGACAAAAAATATCCTTAGTTGATTAAAGAACATGTCATCTATCACTGATTACTATAATAAGAAGTTACCATTTTTCTATTAAGCTATGACTAAATGATCATAAAATGGGACTAGTTCATGTGTATTTTTAAATAAAATTCAGGTTGCACAATTTAGCCTACCCACAATTTTTCACATAAAACATGTTTGGAAATTTTGGATAAGGCAGAGGGCAAAAAAAAAAGGTGCTAGGAATTTCTATTTATTTATTTCTGGTCCCCTGATTTTGAGTGTTTTCTCTGATTAAATAAAAAAAAAAAGTACAAGAGACTAGGTAAACATAATAAGTTAGTTTCCTCCTAACCAGTAATTGATATTTATTTTTTTAAGTAGGCTTCATGCCCAGCACAGAGTCCAACACAGGGCTTGAACTCATGACCCAGAGATCAAGATCTGAGGTGAGATCAAGAGTCAGACACTTAACCAACTTAGCCCCTCAGGTGCCCCATAGTAATGGATATTTAATAGTCATTATCATCATCTTACCCATCATCATCCCATCATCGCAAATGAACAACAACGTTCCCAGATAATAGACACTATAAATAGTGTAGTATGGAGCCGTCCAACAACATGGAGCAAACGGAGTAAGATGGCAGCTGGCAGGACCAGTACCTTTATGGAAAACAACTCAGCAGTTTACCATGCAGACAACTGTGTTTGAAAACATCCCAAAATGCCTCTCAAATTCCAATATAGCCCCCTTTATCATTAGAGAGCCTGAAATCAATTACATCTTGGATACAACAGGTATCCTTTATGACCTGCTTCTTTGTCAGCACTCACTCCAAGAGACATGTATTTAGGGGTTAAAAGGGGGGAAAAAGCATTTTAACTGGTATACCATAGGTAAACTGTATCCATCACTGGGTTTTCCACTTATTCTCAATTCACAACTTACAAACCAACACAGAATATTTTTGTCATCTCCATATTCTTCCCAGAAATTATATAAACGATTCTGTCAACATTCTAGCAACAATTCAAAATTAAATACATTAGAAATTCAGCTCAGTTACACCAGCCAAGTTTCAAGTGTTCAATAGGCAACTGTAGCTAGTGGCTACCACACTGTATAATGCAGATATAGAACATTTCCATAACTTCAGAAAGTTATATTTGACAGTGCTAATCTGTATATCAAATACTGTCTAGCTACATGTTAAGACCTAATGAAAAGCTAAGATTTTAATGATATCACTAGTTTGCCGCAAATTTCAGTATCTGCCTTTCAAAGTAGTTAGTATAATTTAAGACAGAATGGTATGCAACTTGTTGCTAAAATATTCAGCTCTGTCGCCATGCTCTCAAAGTCTTCTATAAATATGCCCAAACTCTGAGTAACCAGAGTTTGGATGAGCAAACAAATCATTCCAAATATATAACAAATCATTCCTAAAAAAGCAGTAATCACTAATTCTCTCTCATGGATTCTGTAGAATAGAATTCTGGGAGCACCTAAACTGGGTCAGAGTCTCCAGTGAAGTTGCTGTCAAATGTCACCTGGGGCTGAAGTTATCTGAAGACTTAGTTGACTTGGATAATCACTCCTAAGGTGACTCCCTCAAATAGCTGGCAAGCTGATTCATCTCCATGAGACTTTGTTAGTGGCTTCACAGCATGGCAGCTGGCTTCTGGTAAAGCTACAGATCCAAGATACTGAAGCAAAAGTTGTAATACTTTCTATGGCCTAGCCTTGTATATCACAGATCATTGCTTCAATCATATTCTATTGATTACACAGGTCAGCCCTGAGTGATTCAATGTGGAAAAGGAGTTCATTAGAGCATGACTATTAGGAACCATCTTAGAGGCTGGCTACCATACTCAGCCAGCACCATTTCTTGCTAGATTACAGGGGTTGAGAAGAGCAAGCAGAAAACATTACCAAGAGGAAGTTAATCACACTGTCTCTGGTGCCTGGGAATATTCTGCCTAGTGGTCCCCAAAGGAAGCCTCATGTCTCATTCAGCCTTAGCTTTCCTCAAATGATCAAAAAGTTGGAACACTTCCTGCCTACTAACCTTCCCACATAGAACATATTTACCACATAAAGGGAGGAAACTTTACAGACTTAGACCTTCAGTGGTTCTTAATCTTAGTCACAAAATGGAATGAGTGAGATCTTAAAAAAAAAAAAAAAAGACAAAACAAGGCAATTGATACTTAGGTCCCACCAGAGATTCTAATGTTACTGATCTAGGTGCAGCCAAAGAAGTAGAAATTTTAAAATCTTCCCAGTTGGTTCTAATGTGCAGCAAAAAGTTGAGAACCACAGAGACAACCTCTTCTGAATGTTCTCTCTCATGACTATCTTTCTTCCTTAATTTCTCCATCCCATTCTTACAACCCTTATTTTTATTTATTTTGTTTCAATATTCCTTTTTCTTGTTTGTTTGTTTTTGAGTTTAGTTGGCAATGTTACATTACTTTCAGGTGTATACCATATAGAGTTTCAACTTCTCTATGCATCATGCTATGCTCACCACATGTATAGCTATCCAGTAAGGGGTTAAAGTCAAACTATGAAAAGAATTTTGACAACTCAACACCAAAAATCAACCCTTATTTTTAAACTCCAGGTCCTTGTTTCTCAACCCACTCCCTGAGTAAATTCATCATTTCCCACAGAAGTTGGAGAATTTCTTAGTATCTTTCAGGGCCTACTTAACTCCATTAAACCCCAGACGCTGGCCCTTATAGATCCCTAAAGAATAGAAATTTGCTCTGTTTCCAAGACCAGGGGAGAAAGTAGAATGTGTGAATCTGCTTTATTTTTTTTTTAAGTTTATGTATTTATTTTAAGAGAGGGAGAGAGAGAGAGAGAGAGAGAGAGAGAGAGAGAAAGGTGGGGAGGGTCAGAGAGAGAGAATCCCATGCAAGCTCTGCACTGGCAGCTCAGAGCCCAAAGCAGGGCTGGAATTCAGGAACTGTGAGATCATGACCTGAGCGGAAACCAAGAGTCAGGTGCTTAACCAACTGAGCCTCCCAGGTGCCCCGGATCCACTTTAGGTTCGTGACTATGGAGTGCTGCAGTTAACTTCCTCACTAATTACCTAAGATGCAAGCACACCTTGTCAAAGGAAAAAATTAATATTTTCCAGAAACAACATGGTCAAATCTAACCTGAGAAAACAACTTCCAGTGAACACAACCGTCACTCGGCTCCTTGAGAAAACAAGTAAATAAATAACTTCAGCACGGTGTGGAGTCACATCTAGCCCTTCAGGATGTGACTTATGGAACAACAGCCACCCCAATGGTAGAGAAGGACTCCTATTTTCGCTGTCTGGTCTGGTGCTAGCGTTCCACCCTGACGCTTTTAGACCCTCTGTCTCTCCTCCTATAGTAAGGCCAGAGATGTCTCACTTTTGCACATCATCAAACAGACAAATTCCATATGTTTTCCTCTGTAGACATTTACAAGGAGAAAAGCTCTATATATCAGCAATTCTCAAAATTCAGCATGCATATGAATTACTTGGGGATCTTGTTAAAATGCAGCTATGAATCTACTGTGGAAACTGAGATTCTTCATTTCTAACCAGTTCCTAGAAGATGCAGATGTTGGCCACACTTTGAGTCTCAAGGATCTAGATATTCCAGAAAATTTTTTTAAATGACTAAAAGGAACTTTCATCTCTCCCCTTTGATCTCATGCTTGTCTGCAGGACTGACAGTCTTCTGCCTCTCTTTTTTTTTTTACTGGCATAGTCTATAATATTCAGAGAATTCCATTATTCTTATACCTTGAATTTCATCTGCTTTTATTATAGAACATAGACCTCTGAATGTCTTTAAATTACCAGGTTACAAGATTTCCATGAAAGAAAGACTGATAGGAAACAAATTTGTATCATAATAAAATCTATTCTGTTTCTAATGAGCATTACTATAGTCACTGCTGCAATTACCCATACCAACACAAACTCCTTTCTCTTACTCTTTGAGAAGGAAAAAAAAGTCCTACAAAATATAATTAAATCTACTTACCACCCAGACTAAATATTGCGCAAATACATGTTCTCTTAGAATTGTTATAAAACACACAGGACGTAATACTTATAATGCCAATATGATTCATGCCCGGTGGTATTGTGGTTACATGTTAGTCGGGAGTGCACTGAGCTGAGCTTCTTTATCCTCTTAGTCAATCTATTATTCAGGTCTTCAGGACACAAGAAAAAAAAACACACTCATTTGAAACATCTCAACTTTGGGAGGAAAAAACAACCTATATGTAGTCTAATCATCTTTAATCGCTTACAGAATTTATCCTCATTGTTCTACTATTTCTTTGAAGCACACATTGACCTTATGAACCCTTGGCCATTCCAATGTGTTATCTTCAATGACAAAGCCGATGAAAAGATTTTCACCTTCTATGAAATAATGCCAGTTCAAGGCAAAAACTACTAACATACTTTGAAAATTTACTTCCCTGGGTTAATAACAAGACAATGAATAAGATCATGGCTTTCTTTTTCTTTGATAGAGAAAAAGTCCACCATAAAAAGAAAGAATAGGGGCACCTGGGTGGCTCAGTCGGTTGAGTTTCTGGCTCTTGATTTCAGGTCCAGTCATGATCTCTCATGGTCCACAGGATTGAGCCCCACATTGGGCTCTGTGCTGATAGCATGGAACCTGCTTGAGATTCTCTTTCTCTCCCTCTGCCCCCTCCCTGCTCATGCTCTCTGTCTCTCAAAAATAAATAAATGAACATTAAAAGAAGAAAGAATAAAATATTGAAAACAATTCAAACTACATAGAATGTGTCCTTGTAATCCAGCTACTTCAAGTGAAACTTTAAGAAATTCTTTCATCACAAAACTCTTTTAACTTTATGAAAGACACCAACCAAGTATCACTCAGTGTGTAACAAACTGTATTCTTCTCAAAATTGTGTTGTTAGTATTATTCCAACTTTTTTCCAATTAATATTTCTTTGATTGACTCACATTTGGGCACAAAAGGAAAATGTACCCCAAAATTTCTATAAAAGTAGGATCGTGTGCACACTGCATCATTCTGGAAGGAAAAAAAACCACTGTTCTTTGCCTCTCTGATATCAACCAGTCTAATCATACAATATTTCCAAACTCCGCCAAGGTCAGAATAAATAAATGTATGAAAAGACATTGCAACTTGGAAGCCCAATATTTGTAATAGCTGACTCCTTCATAGGAGTCACCCTTACCACAATCTTTACCTTGGAAATCACATCTGAAGTAGCTGGATCAATCCCTCCAAGCAGCATATGTTGAAATTTTTGTCTAACACCATGGTAACCATAGTAATGTTTATTTCATTACTAACTTTTATAATGAACATAAAGAACGTTGGACATAAATGTTTGGCAGCAATAATGAAATTGCCTAACTCTGGTGGCTTTTGTTCCATTGGCTCCTGGGAGACCATACTGAAATATAAAGATCAAGTAACTATGTTCTCAATTAGACTCCATAATTAAACTACGGTTTAATGGAGTGATTTCCATTTGCCTAGTCTGGAAGATGTGGATTCCTGTCCTGTTTCATCACTGGCCAATTATTTGAATTTGAATAAGACAATCAATCTCTTAGTTATTTTATCTATTAAAATAAGAAATGGTTTATCTAGATAACTCTGAAGTGATTTTCATAAAAAATATAAATTATTAGTCTAATTCTATTTTCAAGGTGAAAAAGAAAATTTACTTAAATGTTGAAGCTTTTTGGAAAATTTCAGCCATAACTTTGGCTCACTAATTAAGCTCGGGGCTGCCCATCCCTGACAAAGGAATATACAATAGCTTACAAAAGTGGCAAATACTTAGGCAGCAAATATTCACTGAGAGGCTGCGAGAGGACAAGTGCTACATAAAACTGATTAGTTTTAGAGCCTCACTGAGAATCAGCTATGGGGCAAGTGGGTGGTGGTCCTTCCTATAACTGGGAATATAATTAAACAGTGAGGCCCACAGGTAATGATCAAAGCAGAGATACGCCGAGTCCTCTTAAAGAAGCAGAACAGCCCCCCATCTAAGCCTGGATAGTAACCAGATGCATGGTGCTCACATGTTTGAAAAAGAAACGTGTCTGATGGGAACAGCATTTGTCTGCCTTACAAATTCAGAGATACAACCTTGAGAACCCGTCTCTAGGACCATTCACATCTATAAACACTCTTTAAGAGAGGTCCTCAAGAATAGAAGACACAAAACTACTATGCTAAATTGTAATCAGCATTTAGACCTTCCAACTAATTCCACCCACTAAACTACCTCCTGATTCCAATTTGACTTCCCATGTGTCTGTCACTGCTAGGCAGGAAAAATTTGGTCCTACTCCAGAATGACGGTAATGTTTTTCTGACTGGGATTGATGGCTCTTGATACACTGATAAATCTAATTTTCTGAGCTTTTCAAAATGTTGAAGGGAGCGGGGGGGGGGGGTCTATAATGCATTCCTTAGGCTAAGGACAGACTTTTCCAAGGAGCATCACACATCACAACAGAGCTTCTCTCCCCTGAAACGTCAATACATTTATTCTTTCCCTCTGTCCACATCCTTCTTCTCCTTCTTCTTCTCACCCAATAAACATAATGAGCTGAGATAGATCTGAGTTTTAAGAATGGTTGGGATTAGGAAGATTTTAGAAGAGGGAATTTCAAAGATAGGAGTGATTAAATTGGGTTGGGGGATTAAGTAGACCAGTCCAGCCAATTTAAAGAGGAGTAGTGATGCCAGGTGAGATGAAACTAGAAAGTTAAGCCAGATCTAGATCAGGAAGATTTCCAAAGAGTATTAAGGCATCTGGTCCTGAATAATTGACTATGAGAGTTTTTAGGGTTTCTTGAAAGGTAGTGACAGATCATTTTGAATATTAGGAAGATTATGCATAGATACACAATCATACATGAAGAAACCACACTGTAGACTATATTTACCACAGAAGTACACAGTTCAATACTTCTGACTTCAAAGAGGCTATATGTTTCTCTTTGGTACCTGGAGGTAAGACACTTAGAAGGAAATGACTAATGTTTACTCACAGAGAGACAACTGAAAGGGGAAAGGGAGGGATGTGGGCCTTTCTATGAGTAATGGAAGGGGAAAAGAAAAGGAAGAATGGAGGTCTCTAATTCATCCAGTACCTTCCCTCAGGGGTGGAATTTGCCTTCCAAAATGACCAGCAAGTCAACACTGGCAGCAACTCAGCCATGAGAGCAGTATCCAGGAAGCTAACGGAACTACAGAGAACTTGAAACACATGCGTCTGGGTTTCAGTGTTATTCCCAAGAAATGTCTATAGCCTTCCTCCAACACCCCCTTGCATGAGGAATGGAAACTAGGTGACACATGGCAAGAAGGGATAAATAGACACTCCAGCTGAATTGTAACATCGAGTGAGGACTTTTCTGCTATCACAGAACCCTAGAGAGGCTTACCAATCATTCCAAATTCCAAGAGTAGCTTTTTCTACAGGAGGGTACAACAGCCTCAGAACTCCAGCTTGGAGAGAAAGGTGTCTGAGTGTAAGAGAAAGGAAACGTGTGTGTCCATGCACACATGTGTGTGTTTTCAAAGCAGAGCATGAACAGAAAATCACACAGCCTTCTGGTGTTATGGGTTCCCCTGAGTTGGATGTCTCAGTGATGCAGTTTGGCACTGGAGCCTTCATCTGAGCTGTGGTTCCCTCCCTCTCTTTTTGCTTCAGCTCAGTGTTTTGCTTGAATCTGAGTCATAAGCTCCTTAAGCTGGCAGGAAGCGGATAGTCGGGCTGGCAGCTCCGTCTCCCCCAAACAGGAGTGTCTTGGCTGACACCTAAGCAACCTTTTCCATCCCCAGACCCAGTAACAGAACCAATGAACATCATCAGAACAGAAGGCTGGGCTACACACACAGAGTGGGATAATGGAGAAACCCTCCTGGAGAAAGCCATTAGTTCAAGCCATGGTTTAAGAAAGAAGAAGAAGGAGGGGGAGGAGGAGGAGGAGAAGGAGGAGGAGGAGGAGGAGGAGAAGAAGAAGAAGGAGAAGGAGGAGGAGGAGGGGGGAGGAGGAGGGGGAGGAGGGGAAGAAGAAGAAGAAGAAGAAGAAGAAGAAGAAGAAGAAGAAGATGACTTTATGGAATTACCTCAGCCACACACCAGGGCCTTCCAATATTTTGTGCTTATCTCCCAAAACTGGCCAATAGACACTCTGATCTAGCCCCTACTCAGATCCCACAGGTTTTCTGTCTCCATCAAGCTTCTGACTGACTCCTCCCCCTAGTAATTTCCATCCTTCCCTGCATTTCTCCTAAAACACAGCTGCTCTAACAATTAAGTTCACACTCTCACGGTTGACCCTTACTCGTGGGTAAAGCAGTAAGTTATCTGAAGGAATTAAGAAAAGGCTGTATTCCTGCCCAACTCCATCAAATTCTCTCTTTCCTGTGTTAGAAGTCCAAATGTAACCAGGGAGGGAAGAAACACTGAGACGACATCAGCCATTGACACCCTGGATCCAATCAGTTGTCAAATTAGCTCCAGCGGGGATCAAGGGCATGAGCAAGGAGGGAACCAGATTCAGGGGAAGCAGAAAATCTGGGAAGAAAAGTTTGGAATAAGAAGGTTGTCCAATGATTACTACAATGTGGGTGACCCTGTACGCTATAGTTCAGGAGAAGGGAGGGTGGGGGCCTGAACACCTGGATGGAGACAGTCTGCCAAAAGAGCTACAGGGTGTTGAAAAGTAATGGCAGAATGTTGGAAACAACCCTTACCTCCTTCATAGTTTTTCCTTCAGTCAACCTGGTTACTTATGCTTAGCACTGGGCCTTGGCAGGTTTTCTGCATGCAGACCCCAACAGAAGAAGTCTGTCTCATGCCAAACAGTTCCAATGTTTCATATGCCCCTCTCCCAACTCCCTCTGTCTCCTTCACAACCTGCCACCATCATTTGTCTTTCTCTGGCTCTCATCCACCTCATCTTCAGCCTCCACGAACTCCACTTCTGACATGTGGCAAGACTCCCAGGCCCAGAGCCCCTGGCCTGTTTTCTACCCGATGTTCCTCTGTTTCTTCCTGTCTACACCATTGCCTGATGCCTTCTGATTGCTCAAACCAGAGCTCAGCTGTCCATCAAGTGCTTGACCTCCAGAAGGCAGTCTTTGGCCATCCAATTTAAGGAAAGTAAAAAATAAAACAGAACAAAAAAAATCTCTAAAATATTTGAAATAGGTTCTGTTTGGAAAGTTAAAACTAGTGAATGCTGAGTGTGTAAAATAACATCTCCCACTGTCCTAGAGAGAACTTTGCAAAGCAGCTATATTTCCTATATTAGAAATATATGCAATTTTGTTATGAATTGAGCTCTTTCTTTCCACAGACACTAGCTCTTTGTTTATTTCAGATATGAGCAGGCACACAGCTGCTCCCCAGTTGAATATTTGCAGCATATTAGTTATGAGAGATAACATTGAATTATTAATATAAATAATGTGTTAATACTGCCCCACCTGTATGTGTAAGAGGTCTTAGAAAATAGTCTCCATACCTAGTTGAAAATGACTTTCAGGACCAAGTTTGCATAGAGGAGAAGAAGGCACAATCATAACCACCAAGCTCGAGTAAGTTCATTATTCCCCTTCCAGTTGGTTCAGACAAGATGTGTCCTTCAGTCTTTCTCTATGTGCCCATTCTGAACATTTGAATGCCAAGCTTCTTGCACACGGATCCATGGTAGAGTAACTCAATCAAACCAAAATTCTCATGGATCAGTACTTGAGCATTACAGACTTTATCTAACATCTTTGGTGTAGGAATATAAAGCAGTAGAAACAACCAATCGTGGAACAAAGAACTTACTAAGAAAGGCTGGTAGGACATGGAAGACACTGGAGGGAAAATCAATTAACTCAAAGAGTTGAGGAAAGACCAATCTGATGAAATGTACCTACAGAAAAAAGAGATAGATGAGAATCCCCTGAGACTCCAAATTCTTATCATAATTCTCTCATGGCCACCTGAAGCAGGATTAAATCTTTTCTGAAGTCCCATAACATCAGAATTATAATACAGTCCTAATTAAACAGTGAGATCTAAATGTTTTCTAAAGTCCTATGATATACTGTACCTCCCTGAGTTCAGGCTCAGAAAAGTCAAATGAACACAGTTCGTGAAACAATAACTCTCAAAGTGACCTAAATCACTTATTTTTAAGGTAGAATTATGTAATTGGCTTTGGTAAGCCAGTCATGCATTGGTTAGCACCCCTTCTAGCAAGTAAAGAGATGTTCCCCCTAAATTCTTTATTTACATTTTTTAACTCCTTGAAGAGAGGACAGAGAGTCTTTAGTAATAAACTTGAAGAAAAATAAATTTTCTGCTCTCATCCACTGACTTCAGCATGGAAGCCACTCTTAAGGAACTTTCTTCAAAATAGCAAGACCACATTACCCTCTAAACCTCCTGTTTAGACTGGTCAGACCCTTCTTGGCTGGCAGACCTGAAGGTGCTAAGAGTTCTCTTCAGCCTGCAGGGACTGACAGAGACAGAATATGCATAGAGGAATGGTTCTTACCATTACGGTCATATGAATTCTCTTCAGTAGAAATGACATGAAGAAATATGTAGTACGCACCAAAAGTTTGCCCAGATAGAAGTGCTAAACTTTGAGGAATTACTGTGAAGAACTACATTGAAGCAGATCATACGGCATTTGATGACAATTAATGTGCTAGAGCTCTATGCACCAATGTGCATGATTCTCAAGCGTATGCCCCTTTCTCCTCCAGAGAAAAGCATACGCCCCACACTTGTTTCTCTCTCAGGTATCACCGTCCTGCTTTACCTGAGGACTAATGTCCTAAAAAGTTTTTTTCTTTTTTTTTCTTTTGTATATTTGGTCTGATTCCTTTGTTTTGTTTTTGTATATTTGGTCTGATTTTTTGGTTATTTCAGGTAAGCAGGTAAATACATTTCCTCTTAATGCCCTGTTAGCCAGAAGGGGATTTCCCACCAGTTATATAGACTTAACAGAAACTCAGGCTGTACCTGGTGAATTAAATTGCTAAAAATCCACAGCTTCAGACTCATAATGCTCCTTCTTCCCCAAAATCAGACCTCAAGAAAGATCTGATATACATCATTACGCTTTATACTTTTAAAACACCGTATAACCTCTCCCAGGGTATATTAGTTTCCTAAGGCTTCTATAACAAATTACCATAAACGTGGTTCCTTAGAAGAACAGAAATTTATTCTCTCATAGTTCTGAAGGCTAGAAGTTCAAAATCAAGTTGTCAATTTGTAATTACCTTGGGAGTAAAATGGAGTCACATTTTATTCTAACCCACAGTACCTAGCTTTGTACTTAGCTCCTAAAATAAGCTCTATAGTGTTTACATAAAGTTTAATTTAATTGCAATGGTGAAGAGAATTTTCTATGAAGGTAATTTCAGGCACCAGTTTTAAGTGTAGGGTTCCTAAAAATAATGCCAGGTATGCAATTCTAATATGCCTGTAAGTGACACCTGGCTCCAGAACAAACAGTATTTTTTCCACTGTAAAGAAGTTACTGGAATGCCAAATGGGAGAGATTTCACTATTTTATATGCCACAGAGAAATACAAAATGGTGTATATAAAACTTTCCACTAATGCTAAGATAGCATCAATTATAAAATTCATCCCTGATTTCATAGATAATTAAAATGTGAAAGATACTTGTCTTAGAATCAAATATGTACACTGTGGATGTGTGTTTTGTATGTGGATAAATGTAAACATACTTACGTGCAATAACTATTTCATGGGATTGCTGTCCTGCAAGCTGCCATTTAACCTGTCCAGAAAATTTCCCCAGCTTCCTACACTCTGACATTTGCCTCATCTACTAACCCCTCTACCCCCACACATCTAGCTACACTGAAGCTCACTGGCCCAATCCAGCTTTGCCAATCATATTTGAAATTTAAAACAGAAATACCAGAGGTTGGGAAACTTCGTAGCCAAGTCACATCAACAGCAATCGTCTGACTTATGGTGCTGGGATGTCTCCTAACTTTCCCTTAACCTACCATTTCCAAAGACTTAGGGATTTAAGCCTGCTTCAATTCCGCAAAAATACCCCAGCAACCTTCCAGTAAATTCTTCTTTGTGGCTTAAGTCAGCTGGAGTTTATTTTTGTGGCCTGAAACCAAAAGAACCTTAACTAATGCAGTGTACTAAGAACAGTTTTGGAAAGATACATGAGAAATTAACACTAATTACCTCTGAGAAATGAATGGGATGTAGGTCCTGAAGGTACAGAGGAGCACATCCATCATCACATTACAACACACTGTACAATTAAATGTTGCGTTGTCATAAATTGCTTTAGGTGGATTTGGGATGTTCAGTTTTACACCACGAACTTGTATTACTTGGATATTATACTTTTTACAGTTGGTTTCATTTTTCTTTTTGTTATTGTCACATTTGAAAGAGGTTAATATGATAAAAGCCTTCTAAGTTTTCTCAGCTCACCTTTATCCCTACTCCATCAATAGGTATGAGATGGCCAACCATTGCACTGCAACAGAATCATGAGGTCATTGTTTTAGATCAGCTCTGAATTATTCCCAACTTGTCATAGGGTGAATAATGATTTTATGTTCATGCTGCAGTGTTATTAATTGATCTAACATATTATTCTTAATCTGCTTTAAGTTCTCTTCTTCTACTTAATACCCAGAATTTATTCAATTTGAGATTCTTTCTGCTTAATAATCTCCTACTTTGAAAACTACAGCAAGGGACACCTGGGTGGCTCAGTTGGTTGGGCACCTGACTCTTGATTTCAGCTCAGGTCATGATCTCGTGGTCTGTGAGATCGAGCCCTGCATTGGCTCTAGGCTGACAGTCTGGAGACTGCTTGGGATTCTCTCTCTCTCTCTCTCTCTCTCTCTCTCTCTGCCACTCCCCTCCCCATTCTTTCGCTCTAAATAAATAAATAAATATTAAAAAAAAACAAAAGAGCAGCAAGCTTAGATGGGTTAGTTATTAATAATTTCACACTTTCATGTAAATTGTCTTAATCAGATTAAATTTATCCAAACCCTTGGATAAAATCACTTCCTGAACGAGTTGGGAGTTCTGAGGGCACTGTGATAAATTTAGAGTGTTGGAAGTTACATAAGAATACCCTTCTAGCCCCTTCCTCTATCTTTCCCCACTACTATTACTTTTAAAAAAATTAATATTGTCAGAAAAATCTCACCCCCTAGAGAGGAAATTAGCACAAGTCAAGACAAATGGACCAAATTAGCCATCTGCGGAAATAACCCATCCTGGGAGGTGACCTGTAAATGCCTTGTCAATGGAAGCAAAGGGTTTCCAGTCCTGAGAGGGATCAGGAAAAACGGAATGGCATGTAATAATTATAAAGCAGAAAACAGCAGTTGTATTTTACCTTGCTTAGGATGATGTCATGGTGCTTCAACAACTGATTTTAAAATAAGAATAGAAGACTAGGAATGTGTCAGTGTTTGTCCAGAAATGTCTTGAAAATCAGAGCAACTCCCAGAATCACTCTGACTCTACATGAGGGATCACAGTATGTTAGACACGCAGCAGGTGTTTCCTAGAGTGCTAAAACTGCAGGGAAACAGGGTCATAAAGAAAGAGGGAGGAAGGAAAATGTAGAAGGAGGGATACATGAGTGAAGGAATGAAGGTGAAGAAAGGGAAAGGATTGGGAGCAATGAAAAGATGCAGAAAAGCAGGGGAAGCCCCCTTCTCTAAAAACAACCAACCAACCTACCAACAAAACAAACATAATGTGGCTGATCAAAATGTTAGAATGTTTGGGGGGAGGGAGTGGAGTCTGGGTCCTTGCCTCTCTCATCTATTGTAACAACATCTTAACTTATTTTTCTGATACTACCTTACACTATTTCAAAGTGTGATCTGAAATACTGAAATTATTAGCTCTTTTCTGCTGAAGTGTCATTAGTCCTTACCTCCTTTAGCATAATGTGATTTATCAGTTCATTCTGCCTTACCCATGTCAGGGGCTTCATCTTCCAGTCCCAACCCCGTCACCCGAGTACCTTGTTCTCTTATCAGAACTTGTAGTTGCCATAAATATGCTTTGCTTTTTTACACTAGCTTTTTTGCACGTGAGAACCTTCCATATGCTCTTCCTTCTAGGTGGGATGGAGAGCCTACCATTCAATCTCCAACCATCACCCCCCCCCTTTTTACCAGCTGGTGAGCATTGCAACTAGTGAAATTTGCTCAAACAATATATCTTCAGTAAAGCCATGAATGCCCTTCATGCTTTAACACTATAACAAATATTTTCATTTAATGTGTGCATAAACTACCAAATAGCATAGGCTGACTGTGTGTTGATAGAATATAGAGAATGTTTTCTATTAAACAACTCAACATAATAGTTGTAAGGCAATTTGAAAGTGAAATGAATATATCTGTTAAAATAATACCACTAAATAAAACACCAACAGAATAATACAATAGAGCCCTTTAAAGCAGATAGTTGCCTAGTATGAATACACATGTAATATGGACACATATGTACTTACGTGTCTTAAAATGTAACTGATATATTGTAGCCAATATATTTTCCATACAGTAATCCTGACTTTATATGTTTCTGCATCACAAGTATGTATCACACTCTATTAAACATGCGGTCATAAGGGCACAATGTTAACAGTGTTGCTTAACTCTTTTAATCACTATTACTCACTCTTGCCTGTTATTTGCTTTTCCATCATTCTCCCTAACTAAGACATATGTATCATCCCCCCCTCCCAGACATGGTCCCACTCATTCAAGTGGAAATAGGAGCTTTTCCCCATAAAGGCAGCTGAGCAGACCACATTAAGCAAAATATTCCAAATCTAATGACCCATTAGTCATAGTCAACTGATGATCCACTGAAATGATTGACCAGGTAACTGGGTCAGCTACCTCAAGGGAAGCATTTACTAAGCCAATAAAGCATGTTACTGGGCCACTCAGGGAGCCCTTCCCCCACCTCACCCCCAAACATACCTATCCAGTCAGATATGTGCATTCAGTAGGGCTTCCCACACCATTCCCTGGAACCATGACAGCTCTCACTTTTCCAAATGCAAGTACTCCAGTTTTAGCCTCCATCCCCAAAGACAGCATGTGGCCCAGGAGCCACATCATTGCCTGTGCAGTGTGGGTTTCTCATGGAGATGTGTACACTTTAAAGAACTGGGAGTACCTTCTCTTCCTAAGACTGAAGTCAGAGTCCCTCAAAGAGAAGGGCAGAGGGGCATTGCAATATCATAGTCTGGCTCTCAAGTTAAAAAAAAAAAAACACGCATCACTTCTTAAGATACATATTATGTATGGTTATAACTTTATTTTTCTGTCTTAGCTAGCATTTCTTGGGAGTGGAAAAAATACATCAAAGGCATTCCTACACAAAAGTCCACATTGAAGCATGTTTAAGTGTCAGATTAAAATTAACAAAAGACAGGAAACAGGGAGTTAAGACTTTACTCAATCCTGAACTCACCCTATTGTGCCTAGGTACCAAGAGGTCAGGAAAGAACTCTTAGGTTCAGAATTAGCTGCTTCTGTTTCCTTTCACTGTTGAGATATTAAACTTCAAAAAATATTAAATGGACAAGAAATCCCCAAGTGCCCATAACCCATACAGGGCGGTAATCGATGTATATCTCTACCTTTGAAAGTCAAGTTTCAACTTTTTACTTTTACAAAATTAGAAAAACATCTGTTCCTTTGGTAAATCTCCTTTCCCATATATCTGTTTTCTGATTGTCTTGAGTCCCTTCCCTTTCATTTAGTAAATAAGTAAATAGGAAAAGAAAAGATGGCAGGAGTAGGGAAAAGCAGGGATTTCTTACCAGATAATGACCAAGCAACTTAGTTTCAGTTTTCTTACATTCAAGCTTAATTTTCTAATCCAGGTGAACTCCAATACCAGATATGATTCTGACTCCTCCGGGTCATTTTTCATATATGTCCAGGAGTAATAATTTTTAAATGTCTCCAGCTTATCTACAGGTGGGGACGCCCACCTCCTCTGCAAAGGTAGTCTGTCCTTGGGGACTGTCATACCTTTGCCTAACGTTTCTTTACCCCATGGTTGAGATAGACAGATATATGCTACTCCAGGATGGATACAACTTAGTTAAGTGGAACTGAGAATGCCTTTTTATCTTGTGTAATGATAAACTGTGACTAGCCTTCCTTAATCCATAATATTGAGGAAGAAATTCAGGAAGTTAGCAGGGGTTAATAATACTACAAGCACATGGATATCAACAGGCACACTTGGGAAGAGATACTCAGGGTTCTAACAACCCAGGTCTCTGGAACTCTTCTCCTTGGATGCTCTCCATGCTCTATGACTTAAAACAGATTTTCCAGAAGATTTGTCTCCCCAGGTTTGGGAAACTCCTGCTAATACAAATCTCTCAGGTGAATTTGCAGAGCCTGCCACCCAAGAGGGACCTGGGACCAATCACCCTCTCCCACCACACCTATCAATTTGCCTTCTTTTTCAACCCCAGAAGAAGTGAGCATATCAACACCCTCCCTCTGGCCAAGAATCACAAGGCTCTTCCTCACATCTAATAACAATAGGAGCAATGTGGAGTCAAAGTGGCAAATATCAGGATGATCACAAAGTTTACACAAGAAATAAGTTATGCCCCTTGTCTCCTTCAGAGGGGCAAAAGTTTAAAATTGTTTCCTGCATACTAGGTAACACTGCTCATGCCCCTCTTCCTATGTGAAAACACACACTTCATTTTCACTTAAATCTTACAAAGAGAGAAGCTCAGGCATTGGGGAGAATGTTATGCTTTAGTTCTTCAGAGAAATAGCTCAGTCCTTGCAAACAATGATAAAGGCCAGTAAACAAACAAACAAAAAGTAGAGAGAGTGATCATGTAGTATACCATCCAAGCTGGTTCAGTCTGAAGGGTGGTACAAATGCCAAATTGGACTGAGCGCTAGGACAAGAGGCTTAGAGGGACTATCTCAGGCAGATGTGGATGTGGGGTCTCCCTAAAGGGCAAGTCATGGAAGTGTCTGCGGTCATTTTCAGGCATCTGTACATGGAGAGGCAGTGCAAAAAAAGAGGGTCTTAAGCCACACAGTGCTTGACTGACCTGAGTTTTAGAAAGAGTCTTACAGAATTCAGATGCAGAATGGATTTGAGAAGTCCCCACGAAACACATCAACATTTAGGTTAGTGCACTAGACGTCAGAGAGGTGACGGAAACTTAAATTGGCTGATACCAATGGGATTAATGTGAGATATTATTGATGTAAAATGAATGGGCTTTTGCAAATTATTAGAGGTAGGGAACCTCACATAAGGTAAATTAGAGGTGATTTTTCTGGATAACTGAGTGATGCCATTAGCAACATTGGGGGGGGGGGGTAGGGAACTAAGACCATGGTGTTAAGTAATGTGCACAAGTTCACCAACTAATAATATGGCCTTCAGGTCTAGAGATGACTGTATTTCAATGTGATAAGGGCCATACAGAAGATATGTACAGGAAATTCTGAGATCACAGGTCTTGCCTCTATTTTTGCAAGGTGTGGTAGAAATCCGAAGACATACCTTTGAGTCCTGCTCAATCAATCTCTGGCTTTATTACTTTTGGCAAGTACTCTTTGGCAGGACGTTTCTCTTTTATGAATCTGGAGGCACTGGTAGGCTGGCTTTCCTGGGAAGGCCTCAGCTAGGACAACTGTTCTATGCTTCATGTTATCTCCCATCCTCTACCTGGCTAGCCCAGACTTTTGCAGATAAAAGTAGTAGAGTTTTGAGAGAAAGTGGAGCATTACAGGTCTCTACTTCCGTTGACCAAAACAAGTCACAAGGTTAGCCAGGTGCAAGGAGAGGAGAGAATTTGGAGCCATTACTGCACTAAATCTATCATATAAATATAGAGTATGAAGGTTTAAGGGCTGGGATTGTGAGATTATTTGTAGTTCCTATATAGGAAGCCATCACTAAATTTATTTTTAGCCAAATGTTTGCTCTTCTTAATTCACAGAATGGATGAAGGAACACTTTGTTTTTTATTCCACTGTAGATTAAAGGGGAGGCCTTTGGAGAGACAAAGAAATAAATACTTTACCACTAACAGAACTGCTGCTGGTATAATTAGGTCTTTGAATAGGCACTTGCAGGACAAGATTTTCACTGTCTTTGGGGACTTTGGAAGGAGAGAAGGACGGGGGTGGGGTGGGGTGGAGGGACAGTTGACAGAAGATCTTCAGCTCCCAGTTGATATTGAAAGTTAACACAGAGCTGTCCTTATCTTTAACCTTATCCTTGCCATCCAATAATGACCACTTATTACCAATGGACAGGGGGTTTACTTCATTCTAGTGGGAAGCATACGTATTGCCTAGAAGGAAAGTTTCCCATGTGAAACTCTCAGAACCATCTCAAGCTATCCCCACTTAAAAAACATGTGAGATGATGTTTTTTAGAGGAGTATTCTTGACATTGACCAAGAATGGACTGGATCATAGCATGTTCATGTTTCAAAAAAATCAATGAACTTTCTAGCCCTGATATGTGACATTTTAGAGACTGGCTAGATGCTAACCAAATAGTTTTTTTAAGCACACAAACAAACTACATCCCCCTGATACCCTCCATCAGGTCAGGACATGTGATGGGTTCTTGCCAATGAAATATGAACTGAAGACATTTCTTTTGGTTTAATGCAGGGATCAGCAAACTATAGCCCATAGGCCAGATTTGGCTCACCAAGTCTTTGTAAATAAAGGGTTTTGTTTTATTTTTGTTTTTGTTTTTGTTCTTGTACATAGCTACCTCTATTCATTTACAGGTGGTCTATGGTTGCTTTCACCCAGGTTGCTAACACCCTGTAGTTGTAAGAGGCAGTATGTGGTCAGCAGAGCCTAAAATATATATTATCTACCTCTTTACAGAAAATGTGCTCCAACACTTGATTTAAGGCATCTTAAATCTGAGTACCTATCTCACTCTCTTTTCTACTTATCTGCTGGCTAGAAGGTGTCAGGGCAATTTTGAAGCCATGATTTTACTTTGCAGAGGTCCATCATGAAAAAACTTGGGTACACGAATGACTGTCTAAACAACCAGTCTACCCCAACTCTTTTGGACTATGATATGGGTGAAAAATAAAACTTTATTGTGTTCAGGTACTGCGATCTGGGGGTTTTTCCTACAGCACCAGAATTATTTACCTTAACAAATCTAAAGAGGAAAAACAGAGTACCCTGTACAAATAAGATATTACAAATTTAGGTTATTGCAGTACAAAATAAAAGCATTGGTCTCAAGCATATATCAAAGTTTGGAAAAGATAGAACTCATTATCACTCCCAATATCAAGATGAGATAAATTGGCATAGAACCACCAGAAACCAATTCTAGCACCAACCCTAAGGTCTTCCTTATATAATGTGACTTGAGGAAAGTTGGAGGTTCAGTCCTAAAAGAATATCTCCCTGCTGGCTTCTCATTAATGTCTGTCTGGTTGTCATTTTATTATTAAAATCTACCTCTTTTTGTTGAAATACAAACATCCCAGAGAAGTGTATCAAAAATCATTAGTTACTCCATATTAAGAAAGACTTCACTGAGGCGCCTGGGTGGCTCAGTCGGTTAAGCATCCGACTTCAGGTCAGGTCATTATCCCGTGGTTTGTGGGTTTGAGCCCTGCCTTGGGCTCTGTGCTGACAGCTCAGAGCCTGGATCCTGCTTTGGATTCTGTGTCTCCCTTGCTCTCTGCCCCTCCCCCACTCACTCTCTGCCTCTCAAAAATGTTAATTTTTTTTAAAAAGAAAGACTTTACTACATACCTTTTAAAAAGGAAACTAGATAAACAAGAAAGAAATATATTGTTATGATCTCATGGACAATTAAAACTCTATACACCTAGAAGGGAAGACCTTGAAAAGAAATGTAGGTACCTCTTGGAAAAATGGAAGATTGACTAACTTTTCCCTCTTTACTGGGTATAAGAAAAACTGTGGACTCTGAGTTCTTCTAAATAGGTATTAGGAACCCCTGAAGTCAGAGGCCAAGACTGTCCTCACTGTCCACAGTGTGCTCTGTCCTTCACATACATTGTCATCCCTCTTTACCAGGAGTCACTTTCTCTGGGAATTCTTCCCTAATACTCCAGGTCTGTTCTTCTTTTGTCTTCTGCAACCCCTGCAAATAATAGATGCCTCAGGAAAGCATTAATTATACCACATTACAAGTATAACTTTATACATCTGTTTCTCTTACCAGGCATTGGGCTGAGGTCATTCCTTGGTATAATTTCCAGGATACAGAGTATGTTCAATAAATATTTGCTGAATTAATGGCAAACTGTTCTCGAGGCCCGTGGGTCTCCATATCTGTTTACAAGTTAAAATCACTTGGGGAACACATAAAAATATGGATTCTCAGGGACTCCTGGTTGGCTCAGTCGGTTAAGTGTATGATGTAGGATCAGGTCATGATCTCATGGTTTGTGAGTTCAAGCCCCACATCAGGCTCTCTGCTGTCAGCACAGAGCCTGCTGTGGATCCTCTGTCTTCCTCTCTTTCTCTGTCCCTCCACCCCTCTCTCCTTCTCTCAAAAACAAGTAAACATTTAAAAAATATATATGGATCTGAATCTCCAGGAGTAGGACCACAAAACTGGATTATTCATAAAATGATTGCAGGGCATTTAATTCCATGCTCCAGTTCTTCAAGCCAGGAAATCTAGCTGTAGTTCTTTTTTGCTGATTCTGCCAAGGCCTCATACCATGGAAGTGTGTTGGGGAATGTCAATCAGTCAGTCATAGTTATTGAGCGCCTCCTATGCGTCAAGCATTATTCTAGGCTTTGGGTATACATAGGGAATAAAATGGACAAGAATCCCTGACCTCGAGTTTATACTCTAGGAGGTAGAGGGTGATGGTGAGCAGGATTAATAAGTACAGATTAAGTGGGCATCTGGGTGGCTCAGTCAGTTGAGTGTCCAACTTTGGCTCAGGTCATGATACCATGGGTGGTGAGTTTGAGCCCAGCAATGGGCTCTGTGCTGACAGCTCAGAGCCTGGAGCCTGCTTCAGATTCTGTGCCTCCCTCTCTCTCTGTCCCTTCCCAATTCACAATCTTTCTCTCTCAAAAATAAATAAATATTTTTAAAAAATGTTTTAGTACAGATTAAGTGCTGAAGGGAGAAATTAAGCTAGGAAAGGAATAGGAAGTGGTTAGAGAGGAGTATAATTTTAAACGGAACTGCCAGGGAAGGCCACAATAAGAAGGTGACATTGAATGAAGATGTGAAGGAAATGAGAGTGAGGATGGTATCTGGGCAAGAAGAAAGAGAAAGTAAAGAGATCCCAAAGCAGGAGCATTTTTGGCAAGTTTGAGAAACAGTAGGAGACTATGAGTGAGAGGATTAGTGACACAAAACCAGGTCCCAAAGTTACGAGGTACTACATCACACAGGGTTTTTGTAAGGTGTTTGCCCTTCTTCAGGATACAATGGAGAGCCATCGGAAGGTTGTGGGCAAAGGAGTGACAATGGCTATATTGTGCATATATAGTGACAAGTGACTATATTGAGATCAGATTGAAATGGGGACAAAGGTTGAAACAGGGAAATCTGTTAGAAAACTTTGTCCTGATTCAAGCAAGAGGCAATGATGGGTCAGACCAAGGTGTATTGAGGTGGTGAGAAGTGGTCAGAATATGAATACATAGATAGATAGATATAGATATAGATAGATATAGATATAGATATAGATATAGATATAGATACAGATAGATAGATAGATAGATAGATGGAGAGAGAGAGAGAGAGAGAGAGAGAGAGAGAAGCAGAAGGAGAGAGAGAGAAGGGACTTGATCCCACGACCCTAGGATCATGACCTGAGCTGAAATCAAGAGTCTGACATTCAACTGACTGAGCCACTCAGTGCCCCAAATTCTGAATATATATTTAAGGTAGAGCCAACAGGTTTTTCTTGTAGATCAGGTATAGAGTAAAAAGGAGGGGAGTCAAGGACAACTCCAAAGTTTGGACGCTAAGAACTGGAAGGATGACATTGCCATTTACTGAGATAGAGAAGACAGGAAATTGAGTGGACTGGATCAGAAGCTCAGTTTTGGATTTGCAAAACTGCAACACCCAAGTGGAGATCTAAGTAAGGTTAGAGGCCATCAGCAACTTCTGCATGCCTTTCTCACTGGCCTTCTCTGGCTTGGACCTCCAATGCCCTAATTTGAACCTCCATTTTCTAAGGAAAGGGATAATTACACGTTTGTAAAGTTGCTTTGTGAAACCATAAAGCACCATAAAGTGGACCTTATTACTGTTTATACACAGAAACCCCAGAACGATGCCATCAAGCCCAAGAAGGGCCTTTTATTTTGCCTTTGGAAAACCAGGCTATAGGAAACATACAAGAGTCCATAGCCCCTTGGGGTGTTGGGGCCAAAAGAGTAAAGGCTGAGTTATTTGGAAGCAAATAGAGTGCCCTTTCTGGAAACCTTCACAGTTTGCTAAACTTTGGGAAAATTAAACACCCACCATTAAATCATAACCTAAGGGGACATGAAGTAACAACTGACCATGCACACCCACCTCTTCTCGTCCAGGAAGTGAAAGCATGATGTACAGCTAAAGGAAATAGGAGTTCAATTGAGAATATCTGAGACCCATGGGTTTCCTTTTTAAAGAAACCATAGTCCATTCTTTCAATCCATCTCCCACTTCCATCCCATCTTGCAACCACCAGGTTGGCCCTCCCTCCCACCCATCGAATCTTGGTAGAAACAGCTGTCACCACAAAAGTCATAGCTGGGCCAGGACAGCCAGCTGGCTCAGTGATTCACAGACAAATTAACCTTGGGATTTTATTTTGAGCAAAGGGTCTTCCTATCCTATGTTCTTAGCAGCCATCCATATTTTTGCTCTTGGATAAACAAATACCATCTCGAATGTCACACAAGCCTGAGCCACACTGTGGGTTTTCAGGGCCACTACCCACCACTGCTTTTTTAAAAATGTCCTTCTTAATCAAAAGTTTTTATCTCTTGACAACTTTTCCAATGAAGCAGTATACCTCATGTAGGTGACCTGATCCAATGCCTGGGGTTTTGCTTCTTTAAGGGGCAGAGGTGTGAACATCATTGTTCCATTAACGATTTAACAATCATTTCTCAAAGTGTAAGCATAAGGCGTGGACTTAACAGATGACATAATAGGATCTTTAAAAATTTTAAGACCCCGGCAAATAGATGTGTTGCAGCACAGCACCATCTACTGTCCACATGGTGAAGGAATGTAGGGGAGAGAGAAGGAGAAAAGAGACAGGGGAGAGGAAGAGGGTGAGAAGGAAGGAGAAGGTTGGAGGGGAAGGGAAAAAAGAAAAGAAAAAGAAATGAAAGGGGGGGAGGGGGAAGATTTGGATTTAGATTTCCACTAATCCAATTCCTCATTCCATTAATAAAGAATCTGAGCTCAGAACGTTTAGTTGAATTCACCAAGGATGCAAAAGACTCTCAAGGCATCTACTTATTTAAAAAAAAAAAAAAAGTCACTTTCACATTTTCAAGGTTTAAAAAATAATTAGCCTGCTGTGGTATTAGAGAATGAATAGACATATAGATCAAAGGAACATAATAAAGAAACCAGAAATAGACTCATGCATTCAGTCTATTATTTGCTATAAAGGTGCAAAAGCAATTCAATAGAAAAGTGATAGTCTTTTCAATAAATTGTTCTGGAACAATTACACAAAATATATGCAAACTCAACACACATTTTGTACCTTGTATAAAATTTAACTAAATAAGTGGACCATAATTCTGAAAAAGAACCTTACAACTGTAAAATTTCCAGAAAAGAAACATAGGAGAGAATTTCTGTGACCTTGGATTGGGCAGAGAAATCTTAGATATGAAACCACGAACACAATCACTAAGGGAAAAAAATATAAAATGGACACTATCAAAAAATAAAAATGTCTATTCTTTGACAGACACTGTTAAGAGATTGAAAAGACAAATCATAGACTGAGACAAAATATTTACAAGTCACATGTCTGATAAGAGCCTGTACCTAGAATAAATACAATTTGAACACAGTAATTAGAAAGCAAACAACTGAACTTAAAACTGATCACAATACTTGAGTAGACAAAATGCTTAACATCAGTATTCAAAAGAAAAATGAATGGATATTGAGGAGGGCACCTTTTGGGATGAGCACTGGGTGTTGTATGGAAACCATTTTGACAATAAATTTCATTTATTGAAAAAAAAAGAAAAATGAAAACCACAGTGAGATACCACTACTCACCTATTAAAATGTCTAAAATTTAAAAATAAGTGAAAATACCAAAGGGTGCAAAGTGATAGGAAATCTTTTATATCTCTGGTGAGAATAAAAAAATGCACAGCCATTTTGGACAATAGTTTGGCAATTTCTTTATATAACTAAATATGTACTTGCCATATGGAACAGCAATTCTACACCTAGGTATTTATCAAAGTGAAATAAAAATTTCTGTTTAAAAAAACTATGTACAGTGATGGGTATTGAGGAGGGCACCTTTTGGGATGAGCACTGGGTGTTGTTTGGAAACCAATTTGACAATAAACTTCATATATTGAAAAAAAACTATGTACAAATGTTTATAGTGCTTTATTTATAATCAGCAAAACATGGAACATACATAAATATTACTCAGTAGGTAAGTGAGTAAACAAACTATGACAGCACGCTACTCAGCAAGAGATATCAAGGGAAACCAGAAATGAAATGGAAGGTGCATATAGATCTTATGGACATTAAAAGGGTAATAAAAACATATTATGAACAACTCTATGAACACAAATTTGATAATCTAGATGAAAATGACCAATTTCTTGAAAGACACAATTTTATCAAAACCCACACAAGGAGAAATAGACAATACCAATAGGTTATATCTATTAAAGAAATTAAATCAATAATTAAAATTTTTCTAAAACAGAAAGCATCAGGTCCATAAAGGTTCACTGGTGAATTCTACAATTAAGGATGAAATTACACTAACTCTCTACAATCTCTTTCATAGAAGAAAGGCAGAGGGAATACTTCCTAACTCATTTTATGAGACCCTAATACCAAAACTAGACAAAAACATTACAAGAAAACCACAGACCCATATCTTTCATAAATATAAAAATAAAATTACTTAACAACATATTATCAAATAAAATACAACAATGTATAAAAAGAATTACACAACAAGTGAACAAGACCAAAAATATTTGAAAATATTACCATGATTGTAATCCATCCATCCTATCAACTGATTAGAAAAATAAATAAATAAATAAATAAATAAATAAATAAATAAATGAAATCACACCATCATATCAATAGATACGGGAAAAAAACTTGACAAAATCCAACATTCTTTCATGATAAAAACTCTCAGGAAACTAGGAATAGAGGAAAACTTCCTCAATGTGATAAAGAATATTCACAAAAACCTACAACTAACATCATACTTAATGTTGAGAAACTAGAAGCTTTCTCACAAAGATAGGAACAAGTCAAGGATGATTCAACATCACTACTTTTCACTACTCACTAATTTTTAACATCATGCTGGAAGTTTTAGCTAATGCAATAAGACGAGAAAAGGAAATATAAGGTATACTGATTGGGAAGGAATAAACAAAACTGTTATTGTTAACAGATGACATTATTGCATATGTAGAAAATCTAAAAGAATAAAAAATATTTTTCTGGAACTATTTAGCAATTTTATCAAGATTGTAAGATACAAGGTTAATATATAAAAGTCAATTGCTTTCCTATAAACCAGCAATAAAGAAATGAAATTTCAAAGTAAAAATGGAATATCACTCACATTAGCACCTTAAAACTGAAGTGCTTTGATAGAAATCTACTAAATATATACAAGTCTAGATGAGGAAAACTATAAAATTCTGGTGAACAAAATCAAAGAACTGAATAAATAGGGACATAGTCCATGTCCATGGATAGGAAAACTCAACATTGTCAAGATGTCAGTTCTTTAAAATTCTATCTATAGATTCAATGAAATCTCAATCAAAATACAAGCAAATTAATTTCGTGGATATTGACAAATTGATTCTAAAGTTTATATGGAGAGGCAAAAGACCCAAAATATCCAACGTGATATTGAGGGAGAAAAGCAAAGTTGGAGGACTAACACTACCAGACATCAGGTCTTACTGTTAAATAACCATAATCAAAATGATGTGGTTTTGGTGAAAGAATGAACAAATAGATCAATGGAGAACCTAGAAATAGACTCACATAAATTTAGGCAACTGATCTTTTTAAGTTTATTTATTTTGAGAGAGAGGGAGAGAAAGCATGAGTGGGGGAGGTGGCAGAGCGAGAGGAGAGAGAATCCCAAATAGGTTCCGCATTGTTAGTGTGGAGCCTGATGCAAGGCTTGAAGTCATGAACCTTGAGATCATGATCTGAGCCAAAGTTATATGCTCAACCACTGAGCCACCCAGTTGCCTCTAGGCAACTGATCTTTGACAAATGAGTAAAGGCAATACAGTGGAGCAAAGATAGTCTCTTCAACAAATTGTTCTAGAACATCTGGACTTCCACATTTTAAAAAAGTGAATATAGATACAGATCTTACACCATTCACAAAAATTAACTCATAATGAGTCACAGACCTAAATATAAAAAGAATTATAAAATTCTTAAAAATAAATCTATATGACTTTTGGAATGGTGATGGTTTCTTAGAAAAATACCAAAGACACAATCCATGAAAGAAGTAATTAATAAGCTGAACTTCAGTAAAATTAAAAACATCTGCTCTGCAAAAGACAATATCCACAGAATGAGAAGACAAGTCATAGAATGGGAAAAATATTTTCAGATGATACATCTGATAAAGGACTATTATCCAAAATATTCAAAGAACTCTTAGAGTTCAACAGTAAGAAGATAGAAGAAGAAGAAGAAGAAGAAGAAGAAGAAGAAGAAGAAGAAGAAGAAGAAAAAGAAGAAAGAGGAGGATAAGGAGGAGAAGGAGGAGGAGGAAGAGAAGAAGAAGAAGGGAATCAGGGGAAGAAGGAGAAGGAGAAAGAGAAGAAGGGGAAGGAGGAGGAGGAGGAGGAAAGAAGAAGAAGATTAAAAGTGTGCCAAAGACCTTAACAGATACTCCACCAAAGAAGACATATATATGACAAAAGGCATATGAAAATACGGTCCAAAAAATAAAAAGAAAGAAAAGATTGTCCACACCATATGTTATCAGAGATAACAACAATGAGAGATACTACAACACACCTATTAGAATGCCAAATTTTGGAACACTGACAACACCAAATGCTGGCATGGAAGTGGAGCAAAAGGAACTCTCATTCACTGATGGTAGTGAAGCAAAATGGTACAGCCACTCTAGAGTATAATTTGACAGTGTCTTAAAAACTAAGCATATTTTCTTATCACATGATACAATCATCATGTTCTTTGGTATTTATCCAAAGGAGTTGAAACTTATGTCCACTAAAAGAAGTGAGTGAAAGAAGAAGATCTGAAAAGGCTATATACTGTATGATCTCAACCAAGACATCTTGTAAAAGGACAAACATTTGGGACAGAAAATGTGTCATTAGTTGCTGGGGTGGGAGGAAAAGGTGACTGCAAGGGGACATATGGAAGATTTGGGGGATGAGTAAACTGTTTTATATCTTAACTGAGGTTGTGATTCTAAGACTGTATGCATGTGCCAAAGCTCTTGGAATGCAGAATTGAAAGAATAGATTTTATGTAAATTATAACTTGATAAAAAATATAAAAAGTAATTAACCTGTAGGGACACCTGGGTGGCTATTGGTTAGGCATCAGAATCTTTTTTAAAAAACAATTTTAATGTTTATTTTTATTTTTGAGAGAGAGAGAAAGAGAAAGAGAGCGAGAGAAAGAGAGAGAATCCAAAACAAGCTCCAAGCTCAGGGCTGTCAGCACAGAGCCAATGATTGACCTGAAGCCAGCATCCGTGAGATTGTGACCTAAGCAGAAGTTGGACACTTAACTGACTGAGCCACCCAGGTGCCCCAAGCATTAGACTCTTGATTTCTGCTCAGGTCATAATCTCACCGCTTGTAGAATCAAGCCCCACATCAGGTTCTGTGCTGACAGTGTGGAGCTTGCTTGGGATTTTCTCTTTCCCTCTCTCTCTCTGCCCCTCCACTCCCTCTCAAAATAAATAAATAAACTTAAAAAAAAAGTAATTAACCTGTAATTCAATATACAACTTAAGATGAAAAAGGATTGTATTAAAAGTATTTTCTACCCTCGCACATTATTTGTTTAAGCAAATCAATTTATTTGTAAAAGAAAGCAATTGTTAAATAAAAACTAATCCTGGATCCTAAGATATCCTGCATTTAAAAATAATAGTATCTGAATTGGTCAGTTTTTGGTATAATGTGAACAGTTACATCATCCACATTTTAATGATCAAAATTCATTATAGAAAGTGGATTGTATTGTCATTTAATGGAATCCTTGAGTACATTTTGAGCCTGAATATCTACCTGTGTGAAATGCTGTCAGAAATTCTTTCTGGTAGCTTACATTATACAAATAAATGAATACACAGCTCTGAATGCAATGCCTTTCTTTTCAAGCTCCAAATTACACTTTTATCTGTCTTCCTGGAGCCATACATTTGTTGCTACTACCCAAGTGACTTCTTAGCTACAAATGGAAGAATTCAAAGCTTACCACCTATGACAGAACAGTTACTGTATTGAATTTATGATGCCAGGAGTAAAGGTCAATGAAAGGGGGAGGGAAAAAGAAAAAATCTGAAAACTCTCACAGCACTGAAGACTATTTTGCCAAAATAACATTCATTTCATCAGTGGTTTGATCACTACTTCTCTTTAGATCCTTTGTCCACTAATATGATTCTTGGGCTAGCTACAATTAATTCATTTAACAACTATTTCTTGCATGTGTGTTACATATGCTATGTTGCTAAAAACAAACTTAAGGAAATAGTTGTGAACAGAAAGACAAAGGGACATTTTAGGGAGGATACAGATAATAAAGTTGGAAATTATGCACAGTAGGATCTGAGTTGTGATTGGTGTCTCCAGGAATACAAAGGAGGAAAGACAAATTCTTCAAAGGAGGCTCCAAACCAGGGGGCAGGGGTAGGGTTTGTAAGGAAAAAAATTACGAGGGCATGGGCAGTAAGTCATTTGATGCCTACTGACCAGGTTGATGGGATACATGGGGAGTAAAAGAAGAAAATATGAGCAAACCCTAAAAACTTAGAAGTTGTGTAGCTTTATATAGTCATGTAATTAAAGCTTTCCCATGTGGGAAGAAAAATTTTATAAAATATGAAGACTCAGTAAAAAAAATATTCAAATCTCTGTTTAACTGATCTGTAGGTATCTAATTGAAGTAATCCATTGACACTAAGTGGGAACAGAGGGAGCAAAAGTAACTTGGAGAAAATTCTATCCCCAAATAGTATAATTAATTTGTTTTTAATTGGGGAAAATATTTTGGCATAAGACTGACTTATGCTAGACAACTAACCTCTCATAGAATGTTGTCAGTTGAGTGAAAAGCAAAGTGCGCTGAACAGTCTCCATACCTTTCCTAGTTCTGAGACGGTATGCACTTGGAGGTACAGTGTGATCAGACTGATTTCTGATCAATGTTATTTTAGAAATTGACACTAATTTTTACTTTTCATGAATTTCCAGCAACAGATGTGTTTTGCACATTTAATCTTACTATTTCTTGGCATAAAAAGTTAATTGTTCATAGAAAAATCCATTCATTCATTCAACAAATCTTTATCTAGTTCCCATATTGTACCATGACCCAGAATCCTCATTTGGGTTATGCAGTTGGGTAACTGCTCTCACCAGTCATATAAGGTCTGAAGATCAACATAAAATTACTTAACCAATGACTTAAATGTTTAGGTAAGCTCTCCCTCAAATCTCAAGACCTATAATGAAATGATGGCTAAAATGTCACAAATCCAGCCTTTTTTTTTATATCTGTACCATTTTTAGGATAGAGTTTCAATAAATATTATTCCTTTAACATGCTATAAATTCACTTCTCTATTGCTTCAAAAGCTTAGTCATAGTTCTATGGCTCTCAATTTTAGTGAATTTGTCCATCCTCAGCCATCAGTCTTCGCCCTTTCAAAATATTCACACTAAATCATTCAGAAATAGCACACCCCTATTTTTTTCATGTATAACATTTTGTTGTTGCTATTGTTATGTCCCCTTCTCCTTTAATCAGATCTCATTTCTCCCCTCTTTATGCAAAGACCGTTTTGATGTTTAATTGTGGTGCTAAGTTGGCAATAGGCTAAGGTACAATTTTTGAAGAAGTGCCCTGATAGTTTAAACTCATGACCAAACAGTAACCAGTAACCTGGCTGATATTTAGAAAAGGTTTGAGAATTATCAAGAAGCCAAACCCTCAATTGTTTTCTCAAAGAACAAAACAATGTTGGATGCCCATTTTTTTTTGCATGCCCCTATAATATTCTGCCAGATAGTTCTTTTGTTTTTAAGAGACAGAGAAGGAGCTCACATGAGTGGGGAAGAGGGGCAGAGGGAGAGAGAGAGAGAAGATCTTAAGCAGACTCCACACTCAGTGCAGAGCCTGACAAGGGGCTCAATGAGGGGCTCAATCCCATGACCCTGAGATCATGACCTGAGCTGAAATCAAGAGTCGTTCATTCAGTTGACCGAGCCACCCAGCTGCCCCTCTGCCAGATAGTTTTATACCTATTTATCTGGCAACCATTTCTCAGATTCCCTGTGTCTCCTAAACAGTGACACAAAGTAGGTTGTCTGAGACATCCTTTTATGTGGATAATGGATTGCTTCAGGAAGAAGGAAGAACTCCTATAATAAATTCTCTGGGTAGGTCTGCTCCACAAGGGTTTTGAAAAGCTGAGAAAAATAACACAAGAACCAAGTGTGAAACGTGAAGCAGTTGCTACTGCCAACTCACGAAGTCAAAAACACTCACGCCATTTACCAAATATACCTACTCTAGTTAGTAAACTGACCTTCTCACTCACTCTTTTATTTTTATAAACCAGGAGGAACACAAGAAAAAATACTCTTATTTTTATGCTTACAACCTAAGGAAAGAATGCAAGAAAATGGTACAGTTTGCAGATTTTTCAGTATTTACTTTGGGCAGTTATTGTTAACTCTTAAAGGTTAAATCAGAAGAGATATAGGAGTCCATCAATCTTGGGCAGTGCTAGAGAATATTCAACTCCTGTCTTCACCACATATATGTGATATACCTTCAGAGTTAGACACCACAGCATCATGGGAAGCAGCATGTTGAAAGGAAGTCACTGCTGGCTGCAGCTGCTTATATACCCTCCCCCTATAATATCTATAAGTATTTTGTTCAAGTGCACTGCATGGGTTTCTAACTTGTGGGTTGGTACCTAATTCCTTCAAGTGTTAATACTCTCTTCAATGAATCTGCTTGTGAGTCTTCCATAGGGCTTAACCTACATGCCATAGCTCTTATGTCTCACACAACAAAGAACTTTATGTGGAGGATGAACTGAATACCTTACCTGAAGTTCCTGCCTTCAATCTCCCATCTAAAATAATCACTATCAATACGTAGTTGTTGCTTTGAGAACTGGTTATAGGAAGTGACAGTTATAGGGGACACAGCTGAGCTCCACCCAGAGGCCCTTGAGTTCCATGTTCCCTGTCTGTATGCCAATCCACAAGCTGCTGTGGGCCTTGCTTCCTGTGGCATGAACTTGTGACTTTCTTCAGAAGGCTGACCTTGGACTTCTAGAGCAACTTCGCTGTTCAGAGAGCCAGAAATGCCTGGGAATTTATAGCCTTCAAGTGGGACCAACCAACCCAGTTTGCTTGAGACCATTTCTCAAGATGTGGAAATTTCATTGCCAAAGGCAAGAAAGTCTCAGGCAAACTGAGATCGTTGGTCACCAAGTACAGCCCCCATACCACTAGTGGGCAGTCCTTAGCCAATATCTGACTAGTGGAGGAGTTTGAAAGCCCAGGTCCCTTGCCTAACGTTGGTACAATTGTTCAGGCATAATTAGGTTCTAAAGTTCCTTGCAGGATCCAGGTATCTTTCCCTTTATGTCTTATTCCCCCTCTCTCACATCCCCATGTCTCCTGGAAGCACTTGCTTTATAAATCACTTACATCTCCTCCTCATCTCAGTGAAACACTTCTGGGTATCCCTTCTGAAAAAACCTGCCTTTCTGTGAGTGTTAGAAAAATCACCTGATGTTCTCTGTATTGAGGGTTGCTGGAGGGGAGGTGGGTTGGGGGATGGGTTAAATGGGTGATGGGCATTAAGGAGGGCACTTTTGGGATGAGCACTGGGTGTCATATGTAAGAGATAAATCACTGGGTTCTACTCCTGAAGCCAAGACTAAACTGTACATTAACTAACTTGAATTTAGATGAAGAAGAAGAAGAAGAAGAAGAAGAAGAAGAAGAAGAAGAAGAAGAAGGGAAAAGAAAAGACAAGAAAGTAAAGAAAAGAGAAAAGAATAGAAGAAAAGAAAAGAAAAGAAAACAGAAAAGAAAAGAAAATCACAGGATTTGTCTGTCATTGAAATCCTCAAGGCAGCCAAATTTCCTTTTAGCCAAATTTTCAAGCTTCCTCTCCTGAACAGAAACTGATAATAGAGATATTATATATATATACATATACATATGTATATATATATAATATATAATAGATATATTGAGATATATTATATATATTGAACTATATATTTAAAGGCTCCCCTTCACTGATTTGCTCTCTCTTTGAACCATCAGAGTTACCATATGATGAGGAACGATTTGCAACAATTTATGAGAAAAAAAAAGAATACCTAATAATAAGGTAGCTGTATATCCTGCATGTTTGATTTAAGGAAAAGGGTTTCCCTTTCAGGACCCTATGAATGTACAAGGTTCAAACAAAGTGCGGGGCACTAATGAACAGGCTCTGTTTTCCTGTGCAGGGCCCCTGGACAGAATGACTTCATTCAGGGCTACCGCTCGCGCATGGAAAGTGTTGGTAAAAAATCCCACAGAGTTCAGACGACCTTTTCCTAACTTTCGTTTTTTTTTCCCTTGTTTGTCTTTCGGGTCTCAGCCAGGGATAACATAAATATTCATCAGCTGATATTTGCAGTAGCTGTGAAGTTATGAATGAGGCCATGCGGCTTCCCTCCTATCCCATCTACCAAATGGCAGCTTCTCCACTCAGCTCCCAGCCAAACGACACTTTCCAAAATCCCCAAAGTGTACTAGTAGGCTTTTCAAATTCAGTCTTTTTTTTTCTTCTTTAATGCTCAAAGCAGAAATGCTGTCTGCTTAACGTTTACCCTAGGATTATAGAAGAAGAAAAAGAAAAACATTACTTTGCCAAGCTTGAAACTTTCGGGTGCTTTGACATAACAGGCAAACGTGTTAGTAGCTCAACGTACTGGTAGCATATATATCAACAGTTATGATGGTGGCAGGTTTCCTTTTTATATTACATACCAGACAGATACCTGAGACATGTATTGTGTGAAGAACCGGGAAAATAACCATAGCTTTGATCTGTTTCTGCTGCTTTGTTAACCAACCTGGGCAGGTGTTGGAGAGAGATGCTGGAAAATACTTGTGAATGAAAATTTTAAATAGGTCCTTGACGTTGAGACATAAAAACGTGAAAATTGTGCCTGTCACAGAGCCTGGAATGGAGCTGGTCTTCCTGTAATCCAGATTTCCCACCAATCAGCACTTCACACTTCAGAATCTGTTGTTGTTGTTGTTTAATCTTCTGGATTCTCTCACTCAAATAAAACCTAAGTTGAAGGTGAGTTGTAAATGGATACAAGGGACTATGGCAGCAAATAATCTATCGATGAATCATCCCCCAGTGGTTAATAAATATAAATAAAACATGTTTTTATAGATATACATGTCAACGTACAATATTCTTTTTTTTTACTTTGCTCATCAGTGTATTGTATTCAATACCCAACATTTGGTCTGTCCTTGTCTCTATAGAAATGTTACCTACATATATGCATTAGCTGAGTTATTCTAGAACACGAGGATCATTTTTAACAAGTGTTACTCCAAGTGCCGTACTTGGAAGAATCTTCTTGGGAAAGTTCTCTATTTCTGAATTTTAAATAACAATTGCAGACCAAAATCTTTTATAATCATGGTTCTGTATTTTTCTGTATTCAGCCATCTTACCCACACCTGACAGTGGAAATAATTGTCTAAACCACCACACCATAGAGCTGAAGAGCAGGATCTCAGGTGTTCGAATAAGGACCAGATCCCAGTCTGGCGAGAATCTGACTGGAACAGATACTTATGGCTGGATTCCTATTTCTGCCTTCATCCTGGAGTCTAGCCTTGCCAGGGCCAGAACAGGAGCCAGAGGCAAGTGCTCAACTGTATTCTCCCTGGCTCCAGCCCTTACCAGAGTAAGACTTGATGAGGAGCTGTTGGAGGGAATCAAAGGCAATGAACTTCTGCAGGAAAAACTAGACGGTAGACAGGAATGATAGATGGTCACACTTACCCAGAGACATTTGGGAGGCCAGATGAGTTAGAGCAGGCAGGAAAGCCTCTCCCTCTCATCCATTCCCCATATTGAGGATTCTGACCTTGAAGTAGCAGAGAGGAGAATTAGATGCTTATCTTTCTCTATGAAACTCTTTTTTCAAAGCACATCAAATTACAATGTCAAAAAGGATTCCAACTAGATATTCATTATTCTTATGTCATCAGGGCAGAATATAACCCGATTTGATAGTGGCCTATAAAATCTTGTGTACAAGTGATTCCGTGTTTTGATTTTGGCCACAAGCAAGCAAAGGTTTTTGTTTATTTATTTTTCTTCATTCTTAAAGGAACGTTTACCTATTAAAAATGACTTCCTTGCGTTCTAGTCTTTCTTTCATCCCTCTGGATTCTCCAGAAACACTGCATTTTTCCCATCAATACTTCATCTGTTCAGGTACACAGCTAGGATTTTCAACAGTACGAGAGAACCTCAGATCAGTTGAGGTATATCATAATATAGTTTATATTGTTCCGTCCATGGGCCCATGTAATTTATAATCCAAACTGGGAGGCTCTGGGAGTGAATGGAGTATTTATACTGGGAGAATGAGTATAAAATTGGGACTGTTGTGGACAGACTGAAGCATATGATCACCCTGTGAAGAATAGAGTCTTCTAACTGATTCTCTCTACTTACCTTCAGTCTTCACTTCTGTTCTCTGGATAAGGAGTTGCTTTCCTATTAGGAGATTTAATGCCACTTTATTTGGCAGCTGTACCTTACTCATCCTGCATCCCCCTGAAGTTGCTTTGGGAGATGTCATCCTCTTTCTGTCTTCCCCTTGATGATTTTAATGATTTCTAAGGCATATCATATAAACAACTATGTGCTCTTCCTGCATGTAGGGCCAGTACTATCTAAAGAAAAACAGAAGATTAGGGGCACCTGGGTGGCTCAGTTGGTTGAGCATCCGACTCTTGATTTCAGGTCAGGTCATGATCTTGCAGTTCATGAGATCAAGTTCTGCGTCAGGCTCTATGCTGACAGCATGGGATTCTCTCTCTCCTTTTCCTACTACCCCTCCCCTGCTCATTCTCTCTCTCTCTTTCATCTCTCTCTCAAAATAAATAAATCAACTTAGGGAAAAAAAGAAAAAGATCAGATTATTTTCCTTTCTTCTGACAGACTACTTGGTGTATACTAGACAGCCAACTGTTGGTTCTCTGTACTGAAGTATGCTTAGCTCCTGATAGCAGGATCAAGATAATTAACAGCATATAAATGGCCCTTGGACTACTTTCATGGGGTCAGTGTCCACAGATGTTAGAAAAGGACACCTTAATAGAATGACAACTTCATCACATTGGTTTGTGCTCCATGATGCCAGCTGACTTCTATGTCCTCTGTGGTGAATTCCTTTTACTATTTGGCGATCTTGAAGAATCACTGTTATCTCTCTTGCTTCATGCACTTCCTTCAGCATTGTGATGTGGAAAATAAAATTGTGCCACTTCAAAGTTTATTAATTTTTGAAGTAACAATTACCTGAAGTCTACAAGTATTATTTCAACTGATGAGGAGCATTCTGGCAGAGATTTGCATTAAACAAGTTCTTAAATTTCTTGCCATTACACTTTGATTTATTTTGTTATTAAAACTTTATCAATGGGGTGCCTGGGTGGCTCAGCTGTTTGAGCGTCTGACTTTGGCTCAGGTCATGATCTCGCAGTTTGTGAGTTCCAGCCCCGCATTGGGCTCTGTGCTGACAGCTCACAGCCTGGAGTCTGCTTCAGATTCTGTGTCTCCCTCTCTCTCTCTGCCCCTCTTCCACTTGCTCTCTCTCAAAAATAAATAAACATTAAAAAAAATTTTTTTAACTTTATCAGTTATCTCTAGCTCTGGGATACTGTTAGTTGACTGACTTTGGATGAGTTGTAATCCTTCTGGGTCAATTTTCTACACTAAAAATGAAACGGCTGGATTTTTAGCTTTTCTTACACTGCATTCCACAGAATTTTAGTTCTTTATTATATATTTTTCAAAATGTTTATTTATTTATTTATTTATTTACTTAGAGAGAGCACACTAGAGTGGGAGGGGCAGAGAGAGAGGAAGAGATGGAATCCCAAGCAGACTTCACGCTCTCAGCTTAGAGCCTGACATAGGGATTCATCTCACAAACAATGAGATCATGACCTGAGCCGAGATCAAGAGTTCAACATTTAATCTGCTGAGCCACCCAAGTGCCCCATTTATTATATTAATTATAGACATACACAAAGTTTTTATGGAAAATACCTAGTTTCACAAAAGTAACTAGACGTCTTTAACATAAGACTTGAGATACATTAATAGGCAGATGTGTCTTATTAAACCACAAGACTCAACTTTAAGTTTATATGATTAATTTATGAACTTCAACAATAAAGCAATCAAGAAGTTAAATTTGCAAGACTGGACACACTAGCTCTGAAATAACATGTTAAATTTCCATCAAACATTCTGTGGTCTTAAACTGACAGTATGGTTCTGGATCATTGACGCATGGTCAAGCAAACAAAGTAACACACTGCTCACAGTGGGATTCGAGGCAATCTCTGGCCTGCATCAAATTTCCCAGTTGCCAATTGATTGTGTACCCTTCAGATGTCATAATATTAAGGTCAAATAACTCATATGTTTCCTGTTTCTATTTTTTAATTGAAATATGACCATAAAACATTGTTAATTTGTAAAGATGTGCACAAATTTAGTGCATGCGTGCATACACACACACACATACACACACAAAGAAAACAAAGTGCCAAGTTGAAATTGAATATCAGATAAAAAAACAAATAATCTTTTGAGATAAGTACGTAACAAATACTGCATGGGATAAACTTATACTACAAAAGCATTTGTTTCTAAAAGGAACACTTATTGTTTTGTTCCCAATTAAACTTCCTTACTCTGGAAACAGCAGCACTTCTTTTCTTCCCTCTTCTCTGTATTGCAGCATTTGAGGTTCAGTGTGGCTTTATGTTCCTACTGGACCTTTTCTCTAACCATGTTTGTTTGGTCAAGGAATGCACAAGTGACCCAATTAGCATTCTGCTCTCAGATAATCTTGAATTGGAGCTGGAACAAGAACATGAATTCTTCTTGGTAGCAGAGCCAAGAGATGTGAATCTAGTGAGCAACAGGTAGCCATATGACCCATCATCTGGAAGTCGCCTATCTGCAGTGAGAAAGCAATAAAGCCAACATTCTGAGAGAACCAAAATGAAAAAAAAAAAAAAAGCAAGATGAGTCCTTGTTGCTTTCAAATTCCTGGACCCAAGTTTTTCAAGGCTGAACTATACTCATGTTTTTCCTGTGGCTTGGTGTTTAACACTTCCTATGATTTAGTGAGATTTTAAAAACCCCTCCTTTTGCTTGACCTAATTCAAGTTGTGTTTTGTTTTTTCCAATAAAGTGTCATGAGTTATAAAATCTCAATGGGACATTTTTAGGATGATTAAACAAAAATTCATTTTCTCAGAAGGACTAAATAAATATTAATTACTCACCCTGTTTTAGGGTCCAACTATTGCATGATTGAGATATGGCACACCTACATCACCTAACTTATTTGGCTATAGAGTCATTATTCAGAGTGGATCATAGGGCTTGCCTACTAAATACATCTAATATTTGGCCACATGATCTGACATATTCCAAGCAACTCTAAAGTTCTATGACTTTGCAACATTTCAACAATTTATCAAACTCAGTTTGGTAGTTATTTATTATAAAATGTGATAAAAATTTGAAATTATGAAATATATCCTTGAGAAAATTATACTTCTTAATTGTATAATATCTCCTGTTTAATTTCTATTTTGAAAATCAAACACAACTTCACAATAGCTATTCATGATCATAAAATATATGTAAAATCAGTATTCTTAGAATTTTCCATTACATACTTCAATTTTAAATTTCTAAATAAAATTTCACTAAGTATTTGCTATATCTGATGCCAAACACAGAATGTCAGAGTTGGTTCTAAAAAAAAATCTCTATAATATCCCCAACAAATTTTCAATGATTAATTTAACACACATTTATCTAATATAATTCCAGATAGTGTGCTGATAATATTCTACCACAAACAAGACAGAGAGATTCTCTGCTCTCATGGACATGAAAATCTAGCTTCTAGCACTATTTCCTCATGATTTTTCCTTATTGGTGTTTGTTTTGTACTTAGGACAACGTGGCGTAAGTTTACCCATGTATTTACTTAATAGCATGTAAGAAAGTAAAGATTATCATGTCAACCCCAAGACTGTGGTACCTTCCATAAGCATGACTTGATGTCCAGACATCTTTACCATATTGCTTGCTTTCCCCTGAATGCACTCAGTGTGGCAAGATCTGGAAGCAATGCTACATGAGTAGAAAGAACACATTTGAGAGATACTGTCTATTGTTCTTGACACTGCATTTCTGTCATACTAAAGGGTTAATAAGTATTACAGTTAGTGATAATAGAACTCTGACCTCTCTGAGATGAATATTCAAAGCACCAAAGAGCAGTGCAGAAAGCAGTGTGCCATAACAGAAGGAGATCTCTGTCACAAGCCCAGAGATCTGGATGGCATCCCTTACTCCAGTATTCATCATGGCATGACCTCAATGTTCAGAGAAATATCTGATGGCATCTAGGGTCCTCTAGGAAATTAAAGGTTATGTCCACAAAATTCCACTCTCCTAATGCTTCACACCTTTCACATAAAGCTAGTTAAAAGTTTTTTTTTTAATGACATATTGTTTTCGTAACTGATATGTTATCATGTGATAGCCAGTAACAAGCATAATTATTCATTTTACTGAACTGCTTCAATAGCAGACAAGGTATGATTATGAGCATTTTCTAACAGGGTCCCATATTTCTCAGTTTCATTCTTAATTCTTAGTTTGGTGGAAGCAAAAATGTAAATGAGTCTATACTAGAAACAATGTTGTCTCTTATACTGGATTGGACCACTGAGAAAACATGATGTATGCTTTATTTCTGAATGAGAGTTAAAAAACTCAGAAGGGTCAGCAGCCCATAACATAAATTGAAATTGATATGGAGAATTTGATTCTTGCATGATGTGAGTCTTCTCTTGTTGTTGCAGCTCTATCATCTCTCATTCCCCTCTATTGGGCAAGATAAAAAATATCCCAGGACCTTGTGAACCTTCACCATCAGGAAGGTTTGGATAAGCAACAAGAATGTGAACATTTATGAAAATTACTAGAGACTACATCATCTTCATTAATTCTTCATATATCATTATTAATTAATTTTAAAAAATATGTGTTGCTACGTTTTTACTTACCTGAAGTCTTTGAAGTATTTTGTAAGTAGGGGTGCTAACAGAGAGGATATTTAGAGGCAGAGAGAAGCTCCTTAGAGTAGGCATTTCAAATGTAGAGCCAGTTTGGGCATGAACCTCCCATGCCCTTTTCACCATGCCCTTCCTGTGAAAGAGCCAACAAGGAGTGTCAGGCTTTCCAAAGACCTTTCTTTCTATGTTTATTTACTTACACTTGCATCAATAAAGGATGGACAAGAGGTGGCAAAAGAAGTGAAAGCCAATCAAATCATGCTGGATAAATTGTTAACAGACCTGGAATAAGATTAGCCAAGAAACATTTAGCTAAAATAAGGTTTTGGGGGGGGGGGGGAAATCTGTGGATTTCATTTAGATTGTGTTTACATGACAACAAAGCATCTGGTCAATTTAGTGGAAAGTAGGCAAATTGTTTATGCAGTTGTGCAGACAAAACCACCAGTTGATCCAATGATTGCATTTTCAAAGTTATGGATTCTAGTTTTCATATACACTGCCTTGCCATAATCACGGATATTTAATAATCACATAAATTAAAACTTTTCTTCTCTTTTGCAGATTAACAGTTTACTAATGCCTGAATCTTCTAATATTTTCTTGGTTTATAAGATCGTTGCCTTTGTGTGTGTGTGTGTGTGTGTGTACGTGTGTGTGTGTGGTTGGAGTGCTGGAAATAGTGAATGTTAACCTTACTCAGTTAGACTATTGAAGAATATCTTAAAAGAGTTTCTTCCTGACTGCTTTTTTAGTGCATTTAAAAAAATTACTCTTTAGGGCACCTGGGTGGCTCAGTTGGTTCAGCATCTGACTTCAGCTCAGGTCATGATCTAACAGTCCATGGGTTTGAGCCCTGAATCGGGCTCTGCGCCGACAGCTCAGCCTGGAGGCTGTTTCGGATTCTGTGTCTCCCTCTCTCTGTGCCTCCGTCGCTTGTGCTGTCTCTCTCAAAATAAATAAACATTAAAAAAATAATAAATAAAAAATAGAAAAATAAAAAAATCACTACTTAAAACAGGAATGTTCACATTATAACACATATTAAATTATTGTTATTTAGAAATTCTCAAAAATTTAAGTCATTGCGTATTAATATTTAAAGTAAGAAGCATTGCTATAATGTTAATTAATATTGAAACCAAAACCATATTCTTGAATATGTTAAACCTATCGTCTACTATTATTCAGAAATTTTCCAAAAATCTGAGAGGTTTGCTCATTAATATTAAAACCAGATAATCTGGTATCAACAACAATAAAGAAAAATCAGAACCAAAGTGTGTTCTTGACTTTGGCAATGCTACTTGTTCATATGGCAAAGAAATTTGTGCTCCTGGATCAAGAAGATGCCAAATTTGCTTAGAGAAAGACTCCTTATTAATGCCAGTTGGCTATTTAGGATACTGGATTTTGTCTACTCTACAGGACATACTTCACTATGTCTAACAAACTTTGCTCATTCCTTTCAGATTTCCAAGACATCAGTCATTACACTACAAGGCATATATTCTTATTACTGTTATTTTTATAATAGCTTACACATATATATATCATTCCTTACAGTTTAAAAGGGAGTCACTATTCATTATTACATCTTATTGACTAGTAATATTACTATTCCGCCTACAGTATGAAAATTAACATTCAAGATTATTTTCTCAAGATATGCTCGCTAGTGGCTGGGTTGAGCCATAAATTCAAGACTTTAAAGCAAAATTCTTAGGATCTTCCCATAAACCACAACTGAAAGATTAATAAGAAAAACAAAACACAAAGCTGCTTCAGATCAAAAGAGTATTTTCCTTTAAAATAATTTAAAAACAATATTACATTTATTATTACAATTGATGCCCCTGCCATATAGGTAAGAGCTACTTTAACAGTTTATTATTTAATTGGGAAAGCTGCATTGAAAAGTCCTTATATCACTTGCCCAGGGTAACAAGGTATCAAGTTTGGTCCTGAGTCTATTAGATAAAATTTCTTTGATGCTTCAGGTTGTTCTGAATGTCTAGATGTATTCAATCCAGTATGGAACCAATAGGCCACATGTGAATACTTAAATTTAAATTAATCAAAATTAAAGAAAGTTGAAGCATTTAATATTGGGTATATTTCAAGTGCCCAATAGCCAGCCATATGTAGCTAATGGCTATTATGTTAGACAACACATATATAAAACTTTTTCATCCTCATTGAACATTCATGGAGTAGCCCTGGACTGGATAATAAGAATCTTTAAATAACTTTGTTTTAATGGAACAAATATCCAAAAATTTATAATAACCACTGATATTACTATTGTTATACCATTATTGGTCAAGCTAACATAAAAATAGAGGGCTGTGCTGTAAAAATATGTTAATAGTTGATATTGGTTGGGTTGGCTTTTTCACATTTAAATTAAAAATAAAACAGCATTCTAGGCATAGTTCTATTTTATTTTGTTTTGTTTTAAAGACAGAGAGAGAGAGAGAGAGAGAGAGAGAGAGAGAGAATGGGAGAGGAGCAGAGGGAGAGGAAGAGAGAGAATCCTAAGCTGGCTCCACACTAAGCAGTGTGGAGCCTGATGCAAGGCTTGATTCCACAACCCTGAGATCATCACCTGAGCCAAAATGAAGAGTCAGATGCTCAACTGACTGAGGCACTCAGGTGTCCTGGCATAGTTCTCTTTTTAAACTGAGTCATGTGATATTTCACATTACCTCACCTGAAACTATTAAAATTCATAGATAAGGAAATAGTTTTTCAGACACCAGGCTCTGTTCTGTTCTGTTTTGTTTTGTTTTGGGAGGAGGACACAGTAAACAGCAAGGGGAAGAAGGCCAGCCCATGTCCATTTCTCCACATCAGATTCAATGCCAGGTGGCAATCCAAAATGTCTACAAAAAGCAAGTGTGATCCCAAAATATATTCATCTGTCATTCAAATGTAAAAGCATGCAGCAGAGTTTTAAGCACACACAAACTCAAGGTATAAAGCTATTTTTGAAAATACAATTTCCAAAAAAAATGCAAGAAACCAAGAACACATGAATCAAAGTCAAGAACCAGGGAATGTGGAAGCTCTGAATATTGTAGTAAGTATTAAACCCATTTCAATGAAAATTGATACATTAAAAGAAAGTTAAAGGTTGTTTTCCAGGCTCCTGAATACCCTCTCCACAGGGTTCATGCCAAAGGAGTTTCATTCACCCTGCAGCATGAGTCTGGCTGCCGTTCATTCAATGCCTTTTCTTCCTGGGCACTACCAGCTGTGAAACTGGTAACCTATTGATAAATATGTTATTTTTTTTCCAGCTGCACCTGTACTCAATTCAACAATTTTGGAAATTATTGTTACATAGGAAGATGTTTTCTATTTTGATGGTATAAGACTAATAATATATTAAGAAAATTGAGAGGCAAGGGAGAGAAAAAGAGGATAGTAGGTATAAGAGGATAATTTCTTCATTTTTTATAGCAACAAGTTGACTGATACTGTCTACAAATGAAACATGTGTGTGCCAGAACAAAAAATTAGTCCAACCTCTTAAGTTTTTCATAATTTAAAAAATATGATGAACAGGCACTTTTATGCTGCATTTATTTTTTGAAAGAAGCATTTACCTTAATTTTAAGAATTCCTTTCAATTTCACTTTCTCTTCTACTAAATTCAGGTACAACTAGATTGAATATTTTACTTAAATGTAAAATGTATTGTGTTGTCCCATTCTATAGAAGCTGTTTCTATCTATCCAACTGCTATTTATTATATGGGTACAGCAATATCTGAAATAGTACTCACTTAACATAAGTAACAATTACCTCTACATGGTAAAATATATGATTCTTCTACTCTGTTGAATTGTTTGAAATCCTTAAAGATTTTTCACCAAAAAAATGTTAATTTTCCAAAATAAATAATATAAAAACAAAATACATATCAGAATTTGTTACCTTATGTCTCCTGTTAATAATTATTATTAATAAGACTTGCAATGCCAATAATCCATGATCTGTTCTCACATAGTTCACCATGCTATGTCTTCATTTCACAGCTTTCATTCTGCTAGGTCACTCAGATCTTCAGGATCCTAATCCAGTGCTTTTGGGCAGGTTGGCCCTGACCATTTCGTGAGGTTAGTAATGAGGCTCTAGCATATAACCAGAAGCATATTACCATAAACAACTCGATCAATGAGAAGATCCCACTCTTAGAAACAGACTGAGGAGTTTGACTGTAATGGAAAACAAATCAGCTTTCAAGATGGATGATCTAACCAGAGAATAACAGCTGAGAAACCAAGTCAGAATCTCTGCCCCAGTGATGCTGAATCAAATGAACAAACAAAATCAAATTCACTGTTTGCTTGAATTCAGCCCTTGTTTTGACATTATTCAGGGAAACACAATTCTTGATTTGTAGAAGATCCTGGAAAATCTTCAGCTGAACCTATGCTCATTATCTAAAATGATATTCAGAAAAAAAAATCAGTAGAGAAACAAAGATAAACTGGATAAAAATAAACATTTCTTATTCCCCCCAGCCAACTATGGGCAACCACATTAGGGAAAAAAGAAGACAGCTATTGCTCAAGTTAGATTTGGATAAAGACAGGAAATTGCATCTTTTAAAATAGATAAGATTTCCCATCACATAAACATATAATAATAGCCTTCCATCATTTGGGTTAACATTTATATTACCTAAAATAAACTCTCATCATGATGTTGTTCTATTATTGGCATGTGACAGAGTGCGTGTTGAAGCAAATGTAAGTTCAGAAAGCATCCTCTATCTTTATGTTACAAGAAACCTTCAGATTTTCCTAAACAGACAAACTTTGTTTTGTTGCTATGCAACTGACATGTAATACAGTCCATCAGACAGTAAATAGATTATGAATTTTACAATGAAAAGTCTTTTCTCCCTGTTCGAGAACAAGCCACAACTTCCTTTCATGCTGTACTAATCCACCACAACCCTCTAAAGCTGTTTCACAAATGCTAATGTTTTGGCAAGATAAATAAATGAATGAATAACACAGCAATGACACAGAATGCACTTTGCAAACTGCACGCTAAGAAGCATCAATACCATTCAATTCATTCCTATAGGACCGTGAACCTGGGCTCCCCAAGCCTGGTGGAGCGAAGGAAGTTTATTTCACACCCACAATCTTCCAGGGAGCAGGATCTATGTAAGCTTAAACAAAAGAGATTCTGAGAAATTCTGCTGGCAGGCACCCATCAGCGTTACATGTCTCAGGCATGACTCTGTACAGGGGCATAAGAGGCATTTTAGCCATGAGGGAAACATTTGTGAGGACAAGATGTTACAGGCGTTGAGAACCTGTGACTCGTGGGCCAGACATGGGCCGCAACCATGTTTAACATGACCTGCTCAATGTTCAAAATGTTAAATATTCACCAACATTTAAAATGTTTATGTAACAACATCGATATCTAGCTCCTTTCTTGAAAAACCAGAAAATAATACTGTGCATATATTCAGCTGGAATCGGCTTTCAGCAGAAAAACTGCAAATAACCCAACCAAGTAGCTCTAGGAGAATGGAGAGACAAATTGTGGTAGTTTCTACACTGGATGTACTACAGGGCAATAAATAGAACTAACAGCTGATATACTCAACAACACGAATGGATTTCACATACATGGTGCAAAAGAAACCAAAACAAAAAGCATACACTGTAAGGTTTCACTTATGCAAAGTTTAAGAACAGCCCACACTAATTTGTGGTGTTGGAAGTTAGCATAAGTCTACTTCTAGCAGAGCAGGTACTTTTGGGGACGATGGAAACATTCAGTATCTTGATCTGGGTGGTAGTGGTGGTGGTAAGGGTGTATATGTAAAATACATTCACCTATGCACTTAGGTTTCAACCCTCTACACACCTCACTGGAAGCACTTTCTACCTCAATAAGGAATAAGATTCAACAAAAATAATCGATTGGCTAAGGAGAAGTTGCCCTTTATAGGGGGGGCGTGGTCCACAACCAACAACTGGCTCATTACATGATGTGCCTGGCAAATCTGATTTGATGCTTCCTTCTCTACTAGATGGGCGGTTCTCAAGGTGTGCTGCCCAGAAGAGCCATATCAGCCTCACCTGGAAGCATGTTAGAAATGCAGATTTCCAGCCCCTCCCCAGACCTGCTGCATCAGAATATATAGGCATGAGGCCTAGCACTCTGTTTTTTTTTTTTTTTTAACGTTTATTTATTTTTGAGACAGAGAGAGACAGAGCATGAACAGGAGAGGAGCAGAGAGAGAGGGAGACACAGAATCTGAAACAGGCTCCAGGCTCTGAGCTGCCAGCACAGAGCCTGATGCGGGGCTCAAACTCACGGACCATGAGATCATGACCTGAGCTGAAGTCGGACGCTTAACCGACCAAGCCACCCAGGCACCCCCCTAGCACTCTGTTTTAATCAGTCCTCTGGGTGACTGTGATACACTCTACAGTTTGAGAAATACTACTCTAGAGCACTATACACATTAAATTAGTGACATTCAAGGAAAGCAGGGTTGGTCTATATTCAACTATCCATTCCCTTTGACCCCTTCCCAACGTATTTCAGAAAACTCAGAACAGAAATGTCATGTGGCTTCTTCAGAGAACTTCTATCAAGTTCATGAAACAAATTCTCAGCAGGAGACATGCAACCAACATGCTCCATTTCTGTCTCAGCCATCAGATAGCTTTAGTGTTAGTATTATTACACCTGGACTGGAGACACTCTCAAAGGAAAGTAAAAATGACTTTGTATCTTTCTGGTAATGGAAATAATATATACCATAAAGGCTTCAGTGATATTATACCTCTGTAGGAAAATTGAAAGTCTACATTCAAGTAGGTAGCATGGCTGAGGAGGTCATAAAAGTGTCCAGAAATTCAAAAATTAAGACCACGAATCCCCAGTCTCACATAAGTTGCATAAAATTTTCTTAGAATGCCATGTGTGGATCTCCATTTGCTGGGAAAGTTATCAACTTTTTATTTTCACCTCTCGGCCACATACTATGATGTAGTCAAAGTAGACATTCTTTGCCGACAGCAGAGGCATTTCAAAATCAGTTGTGGGAATCAAAGAGGTGCTTCTTATATGCCTATTAAGTAACATTAATCGTACAGGCATTAAACAGTTACATGATATGACAATGATATTCCTTCTCTGCATTTGGAGAAAATATTGAGGGGTAACTATTCCTTTCTATCAGATTAAACGATTTTTTATCAGACTAAGTCAATAATTTTAGAAAGAAAGAGCTATGACATTCCATCTTTCCAACTATGACATTCCATAGTATTTGGGAATGGCCCAGCATTTAAAGGGAGAAAAGAGGGAGGGAGAGAGAGAGAGATTCGAGAATAATAAAACAAAGTGATAAAACGTAACATAAAAATCGTATTTTTAGTTAGTGATTCTATCCATTGTTTCATTTACTATTTCACAGGGGTTGAACAACCAGGGAGATGGCAAAAAATTAAATTTCAAAGTTATTTTGGCTACCAAGTTTACCACTAATCTGCCAATGCCAGGTTTCAGGAACAAATTTAAAAGTCACATGACCAGGGCTTCTAGAGCGCAAGGCCAGTACAGCTACACAGTACCTCCACACTCAGAAGGGGGCCTCACACTGGGGTTTAATGCTCTGTGGTTGTTGGATTCAAATTCTTAATAATTTTACCTTTGAGTTTGTGTCTTATAAGTAAAAGTCATTGGGACAATGAAACGTGTTAAGGGCTTGGAGCCTAGAATCACACAATGTCCCATCTCCTGCCATCTGCCCACCTCCCCTAAATGAGTCCTTGGCAGCTGGCTCACCCACCTGTCAGTGACAGTGCCACTGTCCACCTCTGGCTGAGTCCTGGGAACAGGCATCGGAGAGTCAGAACATATCACAGAGCAGTGTTCAGGCACCTGTGAGGGTCTACACTTGCTCTGTAAGTAACCTCGTACCCAAGGAAACAGGACATTAAATAGCAAATAAAGGATACCACGACAGGTTAAGAGAAAAACTGTGGAAGGAAAGAAAGGACATTTTCCTGCTTTTTGAGCAAGGGCATCACATTTTCATCTGGCATAATCCTCATAAATTATGCAACTGGCCCTGCTTATGACTCTAAGTGGAAAAGAAGCAAAAGAATAAAGAAGAGCTAGAAGGTATAAGAGAATTAGTGGGGGAACAGGGCAGTTACTAGGGTTCAGAGATTAAATGGTTGAATTTCATCTTGTTATGAATAGACCAGATACACTCTTTTCAAAAATGCTTTATTTTTTTCTGATTAAGAAGAGATATAGATATAGATATAGATATAGATATAGATATAGATATAGATGTCATAAAATATTCAGATACCTGCAGGCACTAAAGATGTGAACAGAAATCTACGTTCAAAGAAGTAGCATAAGTCAGGGTGTTAAAAAGTATCCAGAAAGTCACATATTCCCACCAGCTCGACCCAATTCTATCAAGGGCTACCTCCTCCGTGTTGGGAATCTAAATCTTCTGTTTCTCCTGGCATGGTCCAACCTTTTGAACCTGAGCTTACAACTTAAGAACCTGGCTTAAGGATATCTAAACACAATGCAAATTAATAAACAGTGAGATCATTATCTTTTTACCTCAGTGGTAGCTACCTCCAATTTTACCAAAGGATATCTTTTGTTTTTCAGCACTTTAGCCTGCCAGGGGATGACGTTGTCTAAGCACATTTTCAATGTTTTCTTTTTAACAGTTAATATATTTCCAGGATGCAAGTCCATTTCTTTCTAAAAGGTTCCTAGGACACCCATTGAAAAGTCAAAAGCAATGAGCTCAAAGGGGTTGCTATTTTGTTGGAGAAGAACGACACCCTTTGTATTGAAGTGGGGATTGCAGACTGTGGTCACCCTCTGCACAGTGTCTCTTTGTCAAGTAATACATGCCGGAAAAAAAAAATAATACAGATGGGAAAATATTGTGCACTGTCAGATCTTGGAAACGGCCAAAGGATTTTTCCTCACCAATGTCTTGTCGATGACTTTCACGTTCTGGCACCCTGAGAAAATAATGCATACATTTAATATGACATGAATGCAATAATAATCAGGCAGGTAATCGTTTTCCCAAGGAATGTAAAACTTGACAAATGTAAGGTTTATGATTCAAGGTAGGCTTGCCAAATCTTATGTGGCACGAGACCATTTTTATTACCTAAACAGTCCTTAACACAAAATGACTGGCACATATTTTTATTAACACAAAGAGTATATTCTTTCTGCCACATTTAATAGAGAGTCAGTGGCTGAAAGCTCTCTTTTAGGATATGTCTGCAGCAAATTAAAATGCAGAGTGAGGATTCACAGAATGGCATACTGCTCACTGAGGCTGTGTCCACACAGGCTCAGCACAGTAGGAGTAGACCATTGATCTCAGGAATTCTATCCATGAGGACAATCTGGGTGACATGGATCACAGAAAAGGAAACTCTCATTACCTTTGGAAGTTGATCATTGGACTCAATGTCATTCTTTGCATTTCAAGGTCCATTCTGAGTCAGATTCAAAACAGCCACTAGTAATAAGGTGATTTTTTTTTAATTTTTTTTACTTATTTCTTCAGCAAATATTATTTAAGTGCCAGGAGCTGCTCTAAACACTGGGGATGCTGAATTGAATACAACAAAGATCCCTGTCTCATTCATCTTGTATTCTACAGAGCTAAAGATAATACATGATGCAAATAATTTAAAAAGTAAATGAAACGATAGATGGTTTATAGAAGGTGATAGGTGCTGTGGGAGAAGAATGAAATAGTAACAGGGAAAGAAAACTGGAAGCTGAGCAGGTGGGTGGAGGATGGACTGCCATTTTACATAGGGTGGTCAGGATGTTGAGAAAAGGTGATCTAAGTTATGACTTGAAGGACGTGAGGCAGTTAGCCATGTAGACACCCGGGAACAGCATCTGGAAAGATGGAATGGTCACTGCAAAGGCCTTAAGGCTGAAACATGTCTGACATAGGGAACAGCAGGAGGTAAATGTGGCCTGGGCAGAATAAGCAAAGGTGACAGCAGGAGATGAGGTGAGAGGGGTGACAGAGGTCAAGCTACATAAAGGTCTTGTAGACCATTGTAAGGACTTTGGCATTTACACTGAGTAAATAAACCAAGAGCCATTGGAGGGTCCTTATCAGAACAGTGGCATGATCTGAATTAACGTGTAAAGAGATCATTCTGACTGCTGTGATCAGGGTGGGAGGGTGAGGTAGGCAAGGACAGACAGACAGACAGACCTGCAATATCAAGGGGACAGAGGGACTGATTAGAAAGAAACACAGAGAAACTCTTGTAATAGCAAGTGAGGTTAGGTTCTGACAACATTTTGCAGATAGAGGTCCTGTGGATGTGAGGGTGTGAGGGAAATGAGGAGTCAAAAATAACTCAAGGTTTTTGAAACAATGGTATTAACATAAACTGAGATCGGAGAGTCTGCAGGTTGAGTAGTTTCAATAGGAAAAGTTTGTAGTTTCATTTGGGACGGGTAGAGTTTGAGATGCCACTTAGACATCCCAGTGAAGGTGTTGACTAGCCAGTTAGATTTTTTGTTCACGTGTTATGAGATAAGGAAGAGTATAGTGTAGGCTTCACCCTTCAGGTACTCACACTCGCCAACATATCCCTGGTGAGACTGTCAAAGGTAGAGGCTTAGCGACTGTTGCTGGCTGTGTACACTGAGCACTTCCTCTGTTCAGAGGATTCTGCACTAGAGATGTAAACATGGAACCAACTTCAAATTTAATTACAGCCCAAATGAGTCCATCTTCTTCCCCCTCAAGTTTACTTCTCTCCACCAAGGAGCCTGGCCTAAAGCCCATAAGAAGAAAAGAAAGTTGAAAAGGAGAATGGCCAGTCTTACCACTCAGAGCCATTGCCAATCGGAATTCTTCCTTTAGGATCTCAAGGATGTCTTGAACACCTTTCTCTCCCTAAGCAAGTAAAAAGATACAGATCTTTCAGGTAAGTCAGTCTGACTTAATTCATGCATTTATGTCACTGTAGTTCTGTTTTATATATTTATTTCTTCATCCTCCAATTACCTGGGACGCCAAGCCCCAAATGATTGGCCTCCCCACAAACACAGCCTTGGCTCCCAGGGCTAGAGCTTTCAGGACATCGGTGCCTTTCCGAACACCCCCATCCAGGAAGACTTCCACCTTCCCTTCCACAGCCTCCACGATTTCTGGCAAGGCATCAATCTGTAGGGAGAAGTGGTCAATAATGTGACGGTATGCATGTTAAATTGTTACCCAACTCAATCTCCACAGCCATTGACCATCTGACAGGATTTAGCGTTAAGGAAGCTAAGCAGGTTTGGAATCAACACTAAAATTTTTCCCTCCTGAAAGAGTAGGGTGCAAATGTTAGTAAGTAAAAACCAACTAAATTTTCAGTTGAGTGGCTTATTTTTATTTCAAAATTGAACTTTTTTCAAATTTTTTTCAAATTTAAAGACCATGATTTAATAAAATATAAGCATAATTTTAATACATGTAATGACCTTTTATAGCTATGCTTTATAAAATGTATAAAAACAAATGAAATACTAGCTCATGTAAATTATTCTGTATATTATTTACCTGTTGAAAAGCAATTGTTAAAATTAATACTTAATTGTCCATGGAAGCAGTGGTACATAAAAATGCAAGCAGGGCTACTAATGAAAAACCTAGTCTCTGATTTCCTCATCCAATATATTTTGCATCTACCCATCTATTAGGGAACTCTCCATGAAAATATTTTTCTTGCTTTATTTTTTGTTTGTTTGTTTATTAATTTATTTTATTATTTTTTAATGCTAATTTACTTTTGAGAGAGAAAGAGAGATAGAATGCAAGTGGGGGAGGGGCACAGAGAGAGGGAGACAGAATCCCAAGCAGGCTCCAGGCTCCGAGCTGTCAGCACAGAGCCCAACACGGGGCTCGAACTCATGAACCGTGAGATCATGACCTGAGCCGAAGTCGGACACTTAACCAACTGAGCCACCCAGTGCCCTTCTTTGCTTTAAAAGGACCAAGACCACATGCACCTTGAAGGTCCTCATCTGGATTGGCAATTGATGACGGACTTATATCAGCACCAAAGAACACAAGAGACTCATAGAGGTTGATCTGGTAGATGGCAATATTGTTCCTGATCCTTCACATCACTCTGAAACCACTCCATTTCCAAGGTAACTTTGCAGTGTTTCCTTCTAAAGGAAACAGAGTGCACTTGCCTGCTCCTTGACATTGGCCTTGGCCTTGCAACTTACTTTGGCCAATAACATGTGAGCAGAGGTGGCAGAGTGCCATTCCTGGACATAGACCTTAAACGACCTCATACATTTCAACTTTCTCTGGCACATGTGCCACTTGCCATGAGAGGAGAACCTCCTGGGCAATGCTTTCCCTTTCCTGGGGCCCCAGAATAGATATTCAGGAATTCAGGAAGCAAAGCTAGCCCAGCTAAGCCCAGCTGGACATGAAATTTGGAGCACAGCCACCTAACCAGTACCAAGTCCAGATCAACAGCCTGCCCCCGCCCCCTTCCAGTTGACACAAAGTTTCATGGGAATAAATGACTGCAGATTTAAGTCGCTGAGTCTGGAATCTGTTGTCTCATAGTATTATGTGGTAATAGCTAATGCAGTTGGCTAATAGCCAATACAGTTAGTAGCTAATAGCTGATACAGTTGTCTATTTTTATGTAAATCTTTGCACTTGAGAATGCAAACAATTCACAAGGTGACCTGTAGGCCAAAATCTGTAGAAATAACCCACATTCATTCCAAAATATTTAAGTATAAAATTAAGTCCAATCCACATCTAAAATGTATGCTGAAGAAGCTACCATATGTTCGAGTGCAGTTTTCCTAGACATAATTGTACTGAAATCACTCAAAGGCTTTCCCACTTTTCCCCTGAAATTTTAGAGGCTAAACTTAAATAGAGTTTTATGTAAAGGGCTGAAGACCAAACCCGGCTACACATTTGGAGGAAGTGAAGGCAACTTTTGGCATGCGGCCCCTAAGTGTTTGGCAGGTAATGTGATTTTCCCCTTTTCCTTTTGGCTTTTCTGCCTTGCCAAACATGCTTTGGATCCATTTACATGTGCCCCTTTACCTATACATAGTCCTCCTTTTACAGTCAGGCAAGTTACATCAACATATAAATGCCACAATTTCCAAGAGATGATGCAAGCTATAATTAAGCGTATTTCCCCATTTGAAACCAAAACCAAAGAAAAATATTAGCTAGCTTGGGTTCAATACACATTTTCAAAGTCACGCAAATCAAGTCTGTTTACGTTATTTCCAATGCCCAACCTGGCCTAAAAGGAAACTAATAAGGATACTTAAAATGTGAATTCTGGGCTGTATAACGGAACCCAGATTGGTGTTTTGTGTGTCTGTGGACAAGGATGTTCTATCCACTGCTGAGTTTTTCTGTCTTCCCCCTTTTTTCTTTCAGTAGCTACAGTTCTGCTGGGTATATATTTCAGAGAATAATTCTGATCAGAGGAGATTAAATAAATAAATACAGTAGACAAATCCACTATTTTATGACTGTTATGTTTCCTTTTTTCAGCTTATTACACATCTCAGAGACCATTCATTTTGGCTTTTCTTTCCTTAGTGGTTCTTTAGACAACTAATTGTGGGCTCACCTCTGGTGGGGTTAATCTAAGGGAAAATGTGGTAAAATCCCAATATACTTGCTAACTCATCCATCCATTCACTGGCTTACTAAACACTTTATTGAGGACATGCTTTATTCAAACCAGTATGCAGATGGTCTAAGGGAGCCAAAAAGAATCCCACAGGGTTGTGACTCGCAATGAAACTTTTTCCCATTCTTGCCGACGTCACACTTTTCCAGGATGTTCCCTGTCCCACAAAACTTCTACTCACAGGGAGCTCTCACCTTTCTATCTTCCCACAGCATCCATCAATATACTTCTGATGGCTGACGTTTGGGGCATGGAACCCTTTAAAGGTCTCAAACCAAAGCAATTGAACACAGACAAAGCATATAAAATCAGAGCTGATTTAGTTAAAAGCAAAAGAGCCAGAGTTCACATTACTGTCTGGAAATATTCCTCTGACCCTATACCCCACTCCACTCATCATACATCATACCAGGACGCCCTGGGTGGGGTTTCTACTAAGCGTGTTTAGGAAATCACTGGTTCCTATAGGCTTAACTATTTACTATCGCAAGAATGCCTGCAATTATTTTCCTCCCTAACTTCATTTCCTTGCAATGTGACATTTCTACTCCTCCCATCATGAGGAGGGGGGCGGTGGGCATGGGGATAGGAGAGTCTATTTTCCCATCCCTTGCGTCTGAACTACCCTTGTGACCTACTTTTATCGATGGAATGTAGAGAGAATAGAATGGAGAGAAGCTACAATGTGCCTATTCTAAGCTTCAGTCTGAAGAGGCCTTACATGTCTGCAATTACCCTCTAGGAAACCTGCCATCTTGTGAGAACCAACCTACCTAATGTGAGACAATGCAGAGCTGTCCCTACTGAGGCCACCCCACCCCAGCCTGTCCTAGTCAACCCAGCAGCTGACCACGTGCATATGAGTGAGCCCAGCCGAGACCAGAAAGACCTCCTAGCCAATCTCAGCCCAAATTTCCAACTCACAAAATTGTGACATGAAGGAACAGCTATTGAATTTTGGCCAGTAACTTTCCAAGTGGTTTGTTACACGGCAAAGGCTAACTGATACATCAGCGTATCTCAAAGGTAGAATTACATGGATCCCTTTAAAAAAATATATATATATATCTCGGATCTCATAGAATGTGCTCAAGGACTCAATTTTGGAAACACTTGACTTAACAACCCAAATATTATTTTATGAAAATTTTTTGTAGACAAACATTTTCACAAAAAAAGATTGTCATATATATATATATATATATATATATATATATATATATATGTATGCGGAGCCCAACTCAGGGATTGATCTCCCAGCTGTGAGATCAAGACCTGAGCTGAAATCAAGTGTTGGACTCTTAACCAACTGAGCCACATAGGCGACCCAAGAATATTTTTAAGCTTAAGGTAGTTTAGGTCCAGTTAGCATCAAAACAAAAATGAAAAATTGAAAAAAATGCTTCTAGAATTCAAAGACTCCAGAGAATCTGTTCTTGGACCCCAGTTTGAGATATTCCAGTACAATGGGTTTTGAAAATTGATTTGATGCTGTCATTTTGATCTCTAATTACTTCAAAAGGAAGAGCAATCTTTTTTTTTCTTTCTTTTCTTTTTTCTTTTTTTCTTTTTTTTTTTTTTGAGTGAGCTCTACAGCCAATGTATGGCTTGAATTAATGACCGCAAGATCAAGAGTCACATTGTCTATCAACTGAGCCAGCCAGGTGCCCCTCTTCAAGAGTGATATTGGCCACATTATTACCTTGAGTGTAAGGACATTGGCCTAAACTTAATTTGTAACTATTTGCTCTTCATCTCAAAACCTACACACTGAGGGAAAAACATCTTCAGTGTAAGCTGAATCTAATCTCACATTTCTCTCACCACCATGGGCCTTAAATTTGCTCTAAAGTATGAGGCAAAAGTCAAGCAGGCATCTCCTCTCTTGCACACAGCATGTGAAGGGGAGTGTCATTGTTTTTTTTAAAAGTCTCAGAGACCACAGCTCAAAAAGCCCTTTTAGATAAGTTTCCATATCCCCTCAGCCAGAGGGAAATAAACCACACCATTTAGATATTTTCCCCTTAAAATCTAGTTAGATTTGATTTCAGTAGATTTAGATTTTATTTTTAGAAAACAAACTTAATTTGGCCTGCACACTAAGTCTATGTCTTCATACACAAGAGAGGCATAAATCTGCAAAAGAGCCTTGAGCTGTGACCAGGTTCTCCTCCCTGCCCAGAGGGGGTCTTCATTCTCCACCTCCCTTTCCCTGCAGGCAACATTTAAGAAGACTGGTCTCTATAAGTAAAGCTGAATTAGAAAGGACTGAAAACTTCCAGTTTTGTGATTTGATTCTTGACTCTGTGATCCTACAGTGTGCAAAGATGAGTTCATTCCTACCATTGATGCTTTAGGAAAAATGGAGTACAAACATGGACGACATCCAGTATTCCCCTGTCATCATTTAGTCTGTCCCAAGACCCACACAACTAGTCTATGGACTTATCTAAATCTCCCTGATAGTTCAGTGAAGAGTAATCCATTACTACTTAACTAAATTATTTCTCCTACTGTACTTCCAGTTGTTTGAGTAAATTCACTGGTCATCCTAATTAAAGCCATCCATATAATAACCATGACTGAGTGATTCTGATAACAGGGGTCAAATGCTTTTGGCCCTCCTGGGACTAACTGCTCTCCTTCACAGTTTTAACTCAGTCCCACAGCTTTCAAGCCAATTTGGTTTACTTTATTTATTTATTTATTTATTTATTTGAGAAAGAGGGCACAAGTGAGTAAGGGGCAGAGAAAGAGGGAGAGAGAATCCCATGAGGGACAGAGAGAGATGGAGAGAGAGAAGTGGGGCTCACCCAAAGCGGGGCTCGTGTTCACCCAAACAGGGTTCGTGTTCATCTGAAGTGGGGTTCAAACTCAGGAATCCGTGAGATCATGACCTGAGCCGAAGTCAGATGCTTAACAACTGAACCACCCCAGGGTCCCTGGTTTACTTTATGTCTACATTCTGGATTCTGATTTGCCTGGCACAGTTTGTACAGTGTATTAAAAAAATCATAGATGCATACTGGAATCTCGTGGGTAGCTTTAAAAAATACAGGTGCCTATGCCCCCTGTCCCCAGATATTCTGATAAATTGATGTATTATGCAGCTTGTGCATCAGGAGTCTTTGAAGTTCCCCAGGTGATTCTAATATGCAGCCAAGGTCATGCACAGCTCAAGCAAAGTAGCCCATTTGCAGCTGACCTCTCACCTGGGCTGTAGAATTTCTATTCCTTTCCCCACCCACCCAACCTCTCTCTGTAGCTGTTCAACTCCCACAGTCACAGGAAATTTCAGTCTTTCCTTCCTCCTGACCTCTTATACCAATGATGTCAAACTCCACCCAAGTCTTTTATAATTACAATGAGTCTGTTAGCTCCTCTTAACTCTCAGGACATAACCATTTCTCTTATACTCTAATTTACGTTATACCTCTCAGTGTACCTATGAATACAAGGATAATCCCTGCCCACAAATGACTTATTTTTTAATGATGACTTTTAAAAGTTTACAAATAACTGTACTGGACTAATTAATGATCAAATTTAGGTAGTTATATGCCACTACATTTAAAATCAAAGATCTCATATATTCACATATATTTTACCTTGAGTATTCACACACACACAATACACAGGGTAGAGGTAAATACAGAGATACCCCAACTGTGATAGAAATGAAACCTCCAAAGGGAAATCTCAGCATTTGCTGAAACTCACGGTGGCTGGCACCCCATCAAGTTGTCGAGCCCCATGATTCGACACCAAGATCCCATCCAAACCATGTTTAACTGCCTCCCTGGCATCATCACCTAGAAAGAGAAAGACAGCCATTGTATATGAAAAGGCAATTTAACAGAAGACATGGGTTTAGAAATTGAAAGGTCCCAGTCAAAGGGAGGCTGACCTCATACCTTGCTCAGAATCTTTAGCATAGGAATACACCAAGGGTTAGGTCTAGAATAGTAGTGATAGTTTCCTTGACCAAAGTGTTAGCATTGACAACAATTTAATGATGGCATAAAATTTTCAGTAGATATCAAATTGATATGCAGTTAAAATTTATTTAGTCTCACAAGGAAGTACTCCTACTAAGCATTTTTATTATTATTAATGAGATAATACCATTTAGTGTTTAGCAGAATTACCCCTTTGCAATTTGCATAGCATAAAAGAATACATCAGTGGAAAGCACCTTAAGTGTAACAGAAAAGGGACAAATCTATTCCAAAAACATTGTTTAATACAAAGTTATGTCTTCAATAATTATCTTAAGTTGTATTGTTCTATAATTAAATGTATTTCACCCATTGAAGTATATGAAAATGTACAAAAATTAAAATTATATGCTGTCTCTAATCATGCTTCAAAATATATCAACTTCTGAAAATACAGTTTTAAAATAGATTAACATTCTCTCAAATCAATTCCCAGCACACTTTTTATATTTTATATTTCAAACTATTGTTTTCAGCATGCTCCCAATAAAAACACATTTGCTAACAGAATCAGGCAAATGACACTAATACTCAAATTTAACACTCAGAAATAGTTGGCCTAAGATTGTAGTGAAAAGCATATTTAGGAAATGTAACCAAATGGATACCAAACATTGTATACATTCATAAATCCAGCAATGGAGATCAAGGGCAGACCTGACCAAGAATAATGAAAAAAGATTCATAAGAGAATCTGTAATTCTGACCTTTTTTAAACTGTATGCTAAACCATCATTTTCGAACCTGTGTTTTATTGAGTGCTAGTTTTTAAGTATATCCATTTAAATAAATGATGCTAGTATTATTTCTCTTCTAAAACTATATGTACATGAAAATGTTAAACTCATGGTTCATGGACTGAATGTTTGAATCCCTCTAAAGTCTGTATGTTGAAACCTTAACCTCCAATGTGATAGTATCTAGAGATGGTGCTTTTGGAAAGTGATTAAAGTTAGATGAGTTCATGAGAGTGGGGCTTTCATGAGGGTATTGGTGCCCTTATAAGAAAAGATCAGAGAACTTACTTGCCCACCCAATCTCCACTCATAACAATGAACACGTCATATGAGCACACAGTGGAACTTTACTGTTAACTAGGGGCTACTGGACTGTGAGCTCCTTAAGTGTCAGAGCCGAGAACAGCATCATGTCATATTGTCAATGTTTTCCACCCATAGGTTGTCCCAGCCATTCATTCATTTCTTTAGAAAGGATGGAGCAACCATGTGAAGTGGCCCATTGTTGCACAAGCGATGAGGGAGGACAGGATGGCTGGCTTCTGTAAGAGCTTCACAAGCAGAACTCTCATGAATCTCCTGGCTTTCTTCTCCGCTTCTCATCTTCCATCTCGGTCACACTTGCAGACTAGACCCTGGGTGCCTCTCAGACAATTATTACAGAATCTCCTGTCTCCTCCAGGGCTTCCTCTGGGCCTATCATGAGGGGGAGTTTTCTTTGCATTTCCTCCTATAAACACGTTCCCTTACATTTTGTGTCTCTCATAAATCTCTTGAAGTTTCTCTGTTGTGTGTGTCCCTTATCTTTCATTCCTCTGCTGTCATAAGACTTATGCAGTTTTGTATGTCTCTACTTTATTTTCAGTGGCTTAATGGGTTTGATGAGAGGGTACATATCTACTCAGTCCATTATTTGGAACCAGAAACCCAATATATTATCATTTAAACTCTGTTTGGGTAAATGGTTCTTTAAAAATATGGCCTTAATACAATGTAAAGTGTATGTGGGATTGGGGAGGTTTGCTTTGGTTATCTAATTGTGTGCATGATACCAAACATCAAAAGTAAAAAAAAAAAAAATCAAAATACATGTAGTTACAACCTATGTTCTCAGAAACTGAATATTATCAGTAAACCGATCCTATACAATATGAAAAAAAAAAATGATTAACTGCTTAGGGTTAGTAGTTAGACCACCTGAATTTGAATTTGGATCTGCTACTTGCCTGCTACATAAGTGGCAAGCTTCTTAACCTCTCTGTGCATCAGGGTTCCTAAGTCATAAAATAGGGATAGTAATTCACATAAGATTGGCTTGTGAATTAAAGTAGTTGAATGAGTGTTTAGAAAGTGCCTGACACATGTTGAGGACTCAAATATTAACTGTTACTATTAATTTCATCTGATGGTGCAGGAAGTATAAACTCAGATGAGTAAGTGGAGGAAAATTCGTTTGCTGGATGCCTTTGGCAAGTCTGTTTGAGTTTTGTTTATAACAATAAATTTTCATCCTGGTCAGGATTATGATTATAAAGAGCCTTTCATTTGAAGTAAGCACTGCTTAAGTAACAGTTTGTTATCTCCTATCATTTCAAGTGGTTTTCCAGGTTCTTCTAGGCAGTGCTGGGAATGTAGGGGGAAATGATAGAATGGTTTACTCAGAAGATAAGATCCTGAGTATCTGGAGAAGCAAAGTAAGAATAATTTATGACCAGATATGAACCCCTTTCATTAACTGCTTATGAAGCCTTGTCCAAAGTTTCACATTTTATTTTAACCAGAGAGAAAAACAATGTTGCCTTAATAGGAGGGTGAAAATGTTCTGGCTTTGCAAAAAGTTCATGAATTTTTGGTATTTTCATTAATCCTTAACGTTTACTGCTATGGCATTCCACATATGTTAATTTGCCAGTTAATACATTAATTGATTGACAAATGCAATAGTCAATGGGGAATAGCACTGTTTGCTATCTTCTTGATATATTATTTTTATATTTAATTAAGTACTCAAGATTTACCCTCAAGCTCATGGAGTTTTTGACTCAGGACTCTGCTATCTCATAGGAATTTAGTAACTAAATCCTAGTTGCATGGCAGCAGTTTTGAGCACAATCTAGAAACTCTGAATAGCTTTGAGAGTGTTGCAAAAAAAAACGTGTATAGGAAAAGAGCTAGTTACAGTTTTGAGAAACAAAAAAGCCACTATGGAAATATCACAGAAAAGTTTAATTTTTTTTTTTTATTTTAAAACAACTCTGAAAAGCATTATGCCTTTGCTCATAAAGCCATTTGTTTATTAGCATGAGTTTTGGTGAAGACCAAATCCTGTCTCAAATACATGTTTAGAGTTTGTATTGAAGTTTTCCAAGGGCAGAGTTTAACCACAGCAAGAGATTACATCTTGCACTTCAATTTGCGTTCATTAAGATGCAATTCTTAAAATGGTGGTAAGGGGGGAATTTTCACTGAGATCTTTCCACCATATGTGAATTCATGCTCCCGCAAACATCATCTATACCTTTTTCATCAAAAGAAAACGAAAGAGGATGGGTGATGCTCAGTCTATCCATGTGACTTCTGGAAGAAGATCCGTGAAACAGAATTGGATTTCCCAGAACTGCCCCCCTCACCCGCCCCCATCAAGATTGAGCTTTTGCACTACTTGATGCAGTTGTTGTCATGGAGACAATTCTTGTTTGTTAAATAAATGAAACAAATAGTCACAGAGAAACTAGACAATGTAAACTGTACATTTGTAAATAAGCTATTTCCTTTCAAATGCCAAATGCTCCATCTCTCTCTTGCTTTTTGAGGTCTCTCTAATTATATAGACTCATAGTTTTCACTGAGGATTTTAGTCAATAAACATTTGGGCTATCTACTATGTGTAAAACATTATGAAATATGTGGAAACAAATGATATGATTCACATGGATGAGAATAAAAGAGAAGTGACAGTGAGGGTGGTGGTCCTAGGTAAGATGACCACAGAAGGAAGTTCTAGAAGCCAGAGTATTTTTCAACATAACACATGATAGTAAAGTCTAATTAAATAGACATACATCATATCCTAGAGGACAGAGTTGGAGAAAATGATATATATTGGGAATCCTAAATTGAAAAGCTTGTTTAAAATGTAAATAACCTCATTCTTATATATGTTCTCTATTAGACAAATATGGGACTATACTAAGACTTCATTCTTCTTTGTGTTTTAAGCCCTTTGCCCTGGGCCACACTTGTGATGAGAATGAATTAAATACTTGGAACTACATTAATTTTCTAATTCAATTCCACCTTCTCAGTTTCCTGAGGTCAGCCACAATCATCTCTTGCCCAGGCAACAAGTTTCTTAAGTGTCTCCCTCACCACAATTTTGCCACCTCCATCCATCAGGTCCATGATACAATGTTGGATTTTTCTAAGATACTAATCTGATGAGGTTGCTTCCCTGATTAAGAATCTCAGTGGTTCTCAAATATGTTTTATAAATTGTTACTCAGAACTGCTTTATTTTGCTATTATTTCAGTCTGAGTCTTTTGATATTGTGGCAAAACTCAAACATTATCTGTCATTCTAAAATGAAACTCCCTAACCTGCTTTTATAAGTGTCCATGCCCTATTTGAAACCCCACCCTAATACCGCATAGATTTCTATCTCAGCACTTGTAACATCTTATTGCCCCCAAATTCTTGTTTTTATGTCTGTCTCCTACAAGAATGGGCTCTCCTCTTGGCCAAAGACCTCAAATTACTATCATTTTTAATTTCAGCACACAATAATCATGATGCATATTTACAAAATGAATGCCTTCGTGAGTAAGTAACTGAATAGATGCATGAATGAATGGGGCAGAACCTTTGGGTTAATATTCTATAGTATCTACAGTTGAATGTAGGTATAGGAAGTAGTGCTAACAACTATCATGGATGACAACATGTATGCCAGTTAAGTAAGTGAAACTGTTGTTTAAAGATGTCTATAACACTAGGAACTATTCTTTGAAGTGGAATCCACAGAAATTTTGAACTAGTACAATGATCAACAGGAAAGAATGTAACAATATTTTTGAAAAGCACAAATGAAGATAGGTCTGGGTTCAAATGTATTTCCACTATTTTAAAGCTTTGCTGGACCCATTCTTTTACTTTTATTAACTTTATTTCTGCACACTTAAGATTATATAGATAAAGCCAAGGGCAAGTCTACAGCTTTATAAATAGGGGCCATGTGACTCACATATTCAAGTAAATATGATGAAAATGTTTTGATTAGAAGTTGTTGAAAAAAAAAAAAAAGAAGTTGTTGTTGACCCTGAGATAAGTTAATAGAATATCTCATCTCAGAGCCACTTACTTAAACATTCACATTTAAATAATAAGGTCTTGGCAGTTTTCTATATAATTAACTAAAAAAAATGTTTTCAAAGGCAGGAAAACATTTCTGTGGGAGAATACATTTATACTTATACTCCAAATTATCCAAGTCATTGGTACTTCCCTGTGGGATTTGAATACATGTGGATACTGGAGAAGCAGTCAGTTTTCTTAATAATCATGGCTTGATATTTGAGGATTTTAATGTTGTAGTCAACCATTCTTCATGTGGGATTCACCACACTCAAAAATCAGTCCTAGTCATTGGTTCTTGCAAGGAACAGGAGAAAAATAGAAAAGGCTCTTAAAACAGGTCTGGCTGTCATAATATCATCTTTGGGTTTCTTCTTGGTCTAGAAGCAGCTTGTTGTAGATTTTAGCCAAAACAATGAACTCAAGACATTTTGCCTAGACCTTGTCAAGCTCCATGATTTAGTGATGGCTCCAAGATAAGGCAATGGAAACCCAACACTTTAAAAAAGGTTAACTTCTTACTTAATGAGAGACAAGGTCTTCAGTGTATTACCTAAGAATGAGGAAATATTTACTCACAAACAACAATATGGAGAATTGAGAGATGGAATGTCTCCTTAGATTTCCACATTAATTTTTCCTGGTTATTTTCTCTTAAAAATATCATGATCATATGTACAAAGAATCATGAGAACAGTATGAGAAAAACACAAACCTCTCAAAATGCCTTTTGCAACGATTGGCAGTGATGTCAGCCCCCTCAGCCATTTAATATCCTCCCAGCTGATGGATGGGTCTATTGCTTTAGTTACGTATGTAGCAAGTCCACTGTTGTCTCCAAAATTTTCCTTTGGAGAAAATGCTAAATCATTGGTTTCAAAATTTTTCATTCTGAAATAAAGATACATAAAATAAGAATTTCCCAGAGTTAGAGATAATTTTACAAAGACTCATTCAATGAAAAATGAAATGTCAGCCTTTCAAATCAATTAGATGTTCTTCAACCATCTATAGGTTGCTTGCATGCATATTTCCCATGTTTTGAGGTAAGATTCCAGACTAAGTGTGACAAACATTATAGACTCTTTCTCCTGCCCTCCTATTATGTTGTTGGTGGTGATGGTGGACACAGGGAGTGGTGGGAAGTGTTTCCCAGCATGTGGGTTCTCAGCTCTTGCCTTTTCCTCCTCCATTTAGTTGTTTCCTCTGAGGCTGTCTGCCTACCGACTCAAACTTACCAATCTTTCAGACAATCCTGGCAGGGCATGAGCTTTCCAATTACCAAGATCTTCATTTCTTTGCCTGTGGTACGACCACTAATTTATGTGCCAATTTGATTGGGCTAAAGGATACCTAGATAGCTGGTAAAATGTTATTTCTGGGTGTGTCTGTGTGGATGTTTCTGGGTGAAATTAGTACTTAAATCAGTAGACTGAGCAAAGATGATAACTCTCATCTCATCGATGTGGGTGGGCATCATCCAATCTGTTCAGGTCCTGAATACAACAAAAAAGTGGAAGAAGGACAAATGTGTTCTCTGTGCTTGAGCTGGAACATCCATCATCTCCTACCCTTGGACGTTGAAACATCTGCTTGTCAAGCCTTCAGATTTGGACCAGAACTTACACTATCATCCCCTGATTCTTGGGCCTTTAGATTCACATTGGGACTTACACCTTTGGCTCCCCTGGTTCTCAGGTCTTCTGGTTTGGACTGGAAGTATACCAGTCTATGAGCCTCCAGCTCATAGACAGCAGATTGTGGGACTTTTCAGACTCCATAATAATGTGAGTGGATCCCTCATAATGTGTGTGTGTGTGTGTGTGTGTGTGTCCGTCCTACTGATTCTGCTTCTCTGGAGAATCTAATACATGTGACTTTCTTCTGCTCCTGAAGCCCTAGTAACCACACACACAGGAGATCTGAAGTGTCAGGAATGTTGGCATATAAATACCCCAGCTCCTTCACCCCTAAGCAGGCTAAACCTGAGATAGGTTCTACATATCCCAGAATTTCCAATCAGGATTGAGCTTCAGTTGCCTGCAGTTGGAGTTGTCTTGGTAACAGGCCCTTTGTTCATTGCCTCCTTTCCCTGACACCACTTCCCCACTCAGTATTCACTTCATCTTCCAAAGAAACTATTTGCATTTAAATCACTGGCTCACAGTCTCCCCCTAGGGGAACCCAAATTGACACACAACCTCACTGAGTTGCTGCTTCTCCCTGTGTCTAATTTTATTGAACCAATTTAGACCAGGATTTCTCTGACATACTTGTAAGACTCTGCTACTGGCTCATTCTATACCTGAAGTCTTTTCTCTTGGCTTAATATCCTGATATCCTCACTACAGTTTGGCAGTTCCCTAAACCAGGGACAAAGTTTTTTCTGCCTGTACCTTTGATCACTAACTGGGTAGATGACCATCTGGATATACAATGGCATCACCCCCTGTGACTTAGCTGCCTACAGACCCAAATCCAATTGTAAACTTCATCTCTCCGAAAGGGTATCTTTGAATGATGACAGTGACCTGGATTCACCTTGCTTTTCTGCACATTATAAATTACCTTGCTAGTCAATCTCCAATTTGGATAAAATACAGCTGTATATTATTCTCTGGCTTAGTCATAACACTTTCTTTCTTTCTACTAGTTCTGCCATTGAACATATAAAGGATTTTGAAGCAACGACTCTAACAATTTTTATATAAACCTAAAAGTACATAGGCACACTATTTTTAATTTTTTCAAAAGAATCATAAGACTTCTTTTAATACAAACTAGGCTTAATGTTTTTAGTATACTTTCAGCTAAAATAGCCCCTTGTGTGGCTCGAGTGGCATACATTCTCATAAGGACATGAACATTCATATCCCACCTAACTCTATTCAAGCCATTGGCAACATTTTCTCAATAAGGATTGAACAGCTTGTCCTATAGACCATTGACTCAGTTGACCATTAAGGATCATAGAAAATTCCAACTTCATGAGAGTCTTACTGGTACCCATCTATTTGTTGAGATTTGGTTTGGATTTTAGCTGAAATACCTAGCTAGGCATTTCTTTTTATCAAACCATTTAGGGTTGTACATTTTATCACAGCCTTTGGTATTCTGTGCTCATCTTCATTTGAATTAAGCTAAGCTTTTGGTCTATAAACATACCCTTATTATGAAGATCTATTCCAGAATATTACCTAGAAATGGTATTAAGTGATATTAAATTCCGAACTTTTAAATAATATTGTTAATAAGAAAAAGGTTAGGTCTGTCTGTTCCACAGCAAGACCAGGGGGGAAAAGAAGAAAAACATCTGTATGTATATATACTCTGCATAGCACCCCACCCCCATCCCAAACAAGCTACAGTGTTTCAGCAGAGGCGGGGTGGAAGGGTGAAATGGATAGGAAAAAACAGAAACATGGATAAAATTATATAAATAACTGTTGTTATTCTTGGATGGTGAAATGCAGATCAACACTTGAATGAATGTTGCCTTACAGAAAATTCAGTGCACAATGAAGCCTTGTTGTTACTCTAAAACGTTGTTCAAAGCCAGAAGCCAAGAAAAAGTTTTCAGATATCTTGACAGAGACCCACGATGGAGTGTTTTACCAGTGCTTCTGAAGGAAACCTCCGTGAATACTATTTTTATTTGAATTATGACATATACACAAGAAACACTTAAAGTGGCTGCTGATAACCAAAGTGTTCCATTTCTCAAGGAAGGAGAGGAGCAATGTCAAAGTAATAACACAATTATTTGGGACTTAATTCTCCAAATCCCACCCTGTTTAATGACCCAAAAGCAAAGGAAAGAACTGGCTTTGTAAGAAACTCATTGTGCCTTGAATGCCTGAGAATATTATTTACTGTAAGTATTGATGGTGTGACATGAAAGACAAAGCTTTGTGTCTCCATGGTGGGAAACAAAATATAAAACAATAACGAGTAGAGCCCATGATATCTACACAATATGAAAGGGAGAGAGATTCATAATACATATAGAAATTTGTACATGGGCCACTAACTTTTAATGCTGGTTAGGAAAACATTTATATCAAGAACATAACCCTGCTAATTTCTTCCTCATTGTTCTGGGCACTTAGAAGAAATGTTCAGGGCATGGATTTTAAGTTTGAGCTCAAATTCTTGTTCAATGTCTTAGTAGTCATGTTTCATTGGGTAAATCTCATGTAATCTAGTACATTTTCATTGATGGATTCAACATTACTTACTGAGCACCTGCTATATGTTTTAGATGTTTAGGAGATACCAGTAAGTAAGACAATCAAAAATACCTGGCCACGTAGGGTTGACATTCTAGCAAGGGGAGACAGAAAACAAACAACAAACATAATCGATAAGTAATTTACGGAGTATGTTAGAACATAAGTGCTATGTAAAATTTAAAAAAAAAAAGTAAAGCAGAATAAGAGGGATGTGAGCTGGTAGAGGTTTAACTGAAAGTTTAGATATCATAATCAGACTTGGCCTTGCTGAGAAGGTACCTGGTAGAGGAAATCAGCAGAGCATTGTTATTGTATTTGTTTCCTGTTGCCGCTATAGCAAATGACTGCAAACCTTTAAAATGACACAGATGAGGATTTTAAAATAACACAGACTTATTATACTACATTTATGGAGGTCAGAAGTCCAAAATGTATCTCACTGGACTAAACTCAAGGTGTTGATAAGGCTGTTTTCCTTCCAGAGGCCCTAGAGAAAAATCTTTTCCTTTCCTTTTCCAGCTTGTAGACACCTACATGCCCTGACTTCTGATGATACCCTTCCAATTTCTGCTTCTATCATCATATCTCCTCTGACTTTTGACACTCCTGCTTCCCTAAGGACACTTTTAATTACATTAAGCCTACTGGAATAATCTAGGATAATCTTCCCATCTCAAGGTCCTTAACTTAATCACAAGCGCAAAATCCATTTTGCCATGTAACTTAACATATTCACAGGTTCCAGGGATTAGGACATGAATGTCTTTGGGAGGTTATTATTTTGTTTAACACAGTTACATTTTGAATATTTTCCTAACCAAAGAATTTAGAGGCTGTTGGCCCTGTATCAAGTTCTCCTTTGCAAATCTTTCTCTCCCCTCAACCCCACCCAGGATTCCCAAACATACTGTATCTCCATTCTGATTTCTACTGTTTGTTTTTATTTGGGTTTTCCACTAGAAAGACATGTAGATCCATCCTTGATGTCAAAATATAAAAGAAGTGAGGAAGTTAGTTGTGCATGGATTTGAGGAAAGACATATAAGGTGGAGAGAGGAGTCATTTCTGAGGCTGTAAGGCACCAACCAGCAAGCCTGGCATGTTGAAAGAACAGTAGGCAAGCCCATACAGCTGGGAAGAGTGAATGGAGGTGAGGGTGCCAGGTGATAAGGGAAAAGAGATAACGGGGTCCTGCTCCTGGGAAGCCCTGCAGGCCACTTTTATCATGACAGACCTGGGAAGATAATGGCAATCTGATCTTCTTCCCTGTGATATGTTCTGGCTGGTGTGATTAATAAGTCCTTTTAGGGCTATCGGGCTATAATCAAATCACCAAAAGAATAGGTGTCATGATTTACCTTGATCTTAGTCAATGGCTGCAAATTTCTTTTTTTTTCTTTCAACTGCCTTGGTGCTGCACTAAAGAGCCAAATCTTTACTCAGGGTAAATGAACCATCTCCAGGGGGTAGAGAGAGGAGAAGGCCCCTGCCTCAAAGCCTGAGCAATCAATCTAGTGAACTGGCCCCATTCTTTGTTTCTTCCAAGAGCAGATGAGACTTCCCCTTATTCTTCCTCAGTTTCAGGAAGCTCCATGCCATTCATAATACACACATACATGTGTTTTGCATATAGACCAAGCAGAAACTACCAAACTCCTGAACTCTGGCTGGTCTCACATGCCAAGAGTCGGGATCCTCCCCCACCCTGTTTACCCTTCCCCCTCTCCTCCCCAGCAGAGGAAGTAGCTAGGGCTGGAAGGAGCCACTGCTTTACAGACTCATTCTTCTCTGGATTTCCTGCCTCCCCCGCCTGCCAAACCTCACTTCTGAAAAGCCCGGCTTCACCTTCTATGAGTCAGGTCAGTTGCGGAAAAAAACCTGATTTCATATCAGGCTGTAACAGATGAGCTTTTTGGTTGTATGTGGCCTCAGGCGGAAGCCTGGGCCTCCCATTAGTGCACTCTGCCTTCGACTGCTGAATGTGAGCTGCTGAGGAGCGGACCAGAGAGCGCTGGCCTGCCCCGAAGCCCAGGAGAACAAACAAGGCCAGTGTGCACTCCAGGGGTCCGGGGCACCAGGCTGTGGGGTGTTTCCTGTGTTCCCTGTAACCTGGATGTGTTGCTCATTATTTGATCATCTTCAGATGGGAGATGTGACAAGCCGGGGAGTCGTGGCCACTCCTGAGCACATGGACAGCTGAAAAGGGCCTTTGTCTCTTGGTCCTTCTAGTCATCTGGGCAGGAGCCCAGGAGCAAAGGACAAGGGGGAGAAAGCAAATCAACCCTCCTGCTCCTGACAGAGTGGCCCTGGCACCAAAGAAGCAAGCGATATCAGCCAGAATTAACAAGTGTATACAGTAGGGTGTATAACACCCTAATGTATTATTTATTATTGTTGTCAGTAGTAGTCGTTGTGAGGGGAGGAGAAAAAGGAATACCAAATTCTCTTTCAAATGGCCAAAGGGAAAATAACGTAGAATGTTTCCTGTCAGAAGCCTGAATAGCGGGAAACTAATTATTTTAGAAAGTCTAATAAATAAGGTAATCAAAATAGAGAAGTAAGGTGAATACAGATTTCATATTAGGGAAATTTGAAGCCGTCTACTTCTGATGGATTTGGCAAGAAGTGGGAATATGTCAGGACTTTTGTTTTTGTTTCTGTTCTCTTAGAAAGACAGAGTGTTTGGGTAACCCAGTGTCTGGGATACACGGAACAGGTTTATTGACAGCTCTGTCAAGGAGAGTACTTTCTCTTTCTGTCATTGGGTTATTGAAGGTACCACATACACAAACAATATCCTAAATCTGCCTAGAAGTATCACAGAGATAGCACCACACAGTTAATTTACATATCGTTCAATGATGGCAAAATTTTATGCATGGTAGTTTATACTCAAATAGATATAGACACAGAAGAGCTATATAATAGTTCTGTGACACTCAGATAAGACTATACATGGACTTACGTGGTGGTTGAGATACATGTTACTCTATACCATATATGGAATTCCTACCTTTTAACAATCTTCTTGTCCTTATATGGAATGCTGATTTGATTTAGAATCTTTTGGATTTGGATCTTTTAGAAGTGTTCACTTCATATACAGAGTAAGCAATGGCCCATTGTAAAATGAGGTCTAGGATCCTAGGAAGGATCCTTTATCTTTTCACATACTCTGATGGATGGATGCCTTGAAATCCCATCATCAAAATGTCCTCCATTAAAATGAATATTTTGATTCCTTTTCAGATAGCTTTATCCCTAAAAGCTATCAGTCACATATTGATATGAAAAACCTAAGAGCAGATTTTGGCGGGAACTAGGGTAAGGAAAAAACAAAGGGGAAAAAAGGCCTCCAGGTTAAAGAGACGAGGGTTCTTTCTCAATAAACTCCAGGAGTTCCTAGCTTTGACACAATATAAGTCTAGTCCTAAAATATTACAGGGAAAAGGACAATTCCTTGCTAACAGACAGGCTAAATGACCTGATAAAACCACCACAGTTTAATTTTAGATTACTAGATAAATTGGTTTTGCCTAGATGAGTGAGTGAGTGAATGAATGAATGAATCTTGACCCATTGATAAACCACAATGAAAGAGGAACATTGCTGAATAGAGTAGGAGATAGGGAATCAAACATGTGGTTTCTTTTGTCTCCATTCTTTTAGCTATTCAGTCTTAATAGACACTGGAAAAAGCTTTCTTTTTATCTTAATAGACGTGGGAAAAAAACCTTTGGAGCTGGTACATGACAAAAATGAAGAGAATTAGAAGATCAGTTCAGGAGCCGAGGTGATGAGAGACCCATGGTTACCTGAGTTGAGGTGGCAGCTTGAACCTATTACGCACATCGTCAAAGCGGTTCCCGAGGTAAGGAGTGTCCACTGTCAGAAATATGGCCTTGTAGCCCCTTTGTTCTGCCCGCTGCACTAGCTGCTTGGTGACCTCACGGTCCTTGTAGATGTACAGTTGCAGCCAGCGGAGTGCCTCGGGACTGGCCTCTGCCACTTCTTCAATTGAGGAAGTGGACCAGGAACTCAGCATCATCCCGGTTCCCAGTGACCTGCAGGCTGAGGAAGAAAGAAGATAAAGGCAAGCCCAGCATTCTTCCTCACTCCAAAGCCTTCAGGCTGTGGCTCAAGGGGGTGGAAACATCTATAAGAGCAATTTGGCAATAAGAAGTCAATTCTTTAAATAATTAGAAATATGCTTTCCTTTCTACACTCCGAATTGATCTTGAAGAGAAAAATGAGTCAAATAGCCAAAGATGTACTATGGGTAGGGATGAAAAAATTTGGAACAACCTGAATCTCCAACCTTAGGGGATTGGATACACTGCAGTACATATATAAAATGAAAGGTACACACCCATTAAAGGCAATATGTTTGTGGTGTTTAATTTTGTGTGTCAACTTGGCTAAGTGATGGTTTCCAGGATTTGCTCAAATACATCTGGTTGTTGCTGTGAAGGTATGTTTTAAGGAGACTAACGTTCAAATAGGTAGATTTTAAGTAAGGTAGATTACTCTCCATAAGGTGAATAGGGATCATCCAATCAATTGAAGGCTTTCCCTGAGGATTCTGTTAGCAGACTGCCTTCAGACCCAAACTGCAACATGAACTCTTCTCTAGGTCTCCAACCTGACAGCTTACCCTTTAGGTTTTAGACTTGCCAGGGTCCACAAATAAATCCCCCTACCTTTGCCTCTCTTTCTATGTACATATTCTGTTTCTATTACAGTTATTAAAGAATAATATTATTTGTGGATACAGAAAGAATTTCAAGATATATTTTTGAACGTCTACAAAATGACACATATAATTCCACATTTGTACCAGTGTGATTATTGGTTTATAAACCTAAACAAACTAATTGTTAATGAGAGGTTGGAGAGTTTAATTTTTTTCTTTGTTTTTAACTTTTTAACTTTTATCTTCAAACATTTTGTTAAGGGTGCATTCTCCCGTTTATGTTGTACTTTTTAATATTATAAAATATGTATGCTAGACATCCCAAGTACATAGCAGCTCCCTCACAACCTTTTGAGCAAGATATCAAGAAATGAGCACAGTGAAAGTGAAAAATAAGTAATAAATTAGATAGATTCACCAAACCAATAGTCTTAGAGAACTGGGAAGAACATGGGGGATAAGCTTTTCAACGAAAAAAGGGTAAAAGGCAGTAGAATTGGGGTCATCTTTAGTGGAGGAGAAACTGATACAATGTTTGTACGCCAAATACCAAACATGGCAAGAGACAATATGTCTCTAACCATATGTAAACTAATCATATGGCCCTGGGTCATTCAACTTATCTGTGTGCCTGACATATATCAAATGGCAGTAAAAGTAGTTGTCCAAGTGACACTCCTTGGGTGATGTTGAGATCAAGTGATGTGCTGTTTAAGATACGACTTTGAGAAGCTAAAATGCTTCCGTGCATTTTCAAATCTCCCTTCAGTGTTTGTGAAAACATAGTGTGCAAACATTCCCCCAGAATTTCTAGTTCAGTAGGTCTGAGATGGGGCCTGAGAATTTGCCTTTCCAACCAGTTCCCAAAGGTGCTGATGCTGCCAGTCCCCTGTACCACACTTTGAAATTTAAGTAGTAGCATTATCATTTGGTAGTAAAATTCTAAATTCACACGGTAATAAAATGGATTTTGTTCTGGACAAATGTTACTTTTCCTATGGTAGGTGCTGCATTCCTGTGGTTCAGGTGACAGTTCAGATAAAGAAGACCTAAACTGGAGATTATCTTGTCTGTGGGCAGCTAATTTGTTCCCTCCAAGTGTGCCTTGAGAATTGCTCTCAAGAGGCTCATGAGTTGCAAAATATTGTCACAACCCACATCTTATTAAGTAATAACACATATGCACATCTAGACCATTGTCTGATTTTCATTAAGATTTATAAATATGGAAAATAGCTCCAGGTCATCTACTGCTGTTTGGAAGGAACACCAGGGAACGCTGACTGGGTCAGAATCCCCTAACCATCAATTTATCATAGAGAAAATATGCCCTGAAGAGGATGTGCTCTAAGGTCGCACAGAAATGGAGAGCTGAGTGGGATGAGGACCCAGCATGTCTGACTACTTCTGCAGGGAAATGATCTTTCTAGATAGAATTCTTAGATGCCCAAAAGACTCTCTGGTATCAAGCATAGATAAATGCGTTCTCCCAATCCTTCAGAGCCATCATCCCCAAAGGGAGTAGGTTTGCCATATCCCTGAAGGATGCTACCATGCCAACAGCTCTGGGAAGGCATGGAAATGGAAACCAGGGTGTCGGGCCTGCCACATACTGCAGTACAGAGTGTGGCTATACAAAGGGGTTCAGCTAAGAGGACCATCAAATGATAGGACACCTTTTTGTAGTGTATACAAAGGCATCATGTCGGTGAACGGCTCCTCTGTCAATAAAGATCAAGAATCCTCAAAAAGATCTTGAATTCATAAGAAATATCTACAGACACTCCACAAAGACCATTAAAATTGTTAAGCTATCAAACTTGCAAGAGGTGTTGACCTTCATAAACCTTTTGTCTAGTCCCCTTGGATGGGTATGTCCAGAGAAAAGCAAGGTTAGTTCATGTAATCTATTTCCTGAGTCTACTGCTTTGATACTAATGGTTCCTGAAGCTATTGGTGCTCAATGTTTATTTTTCAATGATTAAATCATATGGGGCTGAAATTTTGAGAATCAGGGACCTTTAAACTTCTAAGTTACCAATGTTTCAAGCTGTAGGCATTTAATAAATATTTGGTGATTTAACGAATTTACTTCAGGAGAAAATGCTGGATGCAGAGAGAATTTCAGAGACTGTGCTGACATACTACGAGTTGAGGCTATATATTACTCCCAGGAGAGAACAGGAGCAAAACTTAGAAGGCTTCATGCTCCTGGGAACATATATTACTGCCCACTGTGATCCCCATTCACCTGTGATCATATGCTGTGATAAAAAAAAAGACAATTATGGATGAATTACATCTATGGTTTTCAACACAGTTTTATGTTGAATGAGATAGAGCACCCTGGGATTTTGCAAGGACCATTCAGAGAGACAATCACAACTTTTCCTGTTAAAATATTGAAACACTTCCATTCTAACTGGCAAATAACCATGGCTCTGAAGGAAATGACCCTCCTTCTTGAGTCCCTTCATTGTGGCATCATTCTCTTCTCTCCTCAAGGAATCCCTGGACCCCCACCCCTACAACCCACAAATTCAAATGTTAATGCCTGGCAGGGCTGCTGGGCATCCAGAATGCTGTTAGAGCACTAGAAACCAGCATCTGAGCATCTCTTCTAATTGGTTAAAGTCTTTCGTTGTACTGGTTGCTAAATGTTTCAAATGTCATTTTTGCCTGATAAAGAAAATACCCTTCTAGCCCACATTGCTCTTTGAGGACAAAAACTACAAGCTTTTTAATTTTATAAATCACTTGGCATAGTCAGACTTTGTTATAAAATTCTAATTAGAGTTATCCTAGTCCAGTGCATAAATGTTTTTGAAGCCCGTTTTCACTCCATATTAATTTTCTGCAATGAAACTCTGACCTGCTCTCAAAAGCAGCAACTGTTAGATTTCATTTTACAAGGGACAGTGGTTCACTTGCGTGGAGCTGTGTGTCCAGCTTGTGGTGTAGCAACAGAAGACTCCAGCGTATGTTGCATTTTCATAACTCCTAGCAAAATGGAGATCACATCTGAGGTGGTAAAGACAAGGCCTGGCCCTTGCCCAAGATGAAAGTCCCTAATGTTGATCCAAGTCTAAAAATCTTGGCTTTCATTATAGCCAGCATATCCTAGAGATACAATATCCAGGAGGATACACAATCAAGTAAATACTGATCCCATATGACATCCCACGACTCTGTTTCCTTACTTTCACTCACTCCCTCTTTTATCATCCCTAAGATATATTTTCAAGAATAAAAACCTAAAGCTTTAATGCTCTAGATGTATTCGTATTTTAATTTTTTCCTCTTCTTTATTTAGAGACAGCAGTAGTACATTATGCCATTGCTATAAAAAATGCATATGAGGGGCACCTGGGTGGCTCAGTCTGTCAAGCGGCCAACTTCGGCTCAGGTCATGATCTCGTGGTCTGTGAGTTCGAGCCCCGCGTCGGGCTCTGTGCTGACAGCTCAGAGCCTGGTGTCTGTTTCAGATTCTGTGTCTCCCTCTTTCTGACCCTCCCCCATTCATGCTCTGTCTCTCTCTGTCTCAAAAATAAATAAACGTTAAAAAATTTTTTTAAAAAATGCATATGAGATACACACACACATATCACTAAAAGAGACATTAGTAAGGTTGTAGACATTAAAGCATCAAAGATAGGGACACTTGAGTAGCTCAGTCGGTTAAGTGTCCAACTATGGATCAGGTCATGATCCCCCAGTTTGTGGGTTCGAGCCCCATGTCAGGCTCTGTGCTGACAGCATGGAACCTGGAGCCCACTTCAAGTTTTGGGTCTCCTCTGTCTCTCTGTCTCTTTGTCTCTCTGTCTCTGTCTCTCTCTCTCTCTCTGCCTCTTCCCCACTCATGCTCTGTCTCTCTCTTTCTCTCTCTCTCAAAATAAACATTTAAAAAATTATAAAGCATTGAAGATAAAGCCCTGGAAATGACCTAGGTAATAATATGTATTTCTTGAAAAAACAACAAGCTATAATGGGTTGAGAGTCAGAAAGCCTGGGCTACTGTCCCAGGCTGGCCATCCATGAGGCACCCTTCATCTGCAAAATATCTGTAACCACAGCTGCTATCTTGTCTGCTTCATAACACTGCTAGACAGTCAACACTGAGGCAAGGTTTGTGAACATTTTCTGTGTAAACTCTGAAGCCATGCGATTTTAAAGGGTTAAGTGAGAGAATGCCTAACACTACATGGGAAAAGAAGTCCTAGATAGCCTTATAAACTCAGAATTTTGACAAGGACCTGGATTTCTTATCATTACTCATCATCTTCTCTATACCCAGCTTTTCCCAGCATTGGTTTTGATGATCAAGACACCCATTCCTCTTTGCAAAGAGAGTGTCAAATGCTCACTCCCTTAAACAAGAAAGCTCTCAAAGGAGAGAGGAATCTTTTCCAGGCCAAGGAACTCCATGATAGGGCTGATATAAGAAAAGAATATCAAAGCAGATACTTCCTACATTCCCAGGGTGTACATTCCTTTGAAAAGCCAGGGACAAGACAACAGAAAATAATATGAGAGGTGCAACAAAAACATGCCTTTCCCCACTCCCCACCTCTATCCCTTATCTGTCTACAGATTTCTGAGGAGAGTCTGCAGAGTAGATCTGAGAGGCTGTCAGCATTTCCTTAGTAAGACAACAACAGCAATACCTGGAAGAAATTCTCACTATATTTTTTTCTTTGCTTTATTTGCAATAAAACCATAAGTATAATAATATGGAAATAAATGCATTTAATATCATTGTTTACTGTCACCCACAATCCCATCCCTCCCACACTGGCTATGGGACAGTGAAAAACATTTGTGCGTTCTGGTTAACAGAATAAAAGTTATCCTAGAACCCACCCACAACAAATTTCTTATTAGAGTGAAATCACATGCCCTAGTCTGGGGAAATGCTACAAGGGTCTTCAATAATCTGGTATAAGATTTGACCTTAGTCAAATGTAGTTCTGCCTCCCCAAACTGCCATTCAGTAGATCTAACTCAATTTCCTACACTATGGAACCTATAATCAACCACTGAGGTTTATTTACATCAACTCATCTTAGATATCAATGCAACCACTTCTGGAGTTGATACAAACCCTAAGCTCCAATGTACAGTGATTTAATTGGGCTGGAACAAGTAAGTAGCTTTGCAAAGTGGCATGAACTGGCAGAATCCCCTGTATGGCTAAGAAATGCAATTGAGCTTGTACATCTTGGCAGTGTTTTGCTTTCCATCAAGCAAGCCTTAATAAAAATGTTCATTTCTTATCTAGGAAATCTGGATGTAGAGGAGAGAAGACAGGAAGCCTACTGTGGACTTAAATTTTAGGGGACACTAAGCCTACCTGTCCAAATTCTTTAATCAAAAACCACTTTGTACACATTCCTCTCCTTGGTTTCGAGTCACCCTGATATCAACAGGCTTTCAGAAGATCTTATAGGGTCTTCAGGTGGGAATGATATTCATGCTACATCCAACACTGTTTCATCTTTGAGGATTTAAACTACATCATTGGCTGGGAGCCACCAAAGACTTTCATTCTAGGCTCTGTCCGGTGCTTCTCAAGTTCAGATATACATAGAAATCATGTGATGATGTTGATAAAATTCAGATTCTGGCTTAGTAGTTCTGGTGTGAGATGTGAAATCTAACATTTCTAACAAGCTCCTGAGTGATGCTAATGCTTTTGTTTTGTGGACTATACTTTTAGAACAATGAGGTGGATGTTTTCTTTCTCAAGGACTCATTCAAGTTAGTTGGATATAACTGATGGCATAAGTAAAGCTAGGACTTACAGCAAACTGACCAGTGGTGGTAGGGTGGGTAGTGTCTGGCTCCCAGCTTTCCAGTTGCCAGAAACATCTTGCCAATGAATCTGTCTGTCTTCTACATTGTTGTCCCTTTGAGGAGGGCACAGGTAAATCTGCCACATTTTCTTATTTCTTATACATTCATCCCTTACTAGTTTTTTTTTTAATTTTTTTTTTAACGTTTATTTATTTTTGAGACAGAGAGAGACAGAGCATGAACGGGGGAGGGTCAGAGAGAGGGAGACACAGAATCTGAAACAGGCTCCAGGCTCTGAGCTGTCAGCACAGAGCCCGACGCGGGGCTCGAACTCACGGACCGTGAGATCATGACCTGAGCCGAAGTCAGCCGCTTAACCGACTGAGCCACCCAGGCGCCCCATCCCTTACTAGTTTTAAAGTCAAGGAATAAATTGCATTATACTAACAGCCTCTTGGCACATTTAACCATTACTATATATATATATATATATATATATATATATATATATACACACACACACACACACACACACACACACACCATATATACACCATATATATCAAATACCATATACCATATATACCATATATATGTATATATATATATATATATATATATACACACCATATATGTATGTATGTATATACACCATGGTGGTATACCATATATATATATATATATATATATATATATATATATATATGGTAATGGTTAAATGTGCCAAGAGACTCATATATATACATAATATATACATATATATATACATAATGTGCCAAGAGACTCATATATACACATATATAAACACATATACACGTATATATATATATATACACGTATATATATATACATACGTATATGTATATATAGATATATATATAGATATATATACATATACGTATGTGTGTGTGTATATATATATATATATATATACATACACATATACCGAGAGAGAGAGAGAGAGCATGTGAGGGAGAGCACTCAAGCAGAGGAGAGGTGCAGGGGGAGGGAGGGAGGGAGAGAGAGAGAGAGAGAGAGAGAGAGAGAGAGAGAGAGAATCTTAAGCAGGCTCCATGCTCAGCATGAAGTCCAACTAGGGGCTCCATCCCATGACCCTGGGATCATGACCTGAGCCAGAATCAAGAGTGGATACTCAACCAGCTGAGCCACCAGGTGCCCCATCATCAGACATATCTTAGAACCTTGCTTATCTAGGACTTGCCCAGCTTCCTAGATTTGGGGTTAGAAACAAATATTAACAACAAAATAAAAATAAAATTGCAGAAGATAAGAGAGAGGGAAGTTACTGAAAGATGAGATAGTTCACCAATTATAAAATAGCTTCCAAATGTTTAATGTCTTGTACAACAATCTTACATATATAGATAAGATGCTGCATCACCAAGTAAAACTAAAGCTTATCATGCTAGGCTTGACAGGGAGGGGAATTATAATACATTTGAGGATGATGTTCATCCACAGCTACCACCACCACCACCACAGAGGAAATTGTAAACTAGTAGTTACCAGTGGCAGTAAACGTCTATTATTTGAAACATTAATTCATGTGGGTCAATCATATTTCCAGATTAGAGCAGAATGGTTAAGCAATGTGCTACTTTGGGTCCAAATTATTTCTTTGAAAATAGCTCTCTTTTATGGGAAAGGTGAGTTATGTTTCCAAAATTGTGTTTTTAAAGGAAAAAAGGATAACATGATTAAAGTGACTAAAGTTATTTTTAGGTGCATTTGATTAAAAAGCTCCTGCAAAACTTAGTCACCAAGACAGCTGTGCTGAAAATGTTGAGAAAATGCATTCTGTCCTCTGCACAGGAAGTCATTGTGCAATGGGGAAAATATGCAATGACAAAGTACCAAGCAGTTGTGTGGTTCAAAACTCAGGGTCTGACACACTAAGGTGTTTGCATAAATGTGCACCCTAACATCCACTGGGTGTGCCCACCTTTCTTCACACAGGAACTGCCATTTACAGAGTTGTTAAAGATGGAGTAAAAATTATTTATTGTCTGCACGTCTAAAATTACAATTTGAGATTACTTAGAAAAATAATGTTTTGAAACTTCCACTATAATTATCTGTGAAATACTTAGAAGTGGTCAAACAAATCTTAATTTATGATTTAGGGAACTTAAGCAATTTCAACACTGCCAAGAAAGGCCAGAAAACCAGATTTCACCTTTCCAGGGCTTTCAAGATGGTCCATTGTCTAAATCCGGAGCAGTTTAACCTTGAGTGATCACACTGTCACTAACTTTGAGAGCTCTTTTTGTCTGCATTGAAAGATTTCCAAGAAATAACTAGTCCCAATGACATCTGTGCCCTCCCTTTCTTGCTTCCACTGTGTCTCTGGGGTAGAACTCTGCATTAGACTAAAACATTAACTTTACTGTAATGATCCCCAGGTTATTATTCTGTCATTTTATTAAGTTGTCAGGTCCTGGCATATAACTGACAGATCACATGGAGACCACACCATAGTGAGATGCCTTTTATGATGGTTTCAAGGCAGATCAAGCCTGCACTTGACCTCAATTAACCTCCCTCAGTATAACAACCTCCGTGTTGAAACACACACGTGAGCCTCTGACTTCTGGATTATCATGCTTTAATGTCATCAGGCACACTTATAATTTGAGAAGAAGCAATCTCATGTTCTCAAGAAAGCTGCCCAATAGCTTAAATTCTGGTGCGAGATACTAAAAATCATACCACTTGATGTTGGTCTTTAATGTAGTGGGAGGCTAATTTTTTACTAGCTGTTTTTGATTGAAGTTTGTCCTACTGCAAAGTGGTTTCAACCCCGAATCTACCACTTCTTGGAAAATTTTTAGATATAAAATTTTGATATATCTATGCACATATATACATTTTATATATTTTTGTATACCTATGTATATATATAAAAAAGGTCCATAATCTTTTAATATGTGTGAATGTATATATATGTATATGTGTATATATGTGTGTGTGTCTATGCTTATGTGTTGTGTGTGAGTTGTGTGTGCGGAATAGGCATGTCCACTGAATTTTGATTGTGGGAAAAGAATGTCCAAAACATAAAATTGAGCTGAAATAGGTTGAAAATAAAGGTGAGAATTGGTTGATTTTTACTACAATGAAGCAAAGAGGTATTCTCTTCCAAATGTTTAATGATATAATTTGGACAAAGTTTTAGTGAACTGTCCTTTCTTCTTATTCCTCCTTAGTTTTGTTAATGGATTAAGACAAATAACTGGATCAGACTCTAGAGGGCAGATTGCTGTTCAAGCCCCATCTTGATCATGGGCCAGCCCTAGACTTTGGTCAAGGGCGTCCTTCTCCTCCACTGTCAAATGAGGGGAATGATAAATGATAATTACATCACAGGTCTATTGTGAGGATTAATGATGGGGCTGTGAAGTCCAGTATCTGGTGCATAAAAGGCACTCACTCACTTCAGGGGAAAAAAAAAAAAAAGCTCCATAAAGATATCTCACGCTTTCCTGTATTTAGGTAAAATTAAGAATAATGGGATACTTTCCTCATAGGTATGCTGAAATGTATATCTGCTCGGTCACCTAGTACAACACATAAATATATAAATCAATAAAGCTTTCAAAAATATATCATTTGGGTCTGGAGCAAAGGAAATGACAATTTTTCTTGCTGAATGGTCTTTCACTCAATGTCAAAATCGATCACTTAATCTCGGAAAATCCAGAAAATCCAACAGCTAAAGCTCTCACCTATGCCCTAATTCAGTTCTTTGGGGTCTGTATGGCTCTTTGTGCTACTCTGCCATCTCTTCCACCTGCGTCTTAATAGGTGGTCAAGTCATAGCCAAGTCCCAAAACTTCACTTTGGAATGTTCTAGCCTTTTAGGCTCAAAAAGAAAGTGTTTAGATTTAATGGTTTTATGGCCTATCAAATCCTGTGTGGTAGCCTCTAATTGCATCCAGGGGCAGGAATTTCTTTTAAAATCTTTTTTTCTTTTTTCTTTTTTTTTTTTTTTTGACACTTTACTAAGAATTTGTAATATACTGAGCATTCCTAGAACGCCTTAGGTGGTTTCAATTTCTCTCTATTTGAGGTCCTGGCACTCCCTCATGTGGCGCGTGGACATATAACAGTCAGAAGCAAAGGGATGAATTAGTAACTCAATCTCCTCCTTCCTCTTATTTCTCATGTTTAAATGAAGCAAAGGAGCTAATGTAGTTCCATGGAGGCTGAAATAAAATTTCATTACAGCCACTGTGCATAAAACCAGAGAGATTTCTATGATAATGTCCTAAAAGCCTCTGTGGCATAGTAAGCATTTTGTTAATTTGCTCTGTGAGAAGTCAGAGATGTTTTACTTCTCTTGCAAGATGGAAATTTCACCTAATGAGACTACCTGTTTTATATTACACTAGCATTTATATTTATCATTGATATTTCCTTCACTACTTTAAGTATTTGTAGAAATGATTCTGTAATCATCCCTGAAGCTCATAAGAGGAATAAAACGTAAATCAAAAACCAATCTAATAGGGTTTCAGATGGATGCGCTGTTTATGAGTAGAGGTGCTTATATGGCTCCTTAAATATTATAACAATTGTCAATTATTAATATGTTAACTAAATCATCTACTGCAATAAATCCCTTATTCATAACACAATGCATGACAAACTGCTCTCCACTCAGTGTTTCTTGGTTAGTTTCCTTCCATCTTAAAAGATTTTTAGGAGTTTTAATTTTTGCTTAAAATTCAAGCCCCTTTATTTATGCTCCTGAGTATTGCTCAAGGCTCATATTTCCTAATAAGTTTCATATTCGGTGGCTTAGTCCATCCTCTCAAAATCAAAGGGATAAAACTATAAAAACATAGAATGCAGTTAATATTTGCATAATTAACATATTTGCAAAACATAATTGCAGTTAATATTCTGAGACTATAACATAGAGTTTGCCTTAGGCTTCTTGCTGTAGTTAATGATACTTGGAAATATCAGTCACTGATCAGGATCTTATACACAGCATTGAGAAAGTGATTAATATCCCTGAACAAGGTATTTAACCTCTGCAAGCCTCAGTGTCCACAACCACAGGAATTGGAAAAAGATCCTTAGAGTTTTGGGACTCCTGGATGGCTCAGTCAGTTAAGCGTCTGACTCTTGATTTCAGCTCTGGTCATGATCTTGTGGTCGGTGAGTTTGAGTCCCAAATCGGTCTCTGTGCTGACGGTATGGAGCCTACTTGGGTTCTGCCCTGTCTCTCTGCCCCTCCCCTGCTCACACTCTTTTTCTTTCTCTCAAAATAAATAAATAAACATTTAAAAAAGAAGATCTTTAGAGTTTTACACTCATGTTTTAGGATGGGTAAGACATAGATAAGTTAATAAATGCAAATTGCCTGACATACATGAATTGCCAAATAAATGTTGGCTATCATCATTTTTCACAACAGTTAATTTCTGTGGCATTTATTAAACATCTATTTATGTTTTCAGCAAGAGCCGGAAATATATAGGTCTACTTGCTTTCCTCTATCCCAAGAATGCAGCTATGAGAAATGAAAAGCAATCACATATAAATGCTCACTCCACCGTCCACACTCTCCAGAGCTGGCACAGGAGGAAGAAGGTAGAGGATAAGGGTGGGATTTCAGAAGGACAGTTCTCTACCTTGAATGGTTTCTCTAGTTCATGAAATCTTAAAGAAGGACAGAACCATTCATTTCTAATCTGAAAAAAAATGGTAAAATCATCTTCCTGTTAGGAATTTTCTGGTTTGGGTTTTTGAGTTTTCTCATTGTAGAGATTTTGTCTGCATTCTTGCCTTCACAGCAGAACTCTTTTTTTTAACTGTCTTTTTGAACCCCAACATGCAACACAAGTAGCTCTGTGGTTGGTGACACACCTCACTTCCCCAAGACTCTTGGGAATAATCCCAACCTCTTTGGGACATGATAAGCAAACCACTGATCTTGCTTGAGCAGCTGACTTTATCAGTGACGAAACGTAATCCTCCTAGAGAGTGAAAATGGCCTGCTACAGAAGTGAAACTAGTTAGTGGTGAATTCCACATAAATCAGATGTCCCAGACTGACAGCCCAGGGGACAGTTGTAGCCCGCAAAAGTATTTGCTTTGGCCCACACATTACTGCCCCAAACAGTGTTTTAGAGAATTTTTGATTTATTTGCCAACATTTAAAAACCAGGAGATTACACATAAAAATCAAGGGTTTTGGCTTCTCTTAAAGTTTTTGGAGATTTGGCAGCCCAACATCCTCAATCCCTTGGGACAGTAGTTAGCTAGCACTAAAATGTGGCTGCCCCCCTCTATGGAACCTGCAATCTCAGGTTTGCTGAAGTCTCCACCATCGAGCCTGCATTGTTGTTTTCCTAACTTCATCCCTCTCTGGGTATTTATGTTACCAATCTGACCCTTAAAGTCATTTTTGAGGTCCCTGCATAAAGCTTAAATTAAAAATATCTTTAGCAAAGTAAAAAGAGCAACTTTCATTCCCACTAAAGTGTAAATGGAATATACTTTTATTTAAGTTTTTTTTTTTTAATTTTTATTTATTTTGAGAGAGAGAGAGCAAGCTTGGGAGGCACAGAGAGAGAGGGAGACAGAATCCCAACCAGGCTCCACGCTGTCAGCACAGAGTCCGACGTGGGGCTCAAACTCAAAAATCCTGAGATCATGGCCTGAGCCCAAATGAGGAGTTGGACACTTAACTGACTGAGCCACCCAGGCACCCCGGGAGTATACTTTTCTGAAAGTAAGTTTTTTAATATTTGGAAGACATTTTTGGGACTCTGAGGGGCAAATAAAAAGTGCACCCCATTTTGGGAAGCTTTTCCTAGCATTATTCTCAGGTAATTTTCAAAGGACCCCTAGAAGTAAGAGCTCTTATTCAACTAAGGTTGTCAGATACAGCAAATAAACATATAGGATGACCCAGTTACAAATGACTTGCTGTTTATCTGAAATTCAAATGCAACTGGTTCCCTGCATTTTATTTGGTAACTTTATATTCACTGCCATTTTGAAAACAAAGAAAGAGTAGCTCCATTGGTCACTCTACAACCACAAAGCTGTATAAGAAAATAGAGCTCCATTCTCAGGCCCAGTTATACTGGGGATGTGCTCCACAGTGGTGAAAAGAAAGCCCAAAAGACCCTTTAAGCAAGGTGCTGTGAAGTCTAGAGAGCCAATTGAGAAGGCAAGATTGTGGTACTGTGGCAGCTTTGAGAACTTTCTGGATGTCCATTCTAATTATTCAAGCCTGATCATTCCCTGGGGATTTGAATGGTCCTCACCTTGATTTGCATTCTTCCAGGAGCCAACAATGAGGCAAAGATATGAGTGCAAGTCTTTTATTTGGGAATAATCACAAGGTGAGTTGAAGAATAGGAAAGTGAAAGAAGGAAGGGAAGGCAGTCAAGGAAGGGTGTGTTAATGGGAGGGTAACCCCCAACCCACCCATCTATCAGCTCCTGTTGCCAGAGAAAATACAGGAAAAAAGTTGCAAGTTCTTATAGAAATGATAAGTAACAAGGGGATATAACCTGAACACCAACAGCATCTGCTCCAGGTACATATACTTTCTTTCCTTCCAAGTAACCTATCCATCTCACAACCCAAACATACCAACCAAGGAGTACTCTTGGTTATGGGGGGATCACCATCGTCTTTCAGGGTTAATTTAAGGATACATTTTTATTTTTAATTTTTTACACTTTTTTAAAGTTTATTTGCATATTTCTGAGAAAGAGAGAGCACAAGCAGGGGAGGAGCAGAGAGAGAGAGAGGAAGACACAGAATCTGAAACAGGCTCCAGGCTCTGAGCTGTCAGCGCAGAACCCTACACTGGGCTCAAACTTACCAACCGTGAGATCATGACCTGAGCCATAGGTGGACACTTAACAGACTGAGCTACCTAGGCACCCCCAGGGTTAATTTAAATATTAAATAAATCATCAATCGATAGATGGTAATTGGACCATAGAAAAAAACCTTAGGAATGTCAAAATCCTTACAGGAGATTTCTACTACAAATCTAGATCTAAACTGTGATATCACTGCCCTCACAGCAACCTGATCCAGGGTCTTAGATTCTCAAGGGCATTGTGTGTAACATGTCATTGCCAGTTCCTCTGTGTCCTCAGTGTCACAACATCCTCTTCGTTCTTACTGTTCCACCCTGTCCCAATGTTTATCATGTATCTCACTCCCCTGGGGGGGGGGGCTGCTTTGCATGTGCATAACATGATAAATCAGTTATCTTTAGGGAATTGTAACTGACAGATAAATGGGCTTCTTCTCATGACATTTTATGGGATTTTCTGGAAATTAAAAGCAGAACAGGGAGGTAAGGAGCCACGACTCTTCAGCCAAGCTGTCTAGGTCTGAATCCTGTTTCTACCATTTATGAGTTGTGTGATTCTGGGCAAGTTATTCATCTGCTGCATGCCTCAGTTTCCCAGGTGTAAAATGGGCTTAATATAGTACTATTCTTTGGGCTGCTCTGAGGATGGATTCTTTAATATTTGTTCATCTGTTTTGTTTCTAAAATTCCACATATGAGTGAAATCATATATTTATCTTTCTGACTATTGTTTGTAACTGCTTTTTAAAAAACATGCCACAACATTTTTCCATACCACCACACTCTTTCTCTCATATCACTAAAAAAATTGATTTCATTTTTAATGCACCCTATTTTGTTTTACAACCAATCTCCAAATATGGGGACATTTGGGTTTTTCTTTTTTCTAACTTTTCTCCTATTAAAAATAACAAAGGCAGGAGAATCCATGCAGAGATGTTATTCTTCAAAGTCATAATTATTTCCTTGCAATGCCTAGAAGAGGACTTACAGCATCACATGGAATTCATACTTTAAAATTTTGATAAACAATTGTCAAACAATTTTCTAGAAATATGATTCCACCTTACACTCTTCTTATCAATATTTGAAAACAACCGCATCACACTGTATAACCTGAAAATGGTAATTTGATATTCAGAAAATAAAACATATAGTTATAATTTCTATGCATTTGATAATTGGGGAAATTGAATACTTTTCATATGTTTATTGGCCATTTTTATGTGTCCATTTATGAATCTCCTATTTGTCCTTTTCCACTTATATCTCTTCATCTATTTGGGGTTAGATGTTATTTCATTATTCAAGTATAGGGGCTTTTCACACAGAAATGTCATTAACGCTTTGCAGCCTCATAATTTCAATTTGTTTTGTTTGCCACTTGTTTTATCAATTTTTGTAGAACTTTGACAGCATAGAAGTTTCTGGGTTCTTGTGTTGATTTGTTGGCTTTTGTTTTAATGGTTGTTGCCTATGGCCTTTGAAAGCCATAAGAAAGGAAAGGCCTTTCTTATTCCAACTGTAAATAGACAGATACTGGTTTTCTTCTCCTCCTCCCTTCTCCTTCTCCCTGCCCATATTTCAGGTTTCTCATAGACAAATGGCTGGGTCCTAAGGCCACTTCTCTGTGTGTGGTCCTAGAATTAAAAAAAAAAAAAAAGTTCTAGACTCTAACCTAAGTCTGTCCAGCAAAATCTCACTCTGTCATGCTGATGTCCCTAGCAGAATTCTATGGTAGACATTTCAAGAAGGGAAGTAAATCCATAAGATCGGTAATACTTAGAACTGAAATGCTTTAAAATAGTATTTAGTTCCCGCTCCTTGGGCCTGAATTTCCTGACCTGCTTAGTATCAAAAGAAGTCAGATAGGAGTTTTATAGGAGGTTTTGAAGTTGGTGGGGGGGGGGGGGGTAGATTTATCACTGTACATACCTTTTCAAATGTTCATGGTTGCTAGGGGACTGAAAGTTAATAAATTAGCCCTAAGAAGGAATTTCTTTACATCATATTTGAATTTCTCATCTCTCTCCTAAGGCAGTTAGAAATGCTCTATTGGGAATCTAACCCATTCGTAAAACAGAATCATGGTCCAAAGCCATGGCAGAAAATGCAACCAACCAGGTCACTGCATTTGCTGTTTCCCTGTGAGATTCACATGGTTTGGGGAAGCAGGAAGGGCTTTGAAATAAGGTATCCATGAGGTTGAATCCCATCTCTGCCACTATGTTGCTGTATGACCATGGGTGAGCCAAGTCAATTTCTCAGACCTCCATTTTCTGAAATACGGGTATTAATACACATAATATAACTAAAAGCTATTGAACCACCACTCTGTGCAAGGCACTATTTTAAGTGCTTTGTTTGTGCAAATTCATTTAATCCTGACAGTAACTTGAGGAGGTGGGTACTATTTTTATCCCTTTTTGCAGCTGATAAAACTGAGGCTCAAGTATCTTGCCCAGAGTCATACAGCTAGAAAATAGAGGAGCAGAAGGTGCAAAAACAGGTATATTAATGGCAGAGTCAATGAGCTTAGTTTTTGTGAGTATAAACATATCTAGGGAAGTGCTTGCTTGATGCATACACAGAAAAGAGTCACTAAATGTTAGTGCTCTTCTGTCCTTTTGAATGAGGACTTTCTTCCTACCTCGCACAGTTGCAAGCTCCCCGTCCACGTGAGCCATGCACTGCATGGCAGTAGCCCCAACGCATATTGGCATGCTGACCCTCTGTCCCAAAACAGAAGTCGACAGGTCTATTTCAGCAACATTCCGGAGCATCCGCGGATACAGCTTCCATCTAGAATTTTTAAAAAAGAGTTTCAGAATTTTAAAATCATAACCAAAGCTTTGACATTACATTTTAGTTTAAAAAGAGAAAATATTCTTGTATTTTTCCCACCCAGCAAATAACAAAATTGAAGGAAAAGGGGCAATTTCAATGCTTGTTAAGATAGCATGTTAGCAATAAGATAATAATGAATTTCACAAGCTATCCTTCTTAGTGAGGTGTAGTTAACATATGTAGGATTCACCCACGTGAGTGTCCAGTTTGGGAAGGTTTGTCAAACGCATGCAGTCGTATAAGTGCCAAGACAATCAAGAACAGTTCACCATCTTTAAAAATTTCCCCATTTCCCTTAACAGTGAAACTCTGTCTCCCACCAACCCCCTCACAACCACCGATATTTTTTCTGTCCATATAGTTTTACTTCGCAAGAACATATAAATGGAATCATAAAGTATGTAGCCTCTTGAGTCTGCCTTCTTTCACTTAGCACAGTGCATTTGAGATTCATCCATGTTGCCATGTGCATCTATAATTTGTTCCTTTTGGTTGATGAACAGTATTCTTCTGTACAGAAGTACCACAGTCTGTTTGCCCATTCCCCAGCTAAGAAATATTGGGAACATTTCCAGTTTGAAGCAATTTTATTTTTTTTCTTTTATTTTTTTTTTCAATATATGAAATTTATTGCCAAATTGGTTTCCATACAACACCCAGTGCTCATCCCAAAAGGTGCCCTCCTCAATACCCATCACCCACCCTCCCCTCCCTCCCACCCCCCATCAACCCTCAGTTTGTTCTCAGTTTTTAACAGTCTCATGCTTTAGCTCTCTCCCACTCTAACCTCTTTTTTTTTTTCCTTCCCCTCCCCCATGGGTTTCTGTTAAGTTTCTCAGGATCCACATAAGAGTCAAACCATATGGTATCTGTCTTTCTCTGTATGGCTTATTTCACTTAGCATCACACTCTCCAGTTCCATCCATGTTGCTACAAAAGGCCATATTTCATTCTTTCTCATTGCCACATAGTATTCCATTGTGTATATAAACCACAATTTCTTTATCCATTCATCAGTTGATGGACATTTAGGCTCTTTCCATAATTTGGCTATTGTTGAGAGTGCTGCTATAAACATTGGGGTACAAGTGCCCCTATGCATCAGTACTCTTGTATCCCTTGGGTAAATTCCTAGCAGTGCTATTGCTGGGTCATAGGGTAGGTCTATTTTTAATTTTCTGAGGAACCTCCACACTGCTTTCCAGAGCGGCTGCACCAATTTGCATTCCCACCAACAGTGCAAGAGGGTTCCTGTTTCTCCACATCCTCTCCAGCATCTATAGTCTCCTGATTTGTTCATTTTGGCCACTCTGACTGGCGTGAGGTGATATCTGAGTGTGGTTTTGATTTGTATTTCCCTGATAAGGAGCAACATTGAACATCTTTTCATGTGCCTGTTGGCCATCCGGATGTCTTCTTTAGAGAAGTGTCTATTCATGTTTTCTGCCCATTTCTTCACTGGATTATTTGTTTTTTGGGTGTGGAGTTTGGTGAGCTCTTTATAGATTTTGGATACTAGCCCTTTGTCCGATATGTCATTTGCAAATATCAGTTTGAAGCAATTTTAAATAAAGCTGCTGTAAACATTTATGTAAATGTTTTTGTGTGAACATAGCTTTCATTTCACTTCCTCCAGGTCATTTTGAAGATGGTATACAAAAACATGGATTAGATTATAATTTAAGAAGAGGGGTACCCGAGTGGCTCAGTTGGTTGAGGATCTGACTTTTGATTTTGGCTCAGGTCATGATCCCAAGGTTGTGGGATTGAGCCCTGAGTCAGGCTCCTCACTGAGAGTGGAACCTGCTTAGGATTCACACACACACACACATTCTCTCTCTCTCTCTCTCTCTCTCTCTCTCTCTCTCTCTCTCTCTCCCTCTCTCTCTCCCTCCCCTGCTGCCTCTCTCCCCAACTTGTGCACTTGCTCTCTCTCAAAAAAAATTAAAAATTAAAAAAAAGATATATTATGTACAGTTTGTCCTTTTTGTTTTTTGTTTTTCTTTTCAAATTACAGACAGTAACTTCAGGTAATTACTTTTAAAATTTTAATGTGGTGCAGTGCCTGGGTGCCTCAGTCTGTTAAGCATCTGATGCCGGCTCAGGTCATGATCTCATGGTTGGTGAGTTTGAGACCCAGGTCAGGCTCTGTGCTGACAGCTCAGAGCCTGGAGCCTGCTTTGGATTCTGTGTCTCCTTCTCTATGTGCCCCTCCCCCACTCACACTGTCTCTCTTTCTCTCTCTCTCTCCAAATTAAATAAACATTAAAAAAACTTAAAAAATAAAATTATAATGTGGTTTCCTCAAAATTCTTAAATGGAAGTCAGTATCCACTGAAGTATGGTGATGAGGGAAGATAATTCTTTTTAGTTTAATTGTGCATTTTCTTCTAAAAGGGCATTTGGCAGAAACTGGACTTTTGGCTTGAAGAATTTTTGACTCCTGAACACGATCTTAAATGACTTTTCCTGCAATTCTTTTGTGTTGTAATGAAAACTATCAATAAACCAAGAACCACAAACTTTACTAGTAAAATTTACAGGAGAACAAGTTCTCTTTCCTCTCAGCGAAATTTATATGTCCTATTTGTTCAGGATTATTTTTCTCATTAGTAACTCATTAGAACTGAAGAAAATACAGCCGTCTTTCTAATGAGCACTAAGAAACAAAAATGTGTGTAACACATACATACATACCTAACCAGCCCTCACCTTTTATTACCTATATTTTACTTTGCTTCCAGAGAGAACAAGATTTTTAGTTAATATACTGAAGTGTGATTTAGAAATGTAGTAACCAAAATAAATTGAACCTCCAAGGTCTTAACTGGAGCCTACTTCCTGTAGTGGAAGAAGAAATTCTGCCTTCATGTTGCTTTGGGTCTGTAATCTAACCCTTCCCCACATAATAAAGTAAAAACATCCAGCCCTTGAAAAGCATAATAAAGAAGTTTTACTGTGTGATTTCTCTGCAATTCCTTTGAACATCATAATTGTCATTATTTTCTGTCACACCACATGCTTTGCTGCTGGAAGTCTTTTCTTTTGGACTGACCCTCACAGCATGCTTCTTTGATCTCCATTTTGAAGGGGGAAAGGCAGAAGCCTTGAAGAGAGTTTTTATTACCAATCATCTCTAAGTGTATTATGAGAATGAGAGAAAACGATTTTAATAGCAGCTGTTGGCCTTGGAAGGCATTAATATTTACTTAGAGCTGAGGAAACAATGAAAGCTTTTATGAAGAGCACACACAGAGCTGCTGGGCATCGTGTGTGTGTGTGTGTGTGTGTGTGTGTGTGTGTGTGTGAGAAAGGACATTGTTAAATGTTAATTCCTATGTAGAAGGCAAGGCTCAACCCTTCTATCTCCAGACAGTAGCTTTATTTATGCTTGTCCACGTGGTGGCGCAGTCCCTTTAATAACTGTGTTCTTGGCTTTCCCACACACATTGTTTTCTGTTCTGACGGTGACATTACGGAGACTCACCAACCAATGCACAAAATGCAAGTTTCAGGCAAAATTATATAAGATCAATGGAGTGGGAAGTGTATGTTCTCTAAAAAGTTTTCCATTTTTTGATATTTTCCAAAGAACAATTACAACTAACCTTGTCAAGTAGTTCCAATAGCTTTCCGAGTCCCACCTGACTCCACCCCCAATAGAAGTGATTTTTTTTTTCACAGTCTTACATCAAATAGTAGCTGAATATAACCTTGGACTGTGCTCTTGTGAGACCTCCACTTTGGAAAAAGGATATGAAGATGGACAAAACAATTGAACCAATCAAATAATAAACCTCTTTCGAAGGATGGAAAATAAGATGACCGAGTAAAGGAAGTAGGGGGTAAAGGTGGGGATCTTTTCACAGAACTTTTGACCCACACTTCACATCCAACAAAAGCCTCACATTTAATTTACAAAAAAATCTGGTGATATACACACTCCCCAAGATGGGATACTGTATTTGAAGGAAGACACTTACCACCCAGCTGTAAAGCCAAGTGCTGTTACTGAATCCCATCAACTGAACACAGTGAATTAATGTTTCATAAGTCCTGTAAGATGATTATACTGCAGTCCAATTTCTTCACATTAATTGTTTACTCTAAACTATTTAAAGCAAATAAAATGTATGTAAATACGTATACAAAACAGCACAATTTTTGTAATCTTATTTTTAAAACATTTTTTAAGTTTTTTATAGAGAGACAGAGAGAGAGGGAGAGCAGGGGAGGGGCAAAGAGAGAGGATCCCTAGCAGGCTCTTCACAGTCGGCACAGAGCCCAACTTGGGGCTCAAACTCTCGAACATTGAGATCATGACCCAACCCGAAATTGAGAGTCCGACGCTTATCCGACTGAGCCACCCTGGCGCCCCTGTAATCTTATTTTTTACCCTTAATTCTTAATATTGTGACATCTTTAAAACATTTAATTGGATCACTATCAACCTGTGAGGCACTGCAATAAAGGAATAATGACATCACTTTATCACCTGTTATCTAAAAGAAAATCACCCCATTTTCAGTGTCAGTAAGTGACACAACAGAAAAGAAAGGAGCTTCATTTTCTAACTTCATCAGGACTTCTAGACACCCAAATTATAGAATTAAGTTTCCACTAGTGATGATTTCACCAGAAGCCACAAAGTGCAGACCATGGTTGAGAAGGATACACTGAGTTAATGTGTAAGAGAAACAACATACTGTGTGTGTGTGTGTGTGTGTGTGTGTGTGTGTGTGTGTGTGTGTTTAAGTTAACTCCAATCAGGTCATGATGATTCCAATCATGCAAAATGTTGCAAGCTAACACCTACTGTTCTCGAAATGTTTACAATAGGTAACTTTGTTCTTCAGTATGGTTCCATCTATTTGACTTCATGTGTCTTTTTGTATTTTATTTTATTTTATCAGTTTTTAGCCATGATAACATTAGAGTCGCAAGTCTTACCCCAGAAACGTTTACAAGCAACTGCTAGGTCACATAAGTGAGCCATATCCCCAAAACTCCAAAATGTGATTGTCAGAGCTGAGCACAGAGAGATAACAGCTGTCACTGTGAATGACCTTTTGTTGTGCTTGTGGGAGGGAAAGTGTACACATTTCATAAATGTCTTTAAAATGCCCTGACACTGTGTCACAACAGGTTATCTGAGGTTTGGTTGTTTTGCAGTCTTCATTTGAATCAGAATGAGAGAGTTCAGATTGATTTCCTTCATCCCGTCAACCCAAAGCCACCACAACTCTGGCAGAAAATCTATTCTTAGTTCCATGTGATCAGCTCAATGATACAAGGTGAGGAATGAAGGGTCACCCAGAAAGTTACACAAGAAAAGAGGAATTGAGGTGTTAGATAAGCAATGGCCGCTAACGTTTGTTGCAATATAAAAACTCTTCAAATGGTTGATCATAAAATAGCATCAGCCAACCTCCAGAGAAAGTTGATTAGTCCATGTTTTTTTCCTTTTCAAGCTGAACAAAAAGGAAAGATCAAGGTTCATGGAAAGGATTGCATTGCAAACACTTTCTCATTATCTGTGCTCTGTCCTGAAGTTACTGAGTACATGCACAGGGTGGGAATACTTACTGGAGTACCATGAAACCCACACAAGCATGAGGCACTCTTCCAGTCCACAACTTGGAAGTCAACAATGCCTTCTATGTCTGACAAAGTTTCCAGAATTTCTAGGGTTGCAGAGGTGCCTGTATGTGCTGCACCCCTTTGCTCTCTCTTTAAGGCCTCTACTTGGCCAGTTGTTCGGGGTACATTTTGCATCAATTCAACCCACCAGCATTATGGAAGTCAAAGGTCAATGTGCATCCATTGGAATGTAAGCACCTATGAACAGGAGCTTTGTCTGGCTCATTGCTCTATCCTCAGCATGTAGTATAGAACCTAGCCTATAGAGATTCCTAATAAGCATGAGTCCATTAATTAAGTAGCATGAGCGGAAGGGTGTTAAAGGGGGTTTGAGGAAATAGATGGTCACCTGAGCATTATGACATAAGAAATGCAAGGAGACACCAACTCCATACACCTGTCAAGGGCCTGAAATTTCCTTGGTTAAAATAACCTTTTTGGGTTAAAGTGTTGTTTTCAGGAAATTACAAGGAGGTAAGCCGTATTACCCGGTGAACGGAGCTGCTATTGGGCCCAGGAAGGGACATCTTCCAGGAACAGAAAAGTTTGGAGAGACCCAGAATGTTAAATGACTGAAAAAGATCATACAGAATTTTAAGCCCCTCCACTCTTAGCCAAATTTTCCCTTTCTGTGGCTCTTCCAGCATTGGTGGAGCTCATGTGGGTTCCAGGGAAGGACTGAGACAAAGTCAAGGCTTAGAGAAGTTTGGGGGAGGCCCCATCCTTCACCTCATTCTCAGACTCCCGAGAGTACATCGGTGCTGTTTGCCAGGGACCACCTTGGTTAGAATCATCTCATTTTTCCTAATTTACACATAGAAAAGTGATTTTTGAGAGATTTTCCTCTAGACAGAAGAAGCCAAGCAGGAAAGCAGATTCTTTCTTCTGGATATTTTCCACCCTTTTTCTTTAATTTATCACCATCAATGAACACCCACAATATTCACTAGCTTTACTAAAGGCTATAATGTAAGATGGGTGAGCCTGAGAGAGTATAGTGTATGGGGGGTTCTCCTCCTCTACTCCAGCAAATAAACCGTTTTGTAACTGCTGAGAGAAAAACACTCCTTTAAAGTTATTTTGTTTATTGTTTTTATTACAAACAGAAAACATAAACCGTGACACCTACCATCTTGTGCTTTGAAATATGAAAGGCAAGGGAAAACTAATTTGGAAACAGAGGTAGGTGAAGCACTTTGGATGATGGATGAAACAGCAACGTTGAAAGATTAATGTTATATAGACAAATTGAAATCTAAAGTGAAAGTTGAGACAACAATAATCAAAATGAATGATAAGGGAAAGCCAGCAGGATGGGAACATTTGAGGCAAAACCTGATCTGGTTTAACCAGATAAGATGGCTATCTTGAACCTAGTGCTAACCACTTCCTACACCATGCTCATAGACCCTCACTGTCCAACTCAGAGAAAAAGAAAATAGAGTCTTTAGAATGCATCACTATTTCTATACGTAGTCAAATTAATTATCCACATAATTCCATGTGAGGACAATTAGGGTTGGCTTTTTCAGTCAATGGTTTGAGATTCCCAGGCTTGGGATATTTTTAAACAGTTTGATAGCCCAAAATTTCTCACAGGCACAAGAATTGTTCCCTCTCTACTAAGCATCTATCTAGACAGATAATTTCACATCATCAACATTAAAACCTGAGGTCTTATTTTGGTAGAATGTCTTCGTGTAATTACAAAAAACATGATTTAAAAATAAATAAATTTTCTTACCTGGAAAATGCTGCAACATTATCAGCCAATGTTTCTTGATCATTTGCCCCAGACCTGTAATAGTCATATACAGACTTCTGAAGTACTGATTTAGCATGTTGTTCATAATCACTGATACAAACTAACCGGGTAAACATTTTCACAGTTTATTCCAAACCCAAGATTTGGGATTTTTTTTCCTGCATAGCATTCTATATCTTGATAATTTCACTATCTGTTAATTATTAATAGACTTTTTCCAAAGTTCAGATTTATTTCTCTGTTGCTTACATTAAGTGAGCAAATATGTGCTTAGATTTTGCAATTTCATGTAACAGCTGTCTGCCAAAGAACAACCACATCTAAGCCATGAGGAGGGCGTGGGGAGGAGCAGAAGGGGATTAACTGTTATATCAAAACTGAAGGATCTAGAGAAGTACTTGCATGACCCCTCTTGGCTCAGTTCTAACTAAGGCTGCTTCTTTCACACAATATGTATGTTTGCACTTTGCTTGGAACCTAGAATGGGCTGCTGGCTCAGTTTTCTTCCACATTTGGACCATGAACATATCATGTGACAAAGAGCTTATAGAATGGAGGATCTGTAAAAATAGGGTCTCTATGTAATACGATTTCAGCTGATTACAAAAATTTGACTTTAGCAAGGAACAGTAAGCCCACATTTAACAGCTGATTCTTTAATGTTTATTTATTTCTTTTGAGAGAGAAAGAGTATGCACGTGTGAGTGGGGGAGGGGCAGAGAGAGAGAGAGACAGAGAGAGAGAGAGAGAGAGGGAGGGAGAGAGAGAATCCCAAACAGGCTCCACACTGTCAGCACAGAGCCCAACAGGGGGCTCCATCCCATGAACGTTGAGATCACCCTTGAGATTACAACCGAGCTGAAATCAAAAGCTGGATGCTCAATAAACTGAGCCATCAGGCACTCCTACAGCTAATTTTAAAGAGTCTTGTCTCACTCTGGGGAATATGTAGAGAGGTGCCATTCTAAAGACCTTGTGGTCTCCATCTAAAATTTCACTCAATCATGGAATACTTGGGGGAAGATTTGAATTAGAAAAAATGGCTTTGACATCAGTCAGACCTGGGTTTCAGTCCAGGAGTCTCCACTTTAAGCTGCTCACCAGCCATTCAGCAGCTGCATTCCAACTGCCTGTCTCTGCACAAGAATGTTCTCTTCGACTTGGACCCTACTTTTCTATCCACTTGTCATACCACAGTGCTATGGAGTCAATGCTCCAAGGGACAGCCCTCCACCAAGTCTTCAATCAAAGACTCAAGGGAGCTGGTACATAAATACCCATAAATATCCCTCCTTGGTGTGTATTCTCTGTTGCAGCCTTCAGTTGCCCACAGTATGAGTTGGTTGCTAAACCACCCTGTGGGCTCACTTTCCTACCCCTTAATTTAATTAAAAGCTTTAAGCTGTCAGGATTGGGCATTGAATTGAACATAGGTTCATTCCCAAAGTACTTTTTGCATCAGTGTGGCAATAGGTAAAATGACATTAAAATTGTTATTGGAACGGGATGCCTGGGTGGCTCAGTTGGTTAAGCATCTGTCTTTGGCCTAGGTCATGATCTTGCTGTTCCCAAATTGGAACCTTGTGTTGGGCTCTGTGCTGACAGCTCAGAGCCTGGAGCCTGTTTCAGATTCTGTGTTTCCCTCTCTCTCTCTATCCCTCCCCTCTTATGCTCTGTCTCTCTCTCTCAAAAATAAACATTAAAAAAATTTTTAATTGCTATTGGAATGTAAACATCTGTTAATATGATAAGAGTCCTACAAAACATAACTCAATTTTATAGTTACTGAAGTTACTGAGAAAGTTGACTAAGGAATCTTAATTCTGCTAAGAATTAATTCAAAATTTGCAGATTAAAACACATTTTCATTACAATTTTAATAATTGTTAAAACTGTAAGCACCTTGCTTTTTTTTTTTTTTTTTTTTTTTGCATCTCTCATCCCTGAAATGCAGCCAGATCAACACTAAACCATCTTGCACACCTAGGAAACTGATTTGAGGATTAACACAACAATCTGCACAACCTGAACCATAGAACTCGGCAGGTATGCAGTGGGGAGAGGTGAACTGGGGGAAAGAGAAGCCACAGAGGGCAGGGAGCTGTTTTTGCTTGCAGAAAGAGAACAGAGACAGGGTGGGGGGTGGGGGAGAGTATGGGAAAAGCAACCCCCAACCCAAAGCAGCTGGAGAGAAAGTGGAAAAGTGGAAACAGCTACAAGGACTGAACAAAAAAAGGGAGAAAAGAGAAAGTGGAGGGTTTAAATTCCATTAAGACTCTATAAACAGGGGGAGTGCAGAGCCTGAAAGTCCATAGCTCATACCTGGTGGTGCTCTGGTGGGAAGGGTGAATCCACAGGAGGAGAGAATGAGGTCCAAGTGGTCCTTGGGCCATATGGGGAGAGGCAGTTCCCCTGCTGGGAGGACATTTGGTAGAGGCTGTGTGGCCACCCCACAATCATAGGTTCCAGCACACCCCAGGGAACAACCATATTCGCTGGTGTTGGAACAAGGATGTCAAGGGTGATAGGTGGCACCAGATGTGTGCTGTGATTTTCCATAAACCCTGAAACACTGCTTGGTAGCTGGGTAATGCCATTTTCACCCCTCCGGAGCATGCGCATACTTGCCTACAAGTGCCCCAGCAATCCACCCCAGTAAGCTAAGCAGCACCATCTAGTGGAGAATGGAACCATTGCACTAAACCCCACCCAACTGGGCCTACAATGCTCTTGACAAAGTCTCTCCACCTGCTTAGTTTATGGACTATAAAGTGCTTCATAGCTTGACATCTATGGGAAAACAGATGTAATTTCAATCGTACTTCATTCTGTTCACTGGTCCTTTTATTCAATTTTTTTTCTTTTTCTTTTCTTATTCTTGAATACAGAAAGTGAAAAATCTATTATCTTCCATTTTTATTAAAAAGATTTTTCCTTAATTTTGTTCTACTACATTTTTTACTTTATTGTAAATTTTTAAAATTATATTTTACTTTCATCATTTCATTTTATTCTATTTTTTCAAATTTTCAAACATTTTCCTTTTTTCCCTTTTTTCTTTTATCTTTTATTTCCTTTCTTATCTTTCCCTTTTTTCTCTAATCTATCAAGCTTCTTTCAACAACCAGACCGAAACACACCTAGGATCTGGTACCCTTTATTTGATTTCTTTGTGTTGTTTTTAATTTTTTTACCTTATTAATTCCTTTTATTCCTCCAAAATGATGAAATGAAAGAATTCACCTCAAAAGAAAGAACAGGAGGAAATGACAGCCAGGGATGTAATCAACACAGATATAAGCAGATGTCTGAACTGGAATTTAGAATCACTATAAAAAGAATACTAGCTGGGATTGAAAATATATTAAAATCCCTTTCTGCACAGATGAAAGAAGTAAAAGCTAGTCAGGATGAAATAAAAATTGCTATAACTGAGCTGCAATCTCGAATGCATGCCACAGTGGCAAGGATGGATAAGGCACAGCAGCAAAACAGCAATATAGAGGACAAACTTATGGAGAATAATGAAGCAGAAAAGAAGAGGGAGACTAAGGCAAAGAGATGAAATAAAAATTAGAGCACTCAGTGACTCATTAAAAAGGAACAACATCAGAATCATAGGGGTCCCAGAAGATGAAGAGAGAGAAAAAATGGTAGAAAATTTATGTGACCAAATCATAGTAGAAAACTTTCCTAATCTGGGGAAACACACAGACATCAAAATCCAGGCAGCACAAATGATTCCCATTAGATTCAACTAAAACTGACCATTAATAAGGCATATCATAGTCAAAATCACAAAATACTCAGGCAAGGAAAGAATCATGAATGCAGCAAGGGGAAAGAAGTCCTTAACCTACAAGGGAAGATAAATCAGGTTTGAAGTAGACTTATCCACAGAAACTTGGCAGGTCAGAAAGGAATGGCAGGATATATTCAATGTGCTGAATCAGAAAAATATGCTGCCCAGAATTCTTTATCCAGCAAAGCTGTTATTTAAAATGGAAGGAGAGATAAAGTTTCCCAGACAAACAAAAATTAAAGGAGTTTGTGACCACTAAACCAGTCCTGCAAGAAATTTTAAGAGGGACTCTCTGAGGGGAGAAAAGATGAAAAAAAAAACAAAAACAAAAACCAAAAAAACCCCCCAAACCCCCCAAAACCCCCAAAATCCAAAAGCATCAAAGACTAGAAAGGACGAAAAAACACTACCAGAAACTCCAATTCTACAGGTGACATAATGGCAATATATTCATAACTTTCAGTACCCACTCTAAATATCAATGGGCTGAACACTCCAATAAAAAGACATAGGGTAACAGAATGGATAAGAAAACAAGATGCCTCTATATGCTGTTTACAAGAGACCCATTTTAGACCTGAAGTCACCTTCAGATTGAAAATAATGGGATGGAGAACCATCTATCATGTTAATAGTCACAAAAGAAAGCCAGAGTAGCCATATTTATATCAGACAATCTAGATTTTAAAATAAAGACTGTAACAAGAGATGAAGAAGGGCATTATATCATAATTAAGGGGTCTATCCACCAAGAAGACCTAGCAATTGTAAACATTTATGCTCTAAACATGAAAGCACCCAAATATATAAATTAATTAACCACAAACATAAAGAAACTCATTGATAATAATACCATAATAGTAGGGGATTTCAACACCCCACTTACAACAATGGACAGATCATCTAAACAGAAAATCAACAAGGAAACAACGGTGTTGAATGACACACTGGACTGGAGGTACTTAACAGATATATTCATAACATTTCATCCTAAATCAGCAGAATACACATTCTTCTCCAGTGCACATGGAACGTTCTCCAGAATAGATCACATACTGGGACACAAATCAGCCCTCAACAAGTACAAAAAGATCGTGATCATACTGTGCATATTTTGAGACCACAACGCTATGAAACTCGAAATCAACCACAAGAAAAAATTTGGAAAGATAACAAATACTTGGAGACTAAAGAACATCCTACTAAAGAATGAATAGGCTAACCAAGAAATTAAAGAGGAAATTAAAAAGTACATGAAAGCCAATGAAAATGATAACACCACAGCCCAAAATCTGTGGGATGCAGCAAAGGCGGTCATAAGAGGAAAGTATATAGCAATCCAGGCCTTCCTAAAAAAGGAAGAAAGGTCTCAGATACACAACCTAACCTTATACCTCAAAGAGCGGGAAAAAGAACAGCAAATAAAACCCCATACAAGCAGAAGATAGGAAATAATAAAGATTAGAGCAGAAATCCATGCTATCAAAACCAAAAAAACCAGTAGAACACATCAATGAATCCAGGAGCTGGTCCTTTGAAAGAATTAACAAAATTGATAAACCCCTAGCCAAGTTGATCAAAAAGAAAAAGGTAAGGACCCAAATAAATAAAATCAAGAATGAAAGAGGAGAGATCACAACCAACACAGCAGAAATACAAACAATAATACGAGAATATTATGAGCAATTATATACCGATAAAATGGGCAATCTGGAAGAAATGGACAAATTCCTAGAAACATATAAACTACCAAAACTGAAACAGGAAGAAATAGAAAATTTGAACAGACCCATAACCAGTAAGGAAATAGAATTAGTAATCAAAAATCTACCAAAAAACAAGAGTCGAGGGCTGGATGGCTTTCCAGGGGAATTCTACCAAACATTTAAGGAAGAGTTAACACCTATTTTCTTGAAGTTGTTCCAAAAAATAGAAATGGAAGGAAAACTACCAAACTCTTTCTATGAAGCCAGCATTACCTTGGTTCCAAAACCAGACAAAGACTCCACTAAAAAGGAGAACTATAGACCAATTTCCCTGATGAACATGGTTGCAAAAATCCTCAACAAGGTACTAGCCAAGTGGATCCAACAATACATTAAAAGAATTATTCACCACAACCAAGTGGGATTTATACCTGGGATGCAGGGCTAATTCAATGTCCGCAAAACAATTAATGTGATACATCACATCAATAAAAGAAAGGACAAGAACCACGTGATCCTCTCAAAAGATGCAAAGAAAGCATTTGACAAAATATAGCATCCTTTATTGATAAAAACCCTCAAGAAAGTAGGAATAGAAGGATCATACCTCAAGATCGTAAAAGCCACATATGAAAGACCCACTGCTAATATCATCCTCAATGGGAAAAAAACTTTCCCCCTAAGGTCAGAAACATGACAGAGATGTCAACTCTCACCACTGTTATTCAACATAGTATTGGAAGTCTTAGCCTCAGCAATCAGACAACACAAAGGAATAAAAGGCATCCAAATCAGCCAGGAGGAAGTCAAATTTTCAGTCTTTGCAGATGACATGATGCTCAGAAAACCCAAAAGATTCCACAAATAACTGCTAGAACTGATCCATGAATTCAGCAAAGTTGCAGGATACAAAATCAATGCACAGACATTGGTTGCATTCCTATACAGCAATAACGAAGCAACAGAAAGAAAAATCAGGGAATCGATCCCATTTATAACTGCACCAAAAACCTTAAAATACCTAGGAATAAATATAACCAAAGAGGTGAAAAATATATACAATGAAATCTATAGAAAACTTATGAAAGAAATAGAAGAAGACACAAAAAAATGGAAAAATATTCCATGCTCCTGGATTTGAAGAACATTGCTAAATGTCAATACTACCCAAAGCAATCTACATATGCAATGCAATCCCTATAAAAATAACACCAGCATTCTTCACAGAGTAGAACAAACAAATCTAAAATGTGTTTGGAACCAGAAAAGACCCTGAATAGCCAAAGCAATCTTGAAAAAGAAAACCAAAGCTGGAGGCATCACACTCCCAGACTTCAAGACATCTCACAAAGCTGTAATCATCAAGACAGTATGGTACTGGCACAAAAACAGACACTCAGATCAATGGAACAGAATAGAGAAATTAGAAATGGACCCACAAATGTACAGCCAACTAATCTTTGACAAAGCAGGAAAGAATATCCAATGGAATAAAGACAGTCTCTTCAGCAAATGGTGCTGGGAAAACTGGACAGAAACATGCAGAAAAATGAATCTGGACCAATTTCTTACACCATACACAAAAATAAACTCAAAATGGATGAAAGACCTAAATGTAAGACAGGAAGCCATCAAAATCCTGGAGGAGAAAGCAGGCAAATACCCCTTTGACCTTAGCTGCAGCAACTTCTTACTCAACATGTCTCCAGAGGCAAGGGAAACAAAAGCAAAAATAAACTATTTGGACCTCATCAAAATAAAAACTTCTGCACAGCGAAGGAAACAATCAGCAAATCTAAAAGGCAACTGATGGAATGGGAGAAGATATTTGCAAACGACATATCAGATAAAGGGTTAGTATCCAAAATCTATAAAGAACTTATCAAACTCAACAACCAAAAAACAAATAATCTAGTGAATAAATGGGCAAAAGACATGAATAGACACTTCTCCAAAGAAGACATCCAGATGGACAACCAACACATGAAAAAATGCTCAACATCACTCATCATTAGGGAAATAAAAATCAAAACAACAATGAAATACCACCTCACAGCTTCCAGGATGGCTAAAATGAACAACTCAGGCAACAATAGATGTTGGTGAGGATGTGGAGAAAGAGGATCTCTTTTGCATTGCTTGTGGGAATGCAAATTGGTGCAGCCTTCTGGAAAACAGTATGGAGGTTCCTCAAAAAATTAAAAATAGACCTACACTATGACCCAACAATTACATCACCAGGTATTTATCAAAGGGATACAAGTGTGCTGTTTTGATAGGGCACATGCACCCCGATGTTTATAGCAGCACTATCAACAATAACCAAAGGATGGAAAGAGCCCAAATGTCCATTGATGGATGAATGGATAATATGTTATATATATATATATATATATATATATATATATATATATAGATAGATATATACACACATACATATACACACACAATGGAGTATACTCAGCAATCAAAAAGATTGCATCTTGCCATTTACAACTATGCGGATCGAACTAGAGGGTACTATGCTAAGCGAAATTAGTCAGAGAAAGACAAATATCATATGACTTCACTCACATGAGGAATTTAAGATACAAAACAGATGAACATAAGGGAAAGGAAGCAAAAATAATATAAAAACAGGGAGGGGAACAAAACATAAAAGACTCTTAAACATAGAGAACACCTTATGAAGATAAAAAGTTTCTGCACAGCAAAGGAAACAACCAACAAAACTAAAAGGCAACCAACGGAATGGGAAAAGATATTTGCAAATGACATATTGGACAAAGGGCTAGTATCCAAAATCTATAAAGAGCTCACCAAACTCCACACCCAAAAAACAAATAATCCAGTGAAGAAATGGGCAGAAAACATGAATAGACACTTCTTTAAAGAAGACATCCAGATGGCCAACAGGCACATGAAAAGATGCTCAATGTCGCTCCTCATCAGGGAAATACAAATCAAAACCACACTCAGATATCACCTCACGCCAGTCAGAGTGGCCAAAATGAACAAATCAGGAGACTATAGATGCTGGAGAGGATGTGGAGAAACAGGAACCCTCTTGCACTGTTGGTGGGAATGCAAATTGGTGCAGCCACTCTGGAAAACAGTGTGGAGGTTCCTCAAAAAATTAAAAATAGACCTACCCTATGACTTAGCAATAGCACTGCTAGGAATTTACCCAAGGGATACAAGAGTACTGATGCATAGGGGCACTTGTACCCCAATGTTTATAGCAGCACTCTCAACAATAGCCAAATTATGGAAAGAGCCTAAATGTCCATCAACTGATGAATGGATAAAGAAATTGTGGTTTATGTACACAATGGAGTACTACGTGGCAATGAGAAAGAATGAAATATGGCCTTTTGTAGCAACATGGATGGAACTGGAGAGTGTGATGCTAAGTGAAATAAGCCATACAGAGAAAGACAGATACCATATGTTTTCACTCTTATGTGGATCCTGAGAAACTTAACAGAAACCCATGGGGGAGGGGAAGGAAAAAAAAAAAAAGAGGTTAGAGTGGGAGAGAGCCAAAGCATAAGAGACTGTTAAAAACTGAGAACAAACTGAGGGTTGATGGGGGGTGGGAGGGAGGGGAGGGTGGTGATGGGTATTGAGGAGGGCACCTTTTGGGATGAGCACTGGGTGTTGTATGGAAACCAATTTGACAATAAACTTCATATATTGAAAAAAAACATAGAAAACAAACAGAGGGTTGCTGGAGGGGTTGTGGGAGGGAGGATGGTCTAAATGGGTAAGGGGTATTAAGGAATATACTCCTAAAATCATTGTTGCACCGTATGCTAACTAACTTGGATGTAAATTAAACAATAAATAAATTAAAGAGTAAAACTGTAAGCACCTTGCAACTAATGTAATTTTGGCGCATAGGCAACTTAATATTCTAGAGTGAACCTTAAGCAGACCAAGTTCTGGTGAAACTAAGGAAGAGAAGGCCTGGTCCTTCTCAAAGTGTAGCCCTGAACCAGCAGGACCAACAGTGTTAGCCTCCCCCTGGGAACTTGTTAGAAATGCAAATTCTCAGAGTGCCTGCATGGCTCAGTCAGTCAGCTCAGTCAGCTTCTGACTCTCGGTTTTGGCTCAGGTCATGATCTCATGGTTGGTGGGATGGAGTCCCACATTTGGCTCTGTGCTGACAGTATGGAGCCTACTTGGCGTTCTCTCTCTCCCTCTCTCTCTCTCTGCCCCTCCCCTGCTTGCACTCTCTCTCTCCCTGTCTCTCAATAAATAAATACACAAACATAAAAAAAGAAATGCAAATTCTCAGGCCCCATTCCAGTCCTGCTGAATCAGAAATTCTATAGCTATTGTTCCTTAACAAGCCTTCCAAGTGATTCTTAGGAATAATATTGTTTGATAACCACCACTTTGGCAAGATGGAGAGTAAAGGAAGATTTTTTTTTTTAGGGTTGAAAAAAATCTACTCTCATCTTGTACAATGGCAGGCCAACAGCTCATTTTGGAGAACCATCTTCATGAATAAATTAAAATATAGTCCTCATGTTGCTTAATTAATCTCTTGGGGGAAAGAAGCAGTTGGAGCTTAGAAAGCTTTTCTTAATTTGTGATAATTGCATTGTTTAAATACCTCACATTCTTTTGGAGACACGCACTCCTCTCTAGGCCTCTGTGCAGTGAGATGCTGAGAGTGGAAGGTGACCAAACAAGTTCAGGCCTTGTTCAAGCTTCTACAGGCTGCACTTGCCCACATGACACCTCCCTCCTCAGCCCCCAGTCTGGGATCAGAACTGTAAATTGCAGCTTGATGGCACCTGCTGGATTTGAGCACTCTCCTTCACAGTGGCCAAAGAATAGAGATTTTTTTTCTTATACTATACTAGACTCAATGAAATCTTAATTCACTTCCAGCCCTTCCTAATGCTCCAATAAAATGTTCAGCAGAATAATGCCTCACCATCTCCACAACACTTAGATACTTTCCGACCCATGGGGAACTGTTCTGTCTTCATCTCAAGGACAGTTCGAGCCTGAACTGGTAGAGAACTCCATATCCTTACCTTGGTCTTCCCTCTCATTTGCCTTAAGGTGTCATTTACACTATTGCTTGGAAAATATCTTATTTCCTGTTTTTATCCCTTTTAGAGGCTTTTCATCTTCAATGAGGTGTAGGGTTGGTGGAATCTCAGTCTCTCCCCTTTCTCTAGGCACTAGGAGGGGCTGTGTTTACAGTGTCCTAGGCACCAATGCCAGCAAGACGCCAACCTATCAAGGCAGCTGGAGAGAGTGCTTCTCACAAGGGTAAAAGTTATTTCATGGTGGTGGTACTTTGCATTCTCCTGCTTACTAATGAGTTTGATAATATTTTATGAGCTCATTTATTGACCTTTTATTTTCCCACTTTGTGAAATGCTTGCTTGTGTCTTTGGCAATTTTTTATATTAGATTTGTTATTGTGACCGAGTGACAGAATTTCTTTATAAAATTTGGAGACAGATCCTTTGTAAGTATACATATAGAAGTACATTGTTACTAAGCTCTTGACTTTTTTCACACAGGAAAAATGTTAATGTCAGCCTCAAAGCTGTGTGATAGCATGTGGTTAGATATTCTCCATTCCTTTTCTTTTTCTTCTTTACTCTCTCTCCACACCTTTCCTCTCTTCTCTTTCTCTGTGTCACCTTTTACTTAGTTTCCTTTGTCATTGTCTCCTTTCTCCTCCTCCTCCCCTCCCCCCTTCCTCTCCCTCCCATTCTCCCTCTCCTCTTTCTCTTCCTCCTCTTCTTCCTCCTTCTCCTCCTTCTCTTATTATCCGTCTTTATTTTTCCCGCCTTGTTTAATTAGAGCCAAGTCCTAGACAGGCAAGTTGCCTTGAGCTAGGTGGATTTTTTTTTTCTGGTTCACCCACTAAATGTGTTGCCCTTTGAGGTCCTGGCTTTAAGCTGGGATGAAAGGGTATGCAATCATTACAAACTTCTGGAAAGATTCCCTCTTTCATGCTGTGCAGTAGGGCTGACTTTGTAAGCAGTCACCTACGGGTGTTCTGAAAATGGAGATGAGGGGTGTGAAGAGTTTACTTGCATTTCTCCCCTGCCCCATCCACATTTAAAGCGGTATGGTTTGTCCTCTGTTTCCCAGTGTCCATGAGGCCCTTAAAATAGAGATCCAATACTGGGATCAACACATACCCTTGGGGGACAAGTCTCTATGCTTTCTTCTCTGGGCTCTTGCTCTCACCCAATTTTTAGTCAGTTTATTCCTTACTATTTTATGAACATTTTAATGCATTTAGAAATATGTGTTATATTTAAAATGGCTATAAATTATCTTCAGCAGGATAATTGTATTGACATGTTTTAGATCACTCAGTACGAATGTGGGTGACAACTCACTTGACTACTAACTGATAGTCATGAATTATTAATTTCAGTTTTGTTTTTCCTAATTTCCCAGGTCTAGGATGTGTAAACAGATCATTTTCCTCTGGGTCTCTCCTTGCAGGAAGGGATGTCGCCCATACTCATGCCCATCACCACTATCTTCACTGAGGGGGTGGGCTGTTTAGTTCCTTTCTTCATACAGGAATCTCCATGGCTTTGTCTCCTCACCCCACACACGCAGACTCTCAGTGGACAGGGTTTCACAGATGTCCTTTGGACAACCCTCAGGTTCAGTGTCATTTACCAGTCTGTTGGGCTTTTGCTTAGCTTTAAGTTTTTTATTTTGTGTTTTTTTGGATATGTTTATTCATTTACTTATTTGGCGTCTTGAGAATATATGTTACCTTTTTGCCATTTCAGCAACACATTGTAAAATATGCTTTCAATATTTTTTTCACATCTGTAGGTGTTTTGTGAAAGACTTTTTTTAGTAAACCTAATGCACAGTATTTTCAAAAAGCTGGAGTCTGTGTTTTTTTCTTTAATTATGAATCTTTTATTGCACAAAAATTTAAATTTTATAATGTAATCAAATTTTTCATTAGTTGTGGGCTCTTTTGTCTTATTTAGAAAGCTCTCTAAGGGTCATAAAAGCATTTTCCTGTATTTTCTTCCATCTGGAACTGATCTTTGTGCATTGAAGCTGTCATTACTACTCTTTGGCAAATAGGTCTCTTTGTCTCCTAAGCCCATCTTGGGATTGCATGTCCTGAATTGCTTGTGGTACAGTTGGGCCATAAGATCTGTTCTGGCCAGGGAATCACAGGTGGAAGTATAGTTTGTCAACTGAGAATTTAATTGCCAACTGAGACCATCTGGGGCTACCTTTTCCTCTGCCACAATAACTACTAATATTCCAAATAGTGGCTGTTTCATCAGACTGAGTTTCCAAATATGAATATCATAGAACATAACCTCTAGCCAGACCAAAATGGCTATGTAGTGTGAGCAAGAATGAACTTCTGTTGTTTTAAGACCCTGAAATTTTGAATTTTTATTGTTGCAGTAGAATCCAACACACTCTGACAAACTTAAAACATAGTATTAGAAAAGGAGTAACAAAAAAAGGAAAAATGTTAAGTATTTGGTTAGGGGATATGTGATAGGATAACTGTTGAGGGGGAAAAAAAGGTAAAAATGCATGTCATGCAGTGGCAAAACCATTATTATTCATGTCATTTGCAATAACTTGGAGATAGACTATGTACTTAATGAACATGTATCATTAAGGGAAGGAATTGGGAAGAAAAATATACGTCATGAGTTGGCTGCTATTGACTTCGTTGGGTGAATTATTACAAGAAAAATAAATCAGCTCACAAAGTCTTGGCTGGGTTCTCCAATGGAGAAACGCAAAAGATTCTTCAAAGAAAGAGCTCACAGATGTTGGGATTTGAAAAGCTTGAAGAGGCTAGTGGTTCCCAAACCCTGTCAATAAAATATAAAATTTAAAAGATGTATGAGTGATAAAGGCCATTTCAAATTTGGTTTTGTGCAAGGATCAAATCTAGGACGCAGTTCTCACACTCCTTGTTAACACAACTGAGTAAGTGATGCCATTTCAAAGCAAGACCCAAATAAGAATATGATGCTCAATAAATCCTTTTAAAGGAACAAGACAGCTTGGGGAAAAGAATAAAAACATGTGGCTAATATACCCAAGATATACTGTTCCAAATAGCCAATGCTGCATGACAAACTATTCCAAATTATGACATAAAGCAAGATCCATTTTGTTATGCTCATGTATTCTGAGTGTAAGGAATTTGGACAAAGCAAGCAAGGATGGCTTTACTCTGTTCTGTGATGTGGGGCCTCAGATGGTATGACATGAATGGATAGAGGCTAGAATCATCAAAAGGCTGATCACTCACATATCTAGCACCGTGGCTGGTATGTTTCAAAGGCTAGGATCAGCTGAGACTGTCATCTAGAACATCTACTACATGAAGCTTCTTCAGGTTGCTAGAACTTCCTCAACATGATGATAGCCTAGGGTGCTTGAACTTCTTACATGACAATGGCTTAGCACTCCAAGAGTGAATGTTCTAGCAAACAATGCATAAGCTACATGGCTTTTTATCAGCCGGCATCAGAAGTCCTCTTTTGGTCAAAGCAGTCTCAAGTCCACCCAGATCAAAGGGAAAGAGACAGAAACCCCGACTCTTAATGAATTGTGTGTCTAAGAACTGGTAGTCACATTTTAAAACCAACATATTCCCAGTGAGGTCAAAAGAGAGACAGAACAGCACAGGGGAAGAAAGTAAAGAAATACTTCCCCTTAACTATTTAGGAATCCATTCTTGAAAATCAGAAATTCTACATGAAAATAAAAATTGGAAACCTACTTCATTATATAAATGGAGAAAAATATAATACATTAAATGCCAACATTCAATCCTCAACTAATGTCCTAAAAACAGAGACAAAATAAAGTAGAACATCTACGTGAAAGTCTAAACTACATGTCAGGATATAAAATGCTTACTTAAAACATCATTTCCTGATGGTGGTGCCTGGGTGGCTCAGTCGGTTAAGCGTCCCACTCTTGCTTTTGGCTCAGGTCATGATCTCCCTGTTCGTTGGTTCGAGCCCCCCATGTAGGGGTCCACACTGACAGCATACAGCCTGCTTGGGATTGTCTCCCTCTCCCTCTTTCTCTGCTCCTTCTCCACTTGTGTTTGTGCGTGCGCACTCTCTCTCTGTCTCAAAACAAAACAAAAGACACATCATTTTCTAATGATCAATTTAAAACGTGGTTAACATAATTACTTTGTACTCGCTAACAAGGTCACATCCCTGAAGACCCTCAGCACACTTTTCAAAACATCTGCATGTGTTTCTGCCCTTTTACAAATTGTAATCAGAACGTAATGCAAGACTTTTACCCACATAATTTTGTTTAAAATGTTCAGTTGCATTTGGGGGACATAAATATACATTTTGACTTCTAAAATTGTCCAAATAATTGAAATTATATGTGTGTTTTAATTGTGAATCTTAAGAACCAAAATGTGTTTTATTAAAAAGCAAGAGAGGACTTCAGAATTGCCATAGACAAATGCCCACTGAAGTCTCTCATTCTTTCGCCTTTATTGTGGTTATTCTATTCCTGTTTTATAGCTGTGCACCATATAGGACAGTGCTTAGCAACCTTTTATTAGGATCACCTGGGGATTAAGCATAAGCAACTAGGCTCACCTCTAGCATTTCTGATTTAGCAGGTCTGGGGTGGGGTCTGAGAATTTACATTTCAAATATTTGATCATGCTGGTCCACAATTGAAGAATTCTTCTATAGAAGTTAGGAAACATTTTTTTTTTTAGGTCATAAGTCTCCAGATAAAGAGAAGCCACATTCCAACCCAGTGCAGATTCCTACACCTCAACTCTGATGTCAGAACTCCCACCCATCACAGGTTGGAGAGCCTGGACTCTGAGCTGAATGCCATTATTAAGTGATATTTTCTGTTCCTCTTTAATGGGGAGGAAATGAGTTCATTTTACTTGAAGGAGGCACAGTGGCCCAAATATCTGATTTAACAAATATATCCAGTTCCTGCCTTCAAGGCACATGATGATAGTGCATGTTTTGATTCCATTGTGGATGAGGCCCTGCTAGTTCTGGGCCATGCAATTGGTTCCAGTCAATGAATTGTTCATGGAAGTGATGATTTTCAATTTGGGGTTGGAACACTGAATCACCAGTAAGACCCTTCTTACCTCTTCCTCGTCACAGCAGCCAGCTATGTTCTAACGGTGGTTGCCTGGTCAACCTGGCTCATGGACTGAAGGCAGTGAAGAGTCCCAGGCCGCACATACTGGGAACATAATGTGATCACAAATTATACCTTTGTTGTTTTTGGTCACTTACTGCATCCCAATCTCACTGATATATACATACATATATATATGAATTTATTTTTCAAATAACTACCCAATAGTCTCACTGTCACTTACTAAATATCTCATCTTTCCCCACTCACTTAATAATATTCTATAAGGCAGAATATGTCATACTATGTATATAACCACTAGAATCTAGAACTTGTTCTTTTGATTAACCAAAAACTAACTTTATGCCACAATTTTTCCTATGTAGCTATAAAGATATTCCCAAGGTTAATGATGAAACAAGATAGATAGTAAGTGTTAGAAATTATGTTTTCGGTAAGCAGTGTGGAGAAAAGGTAAGCCGGCAATCTCCAGAGAGCACTGTTCTTAAAATGTTCTTAAAACACAGCTGCATGTGCGGCCAGTGAGGGAGAGCCAACTGGCTAATAATGAGATTTTATGGTCTCTGATTTTATTTTATTTTTTAATTTTTTTAATGTTTATTTTTACTTTTTGAAAGACATAGAGAAGGAGAGAGAGAGAGAGAGAGAGAGAGAGAGAGAGAGAAAGCACACAAGTGGGGGAGGGACACAGAGAGAAGGAGAGACAGAATCCCAAGCAAGTTCCCCACCATCAGCACAGAGCTGTATGTGGGGCTTTATCTCACAAACTGTGAGATCATGACCTGAGCTGAGATCAAGAGTTGGCGGCTTAACCAACTGCACCACCCAGGTGCCTCTCCCACTCTTTGATTTTAGAGATTAAGAATCAGAACTGAAAAATGACCTTCATCAGTGCAGTTTCGCTTAAGCTGTAGTCTCATTCTAAGAGGAAAAACCCTGGATATTGAAAACAAGATGTAATTTCTTCAAGGAGATCATTGGAAACTAGCCAGGAAAGAAAACTCTACCTAAAAGCTGATGTTGAGAGGCAATTGCTGCACTCGGACGTGCATCCTGGCATAGATTCTCATGTGTAGGCACCTTAAAGGGGGAGACAGAGATGCATGCCATCTTGCTGCACATATTCAACTCTATGACTCCTAGGATGTTACGGATGAATATTAATTAAGCATGCTTCTTATAAATCATTCCCAATCACCAAAGGCCTAGTCACATATTCATGTACATGTCAAATGAAAAACTCCTGTTAGTATATTTGAAAACTGGAAAATTGTTGGGGCCAAAATCTCTTGGAAATTGCTAAAATAAGAGAATATTTTTATGAGAAATGTGTGTGGGAACCATGCAAATTTATTAAAAGCAAATGGACTTGGAGGAAAGAGCAGACTGAATGAATTTTCATCCTTCCTCCTTGGTTTTGTTGATAGTGGTAAGGGTAATAGATTTTTTTAAAAAAAATAATGATGGTCCATTTTTTACAAAGAGTTATAAAATGCTTTTTTATGTTTTGGTACTTCGACTCAATATGATATTCAACTCACTACTGTCACAATATCCCTTGTGGCAAGGTAGTCGCCCATCCACAAAGGATAACATAGAAAGAAAGAACGTTTAAATAACTTATTACCAGTGAGGGAATAGCTTGGCAGGAATGGCGTTTCTTTTACCTGCTTTGGGGCCAGTGGAAATGAACAGTTCAGTGTGAGGTTTCAGGTCAACATAGGTTAAGTTATGTGAGAATTAATTCTCTGCTTTTCAAACTCTAATGGAAGTCCTGCATTTACCTGTTTTTATAAGCTACAATAGTATAGTATCTTTGCTTTTCACTGTAAATATATTTGCTTAACATAATATTATATTGGTTACCTGATACGTTTTATATATATCATGTGCTATATTAGCATACCTAATATTATATTATTTTAATATATTATGATAAACTTTATCAAAAGTTTTACAAGTCTTAGGCTAGGCAAAATTGGAAAACATTATTACTTATGAAAGGCAATTTCTTTGTGGCAGTCACTTCTCTAGAAATACTGGGTCCAAGTGTGAAGGAGGATGGACAAAATAAATGAGACCTCCTTTTCTCAGTCGTGCAAAACCAGAGGTACCACACAATTTTTGTGTAGAGTGGTTCAGCAACATCCTCCACTGTGTAAGTCCAGTATTAGTATATCATCAAGAAGTATTTTTTAAATAAATGTTAAATATAGGTGCCACAGGGAACTTTCAAGTGTTTGTGTCTTTCTTATCAAGATTTACATGGTCAGGTCCTAGGAAACAGAAACAATGGTTAAATTTCATATCAATACACTATGCTGCCCAACTGGTATGTGCTTTATGTGTTAAAAGAAAAACCTACTGACTTTCACCTTCCCCGTGGCCCTCCCTTTTAAATACTCCTCTATGGAGGATAACTCAACTGCTGGGTCCCGCCTTTTCTCCTCTTTCTGCTTAGAATGCTCCAACAGTCATCTTGAGACAATGAGGTGACCCAAGGATGAAGACCAGAGCTAAAGGTAGCAGGATGGAAAGACACCAGGAGCCTGGGTCCTGAGGCCCACACAGCCACCATACCAACTCCAAACCACCTGCCTCCCGATTTCCTTCACACAAGAGAACATAATTCTTTATCTTAGTTAAGTTCTTTATACACAGAGTATCTTTTGTTAGAATCAAAACACAGCTCTTTACTGACCGGACCTCAGTTCATCAGAATGCCCAGGAAAGGATGCAATAAGGTACAAATAAGATGTATAACTTGTATATATGCAAATATATACACACATATACTATATATATATATATATATATATATATTTATAATTATATATACACAATATTTTGTATATATACAAATATATGAAATTGTACTTTACCTTATATACATGCAAGATTAGCTATAGTTTATAGTTAACTGAGAATTAAAAGTAACTTTAAAAAATTTTTTTTAATTTTTTTTTTTTTATTTTTGAAGGAGAGAGAGAGACAGAGCATGAGTGGGGGAGGAGCAGAGAAAGAGACACACACAGAATTTGAAGCAGGCTCCAGGCTCTGAGCTGTCAGCACAGAGCCCAACGCAGGGCTCGAACTCATGAACAACGAGATCATGACCTGAGCCAAAGTCGGATGCTCAACCAACTGAGCCACCCAGGCGCCCCTAAAAGTAACTTAATACATAATCTACAGAACTCGAGATATTAGAAGTCATTGCAATTAGTTTTACTGAGAGTAATCCCAGAAACACTCAATAAAATGTTGGTTGTTGTTATTTTCTTTTCTACAAATTTGTTAGGAGGGGCAAAATTATGTGTGCATGTGTATGTATGTGTGTGTGTGTGTGTGTGTGTTGTGATTTTGACCCTCAACATTAATAGAAAAATCTGGGTTAGAGGATTCTGTTTTAGACCTTATCAACTGAAATTTTCCAATATAATCAAATACTATCAATGAGGGAATTCAGAAACTATGAGAACATCATAGTGCCCAACTGTAGCTTCTGATGCCACAAGAGTAGAATTATTGATTCCTCTCTAGTGCTCTTTTAAACTACTTTTTAAAAGCTTTGTGACCCAAATCTGGAGGGCCTCTTCTTAGGATGGAAGCAGATAAAATATCTAAACAACCAGCAAGCCAGGGCACTCAGCTTTTAGAAATCCCAACAGAAGAAATGTTTTGTTCTGTACAGGAAGATAGATAAAAGACATATATTCTAACCCTGAACCCCAGCACCCCCATTACCCTGATAACTGAGGCAGGGTAGTGCTAATGGTATTGTGTCCTGAGTAATGGCTCTTGTTTTTTAATGAACCCTTCTAGCAGTTCTCAAGCTCAGAGATTCTTTCAATCTGTTGAAGGAGACCTTTACTATCTCAACTCTCTCCTCAACAATAAATAACAGATGCTCCCAAGGTTCTCTGGGTTATTGGAAACTTACCTCATGCCAACAGCCTCATAATCAGGAAAACAAAGGCCACTTTCAACTTCTTTGCAGCACCTGAGTGAAATCTACCAGTCAGCTCATCATAGTAAGTAAAAGCAATTTCTCAGGTGTCCAAGGTGTTCAGTCCCTTGAGCAAAAAGACAAATCACAGGGGTTTTTTTATGGCTGACTTTCTTCCTGAGCTAGAACGAGATAATATTATAATGAAACCTTACAGCTCTCTCTTTCTTTTTCCTGAGCCATGCTTTACTGACAGAAGGACTATCTCTTGAAAGTTAAATATATATGTAGTTAAGAATCCTATTTTTACTCTTTATTTGAGAGAAACATCACAAAAAAGGTAAGAATTGTTGGGGCACCTGGGTGGCTCAGTTGGTTAAATGTATGACTCTTGATTTGGCTCAAGTCATGACCCCAGGGTTTGACATCAAGCCCTGCATTGGGGCTCCACACTGACTGTGGAGCCTGCTTGGGATTCTCTGACTCCCTCTCTCTCTGCCTCTCCTTCTCTTCAAAAAACATTAAAAAAAAAACTTTAAAAATAAAAGAGGTAGGGATTGTTGAAAAGAATATGGTGAATTTACAACAGAATGACAATTGGAAAAATCCATCTCATATTTTCTCTATGAAGTGGCTTTCAAAGTTGTCCCCAGTGAGCACTTATGTCACTTCTGAAGAAAATGATGATAAATTAGCCTGTGGTATTTTCTCACAAGTCCTCAGCAGACCTGTGTCTACCTTTTTCTCCTCTTACTATCCACACCCATCCCTACAGTTCAGTGAGACAACAGTGGGAACCAGGCCAGCTCCATAATTCTCAGCTCTTTATCTTAATGGGATTTCCGAGAAGTCATGTGGATATGGATCATACACATTATTCTGCCTTTTCAGCTCTCAGTAGCAGGAAAGTGTCTGTTAATGAGATTTCAGTATTGACAGACAATCAACATTTTCCAGAAAGGAGATGGCATCATGTTCAATGTGCAGGAAACAATTCTCAAGTTCAAAAAGCACAGGAAATATAAAACAGCAGATTTAAAATACGGTCATATAGGCAGGTTATTTATTTTTGGCCAATGTTTCTCAATAGAAATGAAATGTATTTTTATTATTTTTTCCAATCTGGAGTCACTCCCTACCACTCCAAAAATCAATATCTGATAATGTTAAATAATTCCTGCCCATAGATTATACCTAAGTTTTCAAAATGTTTGGATACGTATAAAATGGGCAGTACCTGGAATTCAAATTCAACTAATGAGACACAATCTATCTTGTGTGTGTCTTTTCCCATTTTCTGTGATTGACACACAGAAAGGCAGCAGCTTCTAAAGTCATTTCCCAAAGTGGGTTCTGTTTATCCCTAATAGATAACCCCTGACAGAAATACACATAGGAACAAACATGTGTTTCATTGAAAATTATAAGTGTTTAGATGACAACCTTCCAGGTTATCTGATTTTAGTCCCTCATTGTCTTTGAGCTATTGTATGACTCTGTAAGTCATAGACATCTGATGGAAATGCAATATCACTCTCGTCTAGAAACAAACAGATTTAGTCCCATGCTGTAGACGATCAACAGACTTCCCTTCCTGTCTTATAGAAACATCAGTATTGCTTCCATTTGCATGTTTGTCTTACTGCTCCTGATCTAGAAATGTGTCAACATTTTCTGTCTGGTTCTTTCACTGATTACGAGTTAAATAAAATCTTTAACATATACTCATTTTTATATCTCTATGTCAGTCATTTTACCCCCAGGTGAAATTGTCTTTTAACATGTGTATATATTTTTTAGGAAAGATACCACAGGTTTGGGAAAGGCTGGTAATGAGGACAGGGCACTGAGCTGAGACTCTGAGACCTGAGTCCCTACCCAGACTGCCATTAACAATGGGATGGCCACCTTTTAACTTTCTCTTGTGGAAAATTTCAAACAGATTTGAGAGCAAAGAGAACAGTATAATGACATTTTCTCCACTTAACCACTACCCAACTTTCACAGTTGCCAATTCATGGCCAATCTTATCTCTTCCATTCTCTCCCCACAGCTTGCTGTGGGATTATTTTGAAGCAAATTCTAGACATCATACCATTTCGTCTATCTCTAAAAGATAAAGTTTCTTTTTAAAAAGTCATAGCCACAATACCATTATCTTACATAAAAATCTAACAAAAATTCCTCTAAGTCATCACATATGCAGTTATATTCAGTTCAAATTGCAACTTTTCTGTCTCAAAAATAAATAAACGTTAAAAAAAAGGGGGGGGGGCACCTGGGTAGCTCGGTCGGTTAAGCGTCCGACTTCAGCTCAGGTCATGATCTCACAGTTCGTGAGTTCGAGCCCCGCGTCGGGCTCTGGGCTGACAGCTTGGAGCCTGTTTCGGATTCTGTGTCTCCCTCTCTCTCGGCCCCTCCCCTGTTCATGCTCTGTCCCTCTCTGTCTCAAAAATAAATAAACGTTAAAAAAAATTTAAAAAAAATTGCAACTTTTTGGCAATTCATCTTCTGCCCCTGAACAAAATTTCTTTGGCAAAGAGAGACCGAATATCTAACACGTGTTTAACTCCACTATACTGTTTGAAGGTGCATTTTCAGGGGTACAGGTTTCCTCCACTATCCAAAAGTAGAGTGTTCCTATGAACACTTTGAAAGCCAAAATGGCATAAAGCAAAGAAGCAATTACCATTTTATATGCAAGAATTTTTTACTGTTTTCAGAACCAAAAAATAGCTTCTCATGAGCTTTTCTGAGACCTTAGGACATACTTGGCTGAGGGATGCACAAAATCAATCAAACACAGATGCTCACAGACACGGTTCAAAGCTATAAAGGCTTGATGCTGAGATGCTGAATGTAGGTCCATGGAAGGAGTTTGGTGGGGCCACTCAGTGCTTGGAGAGTGCTCTGCCTCCGTAAGGGCTTGCTGCAAAACAAACACTAGAAGCTATTTGCTTTTTTCACATTTTCACATTTTTTTTGGTAAAACCAACAATCCTCTTCGAATTTCTTTTTGTTAGAGAAAACAGGTATTAATGTAGGTCTTTTGTAAAAGCCAAGTGGCTTAAAGCAGACTTCCAAAAAGGTGGACTTCTAGAAGGGAGCAAGGTGGGGGATGCCTGTATGTTGATGAAATATTGCTCTTCAGAAATATTGAGCTTGGTCTGAAATTTTAGAAATCAGACCCTTGGTCAAATGCACCACTATGAATTACTACTTCAAGAAAATGAGTAGTAAGTAATTTTGAATGAGCATCTCCCATTAAGGTGTTTGTCTGTATACATTTTTGGGTATCAGCTTTCCTAAAATGAGCCACTCCTTCACTATTGATCTACTTCAAGAAGTCTTATAAAATGACAATACAGTTGACCATTGAGCAACAACGGCGTTAGGGGAGCTGAACCCTCTGCACAGTGAAAATCTGAGGATAACATTTGACTCCCTAAAAACTTGACAACTAATATCCTACTGTTGACCAGAAGCCTTACTGATAATGCAAACAGTTGATCAACACATTAAAGCATAAGCAATTACTAAAATAAGGTCTCTGAATTTTTCTACAAGTTCATGAATGTAAGAGGCATTCACTTCATATCTTTAGATTTGCCGCTAACATATAAGCCAGTAGGAAGCACTCTGGGATTAAGAGATGGAATTGTCTTCACTGTTAATGATTGGGAGGAGTCTTAGTTAGCTTGGGGTGTTATAAAAAAATATCACAGATTGGTGGCTTAAACAGCAGAAATTTATTTTCTCATAATTGTGGAAGCTAGGGATTTCAAGATCAAGGTGCTAGCTGCTTTGGTTCCAGGGAGAGCTTTCCTGGCCTGCAAATAGCTGACTCTTTACTGTGTCCTCACATGGCAGAGAGAGGAAAGTGGGAGCACTCTGGTATATTTTCCTCTTCTTCTAAGGACACTGGCTCTATCATATTAGGACCCAGCCCTTATGAATTAACCTAACCTTGTAACTTCCTTACAAGACCTATCTCCAAATACATTCACACTAGGGGCTAGGGCTTCAGCATATGAGTTTGAAGCGGGGGACACTAACATTCAGTCCATAATTGTAGCTTAATCCAATAATTCCATCTTTCATGAATCATTCACTCAGGTGCTCAGGCCAAAAACCTAGGAAACATTATTAATTCTTCTCTTTCCCTTTCACCTTCCACATCCAATCTAGTGGCAAAGTCCTAGTGGCTTCTTATTAAATTATATCCCAATTCCCATCACTAATCAATACTTGTGTTTCAATCACTATGGTCTAGGCTACCATTTTCTCTCACTGGAGCTGATGACCTGAAGATGAACTTGAAAACAAGTCAAATCATGTCACTCCTCTGCTTTCAACCTTACAATGACTTTTCATCACATTTGGAATAAGATCCATACTTGTTACCAAGTGGCCTTCAACGTGTTACAGGATTTGCCGCCTCCCGCCACACACACACTGAATGCTTCATCAACAACCATTCACCCTCTGTTTACTTTTACTTGAAGATATATTCTAGTTCCAGAGCCTTTGTGATTGCTCTTATTTTCCAAGAAACAGTTATCTTCTAGATTTTTCTAGAGTTGGCTCCTTCTCCTTATTCAAGAAATTATTTAAATGTTGCCTTTTCAGAATGGACTTCCTTGAACACTATTTAAAATTGCATTCTCCTTCCTTAACCCCACCCCTTATCCTGCTTTATTTTCTTCATAGCACTTAGGAGAATCTGAAATTTAAGTCATTTCTCATTTGTCTATTTATTAGTATTGGTGTCCCCACTAGAATGTAAACTCCTTGAAGTCATATGCTCATCTCTCTATTCCACAGTTGCATCTCCAGTGTCCTGAATGGAGTGTGCCATATAAGATGCTATGGTAGGCTGAATGACTCCTCTCATCCCCTGCAAGATGTTCACATCCTTGTCCCTGGAACCTGTGAATATGTTACCATGGCAAAGGGATTTTACAGATGTGTTTAAATTAAGGACATTAAAATTGGAAGGTTATTCTAGACGATCTGTGTGGGCCTATATGTAATCATGAGTTTTTACAAGAGAGAGGTCATAAGGCCAATAGAGAAGAAGGTGGTGATGTGATGACAAAAGCAGAGATTGGAATGATGTGGCCAGAAACCAAAGAATGCCGGTGGCTTCTGGAAGCTGGAAGAGTGAGGGAAATGGCTTCTTTCCAGGAGCCTCCAGAAAAAATCATCCCCACTGACACCTTGATTTTAGCCCCTTGAGACCCATTTTGAACTTCTGACTTCCAGAACTGTAAGACAATAAACTTATGTTATTTTAAGCCACTAAATTTTTAGTAATTTGTTACATACAGCAGCAGTACAAAACTGATATAGATATATTTAATAGAGACTTGCTTAATGAAGCAATTCTATAGAACACATGGGAGGTACAACCATTTAATTAAAACCTCTCGAGTTACACTCAATTCTCACAAAACGTATTTCAAAAACAGTATCTGCTGTACTAGGTATTAAACTTCCAGGAAAACTGTGAAATAATAACTTCCAATTAGGCTTTATAACAGAAAATCTCAAAGTACTAACTTTTAATGTTTTCAAATCTAAAGGTAAATTATAAGAATGATTTTGAGGATTTTGAAATTATCACACACATAGGAAAAGTATCTCAAAATCTTCTAGTTAAGTGTGTATTGGGGAATACTGAGTTGGTTCAGGAATCAGATTTGAGAAGGGTTCATTAGTATCTCATGGCTGTTACTGTAAACGGAAACATATCCAGTCGCTCAGTCTAATTGTTTTCTTTTTTTCATATAGGCTGTGATGTGTGGTTTAGAAGTTTTTATGAGAAATCCCCATCTTTCTGTGCTCGCCGAGCTAGGTCAATAATAGAAGTCTGTTGAATTTTACCTAAACTAGAGAACTTTTTGCAAACTTTTACAATAAATTCTAATTTCCTGTTGGCATTATTTTTCTGAAAGAAAACTAATTAATGATGCTTCCTTTGATGGAGAGCCTGTTTCCCTGAGTTGACAGTGGTGTCATGCTGTGAAGAATGTAGCCCTCTGGAGAGGTTTTTACATATAAAATTAAATTGCATACAGAAAACAAACACACAAACATTAGCAGTTGCACATTCTTTGCTGGGAGCTTAAGACAGAAACAGGGAGAGAAGCAGAGAGGTAGAGGCAAAATTCTTCCTGTGCTGGAGCAGCAAATTTGAGAGTTTTCTTTTTCTACACCCCAATTTACCCTGAGCAAATGAAAAGAACTGAACTGAATTAATTCTGCTAACTTGGGAACTCGTTAGAACATCTTTCACTCAAATGTGAAAATTGTTGTAAGTAAATGTTGCAGAAGAAAGAAAGAATAATTGTTTTATTTCTAGTTTTAGAAAAAGACTCAAAGTGTCAAACCCAGAGAGCAAAAAGGGGGAGCAGGGTGGGGGGAGGTGGTGGGTAAGAATATGGTCCACAGAGGCAACAAATTATATCAGCTATAATTTATTATTTCATTGTAATGTGATAGAGACAACATATTAATTTATGAGTATTTGATAACCACCACTGCCCAGTGAGGAACAGCTTAGCTATATCCTATTTCTTCCTTTGCCTTCCTCTTTCCCCCTAAACCTTATTATACAAATTCAAAGCACCCAGGTGAAGAGAGGGGCCAAAGGAAAATAGAAAATAAAAAGATTTGGAGCAGAAAAAAATGAGATTTGTGAAAATAAGAAAAAAAAAGGACACATGGAAGGAAAAGGGAAACAGGGGGAAAAAAATGAGAGCTTATATAAAAAGGGTCCAGGGAAAAGTTTGTAGGGCAGAGAATGAAGAATGAGCAGAGGGGTGGGAATTAAAGGATAGTCAAAACAAAGAGATGGGATGGGCTTTTTAAAAATGCTATTATGGATAATGAACTGGACTCTCCTTAGTATTTTTCCAGAGATAGGATTATTCATGTTTCCAGCTTCTGGACTGAGTTGTGTTGGCTAGAAAACTGAACCATTTAGAGTCACTAAATGTAGACAGGTTACATTTTGGGAGTGAATTTCCAAGTCTTTGGATTTTGTGATCCAAGTGCACCTTGATTTAAATGATCACCTGAGTCAATGGTGCATTTTGGTATGAAGGCCAGACTCTTGGAACAATGAAATAAAGAAGTGGGAACTGGAGAGTGGCTTTCGAAATAACTCGAGAGAGCCAGAGCAATGTGGTTCATGCTTTGCCGAAATGAGAACTCCAATTGGGAGGGGAAGAAGGAAAAATAGCTCCAACTTGGAAATCAGATTTATGAAGCACATATAATGAATTAAATCGACATTGTCTTTAAAAAAGAAAACTTCCCTTGTGAAATTATGAACTGGACATTAGCTTTAAGACAGCTTCAATGGCTATCTAACTTCTTAAGAAATTATATTCCTTTGTCAACAGAGAAAGAAGGCCTATTTCAATCCTGCTTGGAGCAGTCGAAAGCTGCCCTGCTCCACTGGTGGTGAATAGATTCATTCCAGAAGGATCTGGCTACTGCTGAGGAAGTCAACTTCAAGCAGGGTTTGGAACCATTGGAACAGAACAATAGCTCCCAGAAACTGGAGACATTTATGGGAAATACCATGCTAAGAAAGGGCCAAATAAAAAGCTATGAGTTGTGATTTGATCATCCACCAAAATGATACAAAGATGCACAGACACACACAAAAAAGAGATGCTAGCATCTAACATCCTACACCAGGGTGATTTATGAAGTCAAAGCTAAAACAGCTGCCATTAATGTTATGAATGGTTTTGAGAGGATGTGCCCATAAGAAGTAAGTGGTTGGAAGAATTCCTAAAGCAGACTGTCTGCCAGGAGGGATGGAATGAAGCTTGGCAAATCTACTGGTTGGAGCAACTAGGTGAGCGAGCCATGGTTTGCTGGGTTTTAATCCCAAAGAGAGAGCCTCACGAATTCTCACTACTGGTGAAGCAGACCTCAGTTTGAGGAGAATAAAGAATGAATTTTAATGACCTTCAGGATCATCTAACGGGGCTGGCACCAGAGGCATTGAGCAGATTTAGGAAACTAGAAGTTATAGCAAGGATACTCCATCCTATTGAATTTTCCCCGGTGATCATAAATAGGATCCAAAGCCCAATCAGGGACCATGAGAGACAGATCTTCTTGCAGATTGGGCACCAAATTGCTCCAGTGCAGGTAGGTATCCTATGACGAAAGGAGATTTGAAAGAACTCAGCATGGGTAACTCCATGTAAGTAGGGATCACTCTCGGCCTTTTGGGCTGGCCAAACGTAGAGTACTGGACATAGTCAATATTTGCTTCTGTTGTGGAGAAGAGGAACTTCTCGTGGCAGCCTCTATCTCAAGGTGTCTATTAGATGAATAATCTTTCATTATAAGAGGAATGGGAACTGGAGGAGAGGAGGGGAGATTCTCAGGGGCAGAGGGGAGGGATTAAATACTAAATCTGACATGTTGGCCATTAGAGAGTTTTCCCATTCTCTGCCTCCGTTTGGGAAAGGACAATGATTAATTTTGGCAGAGGCAGCTGAACCTGACAGTTCCTCCTGTCACAGATATCTGACAGGGATTTTGATCTGCCCAGAGTAAACTAGAGAAGTTAGGGGCAATAGATGGAAAGTTTAATAGGCACATAGGCATGGGCATTCATGGCCTCCCTCCCACCTCGTCTCCCAATCAAGGAGATTTCTGGCAATGTCATTTTGGTATTTTCCACTTTCCTAGAGCTCTGTGGTCTAATTGTGCAGTGAAAGAAACTTGTAAGCCAAGATGGGTTATCTGTATTAGAAAGGATCGGTGGAGGAAAGGTCTTTCTCCAGAAAGGGTAAAAATGGAGAGGTAGTAGGCAAGAGGAAAATGGAAGGGGGAAAGACAGCAATTAATACCATATTTTGGGGATACCATAGAGAAATTTTCAGGGATATATAAAATATAAAAGGAGGGAGTAATGCTGGCTTGGGGAAGGGATTGCCTTGGGGAAAAAAAGAGGCAGATAATGAAAATAATATAAAGAAATCAACGTTTATTTTGGATTGCTAGATTATGGGGGGGGGGTTTGCACACAATGACCCACAAAGACAAGGCTAGATAAGCCTCAGGATTTATTTAGACCCTGGTATCCTACATTGTAGTAAAGTAAAAGAGGCAAGAGAACCCACCAGTTAACTTAAGAAGAACTCAATCATTACCAAATTCATTCTTCCTAGAATTTGCACTTGCTTTCAGGGTCACCTCATCCTGTTTTCCATTGCTGGGCAGATCGTAGCTGAGCTGTGGGGCCTAATTCTGGTTCATCCTTATTCCTAGTGTGAGTTCTTTAAGAGACCCAACCCAAACAAGGAGCTTCATAGGCCCTCCCATCCTCAGCCAATCCCTGTTCCCTCAACCAGACAAAGTTGTCAAAAGTAACACTCAGCCCCACGGCACACTCTCTATCCCTGCTCCTAGAAACACCAAATGCCCCCAGAAAAGCAGCTCAGAACACACCAGCATGGCATTCCTGACCTTTCCATCTTCCCTAGATCCTGGCCTGGTAATCCTTCACTGTCTTGTAAACTCTGATGCCTTCAAGCACTGTGTGTTTGTGTGTGTGTGTGTGTGTGTGTGTGTGTGTGTGTGTGTGTGTGTGTCTAAAATTTATATTAATATTTTAACATACACATATAAATGTATATTTTAGAGTATGTTTTCTAGTTGCCTTGATTAGGAGGGTTGGTTAAAATTGTCTAGAACTTCATTAATAGATGTGGAAATCCCTTACTACCCCACTGTAAAGATGAGGCACAGAGAAGTTAGGTAACTTGCTCAAGTTCATACCACAGGCAAATGGTGGACCTGGGATTCAACCCAGGAAGACCTGCACCAGCATCTATTTTCTCAAGCATCTGTTCCCTGCAAGGGTGATGCACACTACTTTCTGGTGATATAAGAACAAATCTTGGAAAATCCTGAGGAATATATTTCTAACATTCATTCCAGTATTTCTACCAAAGCTTATTATAAAGTAGTTCTGGGAATGCCTCATAATCAGAAGATTCAAAGGGCCATCCAAAAACTGGAAACACTCTGCATGGGCAAACAACACATAGAATGAGATACTATACACTAGTGAAAAGGATTGAAATACTGATGATATATGCGGCACAAACAAACCTAAAATATGCTGTTCTGAAGAAAAAAAGGACATTCTTTTGTGTTTTATGTTCCTTCTTCTATGTTTTTAATCATTTTTAGAAGTTTAAAGTTTTTATCTGATATTATTTCAAGGACTAGGGCAAATCTAATTCTGCTGATTAATGGTTTCCTTGCACACTTTGTAATTTTGATTGCGAGTTTATCTTAAGTGGGGCTTTATCTATGGAAATCTTAATGCCAGGTTGAGGGTGTTTTCAAGAGCACTTAGTTTTGTGGTTCCTTCTGCTAGTATGTCCCCTCCCCCCATTAGCCTTTTTATTATAATTTCTTGGTTTGGGGGCGCCTGGGTGGGTCAGTTGGTTGGGTGTTTGACTTCGGCTCAGGTCATGATCTCGCAGTCCGTGAGTTTGAGCCCCGCATCGGGCTCTCTGCTGACAGCTCAGAGCCTGGAGCCTGTTTCAGATTCTGCGTCTCCCTCTCTCTCTGACCCTCCCCCATTCATGCTCTCTCTCTGTCTCAAAAAATAAAATAAAAACGTAAAAAAAAAAATAATTTCTTGGTTTGGGGCCTGTTGAGACAATGAAACTAGTGTAAATTCAAACTTCTATATGTAAAGGTTAGGCCCATGGCTATGCACGCTTTCTCTGGGAAGCTAGTTTTGAACACACAGACCAGGCTGAGACAGGAAGCTTTATGGTAGTTTCCATGTGCAAGTGAGCAGATTTTTTTGTTTCACTGAGGATGTAGCTAGGAAGTTTCTGCAATTTCAGTTCCAACTTCTGACCTTGCTATAGTCAAGACCTTTTATCTATACCTATGTGGCCAGTAAAATACGTGCTCTGTGGTTACCTAGGGCACAGATCTCTACCTCCACCACCACCACCATCACCACCACCATCACCACCACCATCACCCACTGAGGCAGCCCCAGAACCACATCACGTTTATTTACCTCATGGTTTTCGGTCCCTGTGAATTCTTTCTTTTGCAGTTAGCTCTGCCTTTAAAAAGAGGAGTTATATTTTGCCAACACTTTGAGTTTTTAAAGTGGGATTTTCAAATTTCTGTTCCACAACACTGCTTGTCAAAAAAGTCTTGGAAATGCTAGATTAAACTCCTTGGGGAGTCACATCATTAGCCTGTTAAAGGCCAAGAATTTAACCCTTTTTGGAACAATGTACACTAAGATCTCTCTTGATGGGTTTGCCCCTAAATCACCATTCTGTTTGCATATTATAAATGAGGCAGTTCTCCCTGCTCTAGAGTACTGATGGGCCTGTTTCTCAAGGTCATTACTTTAACCTGTCACTAGGATTGTATTGTACTCATGGAACAGGGGGCCTATCTTTCTGCTACAGCATGAGAGCAGAACTGTCATTTTAAAACAAATACCAATACTATATTCATAAGTGTTAAAAAGAAGAAAAAAGAAATCATCCTATTCTATGCAATTTATTGGGACAACTTTCTCTGTTAGGAGGTAATTCTTACCTTTTTTAGTATCAATAGAGTAAAGGCTCTGAAGGAGGGCCGGGTGACTTGATGCCATACTATGGAGTAGTCAAGGATATGAAAAGTCTTAGAATACTCTATACAAAATTGCTGTTAGTAAAATAATTAAAAGCTAATGTCCAACTCATAACCTGCTGGCTTCTAATACTATTAGATTGAGACTCATGCTTAAAATGTATTGCACAGAGAGCTAGAATTTGAAGACAATCCCATGGAGTGGCAGCTGTGTAATTTTGTAAATCTTGCAGGTTGTCCCTTTGGGATACAAATGTGCTTTTGGTCTATCCTATGTGCACTACCAAAGTAACTAATTATAATAAGTAATTTTAGAAATTATATGCCTCACCAGTAACAACAGAACACAAAGAATTCTGATAGTATCAATCTTTCTATACTGTCATTTTTAGGTTAACATATTTAACCAGATGTCTATCAGCTAGAATTCCATTTAGGGAGATTTATGGAGTTTATAAATTACTGATTAGATATCAAAGATATCAAAGTTGAAGAAACAGCTCATGAAAAGATGAATAACAAGCTGTTTCTCTATCACTGCCTTATACAAAAGGAAAAGGAGGCCCAGAACCTATCCCAATGGCTCAGCCAAGAACCTCTCATTGAGATAAATGCTAGTCCTGTTTTTCCACATGTGCAGTGTAAAGATTATGTGTGTATGTTGGAGGGGTCCCAAATCTATCTCTGCATCAGCAACCCTGATCATGCCCTCCTGGTCACATGTACCACCTAAACTCTCACCTAGATTGGGTTCCTTTTTCACAAACTCACATTGTAATTCTTTTCCTGCTTACTAATGTCCATCTTCCCAAATAAAATATAAACTCTCTAAGAACACACCATTCACAGTTTGAAAAGTCTGGAATCTTGAAGATCAAATATAACGAAGTCCAGAAGGAAGACAAGCATTCTTCCCTCTCCTGCCACCAGTGCGTTCATGTGACTAACATTTCACATGGGCTTGCTCTTTGTGAGACGCTCAGGTGGCAAAGGTAGGAAAATGACATCACTGTGGCAGAGAGGCCAGCTCTCTAATCTCCATTTTTTATTAAGCACGTGGCAAAGTGACACATCCTAGCCTCCCTTTCGATTAGGCATGACCCCGTGACTAAGTCTTCTCACAGGAATGAGAAAAGTAATGCGTATGTGCCTCCTGGCAGCCTGGCTTTAAGATCTCCCAGAAACACTCCTCCATGCTCTTTCCCCTTTAGACTGGTTGGATGAAAATGACCATAGCCACCTTAGAAGCCACATGTTAGACAGCAAAGCCTCTCCTGACCTCTCTTGGGTCCCAGAAAAACCTACATGAAGTGGAGCAACTATTATCTGGGTTGACTGATCTAACCTAAGTGAAGCAGAAATAAAATTCTTGTTCTTAAAGCCTCTGAGATTTGGGAGTCTGTAAACACAGTCTAGACTGACCTAATACAGTCACCAATCTTGAGAAATTCACATGTTCTGAGATAGAATTCCAAATACTGTGGAATATGTTCCAGATTTGGTGTTTTTGCCTTCAGAAGCTGCAGGCTTTTCTCCCACCAAGGATGTATGACCAAGTTCATGTAGGCTGCGACACTGCATAATGGATACTTTTCTCTACATAGACAAAAGAGCCTTCTGAGGCAGTTTCTCTGAAGGAATGACTTGGCAGTATGGAAGTTTAATCATTTTCTTCTAACTGCACATCCCTTACCATCTTTCAAAAGTGAAAAATCCAGGGGCGCATGGGTGGCTCAGTCGGTAAGCGTCCAACTTCAGCTCAGGTCATTATCTCACGGTTTGTGGGTTCAAGCCCCACTTCGGTCTCTGTGCTGATGGCTTGGAGCCTGGAGCTTGCTTCAGATTCTGTGTCTCCCTCTGTCTCTGCCCCTCCCCTACTCGCTCTCTCTCTCTCTCTCTCTCTCTCTCTCTCAAAAATAAATAAACATTAAAATTTTTTTTCAAAAGTGAAAAATCCAATATCCATAGTTCAGTCCCTAAGGGCATTTAAAAGTCACCTCATCTCCTTTGTGCTTTTCCAATGCTACCATGATAAGAAGGATTAGGTGTAGACCAGAGCCTTCTGAATGCCCCAGGAGACCAGGTCAGTCCACAGTGTCTTGAAGGACTAGCAGCATCCTTTGCCATATTCACCAGCCCTGGCCACCTCCACACCTCAGGGCTGGGCCAAGGGAGACCTGACAAATGAGTAAAATGAGTTTCTATAGGCAACACAATGGCTATAACAAAGAGGAAGTCTTGGATCTTTGCACTTGTCCTTGGTTTGTGCACTTTCCAAAGTAGCTAAAAGGCACATGGTTTGCATTTCACCAAGTCAAAAAGAGGACAGAAAGAAAGGGGCGGGGGGCGGAAACAGATTGGATGCAGAATGGACAGATGAAAATTATTTTTTAACAAAGCAGTATTTTTCACTCCCTAGGTGAATGAATTTTGTGAAAATAGTTCTATGAAAAGCCATACACTGTTTTGATTTTACTTATCACTATCATTAGGTTTGGCTGCAAATAGAAGTTTACGATAAAATAAAAAGGTATATGATCAAAGATTCTATACAATTTTGTGATAAGGTGATTTGTAATTCAAGCAATATAATGCTTGAGGCTTATATCTTGATTTTCTATTACTGTTTCCAGTTACTGCAGATGCTATCTGAGGAAGCAAAGAACACATGGATGAAGAGAAAAATAATTAAATATCTCTGAGCTAAATAATTACGACTATTACAAAAAGTATAAATAACAAATTTAGAATGTATTACAGTACAAATAAACAGTATTTTTAGTGTAAAAACTGCATTTGCACAAAGAAACTAATTAGGAACAAATACAATCACACTACATCGGAAACATGTTAAAATGGTCTGAGGCACACAGAAACAATGGCACAGTTCACATGAAACTTGACCGAGAAGAGGCCATTTGAAGGCCATGTCCTGGTCTGAAACTACCAAAGGCCTTTCAACCAAAACTCCTGGTTCAGAAAAGCTACTCAAAAAGCTGCCCCATCAAGGTTCATCAGACTTGATGACTCCGTGTTTGGTTTTTCAAGACAAACTAATCTTCTGAAGAGGATTAAAATGTAGGACTGAGGTAAAGATACTGAACAAGGAGGAAGTTTTCTGTTGGCACAAAAGATTTACATGAATACTTTTCAAAATGTTGTTATAATTGATGGGATGGGTCAATTATACATTTATAATACTGGCAGATAACACTTCAACACTGAGTTGGACAGAGATAAGTTGATACACATTAGCAAAAGCACCAATCTTTCCCTTCTTTCTCTCACTTCATGCCAATTTAACATTTTATACTGAAATCTTAGGTGTACCCTATTGTTTCTACTTTTTTTTTTTTTTTTTTTTTTTTGGACTCTTTAATGCTTGCCATCCTGTAAAGCAGCATACAGGCTCCAGTCTTAAATACTTGGTCATAAAAAGTCATATGCTAAGTGCTCACTTCAGAAGACATTTTTTATCATCCTTCCCCAAAGGTGTTATGCACTGTGGACTCTGCAGGCTTATATAAACTCAAATCATGTAGCAATGCCATAGCTATCAGCAAGGATTGGGGCCATAAAAAAGTCAAAATTTGGCATTCTCTAAAGCTTGTTTACTTTTTATTACAGTCATTATTTTGGATTTCTTTTTGTAGTTAAAGAGTCCTGTGGCTAACAGGGCTCATATGCATCAGTTCAGGTGGTAAGTATGCACCCATGCAGTGCAGGGACCTGTGAAGTAGAGGAGTCCTGCCTGTCACCCCATTCAGTGCTTACACTTCAAAGGGAAGGAAAGAAGTGGGATTGTCTACTCATTGCATCAATGGGAGAGCTCTAAGCAAGTTGGGGTGCTTTAGCAGATCTAGCAAGAGATGAATGATAAAAGAAACTAAGAAAAAGGTAGAAGTTTCAAATTTTCCTTCTAATCAGCGAAAAGACACCCTGCTCCAACTGCTCCCATGTAAAGTATTTCACTTCTATTCCAAAATCTAGAGACACTTTTATTTAATTTTCCTGATTTGAGTTACATAAAACACTATTCTGTAAGTAACTGATATTGCAACATAAGGAAGCATGATTATTTTTTAATTTTTAAAATCAAAATTGTGTTTCCATGATTTGGCTCCTGGATTAAATATATTATCCACATGAAAAATCCACAAAATCCTATTGAGGTGTTAATCTAATCATAAATTATTTTAGGTTGACTTTTTCCCTTTAGTTTTATATTCAGTAAATACTGAAAACAAACCTAAAGGCCTCAAGTGGGAAGAGATTAAATTAGATGTGTACTTATCAGTCCATTGAGTAAAAACCCCATCTTTTGCTGGGATGTTTAAAAAAAAAATGGTACCTGTAGCCACAGATGCTCCAACTTTTAATGGACCTTCTTCGCCAAACTGTTTTCTCCTCTTCCTCCAATTTTTTACAAGTATTGTTGAGAAAGAACATATATTTTTCTTATTATAATTAGATACTATTTGGGGTCCAATTGGAAATTGGCCTTACATTTATAAAAAGCCAAAGTGGATTTTATTTCTTCATTCCTTCCCTTCTGGTCAAACACTACACTTAAAAAAAAAAAAAAAAGTTTTAATATAGGGGAATGGGCAAAGGGGGGAGGTTTAAACAAAAAAGTCAAATAATGAAACCTTTTTTATTCCACACCTCTGAACTTGAACTTAGTGATCTTTGAAAACTTTGTTTCAGAGAAAGAAATCCAGTGACAGAAGAGAATGATCTAGAAAAGCTTCCCAATATTAGGGAGACATAACTGCCACCATCAGAACCATGGTGCTTGGGGTGAGGATGTATCAGAGACTTACATGGGAGGAGGGGCAGGAAATGAGCCAAAGTCAAGGTTTCCCCAGTCCCTCAGTTCTGTGATGGCTTCAAACTCAAGATTCTGTAGCTGTCTGAAGCAAAAAACTATTGGCGATTGTTAATGAACCTCACCGTACTAGGGGATGAGCCTGTCAGGTAACTGAGTTGGAAAGATGAAAAATAACCATCTCTAAAAACTAGCTTCTGTCAGAATAAAAACTCCCTTTGTGTGAGGCTTGCAACAGACCCATTCATCCAACCGAGGGTAGAGAGTTTCAGACCTCCCCCTCCTCCAATGAGCCCCTGTTCAAAGTTAATATGAGGTAAGGGTTATCTAAACAGCCAGACAGGAGTATACTGCATATTTCTTTATAAAGATGACAGAAACTTTTCGAATTTCATAAACCTGTACTACTTGTTTTTCTGTCTGGACCCAAGGGGTGTAGGATCAACTTCAGACATCTTTCATAAGCTTGGAATCTAATTTTATGAATTTATTCTAAGACATAAATCAGGTAAGACAGAAGTAGATGGATGGATTCTTTAAAAGAAATCAGGCCCCCTGGGTACTTTTAGTGGACTGAGTATTGAGAGATTTACAGGAATAAAATTCTCTACAAGATTAAGGAAGAAGGAAACGAAACCAAATCTTTCATTTCCAGATATTCACTTTCATTAATTCTTTCACCAAAAGCACATCACTGAACGAAAACCAGAAATGGTTTTGCAGTTAATAATAAAGTGGTTCAAGAGCCAAGGAACCCCTTGAGATGGAAGCAAAACAACAAAGTATTCAAGTTCTCTTCACAAGACTACCTTGTACTGGCAACACTTAGGGCACTTCTGGCTTCAAAAGAATATTGCTAAAGGAACTTTTTGAAAAAAAGTAATTACTACATTTTGGCAAAAAACAAAAACAAAAATCACTCCTATAAAACCCTTACTTCCTTTTGAATCTCCAAAGGTTACAACATTTCATTCAAGATGCTTGGCAGTCACGGGCTTTGGTTCCGGATTATGTAAACCCTTAAGTCAAGAAGGAAAGCGGCTGATGTCAACCGGCCGCTGTCTGTGGCCTATCACTGAGGAAGTATTGTGAAGCGTGTGGGGCGCCTGCAGGCCTGTGGTGGGAAGGCTGGAGATACTAAAGGTAAGAAATAAATCACAGCAAAAGAGATTCAGAGAGTTGGGATGATGTCCAAGCTCTTTTCTACCATAATAATCCAGGGCCCTCTCAATTTCTACCTCTAAAAAAGTGTCTCTCCACCGCGGTGGCTGATGTTTCTTACATTTGACAAAAACGAATACTTCACACAAAAGACTTCCACAAGACGTCTGCTGCTTGTGAGGAGGCTCATGTTGCTTTGCTTTCATTTTATGGCGCCTGCGGGGTGCTTTCTCAGGTCAAAACTCTCTAGCCCCAAGCAAATGAATTTGTGCCCATACTAAGTGCTCAAACAGATCCTAACACCATGTTTGTCTTTCTGTTTCCTGATTGTCATGCCTGAAAGACTCTCATTAATATACATGAGGCTTAATGCTGTAAGACTACATGACTAGAGATCATTTTTTAACAGAAGCTTGCTCATTCAGGAAAAAGTACGGATTTGATTTACACTGCAGACCAGAGGGAAGCTGACACAGTCCTTTGGTCTGAATTCTTGGAAACACCGTCACTAGACCTATGGGCCCTTATCGGCATGCTGACTTTTGCGCTGCCTCAATGTGTCTTCCGCCACCTCTGTGTCGGCTGGGCTGGGCTGCACAGGCGTGTCTTCTTCAGGCTCAGGTTCTCCATCCTCCTGGACCTCTCTCAGGGGCCCCTGGTCCTGGGCGTCGTTCCTCTCCTCATCCACGCGAGTGGCAGCACTGTCCTCCTCCTCGTCCTCCTCCGCTTCGTCCTCATCACCAAGGTCTTCTTTCTCTTCTTCATCATCTACAAGGCTGTCCTTGTTTTCTTCCTCATTTGAATCATCTTTTTCCTCCTCTGCATCCTGCAACTGTTCAGCTTTGTGAGCCTCCTCTGACCTCCGAGTCTGCTCTGTGGAGGGAAGAGAGGGGAACATCCTCTGAATAAACTGGTCATTCAGCAGTCAATTGAGTGTGTTTAGCTGTGAAATGAAAGGGTGGGGCCATGACCGTTTTCTCCAATCTGAAGCTATGTTATCACACTGCACAGATCTCTGTCTGGCGGTGTCCTACCTCCATCCAGGGCTTCTACATTCCTCTCTGGAAAGTTCACTAACTGTGTTGACTGATAGAGCACAGAGCCAGGGAGGGTAAAGGTTCCTTCTGGCTTACTCAGTGACCCACTCATTAGTCATGGTGATTAGTTAAGAAATGTGACTTAAGCCAAGCCAATCACAGGACTTCCCAGGAGTTTTTTGGCCAGAGTCAAGAAGAAAAGCCTTCTCTCTTTCTACAGGAATTGATAAACTGATAAAATGTGAGTTAGGGCTGTTGACAGCCACTGAATCAGCCACATAGAAACAGAAACCTAACATCCCTTGGGCTGAGCTTGCAACCAGAACATCCCTAAATTTTTCAGTTATGTGAGTTAATAAAATTTCCTTTTTTTCCTAATATAAGCTTATTTAGTTAAACTTCCACATAAAATTAAGCAATTATAAAGCCTCAAAGAAGTCTTCATGCAAAGTCTCAAAACTAGGAATAAAGACGTGAAAACCCAGGGCTGTTTAGTCCCACAAACAGTGTGGAGCAGTGCAAGGATTTGGGAAGACTGTTTTTATAGGATTTAGAATAGCTACTGATACACGGTTGAGACTCAATAAATGTGAGTTCTCTTCCCTCATTCCAGTTTGAATGAAGGAAAAGGTGTCAACTAATTAATGAAGGGCATATACTCAAGGGGAAAAACAATGACCAAAATGAAGTATTACCTAATTTAAGGGAAGAAAAAAATCATTTTTGTTCAAATCTGACCTAGAAAACATATTTCAAAGAATTTGGTAGTAGTGATGGTTTGGTCACCTCGCGAGTCGGGGGAAAACTCCAGTATCTATCTGAGCACAAAAGGGCATGCCACAGAATTCCAAAACTACTCTATCACATGAGTTTATCATACTTACCAGTGCGCTCAGATAAATGCCTTGGAAGTGGTACATAGAAACATTCTGATATTATCACCAAGACCTGAAGAGAAAAAGTGATTTTACAGTGAATAGATATGACATTTATTACCAAAGAGCCTCAAATTTAGGTCTTGGATCTATAATCAGATATTTACAGACAAATAATTAGCGGTTGGTCAAAAGTCCTCAAAAAGGACAAGGGCATAATTAAGACTTTCCAATTTTTCAAATGTAACAATGTAGGAAAATATTGATTTATAACAGGGGTCACAAAGTCAAATGTCTATAGAGATCCCACCAAAAACTGGTAAATCAAACAGGTATAAGAAAATGGATACTATCAGTCAAGTCTAAAGCAGCCTTTTTAAAAACACCCCTCTGGACAAACAAAACTAGTCTGTATATGGCTGCCTCTCACCAATGCCTGAGTAAAAGGCTATTTATTTCAGGGTCTAGAATTCTTAAGAGTACCATAAGAAATTTCTACAGAAATAAATTGCAAGAAAAGTTATCAGTGATATGAACTAAACCCTATTTTAGACAGTGACTGACTTGGCTTCATCTCCGACCTTAATGAAATATGAATGAATCATTTTCTACATAACTACATATGTACATAAACTACAAGCTCCTTAGGGGCAGGTTCATCTCAGTCCCTGTTCCATACCTAGTCCGGCATGGGCCACGGTGATGAAGCTATGGGTGTGGGGTGCAGTTAGCTGGACCCAGAATAAGCTGCAGCCATTCTTCATACCTTCCCATGCAGCATCACACAACATAAAGATACAACCAGGAAGAAGCTGCCCATTTAGAAGGACAGTGTCCTTCTTGTACCTAGCTGACTCCCAGACTTGGCCTTTAAGATAGTAATACTACTTCATACATTAGTGTTTTAAAGATGCTCTAAAATTTTAAAGCACCTGATGTCATAGTTCTTTTGATTCAGTTTCATAAACATCAAATGAGTACCCTACTTTGTGTTCAGGATTATCACCATCTGTATATTCATTTACAACTTTACTCAAAATTTGGTTCATTAGGTTCAAGGTATCGTGTTAACTTCTGTGGGGACAAGTTCAAAAAAGGAGAAAAAATGGCAGTTTAAACATAAAGCAATATGGAACATGAATTTCATAAGAAAAATGAATAAAACACTTTGACAGATATTTCAAAGATTCAGATATTACAACCAGTTATGGGTTTGGGAAGGATCAAGAATGACCACTTGAAGGAGGCATCACTTAAGCCCCTGGGCATAGTCCAGAGCGGATGGGTAGTACCAGCTGCCTGGTTCGTCTAAGCTACACCAAACTGGACCATGGGGGCTCCTATATCCAGAGGAAGCCCTGAATGCAAGGCTGGGGAGACCAGTGTGGTAGGAAAGTGGGATGCATAAAGCTCTGTGGGTTGGTGAGGAACAAGCTCCCTGGGCCAGCTAGAGGGCTAGGTATAGAGGGCCTAGAAAAAGACTTAAGGCATATTAACCTCAACCTTGTCTCGCATTAACTGTGTGACCCTGAACAAGTCATTTAACTGCTTTCTCACTGGAACTCTCTCAAAAGGATGGATTTGGGTTAACCTATCATCAAAGTCTATTTTATATCTAATAGTACACAATTCCATCATATAGCCTTAATTCAGAAACTGGAAGGAAAACCCTCTTATTCTCCAGATTCTCTCAGTTCAAGATCTATTTTCTCATCTAGAGAACTATTCCCTTGGAATGGTCCACTTCCTAAGCCACTAAGAATGGCACTATTTAAAAGCAGGGTCTATAGGGGAGTAGTGCCCTTTTCTTCCTCTTCCCTTCCAGGGTTATATTTTCACATTCCAGCTGTGACCCAGGTAGATACAGATAGCCATGCAACTAAATGAGGAGGGGAGACAGATTTGCCACCTTTCACAGAGAGTGAAGTCTAGGCCTCTTGATATTAGAGACCCTCCTCTGAGGGAGGCTCTGTGCTAGACACTGGGGAGCAACACACAGAAAAATAATCTACCCAAGTACCAAAATTTAGACAGTCCCAACATATACCAACTGAAATGGAGACGGGAGAGTAGAGGCATATGATCGCTGCCTGTGTTTTCCACTGCTCTTCTGTTTGCCTAGAGCTTTGCTGTCTTTTATCCTTCAGAGCAGAGTCACTGATGACAGAAAACGACACTGCCACAGTGATTTCATATACAGATGATACACTTAAGGGTCTTTCCCATATTGATTTAAAATGTAAAATATATACTTGATTTCTAAAACTGGGCCCTTTGCTGACATGTGCAAAATAACATTTAGTATTAACATTTCAGCTATCGTGAGGATCAATCATGAAAACAAACAAAAATCTAAACCAGCAGCCTTGTTTTGACTTCTCATCTTCTAAAATTAGGAAAAAGTAGAAAACATAATAGGCTTATGGGAAACAATGACTTGATCAGGAAATGACTTCTCTATGGAAAACATCCTGCCCTCCTGGCCACTGTAGAAGTTAAACTCCATAAGAATTCATACAGGGAAGAACTTCCAGGGTCACCAGGACCAAGCCTCAGGTGACTGCATGCCTGGGCTCTGCTTTCAGCCCTCAGTTAATGGCAAAGGTGACATACAAGACAGAACTGCACACCTGCAGACCTCCCTGAAGGCAACAACTCTGGTTGTTGTGTGCTTCTTTTGGTATGTATTACAGTTGTAGAAAAGGAATCAGAGATATGTGTTTGGTATTTTATGGAAATGTATTACCAGAAAATTTCTGAGTTTATTACTGCTTTGAAATTATTACTATTTTGTTAAATAGTTACTCTCCCAATTTCTTATAAAGGAATGATATTCTATATCATTTAATCACTTGAATAGTCTAGAATCAACTCTCTTGTTTCTTCAGGCCAAATCTTAATAACCCTCCTGTACTGATTATTTGAATCTAAGTTCCCAAATGAAGTTAGGGCATAGACAAGCCTGACTTGATTTCTTGAATTTAAAGTTGACCTCAAAGATAAATTTCAAAAAGCCTTTATGCTGAGAAGAGTTTCCAATGGTCTTCCAAAAGGCTCACACTCAACCTACATTCTCCATAACTCCACTTGAGAACCACCCAGTATCTCATGGTGCTCCCCCTACAAAAGCCTCACACTCATGTGGCCCTAAAACACACCACCAGAACAATCCAGAACTAGACCATAGATAGGAGAAGCATATTTATATCCAGTCAGCTTTATACAAAGTCAAATACTTTTAGGCCAGTCAGTCAGGGACATGTTAGTTAGCACTAGGATTAATGCAAGCTAATGAATGACATATCTGAATTCCATCCCCACCTGTGAAGCTAACACCAGCAGTCACAAATCAAATATACCATAATTTGAAATAAGCATGTTTGTAGCAAAACCAAATCGAATCAAATAAAAGCCTCCTTGGCTTCTTGGGAGTCTGACTTTGTCATCCCAAGTTATATATCAATATGGATAAAAGCAACTGCTAACATTTTAAGCTAATTTTTTAAAAAGAACTTGCTAATTTAAAAAAGGTAAAAAAATAAAATAAAAAGAACTTGCTAAAGAGCTGAAATGCATTATACAGTGTAAGGACAGACCTACCTAAATGTTTGTCCTTTTTACATAAATTCTTAATAATCATCAATTATTCCTATCATATAGCGTTTAGGAGCTGTGTGATAAATATATAGCACAATGGTTTTAAAGACTTATCTTGGGGCACCTGGGAGACTCAGTAAGCATCTGACTCTGGATTTTGGCTCAGGTCATGATCTCACAGTTCATGAGTTCAAGCCCTGTGTCAGGCTCTGTGCTGACACTGGGGATTGCTTGAGATTCTCTCTCCCTTCCCTGGCTTGCACACATGCGCACTCTCTCCAAAATAAATAAACTTAAAAAAAAAAAAAAAAAAGAACTTATCTTAGAGCTTAAAGCTCAAACTGATCAAGTGTGGGTAAAAAGAAAGATTAAAAAATTATATAAAAGAGTAAAACATGCCAAAACCCTTGCAGTTGTCTATACAGCTAAATAAATAAATTTATTATTTCAATTCTTACCTAAAACATCTAGGAAGAAAATGCACAGATACCTATTAGATACCACTTTTTACACCAAAAGAAGACATAGTAATGTGCTTTGCATCTTATTTTTTCCCATAATAATGACTGTGTTTTTTGTCTACCTTATCTTAAAAAATCCACCTTGGGATAACTAGAGTCTATGTATAAGTAGCTGGTCAGGATTAGAGATTCAACTGGAGGATATGAACAAGAAAAAAGTCATCTTGTTCACTCAAGGAACAAATTCACAGGTTTGGCCTTATCACCACAGTGTTCCAATCAAGTAGGCAATGTGTGAAATCACAGCTGACTTGGTTGTCTTGGAAACTGACTATGAATTCACATAAGGTCTCCAATTCTTTCATTACCGCCTATATTCTAGGCAGCACACATCTTCAGGATATTTCAGGATAGGATTAGGAGATAACAATTAAATGAATTTTCCATTATATCTCAAATTACCACTGACAATATCAAACAAGTAAATGCTACTTAACTTCTTAGATTATACACAAAATGATATTTGTTTATGCATCTTTTCTTTCTTGGTTGCTTTCTAGTTTTGCATAAAATCCATGTGGCTTTACAGAAAGGGGGGGAAATGGCATTATTTCTTACCAGACCCATGAGAAGGCCAAAAATCAAGGTGGCCATGATGAAAAAGACATAAGAACACCAAGCAGGAATTCCAAGGGTCACTGTGAAATAGTTGTGAAGATGCTGTAATCAGAAGAAAAATATAAAATAAAATCTTTACTTATCACCAAATATGTTTGAATCTCCCCCCCCAGCTATAACTCAAGTCTGCAAATTATTTCTACATGTATGAGCTCCCACAAAGGTCATCCAGTCTGCATCTATATGATTCTTCAAGAACAAGTCAAATTTTACAACATTGAAAATCTGAGAGTAATAATCAAGGTCATATCTTGACCTTTGTTCTCAAGTTATATTTCTTTGAGTTCTATTTCTTTGTTCATGATCTGGTAGAACTCTGGCAGAATTGTTTTTCTAGCCCCTCCTTTCATCATTTCATAGATTCTTTTTGGTCATTCTCCCCTAATAATTCTGTATCTCAATTTTTACTCATCATATGGCATCCATAAAAAATTAAACTTCTTGGCCCTTTGTCAATTTTTAAGTGAAACTAAATTACTACTTACAGAGTATCAACCATTTAAAATGTCTCCATACTTCCTTTTTTCTAGTCAGACCATTACTCTACCCCACCCATCCTCAACAACTTTCGTAATTCACCATAAAACTGAAAATATTAAACAGAAAAAATTTTTCCAGTTAATTCATTATGAGCAAATGAGATTCCATCAGTCTTTTGAGTAGAGCTCACATCCCTTCATTCTTACTGTTCCCTCAGACCCTATTTGATGTCAGATACTTTAAAAAATCAGTGAAGAGATACCATTTTTGCTAGAAATTATTTACATGCTAAGTCATACAAATATGAACCTACTAGTTTGGTGCCAAGGCCCTTTTAAATGTGGGCTTGTAGGAGCCATGCTTCACCATGATGGCTTAGTGATCATCTGTGTTAGGCCCTTCCAGCTCCAAAGCAGTCATTCACTACAATCCAAGCACTTACCGGACACAAGATGAAATGGTCCCGAGCTAAATGCCACAAGCAAGCAGAGGTAACAACTGAATGACTTGCCTAGAGCTGATGAGGTGGGTGACAATGAGTCCTAGTTTCTATTTTAATATTTCTCAAAATCCAAATTACTCAAGTATCTCCTGTTGGCTTTTCCATTTATAAATGCCAATACAATTAAATAATATATTTTATTCTGGCTTAATTCTGAATGATAAACCAACAAACAAAAAAGCTAGTTAACTGGTCTAGAATAATCTGAGATCTCCTCTCTCCCAATTTCTCATTCATTAGAAGAGATAGATCTAAAGACCCAGCGAGTAATTTACATACTGATACGTGCAAAGTGTTCAACAAATACTTATTGAACAAAAAAAGATACTAGCAAATCCTTCAATTATTCATAGGAAATGCAAACAACTTGTGATTTGTAAAACTATCATCTGTGCTCTGTTGATGGAACTGGTCATCATTTTATCTTCAGCTGAGGCAATTGTTTATTAAAAATAATCTGGGGTGTCTGGGTGGCTCAGTTGGTTAAGTGTCAGACTTTAGCTCAGGTCACGATTTCACGGTTCATGAGTTCAAGCCCCGCATCAGGCTCTGTGCTGACAGCTCACAGCCTAGAGTTTGCTTCAGATTCTGTGTCTCCCTCTCTCTCTACCCCTCCCCTGCCCACACTCTGTCTCTCTCTCAAAAATAAACAATTAAACAAATTAACATTGTGCTGCCCAGTAGGCAAAAGAGGTATTTGGGATAGCAAAAGGTTGCTTTATTCAAATTCTGTTCAGTGTAAGTTCTAAAATGTATCATACAAATTCTGTGTTTTCATAGTTTATGCTTTTCTTGATGACTCAGTGCCACTATCAGGATTAAACTCTGAAATGTGCCAAAGAATTAAAAGATATGGAAAGTCAGTCTGGCTTTGTGCTGACCCATAGAAATACGCATTCTGGAGCTTGCTTTATAAATAATATCCATCTATATGGCTGGAATGAATAATGTCCAGTTATTAGTACTTCTAGACTTTAGGTCCTTAGGCCCTTTCTGCAAAATAAATGATTAAAGTAACCTTCAAGAAATTTTCTAAGTTATTTTCTAGAATTAAGTGAATTGTTTGCCTTTGAATTATTGCATTCCAAGTCAGACATTTCTTAGTGCATTCAAAATATCTTCTTATTGTAGCAAGCTCTGCTTCAATTTTCTTGTATTAACTTACCATTTAAAGGATTTATTTGAGCCTCACTTACTCTTTAAAGGATTTATTTGAGCCTCTTAGAGAAACCCTGCCATCTTGTGGTCTTTTAGTTGATTAATATTAAAGCCTCATTAACCAAGTTGTGTTTTCACAATTGCAGACATAAATCCTTATCTGTTTACTTTGTCTGAGTCCACAATAGTTTTAGAACACCTTAAGAGTGTTGGGGTTTGTGGTATTGAGTACTTGAAATTTTGATATATATATATATATTTTCAAGTAATAACTGATTCAAACTGATCTCAGTTTTAGATTCCTATATTTCTGTTTCTTTAATTGCCAAAGTGACAGTTTTCATTTGTGGAAAATACTGATCCTTGCTCAATATTATATCTCATTATAAGGAAGCATCTTACTGTTTCCTTAAAAAGCACAAAAATATCATCTAATGGGCCTGATGACTTATACTGCACTATTGTAATAAACAACTGAATTAGAGCTAATTTTTGGCTAGATACAGATTTGAGAGGACTGATGAAGACACCATTACAGTAGAATAAATCAGAAGAACATTCTACCCTGTGGTCAGATGGATTTAAGGAATGGAGTAAGGCCAAGGCATCCATGGATCAGAGCTAGAGCCTTCTCTCTATAGAGATCTGTAACTGATCTGGGATCAGAACCACTGCAAGTCAGGTTAGATACTGCCCAAGGGCACCCATCCAGCCTAGTGTTGCACAGTCTCATTCAGAGCTGGGCTGGCCCTGAATTACAGGAGAACCTTTTGGATTTTGATCCCATCAATGTGGATATACTCTGAGGACATTTGGGACAAACTCAATATCCCTTTCAAACACAGATTAGAATCCGCAAAATATCTGCCCTACATGGGAGCAGCTCAGAAAGACTTTCTCTAGTAATGGCCAAGGGTTCACTTCACCTGCGATGTTTTACTCTCACACTTGCAACAAGACACAATCTTGCAGCCTCTTGTAGGCATTGAGAGAGGTATTTTGTGGGTGTACACCATCCCACTATAACATGGTCCTAGATAACTTCACAAGGAAAAAAAAACCTCAAAACAGTAAGAGATGAGATGCCACTATCTAAAACACAGAGAAATGTTTTGAGAGCTTTAAAATATACTCTTGTTAAGTGTTGGTGTGGATGTGGAGAAAAAGAACCCTCAGGCACTGCTGGTATGAATGCAAACTGGTGCAGCCAACGTGGAAAACAATATGGAGTTTCCTCAAAAAGTTAAAAATAGAACTATCATGTGATCCAGTAATTCCACTACTGGGTATTTACCCAAAGAATATGAAAACACCAACTGGAAAAGATACATGTACCCCTATTTTTTTTTTGCAGAATTATTTATAAGAGCCAAATTATGGAAGCAACCTGAGTTTCATCAACAGATGAGTGGATAAAGATGTGGTACATATGTACAATGGAATATTACTTAGCTATAAAAAACGAAATCTTGCCATTTGCAACAACATGGCTGGATCTAGAGTGTAAAATGCTAAGTGAAATAAGTTATCAAAGACAAATTCATATGATTTCACTCATGTGGAATTTAAGAAACAAAACAAAGAAAAAAAGACACAAACCAAAAAACATGTTCTTAACCATAAAGAACAAATTGATGGTTACCAGATGGGAGGTGGGTGGGGGATGGGTGAAATAGGTGAAGGGGATTAAGAGTTCACTTATCATGATGAGCACTGAGTAATATATAGAATGGCTGAGTCACTATATTGTACACTTGAAACTAATATAGCACTATTTGTTAATTACACTAGAATTAAAATTTTGGAAAAAGTAGTCCCACTTTGAAAATAAAAAAAAAAACAACCACTCTCATTATTTTCCAGTCTAAATACTCATGGCCTTTAATTCTCATTGCGAGGGATTCAGAGTGTTAAATCTTCTCCATCATAGACTGTCCTCCCAAAGACGCAGCATACCTTACTGCCTACATCCTTGCATAACAACCATAACACTGAAGTAAGTTACATACTATATTAGCTCAGCAAGCAGCAAAAATTCACCAAATCAAATAATTACTGAAATGCATGCAAATGCTAAACCTAGTTCACAAACGTACATGTTGTACAACTGGCATACAATCCTATTTTAATCCTGCTATCAGCCTGGATTAAAACATAAATGAATAAAAAGATAAAGTATTCCTTATTGACTAGTCAGAGGTAAAAAGTAAAATCATGATGACAAATGATTAATGAATACAACTAACAAGAAACAGTTACCAAGTACTGACTACGTGCCAGGTTCTATGCTAAGCACTCAAAGTGTTCTAGTGACAATAGTTTATAGCAGGGGAAACTAATGGGTTCAGAGATACACACACAAGGTGGAGAACAAGGAGTTGTTTCTCTGGAAGACAGAAAGCTAATACCTACCTGCACCACTGTTGCTAACTATGAAAAGAGATGAAAAGACAAAAGACTAGAAAGTCTCTTCATACATGTGTCACAGACAACAGCTCCAGGATTCCTAACCCTGACTGTGGCCCCAGACTCAGCGACAGTGCTTCCCAAGTTCAATCTCCTGTACATTGCTTTCATGACATTAGTCTCACCTTGTACTATCTTTTGTATTTGTTAATATTTTTCATTAAGTTGAGTGACTTTTTATAAGTTCAATAAAATTTCTTTGAAAACTTCCAAAACTTCCAAAGTTTGGTATATTGCTACCAAAAATATATAATCAGTACCAATTCCATATCTAGAAAATGTCTATCCATTCTTTGAGAAATTCCTTGAGTTGTACATCTTCCAGGCTTCAGTGACTCTAATGAGGTAGGCAAATGTCAAGACTACATGTGAGGGTAAGTGTTATAGTTAAAGTGGTGGTGACTTCTAGGAGTTTATATAAAAATTAAAATACATAGGTGGATACCATCATCACTGAATTGGAAAGACAATCTGAATTTTAGTGACTGGACAGAACATTTGAGATTATCAACCACCCCTCCCCCCACTTTTCCCACATTGTTGTACAAGTTACCTACCAAGCATCCCTCAGATTCCAGAGGACAGCAGGAAGCTCACAGGATCTGGCTTATAACACTATTCAAGGAACTTCTTCACTCAAGCATTTATTCAAGCAAGAACATATGGGAGGTTGGTGTAGAGTTAAGAAAGCCAAATGTAGAGCACAACAAAACCCTTGAGTTCATAGGAACTCAGCTGTGTGGGTGTCTCCTCACCAAGCAATTCTGACATCCTGAGGACAAGTTCTTATTTCCAAATTGCCAGACCCCGCAGGCTGGCTTCACTAAAGCAGAAACTCAAGGACTTTAAGGATTAGTTAAGTAGGCTCTGATCTTATAGATGCTGCTCTTCTTTTTATTTTATCTTTTCATTACAGAAAAAAAGACAAATACAGAGCAAGATAAGAGATTTTTAAAAAATCAGCCATAATTTCAGTATCAAAGATAGCTACTGTTGATATTTGATTAATCTCCTTCCAAGCATTTTCCTATATACACATAAAAACTCCATATGAATTTAACCTTACACAAACTGTTTTGTTATCTTTTCCCCCACTTAATAACATAAAATTTTCCCTATAGAAGTATTTTTTTAATGCTTATTTAATTTATTTTGAGAGAGAGAGAGAAAGCATGAAAGAGAGTACTTGCACGTGAGTGTGAGCAGGGGAGGGGCACATACAGAGGGAGAGAGAAAATCCCAAGCAGGCTCCACGCTGTCAGCACAGAGCCTGATGTGAGTCTCAAACACACTGTGAGATTATGACCTGTGCTGATATCAAGAGTTGGAGCCTTAACCAACTGAGCCATCCAGGCGCTCTGCAACACCCCCATAAAAGTATTATACATAATCAGCCACTCATGCATGGTTAGACTGTCGCTGAAGAAACACTGACTTCTATCTGTCTATGTAGCCACAACATCTCAGTAGGATAAGAGATTGTGGGTGGGCATCAACAATCTTGTCTCACTGGTATTAGCCACTCTGTGTCTTTCCTTCTTCCCTGTTTTGATCTTCTTCCTTAAGGACTTTATACTCATTTAGTTCTTGCCATTCCCTCTCCCTCCCTCTCTCTCTACATGCTGTTTCTTTTGTTCACTGTTAATATGATTGCACTATAGTTTTATATTGTCTAGACATGAGTTATAAACAGATTATGTTCCCCACAATTATACATTCAACTGATGAAAGGATCTTGGGCAAGGGAGATGGGCTGGCTAAATATGCTGAGTGGGCTGGGTAATCGGCTAGGAGGACTGGCTCAGTAAGTGGTTCTTTAGGTGTAAAAAGGCAAGACTACACCTGAAGGCTGAGGTGGGAACCAGGCTGAAAATCATACCCTCTTTGAATAAGAGGGCCAGGCCTCAATTCTGGAAACAGGTTGTGAGAGCCCTTCCCAGAGATTTCATGCAAGTCTGGAAACTTGTTTCTAAGAAAAGAAGAAACTACAAAAGTTGCCAAGAGACTTGAAAAACCTAGATGCTGATACAGAGGGTGATACATGATTTCTATCACAGATTTTTAAGGTAATGAATACACATACGAAGAAATCAAAATAATCTACAGACTTACCATTTATGTTCTTTTAGTCACGTTAACCCCCAAGGTGCACGCGCGCGCACACACCCCCCCCCCCCCCCCCACACACACACAAAATCTATAGTCAGGGCAAATACATTACTGATGCTAATAAACATAAATGGACTAAATTTATCATTTAAAAGAATTACTTGTTGCTGTATGCATTTTACAAGACTCATTCAAAACAGAAAAAGCAATTAAAAAGGTTGAAAGTGGAAAACATTCCAGGCAAATACTGACAAAAAAGAAAAAAATATGGTATTAATATTAGATAAAAGCGATTCTGTAGAGTGTAAAATGTAACTGTGTGTCAAATTTAAGTTTATTCTATAAAACTATCTTCTTTTGTCCCCTTTTAAATATTGGGAAATATATTCTAAATATACATGGGTATATAAATATCATATATACTCTACTCCTCAATCACTAAGAAGAACATCTCAATTGGTTATTCAGAGACAGATCATATTCTATTCTCCAAAATGCCCCCCCTCTTTTTTTTTTTGCAGTCTGACACATCCACACAGAATCTTTCCATGCTTGCCCATGGCTGGAGCACTGTGTGTATGAAGATAAAATACCCACTCCTGGCCTTGACACAACAATGCCACATATTGTAATTATTTGCATGATAAAATGAAAAACTGTAACTCCTTACCTAAACTCTTGCTTATCAAAGCACAAATGCCAAGTTATATGAGGTCAAAGTAATTGTTTTTCTTCCCAGATACTGTATTTGAAAATAAACTTATTTTACATTTTTCTTCCCAGATACTGTATTTGAAAATACATCTCTTTTACAATGTGTGAAATTGATGACCAACTTCCATCCAAGCTCTTCTTAAACAACTAAACAAATTCATCTCTTGACCTGCACTTATTATAGGTTCAATGCCAAGATCTTGCTCTCATGATTCCTGAAATCCATCTATTATGAGTATCCTGTTCAATTAGACATTATAAGGCTACAACGTTCTCAGATGGCTATCAGAATATAGGACTCTGACAACCTTCAGTGTCAACATACTGCAAAAGGTAAAATCCTTACTCTCAATTCTCAGTTGGCAATTCATAATTCTCAAATCCTGAATAAACTTCTCACCAGTGTTAAGAAAATAGTAGAAGGAAACCATATAAAATCATGCTATCTGGTGAGAGGGAAAATCCAAGTTATTATTTAATATCATACACAAATGCCAAAAAATAATTAACAAACATTAACTAAGAAATACTGAATCCAAGTGACAAACTTAATTTCTGTTTTTAAAAAATTCTGAAGTTACTATTCTACCTCACAAGGCAGAAAATAAAATATAACTGAAAAACTAGGATGCAAAAGGTTGTTCTTAAATTTCCTAAACATACACTGATGTGCATGAGAAACAGAAGAGTCTTATGAACTTCTTGAATGTTAAGTTCCAAATATGACATCATGACTTAGAATCATAGTTTGAAAAGACAAATATAAGTACACACTTCTAAAGATTTTTTTGAAATACTTTAAGGATATATATTTAATTCCACAGCAAGTTTGTTAAATTTGGCAAAATTTAGCCCATCCTACACAAAAATGGAAGTAAAAGATTACGTAACACATTCAAGATTATATAATTGTTCAAATTTTAACCTAAATAACAGTTCTAACTCACTGAAATGACTCAGGGAAATGATAAAATCACATATACAAGGGACACTCAAAGTTCTTCTTAAATTGTCACAGAGTAAATATCTTAGGCTTGTGGGACACATGGTCTCTGTCACAACTACTCAACTCTACCATCATAGCATGAAAGTAGTTCTAGACAACAGGCAATGAATGAAAACTAATGTGTTCTAATAAAAGTTATCAAAACAGGTGGCCAGTCCCCAAGATATAGTTTGCTGATCCCTGACACACAGAATAGGACTTTGACACAGTAGTTACAGGTCCATGTTCAATTTATGCCCTTCTACACAGAGACACGTTTCTACTGGGGACTCCACATGAGAGCAATTGTGTGCCGTAAGGAGAAAAGTGAATTATAAAAGTACTTATAAGTGTTTACTTTCCTATTGCTTAGAAGCTACATTCTTACTCCTTAAAAACCTCTCTGCCAAGATAGTCACAAAAGGTATATTTAATTACTCACCCATATCTTGCCAGAGATGCTAAATAGACCAGCCATTCCAGACATCCTAAAAAAAAATTAATAAATGAAGAGAAGGAGAACCACTGGTGATATATACTATGATGAAACAAACCAAAACAAAGCTTAGGTCATAAGGATCTGCCCCTCCACTTTTTGCAATATGTTGTCCTCTCTCCTGGATTAACTTCCATTCCCATAAAGCTTAGATTTCATAGCCTTCATTTCAATTCCTCTGCTATAAATACATTCAACCCCCCTGGCCCTTTCTCCCACCATTGTACATACCTGGCAAAAACCCCAACCCGGGGCAGCTGCGTGTCTCTGGAGAAAACCACATGACTGACTACTCCCCCTTCCCAGTCACAAACCTCAGGAAGCACTCAATACTGCATTGTCTTAGGCTCCACTTGAGATGATAGCTCATGTCTTTTCCCTCTCTTCAGACCTTCCACACCCTCCCCTTTCCATGCATGCTTAGCTAACAAATACTCCTTGTATGCCCCTGTGAAATCAGAAGCCATTATGTGACCTCTCTTATCTTCCCACCATCAAATCTGAGCCTGGTGTACACCTGATCTACCTCCTCCTGTTACAGCAGAGAAAGTTGATCTGCCCTACCACAGTCTAATTCCTCGATTTGCGTCTTGGATCTTTAGTCTTGGACACTTTAGTCTTGTTAATGACTTGGCTCTTTCTGCCACTCCTTTTCCTACATTAGTAATTTCTCCCTTTCTGCTGGATCATTTTCTTCTGCATGAAAACATGTTCTATCCCCTCTTTTCTTTTAAAAAGCACATTCTTAGACTTCACAAACGTCTCCAAAGAGTAGCTATGCTTACTGTTTCTTCTCTTCACCATACCTTTAACCATCACATCTGGCTTCCATCCTCACTACTACATTATCACTACTTGTCAAGACCATGATGACTTTGCACTGCTTTACCAAACATCCATGTCTCGGACTCGATCTTTTAACCTTGGTAACACAGGACACAAGTGACTACTCCCTCTTTCTTGAGCACTCTTTGCTTAGCTTCTAGGAAATCGTACACCCTTAACTGTCTGCCGGCCTCATTGGTACTCATTTTCAGTTTCCTTTTGCTGACTTCTTCTCTAATCTTAATTTTGGGGTGTCTCCTGGCTCAGTCCCAAGCACTTTTCTTTTTACCTCTCTCTAGGTGATCCCCTCCCTTCTAAGGTTTAAATACCACTCACACACTTTGTTCCTCAATTCTCTATGGAGACCCATCTCTACACATTCAACCTGAGAGCTCTAGAAAGAAGTCTGCATCTCAAACTTATTTTAAATCCATCCATTCTCTCAATTCCCACTGCTGACACACTGATAGGTACTATAACCATCCCTAGGCTGGACACTGCAACAGCTTTTAACTGTCTCCCCTCATCTATTTGTGCCCCTTCCAACCTCTCCTCCTAAGAGCCATCTTCTAATTGTATGCAATGATAACATCCAAGGTCCAAAATGAGACCCAGACCCATATGATCTGGCTCCTGCCTCTCTTTCTCGGTGTATACCACCCCTAATCCTTTTCCCTGTGCTCAACCTTGTTTCTGCTCCTCAGCACGATGAGCTCTTTCCAAATTGGGGCCTTTGGCCATGCTATACCCATTGTTGAGAATATTCCTACCCTTGCTCTTTACCCAGCTAGGTCATTCTATCCTTCAGATCTGCCTGCTACTCTGCCTGTCATCCAATGGACGCCCATGCCCCCATAGTTCATCCCTGTCTTAGTAAGGGTTTGTTTTTAATAGCCCTTATCCAGACTAAGATCCTTTATATCCCTAGTTGTTTTTCTTAATATGTCTTACTTTAAGTTTCATAAAGAGAGCAGAGGGACCAACTCTGTCTTGCTCCCTGTTAAATATCTAGCACCTAGAATAGCATCTGGCATAAAATCAGTACTCAAATATTTGTAGAATGAAATGTCAAAGATGAACTGCTTTTACAGTAAGCTATGTATTTCTTGGGTATTTTATAAAATACTATTTCATGATTTATTCCTGAAATATTGCATGATTTGATTCTATTTCACCAGGAATATTCCCTATACTTGTGTAAACTAACATAGTATTAACTGCAATTATCACAATTCATTCAAATTTAAAACCAACTGTGGAAAAAAGTTAATATGGTCTGGCATTATGTACTTCACCAAGAATTATACAGTTTGCCATCATGAACAAAAGTTACCCCAGCAGTGTTACGCGAGGTAGCCAAAGACACCATAGGTTTTATTTCCACATAGATACGATAGCTTCAGAAGAAAGAATGGTAAATGATATTCAATATCATATTTTGTAAAGACAAAAAAGTTGATATGCCTTAGTGCAAAAGCTAGAGGAAAGGCTTTTGTAATCCACCTGAATCTGAATACTTAATTCCTAGTATACTAACAACTGGCTGAAACATATGTGGGTCATAAAACCAGAAACACAACACAGGCCAAGCATGGTCAGTATGTAGTCTGGGTAATCAGAAGTGAATATGAAGAAAAATGTAGACCTTGAATGCCTATGGACTGTTAACTTGATACCTCTGTTTTATAAAAACACCCTGTCATAAAAAAAAAAATAATAATAACAAGTTACGTCAGAGAAGCCGGGGATTTCCAGCCAGTCAGAGGCTCAACTGATTGCCATTTCTTCTCTAAGATATAATTCTGCAGGTCTTCATAGATTCCTGGGCCACGGTAACGGCGGAATATTCCATCCTTTGCACTATAAATTATAAAAACAAATAGAAAATAAATCTATTAAAATGATAAGTGTTATAGGTAATAGAAACCAAAACAACTAATTTTACATGTGAACTCTACTTTGAATTTTAACTTGGCTCAAATGAAGAAAACAATTATAGGTAAGCATAAATCAGAAGGTATGCATTATATTAATCTGTTACAGCTGAGAAATTCCAAAACAGCAAGCACAATATATTCTATGTGTAATTTTATCACTGCACAATTTGGGACCACAAGCAAAGTTCTTGGCAGTGTCTAATCTACCAAGTTTCTTTTTATTATTTTTGCTACAGATGATTTCAATTTTTCTCTTACAACAGCAAAACATTAATTGTTATCAAGCTTTAAAAAACTGCATCCACACTTCCAAATTTATGTCATTCAAATCCCCCCTGTCAAAATTAACAAAACACCTTGTATTCTCCAGGCCCCTCGGCCTTCCTCTCATTTTCTCGCCATGGTCCAGCTTCCTTAAGGGAAGAGTCTACACTTGCCATTTTCTCCTCCTGTATTGTTTATTCACTACTCATGTGATTGGTGGTTCTGCTTCCATGACTCCAGAGAAACTGCTCTTATGCTCATTGGCACTGCCCACTTGTGAAAATCCCTTCCTTCCTGTTGGCTTTTATGACATGAGCTCTCTTGGCTTCTTCCTATTACTCTGACCACCCCTGTTCAGTTCCTCACTCCCTGTCTTCCTTTGCAGATGTTCTAATATTGGTCAACACCAGGTTCTATCCTTAACTTATTTCTCCTTCCACAGTATACATTCTCTCTAGATACATTGCATTTTTATGTACCTCAATGTTGAGGAATCCCAAATACATGTCTTCAGTCTAGATCCTTCTTCTGAGCTTTAGATATGGAAATCAAACCAGCACCTAAACTTCTCCATTTGGAATTAACAGAGGCACTTCACACTATCTTGTCCATTCTGGCCTCTATCTTCCAAACTTCATCTTATTCTAATGGCTCCTCAATAGCTTTTACAAATTCTACATGGCTTATTGGTACCCATTACAGGCTCTTCCTTCGTTATAGCTAATTAGTCACCATGTTCCAATGATCTCACATCCTAAGTATTTCCAGGATCTATCCCCCTTCCTTTCCCTTCCCTGTAACTCTACCTGAGCCTCTCTAACCTCATCACCCAGGATGATCCAAATGCACTCCATAGGCCAGAACAAATTACAGTCCTCAGAAGGTATCTCATTTTCTTCCAGGCTTTTCCTTATCTCCTGTACCTGGAAAGGTTTTCTCCACTCTGTCTGCTTAGCCCAATTCCTAACTTCTATATCATCAGAGAAATCATCTTTGACCACCCCTGTCCTACTCCCTGCCTGACACTAGGTGCCTTTCCCCTGCTGTACTCTGGGCATCCCTCTCTCCTTCCAGCTATCAGTAAATACACACACCAGTATTTCTCTCTTCAAATTTTAAGCTGAATGAGCAATGGTTATGGAAGGCAACTTAGAATTCTTGATACATGTCTACTGCTTTCGAATCTTTTCTAATGTTTCTAGTGTCTAACCAGAAAATTATTTAAACTTACTGAAAAAATGCTGGGAGAGTAGTGACAAAGAAGCGGCCACTTAAACCTACAAGGGGCACAAACAAAAAAAGTTACAAGTCAAACTCAGACTACCCCAAGCACCTAACTTACATTGTAAGAATAAGCAGCCTTGAGCTTGTTTTCATAGCCATGTAATTAAAATCATTCCAGTTATTTAATCACATTTACTAGTTTTTTTGTTTTTGTTTGTTTTTTGTTTTTTGGGTTTTTTTTTTACTTAAAGATATCTTATTTTTATCCATTTTTATTTACCTACCACTTTCTGATGACTGACAGACAATGTGCTTATCTTTGATGTGTTACACTAAAGTTTTCTGGCTTGTGCATTGCTTGGAACTGTATGGTGGCTGAAAGGATAAATTTTAGAGTCATGCAATCTGGGTTAAATACTAAATTCTCCAGTTACTAGCTTTGTGACCTTAGATAAATTACTTAACCTTTCTGTGAAATGGGTATATGAAAGCCTGACTGAATTGTTCTGAAGTTAAGGTAAGTATATTAAGTGCTTAGCACATATTAAATAGAATAGCACATAATTAAAAATAGTACATATTAAATATAAATTATAGATATCAAATCAATTATAGGTTTAAAAACAACAAAGAATATGAAATTATAAGGTCATTATAATTTTTGTACATTTATAAAATTTGTAATTTCTGTCAAGGAACTCTGTGTACTTTAATGGATTGTTTCAATTTGTCTTAGCAAACCCTTACAAAACGATAACCACATATCAAATGCTTTCCTAGGTACATGTGAAAATAAAGATAAATAAAACCCTTCGTCACTGATCCAATATTTACTAGGCATCTTCTTTGTTTCAGGGACTGTAATAATGGCTCAAGACACATAGATAAGGAAGAACAGCGTTTGACATAGACTGTTCTGCCACAGTCTAGTGGCAGAGGGATAGAGTTTAATCAGGTAATCACGAGCAGAAACAGAGATGCATGATATGAAGGAAAGGGGCATACAACAAAAACTTGCATGAGACTAGGAGTAAAGAACAGATCCCTGCCCTTTAAATGTTCACCAATAAATAATGTTGATGTGGGCACCACAAGAGAGTAAGCCCAGTTCTGGCAAAGAGAAAACTAAAGGACTCCGCTGGCCAGCATGGTAAGCTGGCAGAGACAGCATTTCCTCATTTCTCACCACTTCTGCCTTTCCCACTGAAGGACAGTCTGGACAAAATCAAATGCCTATTTAAATAATGTGGCTCAAATGTTACATCTCTGGGATAACTTGCAGTTTGAAACACAGAAGGTTTATTTTTAACAACAAGGGATATTTGTCGATACCTACTTTATAAACTAAATCTATACTCAACAAAACAATTTATTCATTAATGATGAGTCTTCCCAAAGAAGGGTTCTCTGTTTTTTCTCATACCAAGCCAAGCAATTCTAAAACATCCCCTATGGCACTTAAAAGCAAACACAGTACTCTGAAGGCAGTAAAAGTCAATGTTACAAAAAGAAACATAAAGTTCATACATTTATCCCTGCACCTTTTTTTTTAAAGGTTGTACTGGCAGTAACAGAACTCTAACAAGCGTCTGTGTCAACAGGGCATTCTCACCTGTAACAAGCTTGGAACTCCCTCTATCAAGGAGAAAAGGTTTTTTTAGTAGAGTTCCAAATCTAAATTGCCATAGAAAAAGTACTGGTAATCCTAAAGACCTGAAGATTATTATATGTTTTGCTTATTACAAAGTTTCATATTTTAATTCTTCCCTAGCTACAGATTGTTTTGACTGCTCCAAACTTTGTACAAGCGGAGTTACAGTGTTAGGGAATTATACTTTATTTACATGGCCTTTAAAATGGAATGCATAAACAAATTAGTATCCCATCACTACTTCAAGTCTCTATTTAGGTTTTTTTTTTTGTTTTTTTTTTGTTTTTTTTTTTTATCAGAAGAAATAGATAGGATTTCTAACAAATGTCAGGCATCACTGAAGGCAATATTTTTTACTTGTTCTTTAAAATCCTTCATACATTCTTGGTCATCATTGGCCATGGCAATAAATTAAAAGTAAACAAACATAAGAAATATTTCATAAAACACATTAACTTACACAGTATTTATAAACAGTATTTCCAGATTCACAGGCCAGCTTGCCTGAAGTCAAATCCCACTTCTGGTTCTTATTAGTTTTTAATCTGGGGCAGTAAATTTAAACCATCAGTTTTCACATAAATGGATATCATTATTTCTATCTCAGTATTTTTTAGTATTAAATGATTTCTTATTTATAAAGCAAACAGAATGCAGCGTTTGACATAGAATAAGTACTAAATACATCCGAACTAATATGCTGTATATTTAAGTCTCTGGTTAAAAGTTAGGATAAAATAGGATGTAATAAACTAACTTAGTGTTAAGTGCTTTGGAAATCAGACACTATTTTGGATAACGTGTCTTTACAAATAAACGTGCCCATGAAAAAACACAATAGAGAAAATAATGACAGATAGTCTCTGAGAATTTTCTGCATTTTTCTGGTTCAGGCTAGAAGGATGCTCATCCCCAAAATTCCTAGAATAAAGGGTATAAGAACTTTATGGCTCTTGATATGAATTGCTGTGCTGTTTTCCAGAACTACTGTACCAATTTATAAGACCATCAGTTAAGGCTTATTTAAAATAAAGATCCTTTTTGGGACGCCTGGGTGGCTTGGTAGGTTGAGCATCAGACTTCAGCTCAGGTCATGACCAGGTCATGATCTCATGGGCTTTGAGCCCTGTGTCAGGCTCTGTGCTGATATCTCAGAGCTTGAAGCCTGCTTCCAATTCTGGGTCTCTCTCTTTCTCTGCCCTTCCCCCTGCGTGCATGTGCGTGCTCTCTCTGTCTCTCCCTCTCTTCCTCTCAAAATTAAATAAACACTTAAAAAATTAAAATAAAGATCATTATTAATAAATTGTAACACCTCAAAACTTTCATTTATGTTTCTCTGTCAGTATTCCTTTAAATGAAAACCCATGCAGGATACTAATAATAAAATCATAGCTCCTAACTGAGATATGAGTTCAGTTTGCTGTCTGGGATAATATATCGTCACTGAGGCTGTATTCAGGACAATCAACCACAAAATCAAGAACAATTTATGTAGCCCTGAGATTATGACACATTACTAACTCCTTGAAGATCTGACACCATAGGATAATCACTTCAAATAAATGACATTTCTGAGAGGTTAACAATGTCAGAAAGCTTTGGGTTTCATGTCAGTGCTCCAAAAATGTATTTAGTATTGATACCATCAAGTATCAAGGGAACCTTTCATTACCTGAAAAGTTAAAACATGACCACCCTGGAACGGAGAAGTACCAGCTGAGGTTGTGAACTTCAAGTTTTAAAAACAAGTAAAGTGTGGATCTTAACAAAGGATTACAACAGATCAGCAGCTCATTTCAAAGTCTGCATAATGATTCACTGCAACAAACTTCAGAAAGTGTAAAAGAAACAAGTGTACTCTAAACCTTTAACTAAAGGAGATAAAGGTTGGTCACAAGGTCTGCCAACATTTCTGCATGTCTTCTTTACTTTAAGGGAAACTTCCACTTTAAAATGAAGATTTATTGCAACATAAAAGAGGCATTAATCCAAAATTCAGGAAAAATTTTAATTTCTTATTAGCAAGCTTATCTTAAACATGAAAGCTTATCTTAAAGAAAAAAAGAATTAAAAGATTATAGAAAGAAAAATTACATCAGGGAACTGTATTTTGATATGCAAAAACACAATAGAAATTATTTAAGTTAAATATTTAAAAAATGGAGATAGCTACCAGCTTTTGTTCTACCATTATTAGCTGTGCTACTTTGGGCATGTTATTTAACCTCTCTGAGCCTCAGGTTTCTTAGTAACATAGAGATAAATAGTTCTCTCTAGAGTTGTTATGAAACTAAAATGTATATAAGTGCCTAACAATTATAGGTTGAAGTAAATGCTTAACTAAATGTTAGTTATTATCACCAAAAGAGTAGCAGAAGGAAAGCAATAATAAAAAAAAGAACTAACCTTACTTTTGAGACGGAAATAAAGTTGTCAATATAATAGAATACAAAAGACTAATTTTTATAATTATCAAATTAAAATATGAACATTAACTGAAACACAGTTAACTAACAGTCAACTAACAGCTTTTGCTTAACTTAAACATAATGCTTATTCTTGACCGTGGTGGGAGTCTGGTTTACCTCTAGTCTAGTGAAAAACCATCACCCATGGGTGCTCTATGAGCAGCTACTGTTTTCCTGCCCTTGACAACTAAGCTCATCTGCCTGGAACAGAAGGTTCAAGTACATACTCATTACACTGACTTTCCCAAAGAGCATGCAACTGAAATACCTATCGCCTGGCCTATGTAGTATTACACAGACGATGTAATCTGATCTAATCTAAGGCCTTTCCTTTCCTTGACTTCTACATCTCAGCTGTAAAATGCAATGTGTTTATAATCCCCAATCTTGATAATTCTGAAATCTTATTTTCTGTTCAAAATACCTACAAAAAAAAAATCTCTTCTGAGATATACCCCTGGAAGAGTTACAGGCATGACTAAACACACGCATAAACACTTCAGAAATTCTTGCTTTCACTTCTTTTTAAATTTTATTTGCAAGGAAAAGAAATGAAATTATGCCTTACTAGCAGTGTTGGCAAGGCAGCCCTGATAAAAGTATATACCAATGGAGATCTGTGACCCAACACCAATCTGTATACGGAAATATCCAGAGGTGCCTGGGTGGCTCAGCCAGTTAAGCATCTGACTTCAGCTCAAGTCATGATCTCACAGTTGGTGAGTTCAAGCCCCACATCGGGTGAACCTGAGCCCCACTTTTCTCTCTCTCATGGGATTCTCCTTCTCACGGGATTCTCTCTCTCCTTCTCTCTCTCTGCCCCTGGCTCACTTGTGCCCTCTCTGTCTCTGGAAAAAAAAGAAATCTAGTAAAATGTTCAAATTGGGGAAATGTAGTATTCAGGATGTTAGACTTTGTAAAAATGAAGTAAATACCCAAAGAACTTTCAAGAATAGGGTCAAGCTGCCCTGGAGGTCTGCCAATGAGTCAGTACAACCTAAGATGCGTCTCTCTTCATTTGGCTTCCAGGACCCCCTACTCCTCCAGCTCCTTCCTACCTCACCTGCTTCTCTTTTTCCTCTGTTGGAACTAGCTCTTTCCTTCTACATGTTAGACTTCCCTGGTTCCCAATCCCCAAAACACTTCTCTGGCACACCCTCCCTAGGCGATCTCAATTCTTCCCCTTCTTTTAAATACCATATACAGTGATGATCCTCAAATGTATATCTCTAGCTCAGCTCTATTTGGTTTTCTATTGAACATCTTAAACTTCAACCCTTTGGTCTTCTCCATATTCTTTCTTTCCATCAAATGCTACAGCCAATCTATAAAGAAATCCTTTTGGATATTCCAGCCAAATGTAGTATCTCAACTCCAATCACTCATCACTGCTGCTGCTTGTCCGAGCCACCATCATCTCCACTTGGGACTACTACATTAACCTCTTAACTTCTTGTTTCCACTTCTGACTTCCTACAGACAAGTTTTCATGTAGCAGCCAAAGCAATTCTTTCAAAACATAAACCATATCATGTCACTCCCCTACACAAAACCTTCCAGTAGCTTCCTTCCTATCATACTAATATCTAAATTCCTTGTCATGGCCAAGAACACCCTGCATGGTCTGGTCCCTAGCTACCCCTCCAGTTCTGTTTATCTTGAGTATCTCACTGGCTATCATATGGTTCCTCAAATAAGCCAAATACACCCCTGCCTGCACATGCCATTTGCTCTGCCTGGAATGCTCCTCCTCTATGGCTTGTTGAAATTCACTTTCTCAATTTGTCAAGACATCTAGTCAAACAGTCCTTCCCTGCACATCCTATATAAAAGAGTGCCTCTCACAATTTTCTACACTTTTATCCTGCTTTCTTTTTCTTCAAGTCCTTACTGCCACCAGACATTATTTTCCATTTTACTCTCATTACTATTTATCTCCTTCACTAAAATGTAAATTCAATGGGCAGCCAGGTCTTTATATTCCTTATTTACTTGTATCATTTATCTACATCACTGTCATCTAATTTTTATAATGTTTATTTATTGTTGAAAGAGAAAGAGAGTGAACACACAAGTGGTGGAAGGGCAGGGAGAAAGAAGGAGACACAGAATGTGAAGAGGCTCCAGGCTCTGAGCTGTCAGCACAGAGCCCGATATGGGGCTCAAACTCATGAACCGTGAGATCATGACCAAAGTCAGATGCTTAACTGACTGAGCCACCTAGGCGCCCCTGTATCACTGCCATCTAGAACAAGACCTGGTACATGGTAGAAACTCAAATATTTCTTGAATAAGTACATTATTCTGAAACCCTTTTAAAAGATTAATTGATAGCATTAGACTAAAAAAAAATTTTAGAGAGAGAGAGTGTGCACACAAGCAGGGGAGAGGGGTGGAGGGACAGAGAGAGGGAGAGAGGGAAAGAGAGAGAGAGAATCTTAAGCAGGCTCCATGCTCATTGCAGAGCCTGAAGTGCGGCTCAATTCCACGACGCTGGGGTCATGACCTGAGCCGAAATCAAGAGTTGGACACTCAACCAACTGAGCCACCCAGGGGCCCTAACAGCATTAGATTTAATAAAGTATAAAATAAAATAGTATAATCTGAAGTGAAATATTCTTTAGGCCACTCAATCATGTGTGTGGAATTTTGTCTCATAATTTTTATTTATGAGTTACAGTTTTTAAATTTTTTCTATTTAAAATAATTCTAGAACTATACTTTAAAACTTGTTTTAATACATAAAACAATCATTTTTTCCTTTTTTTGGACTTTGTTTCTTCGCTATTCCTAAAGAATACTGGACCAACGACTTTTTTCCTTCTTCTTTGATAAATATTTCAAATATATATAATTTACATTTACATAAATAGTATGAGTCAATAATAAATTTGTTTTTAAAATATTTCATTATAATAGATTTCTCTCTACCTTATCAAAAAAGCACTCAATCCATTCACACTGGAAATAGTAGCTGTAAATCTACATTTTAGATGGAAAGACTATATTCAGTTAACCTTTAGATTTGTGAATCCATCACAAAGTTAATTGTTTAATTCTTTTAACTCAAATCATGCTGTGAATTCACGGCAGGTACACCAAACGACTGAAATGTGAATAGGCCAACTGCATTTCCAAGAAACACATCATCAAATGTGTCTCCTGCCCACTAATTAGCAAGGCTTACACCTGATTTCACTGGACTCAAACTACTAAAAGACAAAAACAAGTTTACAGCAAAAATGTAATTGCAATGACATGACTTCCAAATGGAATAACTCATTCTAATAGCCCAAACCATGAACTAGTAAGTATAATTGTCCAGCTCTAAATAGCAGATGGGCAGAAATGGATTTGATTCAAATGATTAAAAAGGTGGAGGCTTGAGAAGTAATGGCTTTAACAGAAATCTCTCTCCAGGGGTTTGTCAACACATTCATCTTAACAGACGCCATCAGTTTTCCTGTCCAAGTAATTGGTAATTCGTTACTTTGTGTTTTTGCACTCACAGTTGTTTCAGAAAAGTAATTGCTACACCTCCTTGCCTACCTTCTTTTTTCCCTTGTAAAGGGAAGAGAGAGACAGAGTATGCACAAGCATTGGGGGAGGGGCAGAGACAGAGAGAGAGAATCTCAAGCAGGCTCTGTTCACAGTGCAGAGTCCCGACTTGGGGCTTGATCTCACGACCCTGGAATGATGACCTGAGCCAAAATCAAGAATCGGCAGCTCAACCGACTGAGCCACTCAGGAAACCCTTACACAGTTATTTTTAAACTACAAATACTACTTGTGTGTATCTTTTCAGAATTTAAAAGTTTCCTCTATTTCCCTCTTTCTTTTGAAAAATTATATCATTAACAGCTAATAAATGTAGATGAAACAACAGAATTAGAAATTCACCATTCTGGAACACACTATGAAATATTTGGTTCGGGTAAGATCATCATTTGGTTCGAGTAAGATCATCATTTGGTTCAGGTAAGATCATCAACGCCATGTATCACCCCATAGATTATATGCTAATCACAAAATGGGGTCTTTTCTTTACAATGGAGATGTTTAATGTCATCACCTTAAACAAGTGCTCAAACTCAACATCACTAACGTGTCTTAATATGTGTGATAATATTTGTCTTTTGGTAGAATACAATTTAAGTCACAGGATCACCTATGAAGTACTCTTGGCCATAAATGTCTAACCTGAATCATGTCTCTAGACCAAAATTCAAGTTGCAGAAAATATAAGAATAAATTAAATGTTCCTACAGAGAAACACCTAGGCAAATCCCCAGCCTGTTCTCTTCAGAGTATCAATGTCATGAAAAAAAATGGGGGACTATTTTCTAGAATGAGGGAGACTAAAAAGTATAGCTACCAAATTCAATTGGTGAACCCTGATTATACCCTGGTTCAAAATGGGAAATAATGAAAAAGATTTTAATATACTTAAGTACTGAAGGGTAAAGTATCATGATGTCTACAACTGATTTTCAAATGACTCAGCAAATTAATAACAATATAAAATATATGTATGTCAACACCAGCATACATAGACAGACCCAGATATGTTAACATGTTATCTGTTGATTCTAGATGGTCAGTTCATGGGTACTCAATATCCTAGCCTTTCATCTTTTCTATTTGTTTGAAAAAATTCAAAATAAAGGGGTGGCACCTTGGTGGCTCAGTTGGTTAAGCGTCCGACTTCAGCTCAGGTCATGATCTTGTGGCTCCTGAGTTTGAGCCCTGCGTCGGGCTCTGTGCTGACAGCTCCAAGCCCAGAGTCTGCTTCGGATTCTGTGTCTCCCTCTCTCTCTGCCCTTCCCCTGCTCATGCTCTGTCTCTCTGTCTCTCTCTCTCTCTCTCTCTCTCTCTCAAAAATACATTTTAAAATAAATAAATACATTTAAATAAAAAATTCAAAAATAAAATTAATAAGCTTTTGCATTTCAGGTCCAACATGTACAGCACCTGGCTCTTGAATGACGTCCACTTTGCCTACACTGATTTGAAGTGTTTCACCGTTCCTTGCAAATGTCTCCCATTCTGAGTCAGTCTGCTGGCAGGACGGACACCAAGGGGCATAACTATAAAAGAAGAATAGCTAATCAATATCATCAACATATGAAAAAAATCTGTAAAACAAAATAGAGAAATAAGTTTTTAACTAAAGGGAAGCACAAGAGCAAGCTTTTCCAAAGACACTTGATACAGATAAACAGAAGCATATTTCCCTGCTAGAACCTAATGTATGAATATCAATTCCCCAGGAAAAACTTAGCCAAAGTTTAAAAATATTTTCACAAATTACTACAATACATAAGATATTTTATTTCAAAGTTATTCTTACAACGAACCCAAATTATACTACTTTCCAGATAGGTTATGATTTTTCAGGGTCAAACTATTTTGAGTGCCCCACTAATGGCAGACAATTTTCACAAGGGCCTCTTTAAACTAGGCAAACCAGTTGCAGACCCATCAATGTGAGATCTGATGGACAGAAGATGTATTGCCAGTGGGTGCCCCCAAATGCAAATCATTTCCAAAGATATGTGGCAGTCTGAAGCATTCTCAGAAAGTAGAAGCTATAGGCTAAGCTGGCTAAATGACACTTTCTTAAATAGAAGAGGAATTAGAAATAAACACTTGGGACTTCAACCAGAACTCTGTTTTTTTACATTATTTTTTTCATTCAACAAACATGATCTAAGCACCATTCTAGAAACTGAGGCCACAACTGTGAACAAGACAAACGTGGTACCTCCTTCCTCCTTGTGGACTGAATCACCCACAGATGAAAAGAGGTAAACATAGGGGTAACGACATTCCAAGTGGCAAATGCCATGACTCAGAATGTGGATGCTATGGGACCCTCAGGAGCTGGGTGATGTCAGAGGGCCCACAGAGAAAGGAGCATCCATGCTAAGATCTAAAGTAAGAGTAACGGCCAGAGAGGGCTCAGGGAATGTTCTAATCTAAGCAGAGAGAACAGTAAGTGTGAAGGATCAGAGTACTGACAGGACAGGATGAAGGCATCATTCACAGCCTTTAAAAATGTTGTATGAGGAGTTAGGACTTTATTCAAAGCTCCATTACCTCTACTCTAAAAAAGTGAGAATCATAATCAGATTTACATTTTGGAAAAGTCACCTGGCAGCTCTTTGGATAATGGATCAGGGAAGGATAAGATGGAAGGAAGCAAACTGGAAGGTTAGGCTGTCATCCTGGCAATATGTTAAGGGCCTCGCTTTGTTCCTATGATCCTAGAAAACATCATAAATAGGTCATAAAGCTCTAACACAGCCAAGATTTTATATGCAGGTGTTAAAATAGGAATCCAGAAAAGATTCCTGTTTAGAAATATAGTGGATTGAATAGTGTCTCTTAAAAAGATACATCCAACTCCTAAGCCCCCATACCTATGCATATGATCTTATTTGGAATAAGGGTCATTATACATATAATTAAATTAAGGATCTTGGGGTGTGATTATCCTGGATTTAGGATAGGTTCTCATAAGAAGAAGGAAGTGTGACACAGAGAAGAAGGAAGGCCATGTGAAAACATAGTCAGAGATGGGTGTTATGCAGCTACAGGCCAAGGGAAGCCACGCTGGCCACAAGAAGCTAGGAGAGGCATGGAACAGACAGTCTCACAGAGCCTCCAGAGGAAGCCACCTTGCCAACATTTTGATTTTGGAATTTGGGTCTCCAGAATTGTGAGAGAGTAAATTTCCATTGTTTTAAGCCACTAAGTTTGTAGTAATTTACAGTTGTCCAAGGAAACTAATACAGAAAGGAAGATAAAATTTGAAATAAGAAGAGATTGAGATCAAATATGCCTTATGAAGATTTTAAGAGTTGGTCGAGCTATGCTTATTATAAACTATTGTTAACAAACAGTAACATGTGCTGGAAATCCATTTTAAAGTACTAACATAGGACACAAGTAAAAGGAAAATATTTACAGAATAATGTCACAAAAATACATTAGTACAAATGGAGAGATATTTTGTTTTGCTGAATAATACCCAGATGGAAAAAGCAGTAAATAAAATTAATCAATGCTCACAAAATAGGACACAATGTTCACAATGCTCACAAAAAAATCACTGGACACTGAATATTTTGGGATGCCACCAACTAGGCATACTTTAAAAATCTGCTTAAATGGGGTGCCTGGGTGGCTCAGTTGGTTAAGCATCCAACTTTGGCTCAGGTCATGATCTCACAGTTTGTGACATCGAGCCCCGTGTCAGGCTCTGTGCTGTCAGCTTGAAGCCTGGAGCCCACTTCAAATTCTATGTCTCTCTCTCTCTCTGCCCTTCCCTGCTCGTTCTCTGTCTCTGTCTCTCTCTCAAAAATAAATAAACATTAAAAAATTTTTAAAAATCTGCTTAAATCTGTTTAAATTACACTTTAAAAATCCTCAACTCAAGTCAAAATACTGAGTGGATAAATGCAATAGGTATTTTTAAAAGACTTGATATCACTGATTGTTTACATACAATGGGTGAATATTAGAGTAGGTAAATTATTCCACCAAGGGGTAGAGGGCAGGAGATATAGGTGAACCAAGATTGGCTGTATGTTGATACAACTGATAAATCTGGATGATGGATGATGAGGGTTCATTGTACTACCCCTATTTTTGTGTATTTTTTAAATTTTCCTAATAGCTTTTGTCTGTCGTCTTATTAAAGTATAACTGACATATAACATTACATTAGTTTCAGGTACAACATAATGATTAAATATATTTTTTAAAAGACTTGATTAAATGGAAAGATATGCCAAGTTCTGGATGGGCAGGCTCAACATTGTGAAAATGTTGATTCTTACCCCTGATTTATTTTCCATTTTATTCCATTCCCGAACTATTTTTACAAAATATGGCATCTATTATTTTTATGTTAGGAGAAGAAAGTGGTGGGGGAGAAAGAGAGGTAGGAAAGAATGTCTGCCAAAGAATGAGACAGGAACACCTGGGTGGCTCAGTCGGTTAAGCGTCTGACTTTGGCTCAGGTCATGATCTCACAGATCGTGAGTTCGAGGTCCACGTCAGGCTCTGTGCTGACAGCTCAAAGCCTGGAGCCTGCTTGGGATCCTGTGTCTCCCTGTCTCTCTGCCCCTGTCTACCCACCTCTGTCTCTCTCTCTCAAAAATAAATAAACATTAAAAAAAAAAAAAAAGAATAAGACAAACACACATGCACACACAGGGAAAAAATGCCTTAGGAAAGGAAATAAAGGGGGAAAAAGTGTCAAATGATCAAATTCTGTAATAAGATTTAGGCACAAAGGTGCTGTTAGGTCATCATTTACAAACCCTTTTATCTCAACCTGGGCGGAAGCATGCCTGTAAATGCCATGCAATACTCAATGCAATGACGCATACAAACCAACTTTCCTGAAAAACAGTAACAAACTGAAAGTGGGCAATATTTTGATCTTTCACATTATGAGGAGGTTACAGGGGGTTAAAAAGTCAACATGATGGGTTGCATTTACTTCAAGACAAGTATTGAGATTAGGCCCAGCCCAGCAAGAGAAAGGGCTGTCCAAAGCAAGGCACACATTTCTCTGTCCAGCCAGGCCCCTAGATGCAACCAGACTTAAGCACAATTTTTCACCCTCTCTAAGGATTGTTCATACTTCTCTAGAGAGGTAGAATAGCCAATTCCAAGATGATTCTAAAAGGTCATTAATCTTCTCATTACATCTCACTGTCTAGTCCCTGAGATCCCAGAGATATATGTGGACCAGAAGACATGATCCAAGAACAATCCACTGACATCTTTGAACATAGCTGATTATAAACATGTGAATCTCTACATTTCCAGGGCATTGTATATACCTGGTGCAGTAAGTGCTCAATAAATATTTTCTGAATAAATAAATGAAAAAATTAAAAAACATATATAGTCTTTATTTGAGAAAAGTCATTTTCTATATATTTGAAAAACATTCAGGGGTGCCTGGGTGGCTTAGTTAAGTGTCCAACTTCAGCTCAGGTCTTGCAGTTCTTGAGTTCGAGCCCCACGTCGGGCTCTGTACTAACAGCTTGGAGCCTGGAGCCTGCTTCAGATTCTGTGTTTCCTGTTCCCTCTGCTCCTCCCCTGCTTTTGTGCACAAGCTCTCTCTCTCTCTCCCCCCCCCAAAAAAAATAAATAAATTTAGAAAAAAACCGTCATATGGTAGATGTTACTGGGACAAGCAGTTGGTAAACTTTAGGAAAAAAGAGGACATTTATTATTAAGTATACTTTGACAGGCATTTCTGTGTATTAGATAAGAGTACTGCCAGAGGATTCAGCAAGACCAACCACAAATTAACCATGTGACTTTGGGCAGGCAGCTTAATACTCACTCCATGCCTCAGCTTCCTCAACTGCAAAATGGGATAATAACACCAGCTACCTTAGAAGGTTGTTGGGAGATTAGATGACTTATATAAAACAGGTACATGTTAAGAACAATTATTAATACCAATTACATTTGTAATACACTGTTTGGTTTCCAAGACACTTTTATGATACATTAGCTCATCTGAACCTTACAACCTCACTGTCAAACAGGGAATGCAGATTTAAAGGACCTAGCTTAAGGTCACCTAAGACCACACAGAGTAAGAACCCAGATGGAGCATTTAGTTTTTGTTTTGTTTTTTGAGGCGGGGGTGGGGGGGGTGCTTCAGGGGAAGAGGGAGAAAGAATCTCAAGGAGCCTCCATGCCTAGCACAAAGGCTGACTGGGGCTTGTTCTCATATCCATGAGATCATGACCTGAGCCAAAATCAAGAGTCAGATGCTCAACCAACTGAGCCACCCAGGCTCCCCCCATCTTTTATTTTTTACATACCAGTCCCTAGTCTCTAGACAGGCTATTATATAAAGTGAGATTTGGGTAACATTGATCCCTAGATATAAAAATGCCACTGAGGTTATTTTAGATATTCCATTTTTTATGTAGCTGCTACCCACTGGAGACTGAGGGACTATGAATGCCATTATTTCTGAGATTTAATCAGAGCTTTTTGTGTTGGAGTGCACCAACATCATTCATTAACTTAGTGCATTCTTTGGTGGTAGAAATAAGGCAGCTGAGTCTCTGGTGTGGGAATTGGCCCACTGTTGTTTCTGCTTTTCAAATTATTAGTATTCTTTTGTATCTGAAGGACGATGATTTAGATGGTAATTGAGAACCTACTACAGGAAGGTTCTTCAGGGACCAAACGAATACAAAGAGGAAAAGTCATGACTTTCATGTGCTAATGCACTCTCTGTGTCTGTGTAAGTACGGGTATATAAATGTAATCTTTCTGTAAAACGCATGATGAAAATCATCAGAAAGGACTGATCATGATCTTTATTTATATTATTTAAAACTAGTTCATAATGTCAATCTTCTAAGAACTATAAAAGGGTTGACCTGCCATAAATGTCTTTTACATTCAAATTAATCCTTCTTTCATTTAAGAGCCTCCAAAAGGAATTAGAACCTTTACAGTCATGAAAACTATATGACAGTATCTTATCTATTTAGGCTTTTCCCAGGTGCCAGGGGTATATAAAATTAGCAAGCTTCATAAACACATTTAAAATGCCGTACGGCTAAAACACAGACTTGAATATTAATCCAAGGTTTTTAACCACTTTGGGAAACAAAATTCTAAAGCATGTTTTCGTCATCCATGTTATGCAATTCATGCATAAATTATACTTAGTTTCTGTTATACGTAAGGTAGTTGAAGGCCTGTGATTACTTTGATTTCATGAACCAACTGAATTTGGTGTGAGATTTCATTAAGTACATGAAACACATCAGAGAAAGGAGTTAACTTAAATACATTTCGTAGAAATAAAATTTTACTAAAACTACATTTTTATTCTCCCAATAATGTGCAATTTTTCTTCTTCTGTTTTGGCTCAAATTTCACCAGTGTGTCCCCATACATTCTCTTTTCTCATCCATGCAGAGATGAGATGGACAATGACTGATACAGTCGATTTTCACTTAGAACTTATTTTGCCCAAAATGCTCAAAAGAATATGTGATAATGAAGATGAAAAGGTAAACGAGGGTCATTTTTCTATGCCTTAATACATGAAACTAAATCAAAATGTCTTAGCTGATGACTTAACTACATCAAGGGTCATTCTTATATCTGGAAAACATGGGAAAACTCATAATAATCCAAGAGTTGGAAGGCTTATATTTAATTTGATTTCTTTAGAAGATCATTTCTAGGGCACTTTATCATAAAATGTAGAGAAAAAATAAAAATGGATAACTCCACAAAAATCACGTTATGTGCTAGAGAAAATAGAATTCACTCCATGGGGGCTCCTTGGTGGCTCAGTGAGTTAAGCATTTGACTTCATCTCAGGTCATGATCTCAAGGTTCTTGAGTTCAAGCCCCGTGTCAGGCTCTGTGCTGACGGTTCAGAGCCTAGAGCTTGCTTCAGATTCTGTGTCTCCCTCTCTCTCTCTCCCCACTCACACTTTGTCTCTCAAAAATGAATAAATGTTAAAAAAAAAATTAAGGAAAAAAAAAAAAAAAGACAAACCCTCAATGAAGGCAGGGACTGGTATATTGCTTATACCGAGCCAGAACAGAGCCTGGCAGGTCCTGGACCACAGTAAATATTTAATACATTAATGAACAAATGGGAGATGATAGTGACTCTCCTTAGTATCTAAGACAATATATACAGGTGTTACCTCAGTGATACACTTGAGGAAGCTCTTGATTAAAGGAACAACTAGTCTATTGAATAATAGACTGTAATAGACAGTAATTCGTTTACTTAAAGTATTTATTGAATGTGATAGTTATTAAGGCTCTGGAGATAAACAGGAAAAAGAAAAAATTTCTTTCTCTACTGAAAAGCTTATTGTCTAGAGGAAGAATCAGAGAAGCATATAAATTAATTTATAATTACGAGTTGTGATAAGGGCCAGGCTAGGTACAAACAAGGCAAAGTGAGAATTTTCCTGGGTGGTTGGGGTGCAGAAAAGGCAGAGCACCTGTATGAGTGGTGAAGAGTGTCAGGAATGAGCATATAGCAATAATGCTCCTCATCTGGAGAATCTAGAGACGATAAAACCATGGGTGGGTCGTTGAATCCCACAGGGAAAAGGCCTCCCTTAATGGTGCACCCTTTATGGTGCTGGCCAGCTGACAGCCTAAGCATGAACCGGCCAGGCTTTGTACCTTCCTCCCCTAGGTCCCTGCTATTCTCCTAGGTTTGCAGCAGGAACTGCAAAGCTCAGGCCTGCGTTCTAGTTCTGGCCTTGCCAATCACTTCCTAAGGATCTGGCCTTGGCCAAAGCTTTAACCTTTTCAAGTTTCATCTCCCCTAGTTAACGAGAATGCTAACTCTGCACCAGATTGCTGGGATGATGAAATAAGACAGCATTCAGGACATGAAATGGAAGCAATGTAACTGTTTACTGTGACTGAGATGATGATGATCATAGAGGTGATAATGTGGATAACCCTTTGTGGAAACAATCTGAAATTAAATACTTCTATGTTCACTTATGAGCTATTCTTTTTCATGTTTTTAAATACCCATAACAGTACCCAGGGCAGTAGTTTTCAATCAGAGACATTTGGAAATGTGCATAGGGAATGGAGATGATTAAAATTTTTTTGATGTCACATGAACACTAGAATGTGATGGGTAGAGGCAGTGATGCTGACGGTTCTGCAACAGGCAGGCCATCCCCACATATCAAAGAACTGTCCAACCCAAGATGCCAACAGTGCCCTGATGAGAACCACTGCTGAATGCCTGACAGAGAAGAAGCATTCAGGAAACATTTGCTAAATAAATGAATGCTGTATCTGCTATTTATTTCCTTCAGAGCACAGTAGATTGACTGTCCCTTGAAATCAAAGAATGTCGTTCATTCATTTTCATCTTCCAAGACCCCCAAGTCTAAACTTGAAACATAACAAGCATGTAATGACTATCTCTTAAACATTCAATCCACATATCACTATACTCTATTAAACTTCAAAAAATTATGACTATCTGACAAGCTAAGGTGATGCTGCTTGAAGACATTCTCTTCGGGAATAAGAAGGATTTTGGAAAAAAAGTACTAAAACTTAGAGGTTCTAAGGATATAAATGAGGCTTCCCTCCATCACAGTGACTAATTTAAATTAGAATCAAGTCAGAAAAGGTAGTATTTTATAAAGATCTATAAGCTTTACAGAGGTAAATTAACCCAAAGATATACTTTTCTTCTGGATATCAGTTTAAAAGTAGGCAGGTCAGGGCCCCTTGGGTGGCTCAGTTGGTTGAGTGTCTGACTTGATTTCAGCTCAGGTCATGCATGATCCCAGGGTCATGGAATCGAGCCCTGAGTTGGGCTCCATGCTGAGTGTGGAGCCCAGTTAAGATTCTCTCTTTCTTGGGGCACCTGGGTGGCTCAGTCGGTTAAGTGTCCCAACTTCGGCTCAGGTCATGATCTCATGGATAGTGGGTTCAAGCCCCACGCTGGGCTCTGTGCTGACAGCTCAGAGCCTGGAGCCTGCTTTGGATTCTGTATCTCCCTCTCTCTCTGTCCCTCTCCTGCTCACACTCTGTCTCTCTCCCAAAAATAAGTAAACATTTAAAAAACTAAAAAAAAAAAAAAAGATTCTCTCTTTCTCTCCCTATGCCCCTCTTCCCTGCTTGTGCTCTCACTATATATATAATAAAATAAAATAAATATTTTTTTAAAGAAGGCAGATCAAAATTAAGCTACTTGGATATCTACTTATTTCTTTGGGGTGGGGGGGAAACACCAGAAAAATATATAGAATGTACATTTTTGTGTGTCAAAAGAACAAAAGCGGTATTCTCAAGAACTGATACAATGGGAACCAAAAAAGTTTAAAATAGTAAAAGGTTACAAAGTAACTGAATAAAGGATAGTATGAAACAATGGAAATAGAAAAAAAGAAAACTTCAGAAGGTATTCTAAAGATTATATGTACTCTTTCCTAATCCTGAGAAAGGGCAAACTTTTCATCAGAGGTTAGGATGAGAAAAGTACAGCAAGCCAATCATAGAGACATGGCAGAAATAGGGATTAAAATTATAAAACAATATATGAAAGCAAACAAGAAGAGAAAAACTGAATATACAACAAGCATTAAAGAAAATGCAAATAATAATGGGATAATTTTTCAGATTTTTTAAAAAAAGTTTTCAGAATTGAAATGGTGAATTACTACAAATATATTTTAACTGATATTTCCCCTTAACAGAGAAGTGCTTTTTAAAAATTGAAAATTCAATTGCAAGTTTCCAAAACAATTGACTGTTTTTAAAACAAAGAAAATATAACAAATTAAATTTCATAACAGGAGTAGAAAACACTGCTAGGTCCTTAAAAACAACTGAAATTATCAATACCAGTATAACCAAAAATTGTATTATAGGAGCTTTGTATGAAGTGGGATATGAGAAAAAAATCCCAGAAGAGAAGTAGGATATAAGCAAATGAACAAATAAAGAAATGTCATTCACAGTAATGTCAAATTTTTCATACTATCAGAAAGTCTCCTAATTGCTTCTTTAGAAAAGTTAAATGCATCATCTGTAGACCCCTCACAATCTCCATTTATTATGATCTGTTTACTTGAAAAAAGTGTTGAAACGGTAGCTAGTATTAACACATTTGGCTTTTCTCTGTTCTATACATCAGCAAAAAGATTCTGATAGGCTATTTGAGTGAATTCTTAGAAATTTATGGTAGGCCTGTAGTGGTTGAGAATATAATGAATTTTCTATTTTTTTAAGAAAAAATAGAAAATTTGTGAAAATAGAAAATAAGAAAAAATAGAAAATTTCCTCCCTTTGTGAAAGGGAGGAAAGGGGGTATCACAAACAGATAAGAGCAACAATATTTCTTCAGGACTTAGGTTCTATTATGTAGAAAAAATTTGGATACAATGGTTTAAATCTTCTTTCCTTTAGAGCCTCCCTTCATAGTGACTTATTCTGAAGTGTACCCAATGAAAAGGGAACTTCTAAAATGATCTTAGGCACAATACAGCTTACTTCTGGGTTCTAAGTCCCATCTTTCATCACAGCCCAACATATTCCATGCGATGGACACATGGCAAGTTTAGATCAATTGGTTACTATGTCTGGGCTTGAACATTTATGAAAAGTTTAATTTGACAGTCGACGTAGCCAAACATACGAGTTGTTGGCTGTTGCACGTTTACAAGCTTCACATGGCTTACACTCACGTGAGCTTTAGCTTGTTTAGTTCTTTTACTAAGAAAAAAAAAAAAATAGAGAGATGGTTATTCCAAAAAGGAGCTATAAAGGAGTTGAGGCCTTTCTGTTTTGACCTTCATCACGTACATACACAAACTCAGTTTTAATCAGAAAACTGGCATCTACAAAGCTCCACCGTATAAGCACCTACTCTCAAAAAGAACTCTTTGTAGTACTAGCTGACAAAATGCAGTCTAAAATCTTACAATTATTACAAACATGACAGTCTTGAATAAAGCTCCACTTACGTTAAAAGCTTCTCTCTTAAATGGAAAATGACCTCTTCATCTTCATCCTCCTCATACTAAACTCATTAAGTAGTTTAATAAGTGCTTCATGACTACATATTTCCTTAATCATTTCATTGGTTCATTATGACACCAAAGGCATTTTACTTTCAGGTCTTTCTATCACCTTCTTCGTGGACAAAAGGTAAATGCATGTTTGAAGGGGTAATGTGTACTATGTTCTCTGAACAGCGTAATCTGCTAAGGGACTTGTAACTTTGGGCCCTGATCTCACACTGAGGTTTTCACTCCATACGCATCTATTTGCAACTGAAATTGAGAAAATCAAAATGTGGTCTTGGACAAATAAAGGAAAGATCCAATTCTGTGTGTCTGTGTCCTCAAGGTAAGATTAATGGCAAAATAGTAGTGATCAAGTATATACATGATCTGAAACTACAGTCTAAGGAGTTAAGGTATCATTTCTCCAGATGTTCTTCATACTCCCCACAAGCCCACCGTGATGGTCTCTGAAGCCTGTTCAAACATCCTCCCATGGTCTCCTTCAAGGCTTTTTCCAAAGGATCACTTTCTTCCTAGAAGTTAATTTTAAGCCATGTGCCTGTTCCTAACTCAAAACTGTATTTTCCCATCTCCTTCAAGCAAAGACACTATCCACAGTTTACCTTCTATTGTTCAAAAGGGGCGATGTACTAATGTCCCTTTCTTTATTACACTAGCACAATTATCTACCCAGAAATCTCTACCTCTAAAAATGATAAGGAATATCAACATTTATTTGAAATCTTGTTCTAAAACTTCAAAAACACCCCCATCTTCCTGTTTTATTTTTCACAATGACATCTCGGAGAATTCAAAATGAAAACCAAAATACTTTGCACTAGCTGGTGTGCCCTTCACGGTCTGTAATTATCCATTCAACAAATATCCTGCGTAGCCCGTGCTACGTATTTGTACTGGGCGTTAATTTCACTGAATGGCAGCCCTTTTCTCTTCGTACACACCTGTACCAAAAGCACGCGATTTTCTCACAGATTTCCTCCATTTCCCCCGACTCCCCTTGGCACGCTGCCCACCCCATCCCTCAACTCTTGCCCCCGCCCCCACCACCAAAGGCAGGGGGCTTAGCAGGCGAGGGGGGCGGCGGGTGCGGAGAGAGGCGGGATGCTCCGCACCCGCAGCTGTCACCGCGGAGGGCCTGGCGCGCATGCGCAGCGTGAGCAGGCGGCCCCCGCGCGGCGGGCCGCCGGGCGGGCAGTGGCGGAGCCCAGCGGGCGGTGCGGACTCCACAGCGGCCCGCGCGGCTCTGGGAGGGCGGGGCCCAGGGGGGTAGTGTGGCGTGCGGGACGTGCGGGCACACTCACAATTTCAGCATCCACTCGCCCTCCATCACCAGCGTCCAGTTGGAGGCGGTCATGGGCCGCACCCAGCTCCGCTCCTCCGGCAGCGCGGCCTGCGCGGGGCCGGCCTCCTCCGCCACCGCGACCCGGGCGGCCAGAAGCGCCGTCAGCAGCGGGCCCCAGTGCCCGCCCGCCATGTTGGCGCGTGGAGCGAGCCTCCTCGGCAGGGGACGTGGCGAGAGGAAGCGATGGGCCCGGAGCCTCGCTAGCTCGCAAGCCCGGGCCTTTCCAGGTAGTCGGAGGTGGTGCCGGGCCGCCCCGCCTCCGCCCCGCCGCACGAACAGTCCCAGCTTACAAGGCGGGCAGTCAGCGCCGCCTCTTATCCTCCTGGTCCCGCCGAGGCCACGCCCCCTCCCGCCTCCCCCTGCCGTTGCCCCGGGTGTCGGTTGCCTGGGCAACGGCCGCCCTTTCTTTCTGACACCACTCCCCCCTTCCCCCCCGAAAATAAACAGATGACCCAATGTTGCCTAAGTTAGAACAGGCGCCTCATGCACCCAGGCTCCAGTACTGAGGTTGGCGCGCGTGGGGTTTTCTAAAGAGAATCGCGGCCAGTAATTAAAAAATTCACCCCCTATTCTGTGGCAGCGAGAACAAGAATGGACTGCAAAGTAAACCTATTTATAATGAGGAGATGGGAGGGTGTTTGGCCGTGGCCTCTTGCTGGAAGGGAGAGGAAAATTTAAGTACTCTCTGCATGTGTATATTGAAGTATCACTACCTTATTGGAGATAATAGTGAAACCGGACTCTGCAATTGTATCTTTTATTAATTTAAATTTTAAAAGAAACTTTTAAAACATGAGTACTAACATAAAATGAGTCAGTGAATAAAAGACTATTGGCAGTTGGAATTACATGGGTCTCGCACGGCTCTTGGCTACAGTTCATCAGATCTAAAATGAAAGCAGCCTAAATGATTTCCAAATTTCTTTGCAGATACACATTAGATGCATCTATACCTTGAGATCACCACACCCTGAGTATATGTATGACTGAGTTACAATTAGAAGGTGACTGAGCTTTTTCAAAGTGTGCTTTATAAAAATTTGCTAGCTGTGCAAAGCATAAAACTGAGTAATGTGGTCAATACATGGTGAAAAAGTGTGATTTCTATCCCGGGCTTACAACAAAGACAGCTATAAAACTAACAGTACTGCAGGGCATATGAGATCAATCTCCAATCAGTACTTATAGGAGAGATAGGTTTAATTTTGCCTTCAGAGAAGATCTTACTTTAATAAGGTGTTAATTGGTAGTATCTCAATTCTATGTGGAGCTAGCCCTTATAAAAATATAAGACATTTACAATCTATTGTAAATTTGGAAAATGTTCTTGCAATAAATGTTACTAAGAATCACTGTTATTGCCTGCAGATCAATCCTATAAACTCATTAGAAAATATTTTGCTTATAAAAAGAAATTTCATACACAGGAATTCTATCATTCTTTTCAGTGAAACTTTTGTATATGATATGTGATTGGTAGAAAAAAGTCTTAAAAATAGAATCTGCTATTAAGGAGTAACAATTTTGGGGGCAGCTGGGTGGCTCAGTTGGTTAAGCATCTGACTCTTGATTTCAGCTCAGGTCATGATCTCATGGTTCATGAATTCGAGCCCTGGGTCAGGCTCTGTGCTAACAGCTCAGAGCCTGGAGTCTGCTCAGATTCTGTTTCCTCCTCTCTCTGTCTCTCCCCTGCTTGCGCTCTGTTTCTCTCAAAAAGTAAATAAACATTTAAAAAAATTAAAAAAAAAGAAATAACAATTTTGTTAATTTTGTTGGGTGTGATAATGGTGTTATAACTATATTTTTAAAAGTCTTTATTGGTTACAGATAGTAAAATACTTATGTGTGAAACAATCTGGTGTCTAGAATTAACTTAAAAATACTCCAGAAATAAAATTTGGGGGATGGAAATAGGATGGATAAACATAAGTGATACAACATCAATCTGTGCTGAAGCTAAGTTCATTTTTGCTTTTCTCTACTTTTGTGTATGCTGGAAAACTTGCAAAATTTAAAGTTAAAGAGAGTATCTGGAGGCACAAAGGAAACTCATTGCTGAAGCTCTTTCTCTTTCTAACATAAGACATGTATTCAAGGATTGCATTTCCTGGCTTTCAGAGTAAGTCAGTAGGAAGAAATATAGGAAGAATGTATGGGAGCAAAGGAGCAAAAGGGTTGCACAGAGCAGGGTAAAGGCAACTGCTGTCCAGTGATTGGTATCTGAGCCTTGACACTTCTTACCTATGTGACTTGGGGCTAAAACTAGTTACTACGGGGTTTCTGTTTAAATGCAGGTAATAATAGAACCTCCACATAAGGTGGCTGTGAAGTTTACATGGGGTAAATATAATGCCTAGAACATGGTATGATTAATAAAGTTTATGTCTTGTTATCTGGAGGCAACAACATACTATAACACTTCTAAGTCTATCTTTCCTAGATTAATGTCAAATTTGCTTTTCATGGTACACAAAAGCCTTCACAATCCAGCTTCAGTCTTGCCCACTTTGCATGCTGCCATTCCCACAATCCTCTGCCCCATAGCTCTATTCCCCATTCCCCAGGCACATCAGGAATCTGCTGAAGTCTTTTGGAGTGTGACTTGAGGTCAGGTTGACAACCTGCTTCCCCTTTCTAGGGTTGAAGAGGGAGTTAAAATCCAAGTGTCCTTGTCTCCTTCCCCAGATCTGCACGTTTCTCACCCATGCATCACATTTCTGTCACAGGATATTGGCCATTCCTGAATTTACTGTGTAATCAACATCACATTAATCTAGTTATAGTCATTGTGTCCATAGAAAACCTCGGTATGCTGGCATTTTTTGGGCAAAGAGTTAGCTTCCTCCCTGCCCCTTTTTGTAACTTCACTCCAGTTATCTCCTCTTTCAACACCCTTCCTCACCTACCCATTCTGTGTGGATCTTTCTGAGTCCATGGCCCAGCAGCGAGAACCTGCCAAAGAACTAGTTTGCATGACTAGCACCTCCCAGAAGAGCAGGGAGGGGTACCCAGCAGTAATGATGCCACAGCCACTGTCTCATTATATCCATGACCTCTAAAATAATAATAATAATAATAATAATAATAATAATGTACTTGTATGCCTTGTTGCTTTTCATTCTGCTCAGAACCTTCTTCTCTAGTAGCCTAGCGAATCATTATTCAGCCTCTATCATGTAGCTCACATTTTACCTCCATAGCCATAGAGAATTAGCTGCTATTTCTTCTCAGATCCAATAGCTTTTCTTCCATATAACTTGGTCACACCCCTCTTTTGTATTATAATTACATGCACTTATGACCCTCTTTCCCCACTACTCCAAAGTTTAGTGCTTTGCCTTATTTATCTTTGTGTGTCCCACATAGCAGACTACCCATCTCCTAGGGGTGAAGGAGTAGGCAGCCTCCCACATGGCCCCAGTATCTCTACCTCCTGGTGTTTAGGCCCTTATGTAATTGTCTTCCCTCGAGTGTGGGCTGGGCCTAGTGCCTCACTTCTAATAAACAGAAAAATGACAAAAATAATGGGATATCATTTCTGGGACAAGTTTACAAAAACTGGAACTTCCATCTCTTTATCTCTGTCTTGCTCACTCTGAGACTCTGTATGGAGAGCTCCATGTGACTAAAGGAGGCCTTCAGCCAACATTTCATGAGGAACTGAGTCCTCGATTCAGTCAGCTTGGAAGAACTTAATCTTGCAAATGAATAACCACGTAAGTGACCTAGAAGCAGATCCTTCCTCTCCTCTTGAGATGACTGAGCCTCATAAGTGACCCAAAGCCAGAGGGACAAGCTTAACTAGGTCCTCTAACCCACAGAGAGTGTGAAGAAATGTTTTTCTCTTTGTTTGTTTTTATTTTGTTTTCTTTAGTTGGCTCTATGCCCAACATGGGGCTTGAACTCACACCCCCTAGATCATGAGTTGCATGCTTTCCTGACTGAGCCAGCCAGGTGCCCCATAAATGTTGTTTTAAGCCACCAAGATTTGGTTGGGGTAATTTGTTACACAGCAATAGGGAACTAGATCAGTGCTCAATCCTTTTTATGTGTAAAGTACCTACTGACAATTTTAAGAAGTTTGGTCCCAGATACTGGGAGAAAGAGCTTTTACCACTAGAGCAGTTCAAATGGTGATACTGTGGGGCAGCTATAGTCACATGAAGTATACGGTTCCTACCCAGAAAAGGAATTTTTTGGACTGTGATGAGGGGACACTATAGCAGGAGAGAGAGAGAGAGAGGAAGAATGTGATAGATGCCTATCCGATTCCCTTCTCTTTCTCAGCCTGCAGAGGAGTATGCTTCTACACCCCCTATGCAGTGTAAAAGTTCTGGCTAATGGGCTGCAAGCCAAAAGGATATGTATATACCACTTGAAGACTGAAGCATTTAATCTCTAATGTGAGACCCTCCAGTAGAAGCAGGAAGCTCCTACTGTCAAACTTTTAGAGAAAAGACACAGTCTAGGAATCTACAAGACCAGAGAAGCCTAGGTTGCTAAAATGCCCCACGGAGAACTGTTGCCCCTGAAGGTCCCCTGGATTTTCAGTGGATTTTACATTGGCAAGAAATACACTGTCATTAAGAGAAAATTATGAGAAACCTATTCAGGTTAGCTATTACTCCATAACTACCTCAATATCAAGTCTCATGGTTTTGAGGGCTGATGGGCATGGTTGGGTTGTTTTTGCTTGGGTTTCTGCATATGGTGAAAGACATTTGGAAGCTAAGGGTAGAGTTATTTGAAATCTTTTGCACTCTCATATCTGGTACCTGGTACAGAATGGCTGGAACAGCTGGGGACAGATGAGACATCTCTCCTATCCATACATCCTCTCCTTGTGGCTACTTAGGCTTTCCTTCATCATGACAGTCTCAGCGCTGTCATACTTTCTCTAGAGTGAGTTTCCAGAGACCTAACTGGAAGCTGCACTGCTTTTTAAGACTTCACTTCAGAAGTCTGAGAATGTCAGTCCACTACACTATATTGGTTAAACAAACCACTTAACTCCAGCCCAGATTAAAGGGAAGAGGACGTTACCCCATAACAAGAAGCAGGAAAATAAAGTGTGGCCATCTTTCATCTATCAAAAAGTCACCCTGAAAACTTGGGGTTATCACTGAAGGATCACGTAACCCAGTTCTGACTAACCCAGTATCTTCCTTTTAGGACTTGGTCAAGAATAGCTGAAAGGGTGTTTTGGGGTGATATTTCCAGAACGCAGCATAGGAACTACCTCTTCCCTTTTAACTTTTGTTAAAGTTGTATTAGGTATTTATTTGCTGTATTAGGTATTTATTTGCAAAAAAATTAGGTATTTATTTAAAAAAAAATGTATTGGAAAAAATGGCTTTTAAGCATTGGGAAGCTATACTCTTTCATGCCGTTTTATTTAAGTACTCATGGGACTTCGCAGGATTTTTGTTGGGCTTATTCCAAAAAGATTCAAAAGAATGTAGTAAGATTTATATAAACATACTCATAAAGGTGAGCTATCTTTCATACTCTGAACTCTTTTTACACATTGAATAATGAATTTAAGAAAACAGTTTACCAAGTGAGATAAAAGTATATATTCCAATCCATATCTGCACATATATTTAGAAACTTTTAATGCATAATAGCAAGCAAAGACCTTCCTAAATTGGCAACTCAGGACTTGATATCAAGAAGATAATGCAATGAGAGATAAAGAGAATATATTCAGATTACGAACTCTATAATAATAGGGTAAGTAAGTAATATACAACAGTTTCCTATTGAGGATGGTTAAACCAATATAGAAATATTAAATAAGCTATGTAGTGCTGTAAAATTAGCCCATGAGGTAATAATAGTACAGGAATTTAATTACACAAACAGATTTGCTAAATGCCTTACAGGAACAAGAGGTGGAGGGAAAATTTAAATAGGACACTTCCTAGAACAGATGGTAAGAGAAACCATGAAGAATGGAAATACATTGAATTATCCCAGGTTAGTGACTAGAAATGAATTCAGAAAAAGGATAAATCTCTACAAAATAGCAATCCCAGGACCACCACTTGGGGAAAGAGAATCAACCAATTCTCTTGGAGCTAAGGAAGGCTACATACAAGGGAGATATATATAAACCAATTCTCTTCCTATACACCAGTAAGAATTAATTTTAAAACGTAATCTGGACAAGGGGAGCCTGGGTGGCTCAGTTGGTTAAGCATTTGACTTTGGTTCAGGTCATGATCTCATGGTTTGTGAGTTTGAGCCTGGTTGAGCCCCACATCAGGCTGTCTGCTGTCCATGCAGAGCCTCCTTCGGATCCTCTGTCCCCCTGTCTCTCCGTACTTTCCCTGCTTGTGCTCTCTTTTTCTCAAAAATAAACATTAAAAAATAAATAAATTGGGACACCTGGGTGGCTCAGTCAGTTAAGCCTCCAACTTTGGCTCAGGTCATGATCTTGCAGCTTGTGGATTTGAGTCCCACATCAGGCTCTGTGCTGACAGCTCAGAGCCTGAAGCCTGCTTTGAATTCTGTCTCAGTCTCTCTCTGCCCCTCACCCATGCTCACATGCACACTCTCTCTCTCAAAAATAAATATTTAAAAATAAATAAATAAATAAATAAAATATAATATGGACAATAAAAAGATAATATGGACAAAGATCTTATTGAAGAGCAATAAAAATTACCAGAAAAAAAAGCTAAAGAAACATGCAAGACATATGAAAAAAACAGGACGACTTTATATTATGGAGATGTCAATTTTCCCAAATTAGTTTGTAAATCTAATGCAGTATGATTCAAATAACAGCCTTTTATACAGATCTTTTATACAGAATTCTAAAAATTTGTCTTAAAAAGTTAATCTTGGGCACAGGATTTTGAAAAAGATCAATGATGTAAATATTGCCCCTTCAGGTATTAAAGTATGCTATCAAGTTACAATAAAATGGAGGTAAATAGGTAATAGCAAATAGGCAAATGAATCAGAGTAAAGATTCAAGAAACAACTATATATAGACGAATATATATGTATAAGGTGATATATTAGTTAGGAAAAGGTATACTTAGGCTGCAGTAACAAACAGTCCCCCAAATCTCAAAGGCTTAACTCACAAAGCTCATGTCTCTGCCACACAAATTCCATCTTGGATCTAAGAGATTCTTTAGAGAAGCTGAACCCTGGGCAGGGTTGACACAATACAAGCTGCTTCAATCTTATGGCTCTTGCATCTCAACATGAGTCCTCCTCTATGATCAATCATAGTAGAAAAAGAGAAAAGTAAAAGGCTTCAAGAAGCTTTTTTGGCTTCCTCAGTCCAAAAGCTGCACATAACAGTTTGACTCATAGTCCATTGGCCAGGACTAATCATAAGACAGCCTAATTTCTAGGAATGGTGGTTGTCCTTAGAAACTGAAGATTAATGTTACACTAATAATGTCCACAAAAGGCACTTCAAATCAGTGAGAAACATTAGACTAATGCACAGTAGTGCTAGGAAAACTTCCTCTTCATCTCTCTCTCTCTCTCTCTCTATATATATATATATATATATGCATCTCTATCATAATCTAAACACCAAAATAGATTTCAGATTCACAAATGAAAAAAGCACAAAATAACAAATGCTCTTTAAAAAGTTTTGGGAGGATACTTCTAGAATCATTGGTGGGCAAAGTCTTTTTAAGTAACACATGAAACATTGAGGTCATAAAAGGATTCTGATAAGTTTGCCACACAGTAAATATAAAATTAAGCCAAATTGGGCAAAATGATCTGAAATATACACAAAGGTTTCATATCCCTAAAATTCAAGAAGTTCTACTAATAATTAAGAAAAAGAAGTACAACCCAAGAGGAAAATAGAAAAGATTATAAATAGCCAGAGAAGAATAAATGAAAATGGCAGATGAATATGAAGAGTTGCTTGAGCAAAAAGCTCATCAGGAAAGTATATTTTATAGTTATTAATATAGTTTATTTGGTGATTCCCAATGATTCCTCTTTGGATTCAATCAAGTGTGATTAGAATAAACCACGCCAGTTTCATAAACTCCCCAGTGGACTCTAAATACTTTCCTTTTGTAACTACTCGCCTTCCTCACTTAAAAAAGAAATGTTTATTTTTTTATTTTTGAGAGAGAGAGAGCTAGAGATTCAGCGGGGAGTGGGGGTGGGTAAGGGGAAGGGAGAGAGAGAGAGAGAGAGAGAGAGAGACAGAGAGAGAGAGAGAGAGAGAGAGAGAGAGAGAGAGAGAGAGAGAGAAAGAGAGAGAATCCCAAGCAGGCTCTGAGCCATCATTGGCACATCATTGATGCAGGGCTCAAACTCAGAAACTGTGATCATGGCCTGAGCCAAAACCAAGAGTCTGACGCTTAATGGACTGAGCCACACAGGTGCCCCTCACCCTCCTCACTTTTCAGTTATATTCTCTGATTACAGGATATTCAGGAACCTGGCATGTTTGTATCAATTTTAAAGTAGGATTAAATGAAAACTGGGAAAGAGGTATGCATAATGTTTATTCTATAGCAGTTGTGTGCCACAAATCTAGCAAACTGTACACAAAAGGGAAAATAACATTAATGAATCCAAGTATAACACTTGCCTATAATGCTTGGTGATCTGTACTAATCACTGGGCCTAGAGATTTCATTCAACAAATTTCATGGAGCATATATTGTGTATAGGTCTTATGCTAGATTCTGTGAGAGCAAGAGAGGCATGAGTCTCTGTTCTTAATGTGCAAGGCATTGACTGATAACACATGAAACAATAAAATTTAAGTAATGTTCAGAAAATACTAAGTTTTAGATGGTGTAGAGCATTTCAGAATAGGAAGGCTGAGAACACGCCAGTGAACATAATGAACTTGAGTGCTACTCTGAAAAAGACATAGGAATAAAGAGGGGCAGATGGAGAAAATGATACAACGGCATGAAAGTCTAAGAACATCAAAGTTCAACTCTCAACCTTAAAAAAAAAAAATCCAAACCACGTTTATTATGAACAAGTATCTGTTATCTTTTGGCATTTGAAGGTCGGGAAATTAGAAACTATATTTGTGTGCTTAACACATTAAGTCACTATTTATTTTTATTGTAGAGAAGAAACTGGAAGGAACAAAGATGTCCTTTGAGTTTATTGCTCTGCTCCAAGGCAACAAAACATTTTAATTAAACTGTCAGCTCTTGTGTGTCTATACAAGAATTCATTGTACATATCTCATTTTGGTAAATATTTCTTGATATATGAAGCAAATATTTCCCCAGATACTTAAATTATGATTTTTAAAAAAATTTGTTTTGTGTACATTTTGGTGAAGGTAGGAAACAACTGTTCACCACTGAATAAACTTAATTTTATACTCCTAATGTTTAGTCTCTGTCCCTATTTTAAGCTCCTCTTCCTTTGTCATTCTATAAAATTCTAAAATCCAATATTAGACAAAGGTAATCATTAAAATATTAGAGAATGCAGGTCTAGAGTTCAATATCTTGCATTTTACCTAAGAAAATGCTTTGGGATAACTGCTAGGGAATAATTTATACGTTCCTGATAAAAATTGGAAAAATAGTCAAAGTCTGTGGTATCAGAGAAAATGTAACTAAAATGTAACTTAAAACAGGAGTCTGTATTTCACCTAAATCACTAGAACAATTTATTACTGAGGAATAAACAGAATACTTTAAAATTATAAATGTAGTAGGATAGATTCTGTATAACGTCCTTTTAGGTTAAGCCAGGAGGTATAATGGTAGATGTTTAACAGCCCACATCTCTGAGGCTGGGAAGCCTTGATTTGTTGAGTTTGCCAGTTTCTAAGTTCTGCCACCATGGCTGATTTCAGACCACCAGCTTAATGTCCTCCAGCTGATAAAATTTCTGAAAACATATTATTTGTTCTGTAAAATCTGATACAAGATAACTCCAGCACCCCACTGCAAACACTGAGAAATGATACTATACTACCACTTAACGAAATGCATCTCCTTAACTTAATATTCTAAATACTAAAAGTACGGATTTAAAAACTCTAATAAAATACTTAAAAAAATATATTAGAGGCGCCTAGGTGGTTCAGCTGGTTGAGTGTCCGACTTCGGCTCAGGTCATGATCTCACGGTTCATGGGTTGAGCCCCATGTCGGGCTTTGTGCTGACAGCTCAGAGCCTGGAGCCTGCTTCAGAGTCTGTGTCTCCCTGTCTCTCTGCCCCTCCCCGCTTGTTCTCTCTCTTTCTCTCTCTCTTTGTCTCTCTCTCAAAAATAAATAAACATTAAAAAAAAGACAACATGTACTTGAAAACATCTGTAATATTAAATGTGCATTATGTTGTCAAGTTTTCAGCTTCTACCTTTTATTACCAATAAAAACGGAAACAAATCTAAGTAACACTTACAAATACTTGATTTTCCCATACTAATGGACCAGAAATAGTAAACTAATTTTATTTTCAGATGTTTAGTTTGAAAGTATAAGACTTCCTTGATTGATCTTTTTCTAAGCTGTACAAAAGACAGAATTTTCATCACATCATTAAAGGTGATTAAAAAGTCCTCTTCAGAATGCAAACTGGTGCAGGAACTGTGGAAAACAGTGTGGAGGGTCCTCAAAAAGTTAAAAATAGAACTACTCTATGATCCAGTAATTGCAGTACTGAGTATTTACTAAAAAACAAAAACAAAAACAAAAACAAAGCAGGGGTGGCTCAGTCAGGTAAGCATCCAACTCTCCATCTAGGCTTAGGTCATGATCTCACAGTTTGTGAGATCAAGCCCTGAGTGGGGCTCTGGGCAGACAGTGCAGAGCCTGCTTGGTATTCTCTCTCTCCCCCTCTCTCTGCCCCTCCCCCACTCACACCCTCTCTCCTTCTCTCTTAAAATAAATAAACTTTTAAAAAATATACAAGAAATGGTAATTCAACGGGATACATGCACCCCTCTATTTATGGCAGCATTATTTACAATAGCCAAACTATGGAAGCAGCAGCCCAAGTGTCCATTGATAGATGAATGGACAAAGAAGATGTGGTATATATACAATGGAATATTATCCAGCTAGAAAAAAAGAATGCAGTCTTGCCACTTGCAGCAACATGGATGAGAGTATAATGCTAAGCTAAATAAATCAGTCAGAGAAAGACAAATTCTGTATGAGTTCACTCATATGTGGAATTTAAGAAACAAAACAAATGAGCAAAGGGGAAAGAGAGAGAGAGAAAGAGAGAGAAAGAAAGATGAACCAAGGAACAGACTCTTAATTATAGAGAACAAACTGATGATTATCAGAGGGGAGGTGAGTGGTGAGATGGGTGAGATAGGTAATGGGGATTAAGAAGTGCACTTGTCGTGATGGGCACTGGGTGATGTACAGAAGTGTTGAATCACAATATTGTAACCCTGAAACTAACATACCACTGTGTGTTAAGCGTACTGGAATAAAATAAAATTAAAATAAAATAAAATAAAATAAAATAAAATAAAATAAAATACTTCTTCTGTATGAACCACTGGATAAAAGAACTAAGAAATAGAAGCAAACCCAGGATTTGGAAAAGTGACAGAAAACATTCTTCCTAGGAGAAGGTGAAACAAACACCACACCACTTTTCACTTAGGTTGCGAGGAGGCAGGTCCAAGTAAAAATCATGTTGGCTATTGTGAAGGAGTAGACAAGCATTCTCCTGTAGGTGGAGATTTTCATTAGAAAATTACTCTAATAGTGGTTCTCAATGGAGCATGGAGGTGGCTTTGTCCCCTAGCGAGCATTTGGCAGTGATTGGACACATTCTGGTTGTTACTTAGGAGGGGAAGGTGTTATAGGTACATAGCTGTCAAAGGCCAGTGGTGCTACTAAATATTCTCCAATGCACACAACAGCCTCCCACTAAAGACCCAAAATGTCATAGAAACCTTTCATTATACCCAAACATTTCCACATATATAAATGCACCCCGGTGAAGAAATGTAATGTCATCAGCACCTGCTTCAGTCTTATTTGTGAAATAGAGTACGTTTTGTAAATTTAGACCCTTCAGTCAAGATCCAAGAGAAAGAATTCATATAGTATAGTGTTTCACATACACTATATCTTCAATGATGTGACAAATATATGCTGAATTTAGATATTAAATTGGCAAAGATTTGTTAGTTAATGCTACATTTACAGTAAAGCCCAGCTTTTGCATTCAGGATTCATGTAGATGGCTAAGCCACATGGTTCAGGTATGGAGCAAGAGCACAACGCCACACCCAAAAGTAATGTCAAAATAATCCTGTTTGTATTTCTCAAGTCTTATGAAAGGGAAACTTGAGCCACATAGTGTTTCTTTAAAAATTAAAAATAGGGGTGCCTGGGTGGCTCAGTGGGTTAAGTGTTCGACTTCAGCTCAGGTCACGATCTCACGGTTCGTGAGTTCGAGACCCACATCGGGCTCTGTGCTGACAGTTCAGAGGCTGGAGCCTGTTTCAGATTCTGTGTCTCCCTCTCTTCACCCCTCCTCTTCTCTCTCTCTCTCTCTCTCTCTCTCTCTCAAAAATAAACATTGAAACAATTTTAAAAAGTAAAAATGAAAATAAGATTTGGTCTCCTCCCCCTCAATTCCTCATATGTCAAAGTTGTTCTCAAGTGTTTCTCTGATACACACATACCTGAAAAACATATCCTTCTTTCTTAGATTTGGTCCCTTCCTCCTCTCTTCCTTCGCAAGAGTCCATAAAGTTACAGACTCCCTCAAGGATAGGAAAGAAAACAAGACTGGAAGAGACAAGGCCAACTTCACATCAGGAGGCCCAGAGAGCCCATGGGCACCATGGGCTTTCTCATACACACTGTCAGGCCACACCAGTCATAAATGACAATTACAACACGCCAACAAGAGCACTTATATCTATGAACTTGGTAATTATTATTTACCAATTGTGAATAAAATTATTACTTCTAGGAAAAAAAGTTTCCTATGTTTGACTTTTTTCTTCCAATAATACACTTACGTATTTTCTATAAAATACTACATTTTCTTTTTTTTTAAGATTTTTTAAATGTTTATTTATTTTAGACAGAGAGAGGAAGAGATAGAGTGTAAGTGGGGGAGGGGGAGAGAGAGGGGGACAGAGGATCTATGTGGGGATCGAACTCACAAACTCTGAGATCATGACCTGAGCTGAAGTCAGACGATGCTTAACCAATTGAGCCACCCAAGTGCCCCCAGAATACTACATTTTCAAGAAATAAAATTGTCACAAAATTTACTGGTTTTTAAAGCATCATTTAGTATTTAAATGTCTCCTATAATCATTTACCACCTTTATGGTGATTTACATATGTCCTTATTAAAAGCATATTTAATAACAAAGTTGGTAGGTAATAGGTTGGTATCAACCACAGAAAAGATATTCAGAAAGAGTGGTCTTAATTCATTAAAGAACTTTAATACTTGAATACTTTCAGCCCATGAGCTTAATATAAATAGTTTCAGCTTGAGATGTATTATCACATCAGAGACCCTTCACAAGCTCAGATTTTTTTTTAGTAGGAAGGCCACCGTAAAATACGTTTTAGTTGATTTGCTGTCAGAAATTAGTCATAACTGGCTCTATATTGCTAGTGCAAACTACTTTGCCATCTTTACATTGCAAAATTTATAATATAGAGAGAAGACTTGCTAAAATGGGATTTTGTTCCAAAAAGGTTATGAGTTCATGAACAAGTCAGGACAGTGAGGATAGAAATTGCCACTGGCGTTTGGAAGTGGGTTTGTTCATTTCAGGAGAACTCATTGCTGTATATACACTTGTGGTTTGTATGCTTTCCCATATGTGTATGTTACTTCAATTAAAGCATTTGAGGGGCGCCTGGGTGGCTCAGTCAGTTAAGTGTCTGACTCTGGATTTGGGCTCAGGTCATGATCTCACAGTTCGTGGGACTGAGCCCCACGCTGGGCTTTACACTGACAGCGGCACACAGCCTACTTGGGATTCTCTCTCTCCCTCTCTCTACTCCTCGCCTGCTCTCTCTCTCTCTCAAAATAAACAGACAAGTTTTTTTTTTAAAGGCTTTGGAAATATCATATCCCTGAAGTTTATTTAACATAAATTAATGTTTATCATATTAGAAAATATAACAAAAAAGGTAGGTTATAAAATAGCATGTGTAGTATGATACCATATTGGAAAAATATATCGGTGTGGTCATGCACACACAAAAATCCCTTAAAATATATATACCAGAGATTCCTTAGCAGTTAATAAAAAAGTGTTGCAATGTGTGGCTGTAACTAATATGGTTTGTACATAATGCTGTAGCAGCATATAAAGAGCTTTCTCATTGTTTTACAGCTTCAGTATTATGCAAATTTAATCAGTTTTCTGTTGACAGAATTTAGGTTGTTTCTAAACTTACTTTCTTAAGCAGTTGTTGCAGGGAATAATCTTGTACGCTTAATACGCTGCATATATGCAAGTACATCTGTAGAACGGTTTCCTAGAAGCAGAATTGCTGACTTAAAGGAAAGAGGTGTAGGGGCCCCTGGGTGGCTCAGTTGGTTAAGTCATGACCCACCTTTGGCTCAGGTCATGATCACACAGTTCATGAGTTCAAGCCCCGCATTGGGCTCTGTGCTGACAGTTCAAAGCCTAGAGCCTGCTTCGGATTCTGTGTCTCCCTCTCTCTCCACCCTTCCCCCACTCATGCCCTGTCTCTCTCTGTCTCAAAAGTAAATATAAACATTTTTAAAAAATTAAAAAGAAAAAGGAAAGAGGTGTATATGACTTTGACAGCCGTGGCCCAAAGGTGCTTCACAGAGATGGTCTCAATTTACGTTCCCATAAGTGATGTATGAAAATACCTGTTTCTATCCACCCCTGTCAATGTAGCTTGTGTTTACTCCATTCTTTTCCCCAAGACTGACTTAACACAGAAAATGTAAAAACTGCACGACAAATAGAGTTTGGTGGTATTATAAGTGATCCCTTCCCTTTTTGTCTTTTTTTTTTTTTTTGGCTTTGCTCTTTTTTTGAATTTTCAAATTAATAGAAGAAATCCAGTCACAGAACAGTATGTATCATATACCACACTGGTTAAAAAATGTTAGGATAGAAATATGTATTGTGTATATGCATAGAAGTTCTCAGAGGGTGAGGTAGCACATAGACTGCCACGAATCACAGACATATTTCTCAAGATCAGGTTTTATTAAGAATGGTGAGGGCCCACATGATCAAAATGCTCAGATGAAGCAGAGAGAAGTCTGTGAAGTTATGGAGGCTGACACCCCATCATCCAGAAATGCTCTCTATGTGTGGTTCACAGAATCACCTCCCACAGTAGGAGCATTTAATTATGATACATCTCTATTTTATACCCAGGTATATCCTACCTGACGTTCACCCAGGAGGCCCACCTCAGTGACTCTGGGCTCTGTTTACCATAGGTTATCCTCAGCCAGGGACTGCCTGCTAAAAACCTTTTTGAGACAATGCCTCTTCCTCCTAACACGTATTAGTAAGTCTATTTATAGGTAGAGGTCCAGATGCCAGAAGTTAGACCAGGTCTCCTGTCCTTCCCTTGGGTGCATGTCCCCTGTCAAGGACTATGTAGATTTCAAGCAGTTAATTTAACTTCTTCATCCCAGAAGGATACACTACACTTTCTTAGGGAAGTTGAACAGCTGGGAACAAAGTGAGATGGAGATTTTAACCTGAATATCCTTTTGGTCCATATGAACGTATTACCGATTAAAAATGATGATTTAAACACAAAGCACAAAAGTGATAAATGAGACACATGCAGTTTGTAACTAGCACAATGTGATATATCTGGATTTTTATTTTGTCCACATTCACAGAAAATGCTTTCATGCTATACTTAAACATTGCCAGTTTAATTTTGGTAATGGAATACTTGGCACAGAGAAGATTGGGAAGAGAGTGTAACAAGATTAAAATCCTTTGGCTAAGAACAGTACAGATCCTTGTGTTTGGTCTTGGTGTTCTGCCTAAAAACAGCCTATTTTTTTTTTCCTTAGAAATATATTAGTGGATTTTTTTCTTTCTGAATGTATTAATGACATTTCCATTTTTAAGTTCAAGCGTTGTATTTTCCTGGGCTTTCTAAAGTGATGGCTAGGCTTCAGGACATTATCATAATAGTTCTGTGTTTGTCACTTTACTGCCTTTGCAAGACATAACTAATCTTTCTTAGATGCAGATGGAGTATGTTACAGACCTAGCATTTGGACTGGATTTGGCCTGCCACTTGCTATTTATGTGACTTCAAAGTTATTCAACTTCTTTGAGTTTTACTAATATTATCCTCATCTGTAAAATGGGGATATCAATGCCAAACATCTCAGCCCAGATTGCCTAGAAAACAGAGCCTGAGGCCAGGTTGAAAGCAATGATACTTAATGTGGGGGGTGGGGGGGGGTGAAAATCTGGAGTGGTAAGGGTAAGGGAAAGAAGAGACATGAGGCACAAGGAGATACAAAGCCATGGTAATCAGCAGATGTATCTACCTGGCATGGGATATCCTGGATTGCCAAAAAGAGAATCCATGCATCAGGCCAGTCCCTTGGAGGGAGAAAGAGAAGGGAATACATAGGCTGGGCTTCACACATATCTTCCCCACTGGTTAAAGTGTGTATCAATGGAATATAACCCGCCATGCTGCCAGGTGGCATCATTTGGCTATTTCAGCTGCCTCTTGGGATGCCATAAGTCAAGCCCTGAGGCGTGATATTTTATTGAAATCTTCAGGTAGCTGGAGGAGTCAGAACTCCAGATGGGCCTGCCTGGCTGCTTTGTGGTGGCCATGAGGAAGATCCCAGCATTCGTGAGACAAGTAACTATCAGCCCCAGGAAGGGGGCATGAGCCAGGGCAGAGTTGGTATGACATGGAAGGTGGCTAAGGTTCCTGGAGGTGAACCTCATATTCACCCTAATATTTTGTGCTGACAGTAGGCCTTTTTTTTTCCTTCCACAAAAGAGCAGACACCGACCTATGTGATATAATTAAGGGACATTAATATTACTATCCTGTCATCTTGTATTACTCTTACATTCTGCCAGACTTTATCTGTCTCTGTACTGAATTTCTTTTTAGATGTCTCTGAACTTCCACTATGGTCATATGTCAATCTCTCCCAAGATTATGCACCCATCACCTACTATCTTAGGCATTATTTCCAAGCGGTTAATTACAGGACAAGGGGGGCCAATGCCAGACCTAAGTGATAGTACTTCATACCAAGTGTTGATCCTTTTGTCACTACATTAATCATTGGTGTGTCACAAGCTGTTTTAAGTGTGATATAAGTCATTTTTTACTATTGTACTATGAATAATATTTATTACTAAAGAAGAATAGAGAGGTGCTTGGGTGGCTCAGTTGGGTAAGTGTCTGACTATTGATTTCAGCTCAGATCATGATCTCATGGTTTGTGAGCTTGAGCCCCATGTAAGGACTCTGTGCTGACAGCACGGAACCTGCTTGGGGTTCTCTCTCTCCCTTTCTCTGTCCCTCCCCCACCTTTCTCTTTCTCAAAGTAAAAAAAACATATTGGGTGCCTGGGTGACTCAATCAGTTGAACATCCAACATTGGCTCAGGTCATGATCTCACCATTCGTGAGTTCAAGTCCTATATCAGGTTCTGTGCTGACAGCTCAGAGCCTGGAGCCCGGTTCAGATTCTCTGTCTCCCTCTTTCTATGCCCCTCCCTGCTCATGCTCTGTCTCTGTCTCTCAAAAATAAATAAACATTTTTAAAAAAGAACATAAATGATTAAATAAGTAAACAAATAAATAACTTAAAAATAAAATATTAAAATTATTTAAAAATAACAATTCCCAGAAATTCATACATGCTTTGATATATCTGCAGATAACATGGAAATAACTGTGTACACACTTTCCTTATTTCTGTAAAATATATTCATCCAATTAGAATGCTAAGAATTATTTTCTTTGTGTGTGTATGACCCAGCAATGACACTCATATGTATATACCCAAAAAATTTAAAACAGGGACTGAAACAGTTACTTGCATGTGAATGGTCACAAAAACATGATTGAAATAGCCAAAACGTGGAAACAACCCATTTATCCATAGGTAAATAGATAAGCAAATGTGGTACATCCACATTTATTACTCAGCCATAGACGGAGTGAAGTTCTAATACATGGTACAATGTAGATGAACCTTAAAAACATTAACCTAAGTGAAATAAGACAGGCATAAAAGGACAAATTTTGTAAGATTCCATTTTTATGCAATATTGACAAGAGACAAATTCATAGGGACAGAAAGTAGATTGGAGGATACCAGGGTCTGGGGAAAGAGGGATGGGTGTTATTATTTAATGGGTAGAGTTTCTGGTTGGAGTGACAGAAAAATTTTGATTTTAGATAATGGTGATGGTTGTACAGCTTGGAGCGTGTAATTAATGGCACTGAATCAGACACTTCAAAATGATTAAAAGGGCACCTTTTGTTATGTGTATTTTACCACAATTAAAAATGAATATTAAAAACAAAACAGTGCCCTTACTTAGATTTTAAAAATTGGTTTGAGGAAGTGGAAAGGAACCCATGAGCCCTCTAAACTTTTCTGGGCTGTCAGGCTACTGGTGCTGTCAAAATGGTGCACAGAGGAAGGAGGGGAAGGGACTGTGGGAAGGAGTGAGAACTGTTCCTGGTTTCTGAGGATGTTGGATTTGAGGTGGTTAATATGATTCTTACCTGGGGAAGTGTGTTTGGAAACCAATCGCATTTAGTGGTAGCTAGAAAAGATGGTATAATGAAAATTAAAATGAGACAATTTTAGGAAAATTTAAAGCCCTCTTCCCATCTAATAAATACAGCTGCATTATACTTACAACAAAAAAGAACAGAAAATAGCTTCCTTCTTAATAGTAGTCATCATTCCTTTCTTGATTTTTCTTAAAATGGAAAAATCAAAGAGTAAACATTATTGTGTCCCTTCACAGCAACAACCTGATTTGATTTTCTTGTGCTTTCTGCCAAAAATCTAATTAGATACATAATCCAGGTCATTAATAGTTTGTCTATTTACTCCAGGGGACAGTGGACTTGGAGGGCTGGTTCTGAGAATCAGCTAACTTACTTGTCTGCTCTTGTGCCCTCTGTGAGAGCATGCGTTATTTTTGCTAAGACCCCTAGATACATGCATTTGGATATTACCACACAAGATTAATGAGCTCTACCCTGGAATGACCTCGCCGTGATTGCATCTTGACCCAAGGTTCAAATGGGGTAACACATGGGAAAATCTTGATGTAGTTTAAAGCTCTATGTAAATATTAATTGTTATTGTTATAGTCAAATAAGGCTGAAGCAGTGGATCAGCTTGCATTATTAATGCAAACATATTAAAAAGGGAAGTTAGCAGTGTGGTGACGTGTGTGTGTGTGTGTGTGTGTGTGTGTGTGTGTGTGATATTAGATACAGGCTGGTTTTAGGACTAGAGAACTCTGATAGGGTTCTTTACCTAGTTCCTAAAAACAACTAAAGTTATGTCATTAGGGTATTCAACAATATTGACATTTTCAGGTAATCCTTTTGGTGAGGGGATGTCCTATACATTGTAGGAAGTTTATCAACCTTCCTGGTCTCTTCTGGTACAACCTCCCCATTCTGACAATCAAAAATATCGCCAGGACATCTGGGTGGCTCAGTCAGTTAAGCAACGGACTTGGCTCAGGTCATGATCTCAAGCCCTGTGTCACGTTGTGTGCTGATAGCTCAGAGTCTGGAGACTGCCTTGATGCTGTGTCTCCCTCTCTCTCTGCTCCTCTCCCACTCATGCTCTCTCTCTCTCTCTCTCTCTCTCTTTCAAAAATAAATAAACTTAAAAAAAATTTTTTTTAATTTCTCCAAACGTTGTCAAATGTTCCTGGAAGGGGGTGCTGCAAAATTGCCTGGTCTGACAACCCCTGCTGGTAAACATATAGGTATTTACATTTTGACCCATTTATAACAAAGATAAATAGTGCTCTGACTGTCACCTAACTGGACTACTGCCCTCAGGAGATGCTAAGTGAGAGATATCTAAGTGAGAGCAAGGGAGTTAGTCAAAGCACAGTAGTAGGTACCAAAACCTAACAGCCTAGGGGGCTTTTGGAGCAGCCAAGTGGAACTACCAAATAGGATGCTGAGGGGAAGATTTTCCACCCCTCCCCGAGGGGCTTCTGTCCTCTCTTCAACTTCTCCTTCACTTCCTTAGCCCCATCCCTCTCCTGACACAGCCACTGACACAACACCACCCACAGGACAGAGCACTCAGGGAAAGGCTGGAGTTTGCCCCACTCAGGGAGACATGGGTAATGTTTTCCATTATTTGTTAAATCAGTTTTCAAAAAAAATGATAGAACATCAAGGCGGCCATAAAAACTCTAAACTATAACCTCTTTCTTAGTTCTCTGGTGTGGGCAGGAAAATTTGCTACACACTTATGGATAATACCTATTTAGAAGGTTTCAGTGGTTGCTGTTGTCGTTCTTAACGCACAAATATGGACCTTTGCTTAAGGGTCTTAACGCACAAATATGGACCTTTGCTTAAGGGTCATAAAAAAAAAAAAGGCTGAAGAGCCTTTTCTTTACTTGTAACAGTAAAGAAACAGAGCTAACACAAGTACAGCATGAAACTTTAAGACAGAGAAAACCAATGCTTAAAACATACACATACATATATAAACATATAAATATAAACTTTTCATTTTGAAGTAATTTTAGACTTACAGAAAAATTGTAAAAATAATACAGAGCTCTCATCTGCCCCTCACTCAGATTTTTCTAATGTTCACAGCTTTCAATCACCAAAGCCAGGATAGGAATATTGACACAACATTATCAACTAAGCTGCCTCATCTGAAGCTGAGCAGTGTTTCCACTAATGTCCATTTTTGTTGCTGTTGTTCCGAGATTTAATTCAAGGTCCTACACTGCATTTAGTTGCCAGGTCTACCTGGTGTCCTTTAATCTGTAATAGTTCCTCAATCTTTCCTTGTTTTCTATGACTTTGGCAGGTAGAATATTCCTGGATTTGGGTTGGTGTGATGTTTTCTCATGTAAGATTCAGGTTCTTCATTTTTGGCAAGAACATTGCACAAGCGATGCCATGTCCTTCTCAGAGCATCCTATCAGGTGGTTTGTGATGAAGATTTGTCCTACAGCCAAGGTGGTGTCTGCCAGGTTTGTGCTGCATAAACTTCCTGCTTTTTCTCTTATAACGAATTAATACCTTGGGGCAAGACATGTTGAGAGAGTGCAGAAACCCTCCTTCTCAAACTTTCACCTACTACTCTTAGCACTTATCAGTGGATCTTGCCTCTAATAACTCTCTTGTTTGCCTTATGACGATTTTCTATTCCCTCATTCCTTCTACATTAATTAGAATTCTCCTCAAGGTACAGCTTTCTATTCTCCCTCACTAATTCACTTATTCAATTATGTTTCTATCAGCATGGATGTATGGATATGTCTTGTTCTATGGGTTCTAATCCAATGTTGTAACTATTACTTATTTGTTTGTTCATTTATTTATTTTGAGAGAGACAGAGACAGTGTGAGTGGAGGAGGGGCAGAAAAAGAGGGAGAATCCCAAGCAGGCTCCAGGCCTTCAGAGCAGAGTCCGATGTGGGGCTCAAAACCACAAAACCGTGAGCTCATGACCTGAGTCCCAACCAACAGTTGGACACTTAACCAACTGAGCCACTCAGGCACCTCTATTTACTTATTTGCTCAAACTGACCTAGCATTGGCTGCTGGGAGCCTCTTCAAATCGGTGCCCATGTCTTTCCAACATGCTCACATCCTTTGCTGAGCATTTCCTTACTTTTTGGCGCCACAAGAGATTCTAGGCCCATTTCATATTTTTTTTTTAATTAAATCTTCTATTTCCTCTCATTTAAAAATGTAAGATGAAAAGCATTTTTCACGCAGTTAATAAAAAAGGATTAGAATGTACAAGAGCCAAATAATGATCCTAAAGGAAAAAGGAATTAAGCTCTTAAGATTAAAAAAGATTTTCAGATTGAGATTAATTTTTCAAAAAAGATTTAATCTCTTAAAATAGATGGCAGATTTTGAGAGGCAAATATGAAAAGCACATACAGAAGAGCACTGAAAAGGACAAGTCTTGAACTGGTGAGTTCGAGAAGAGAAGCAAAGGAAGTGGGAGCAGAGAGAGAGACTTACTCAATTCAGATGCCTCTAAACCACAATACACAGAAAACAGACAAGTCGTTGAAAAAGAGAAGTGCGTACAATGAAGACTTTAAACAAAGAGCGATTCACATTTGAGTATATATGACATTTGGACATTTTATCATATTAATGTTAAATACTTCAGTCGCTCTAATAATACTTATAAAATTTGAGAAATATAAAAATTTCCAATCTTTTTATTGCTTAGGTTCATTTGGTTGTAGAATTTTTTAAATTAGTGGATGGCTCTGTTCTCTGAGATAGAACATACTTCGATTGTTTTTTTTTTTTCTTTCAAAAAAAATTGTTGGAGGAGACATAAGGGCCAGAGGATTTCATAAGCCCTTTCTTTATTATCAATTGCAATGCCAAGTGTTGGTTAGCTTCCACGCATTGTGCTTTCTGTCCTCTTGTGAAAGGCATTTATCTTAAGGTCTAGTTCTGGGCTCCAGAGCTGGTGTTGATCTCCACTCACTAGAACTGATGGGATGGGGTTGGTTTTGCATTCCCAGCTCTGTGTCTGCAGCTTCTCTGTTCTAGACCAGACTTCTCACCAGGCTCCAGGTGAAATGCAATCCTGTCTTCCTTCTGCATCACTTGAAATATAAAAGGACAGGTTCAGGGCACCTGGGTGGCTCAGTCAGTTGAGCATCCAACTTCAACTCAGGTCATGATCTCATGGATCCTGTGTTTGATCTCCTTATTGTGCTCCCTGCTGTCTGTGCAGAGCCAGCTTTGGAATCCTCTGTCCCCTTCACTCTGCCTCTCCCCCGCTCAGGTGTGCTCTCTCTCTCTCTCAAAAATAAATTTAAAAAACATTAAAAAATAATCTTAAAAAAGGGACAGGTTCCTCTCTATTCTACTCAGAGAGAAAACGTATATATAAAAAAACAATCAAACTAGCAAGGTTTGTTGGACCCATTCCCCCAAATCAAACTTGAGCATAGCAGAGAGTAAGACCAATGGATTTGAAAAACTAACCTCAAATCTCAGAAATCTCGGAAATATACAAAGCATATCAGCTGTATTTTGGTGTATAACAGACAACAACTGTTCATTATTGCTTGTGAGTATGTGGGTCAGCTGGGAAATTCTGCACTGGTTTGCTGGTCAGCTGGGGTTGCCCTATTATTGCCTCATCTGACTACCAGTGTTTGCTGTCACTGGAGGTAATGGGGTGAGGGGGGCCGAATGCTTCTCATCATCCAATGGACTTGTAAATGGATACATTTCTGGAAAAAATACAAAAGGTCAAAATTAGCACAAATAGAAAACTTGGCTAGAAAAATAACCACTAAGAAGCACAGAAAATGCCCCATGGCTTTCAAATGAGTTGTATGCATTTTGAGTGAAGAGATAATTTCTTCCTTCCTTCCTTCCTTCCTTCCTTTCAAAGAAAAAAGCTCTATTAATTTTGTTTAAATGTTCATCTCCTCTAACTTCCTCTAAAATCTCAAAGAAGTTCCAATCAAAATCCCCACAAGATATTTTTAAAAAACTAAAAAACTTAGTCTTAAATTTACAGGAGAGAATTGACACATGCAAATGATTACGCAGATTTTGAAAAAGAAGAGGGAAGAGGGAGAACATGTCTAATGTCTACAGCCTAAAAAGGGCCTCTGTTCTAGACAAGAGTTCTCTGGAGGGCAAGAACCCTAGGCTTTAGGTGAAATCCCATTTCACCAGAAGTCAAGACATGCTATAAAGCCATCATAATAAGAATAAAGTCCTGGGGAGCGCCTGGGTGGCTCAGTCGGTTGAGCGTCCGGTTAAGCGGTTAAGCTCAGGTCATGATATCGCGGTCCGTGAGTTCGAGCCCCTCGTCTGGCTCTGTGCTGACCTCTCAGAGCCTGGAGCCTGTTTCGGATTCTGTGTCTCCCTCTCTCTCTGACCCTCCCCCATTCATGCTCTGTCTCTCTCTGTCTCAAAAATAAATAAACGTTAAAAAAAAAAAAGAATAAAGTCCTGGAACCATAAAGAAATCTCAAAAACCAGATTTGTGTGTATATGGAAATGTGGTGTAGGATAGAGGTGGCACTTCACATCAAAGGGAAATGACTTGTTTACTAGACAGTGTGGTGTGAGGAAAAATGGAAAAACTTGTGGAAATAAAGTTGGATCCCTTCCTTACACTATATCTTCAACATGGGGTAGGACATCATAGACAAAGTTTGGGAGAATCTTAAATGCTCCATCAGGGATGCCTCGGTGGCTCAGTCAGTTAAGTGTCCTACTTAAGCTCAGGCCGTGATCCTATGGTTCATGAATTTGAGCCCCGCGTCGGGCTGTGTGATGACAGCTCAGAGCCTGGAGCCTGCTTCTGGTTCTGTGTCTCCCTCTCTCTCTGCCCCTCCCCCACTTGCACTCTGTCTCTCTCTCTCAAAAACAAATAAACATTTAAAAAATTTTAAAAAATAAAATAAATAATCCACCAAAAATCTTAAGATATTAACATCAATAATATGAAAGGATATAAAGAAAAAAGTGGACACTGAATAGAAAAATAAGCAAAATACATGAATAAACCATTCATAGTCAAAACAGAGTGGCTAGCAAACATATGAAGAGATACTTTACCACACTAGAAGTCAGATTAATAGCATGCAACAATAATGACCCTAACTTTTTGGCAAAAAAACAAAACAAAACACCATAAGAAAATAATAATATTATATCAAGGTTAGCAAGGCTCTGGGGATATGGGAGACATCATATTCTCCAGGTACAAGTTTGGACAGTGCAGCATTCAAAAGAGAAATGACTCATTATTATATGAAATTATATCTATAAAATCTCTATCAATTACCCCTGACAATAGAAACCAGAGAAATTTCTGCCTGAGGCTCCTATACAAGGGTGGTTATCTAAATATTACTTGTGGTACCAAGAGTAAGAGGCAATCTGGTTGTCTATCACTAGGAAAAAATGGAAACCAAAAAAGTGATGGATACTGTGTAGTATTAGACACAAAGAACCAGAAGGAGAAACACCAAAGCAGGGTCCTAAAAAGAGTTTGGGGTTAACACAAGAAGTGGAAGGAGATCTAGAACAAAATACTGTCCATGGTGTGTCTGTATGGGGGATGAATAAAGTAAGATGAAATATGGGAGAAGCTTTGTACAAAATCATGAGGGTCCCCAGAATTGAGTGCATGATCATTTTAATTCTGCATCCAGTTAAATCAAACCAAACTAAACATCTCTGTATTTTTCTCCAATGCAGATATTCATTGTGTCTTATTTAACCTACACTTTAGTCCAGCATTTGCATAGATGATTTGCATAGATGAACATTAAGGCCAAGGCTAACACAAGTTTATATCCTATACATCTGTATTTACACTCAGGAAAAATTTTAAGCCATTTTTTATTAAAACCATCAACACACAGGTTTGTAATTTTAACTTAAGAAAACCAAGTATAAACATATTTATTCATTCATGTACATGGCCTTCTCCACAGTATTGAGTTGTAGGTGTTCCAAAGCTTAATTGGTGTGCCTTTTTTATAAGATGTCAAGATAACCTTTTAAAAAAATTACTTCTCCTTTCTTTTTTTGGTCATTTTCACTGAATCTGATGATCATTCTTCTAATTGTTATCAAAATCAGGAAAACAATGCTTAGAAAAAAGATTCTGTAACTTCAAGTAGTTCAAATAAAAGTCACTGATAATTTTTAAATAAAATTAAGTGTTTTAAAATATTTCTGAAGGAACTAATACCTTTATATGCTAAGAGGAAAATCAAGTTTTCCTCAAATGATAACTTAGTTTTTTTCACCAAGTGAAATAATAGAGAAACACGTTTTATATTCCAGTGACACAATTTCCTTCCACTTTTTTCTTTTAGAGTCTAAATAAGGAAGCTACAAGGAATTTTAACATCCCATACCACTCACTCTACCGCATACTGGCCAGGAACAAAGAGAGAAAATCGCATTCTGTGGCATTTGGTTCCTGAGAATGAACAAAGCTGAGGGCACTCAGGCAGGGGGTGTTCTAAGGCTACCCTGCTGATGGGTTCAACTGATTTTTAAGATTTATGCCACTAGATGGCGATAGAGATGTTTAACTACGCAATCAATTGTAGACTGCCATCTTTTCAAGGCTCCACTATTGATGCATTTGATTGATTTAAATTCTTTATTATATAAATATAATTACTGCTGAGATAACTGCAAGATAGTATGAATTTTTATAGACTTGTCTCTATTTCTTTGCATAATCTTTAATACTTGATGTAAGTATTATATGTATTTTAAATGATAAATATCTAACATAATTTGTGTGTGTGTGTGTGTGTGTGTGTGTGTGTGTGTGTGTATACACACACAACAAAGTTAAATTAACAGCAACATATGCACCTTTTTCACAATCTTACAAAGTTTGATCCCAGGACTCGCTGACCTTCACACTTGAATAAGAAATTATTAGTTTACCCATTTAGTAGAGTGGCAAACAGCAAGGACCTAATAAGTATTTGTTGAATGAACGTATGTAGTCACTTGGCTCTCCTCTTCTTCTTAATTCTACTTAAGCTAATAATCATCATTTCAAAAATATACTATTTCTTTAAAATCAAAATTAAATGATTTGAATTTGACAGTTGTAACAGTATCAAATTCAATTATACTGAATTGAACCTTTGCGGCATCTACTAAAAGAATCATAATTTCCCACATTTCTTTTGAAAGTTGCCCAGTCATAGTCATCAAACACACAGGGAGACAAAAAGAAGCTATATTTCCTCAAGTGTCTAACATCAGATGAAACTGATTTGGACATGCGAGTATAAATAAGAGACAAAGTTAATTCCACATCTGCTTGGCTCTTGTGACTTCCTGTGTAACTTGGAAAAGTCACTTAACATTACTTAATAACCATATAACAAAAGAGGCTTTCTTAATTATGTAAGGGGTGTGTAGAATGCTTCTGTCAATGGTTATATGTTCCCATATTGTCCTCTCCTCCCCAGAGAGTAAGCCATTTCTCACCTAGTCATAAATTTTGGAGTGCACTTTTTAAAAAAATGTTTATTTATTTATTTTCCGAGAGAGAGAGAGAGAGAGAGAGAGAGAGAGAGAGAGAGAGAAGGGGGGAGGGGCAGAGACAGAGAATCCCAAGCAGGCTCTGCACTAACATGGGGCTCATGACCTGAACCGAAACCAAGTCAGACGTTTAACCGACTGAGCCGCCCAGGCGCCCCCAGAGTGAACCTTTAATACGTGCCCAAATTCCTCTCACTCCATGGTGCCCCTCCTCTGGGCCCAGAGACACCAGCACCAGCTGCCATGGTCCTCCTCAGAGGTCTGGGTGCCAGCACCCCTTCCCCAGCCGCCTCATCTGACTCCATCTGGCCAGCGCCTCCTCTGCAGAGGTCTGAGGTTCACCTCCACAGAATCCTTCTGTAAATTGCTCATTTTAATTAGTCCAACACTTTCCCTTTGTTCCCTTAGTCCTTGCATGCTGGTTGCTTCCTGCAATTGCTAATTCAATAATACTTTTTTTCCTACCTTTTATTTCTTTAGTGCTGGGTTAAAAATTCTTTGTTCTACATTTTATTTCTTTAGTGCTGGGTTAACAATTCTTTGTACTAAATTCTCATTGTCAACAAAACTGGAATGGCTTCTCAGACTGATAAACCCTTCTGTTGGTTTGAGTGCTCTTAGAATCTTCCATTAAAATCTGGGTAAATTTCTCAGCCAAGATAATAAGAAGTGAACTAATACTTAGTAAACATTCATTTTTCTTCTGAAATTAAAGATAAGAGAGACTCCTAGTGACAGGATAGGAAAACACAAAGGGAGACTGCACAAACATGCCAGTTATTTTGGCAAAGTATATACCTTGATTCTACAGTTAAAAACAAATGGTTACAAATGTTAAACTAACTGGAAAAATGCAATTCAACAACTTCAAAAAAGGGGAGAAACTTTGACCCTGAACCGGGAAGCATCAGTAATCCATATAAAATCATGAAAGAAAACCGGATATGTTTAAGGAATATTATTATGTTGTCTATAAAGTTAGCAACAACACCTTGTGTTTTATATAACTTCTTGCTCTCAGAGAAGAAGAAAACCATTTGCACATGTCATTCTTGTGCAAAAGCATACCTTTCCCAAAGAGTGGCCATGGGTTAATTGGGAAGGAGTTCTGTCAGAAGAAAATGAAATTAACTGGGATTAAGATTCAAGGATTATGACTTCTTATCTACTTTTATAGCTTCTGTTTATCTGTAACATCTCCCAGAAAATGGACTAGGAGAGATGGCTCAGTTTATTTTGTTTTGTTTTGTTTAATGAGATGTCTTAGCTTGCTTTTCTTATTACAGATTATGTTACCATAGCTACTGTACTTTTGACGATTCAGGGTTTTTTTCTCATGATGAACATACCTTTACTGAGTTTCCACCCCTCTGCCCAGATTACATAAATATTACTTGCTTTTCAAAAGAAAAACAAACCCATCAGAAGATAAATCAAACTATATTGAGGACAGTAAAAGTCATCTGAAATCTCTTCACCCTATCTCAATATGCATTCACATTACTTTACATACCTTTATGTAAAAGTCTATGATAGGAACTATTTTTATACTATTTTGTAAAACTATTTGGCATTATCTTATAAAGCTAGTGTTAATCGTAGCCTGCAAACTAGCAATTCCAATCCTAGGTTTATGCACCAGAGAAACTCTCGTTCATGTGCCACAGGAGACATACAGGGATATGCCTAAAGAGAGAGCAACACATTTGTCCATATACAGGCATGGAGGAAATAAATTGTGGTGTAGTCATAATTGGAACATTATACAGCAATGAAAATGAATAAACTACTCTGTCCCTTAGCTTGTATGAAACTTGGATCACAATTTTTGAAGGAAAAAAGCAAGTTGCAAGGAATTACATATAATTATGTAATTATATGCTATGAAGATGATAAACAAGTGAAACTTTTGTTGAGGGATGTGTGGTTAATCTATCAGCAAAAGCAAGAGAGTGATAAAGCATCTTAACATGTTTCCTTGTTGTTACCTCTACCTTCACCCACACCCTCCAGTCTCATATTTTCACTCCCTACCAAACATCTTGGCACATGTGCCTCCATGAAAGTGCGCCATTCAGATCTTCCTTCGATAAAGAACTCGCCTTTCACCTGAAGGGAATATGCAGTTAGCTGACATCCTCCAGTGATTAGGGCCTTCACGGTCCACCTCAGGTGTTGAGTTGGTGCTGCACTTTTCTTGGGGCAGACCCCAGCCAATGACAGGCCATTTGAGCCCAGTGTGGGACTCCTCCAGTGGGCCATCTTTGCTCCAGAGCTTCCCATTGGGTTGGCCATGACTGTGCCAGAGCTGAAGCATAGTCTATGGCTTGTTCTACACTGCTTGCCCCCCTCGCATCCTATTTGTCTCTCCACTTTTATCTTTCACAGGTGCTAGCCCTCGCCTCCCAAACTTCTTGCACTCCTTTTTTTTTTTAACGTTTATTTATTTATTTTGAGAGAGAGTGCCAGTACAAGTGGGAGAGGGGCAGAGAGAGAGGGAGACAGAGAATCCCAAGCAGGCTCTGCACTGCCAGCATGGAGCTGGACACAGGGCTGGAACTCATGAAACTGTGAGACTGAGACCTGAGCCAAAACCAAGGGTAGGTCAGTTAAGCGACTGAGCCACCCAGGTGCCCCAACTTCTTGCACTCTTAAGCCCATCTGAACATCTGCTTCCCAGAGGACCCAACTGAAACAACTACTTTCTCCAATCGACCTAATCATGTACAAATGCACACATTAGAAGATTTAGCATTGTTCACTTTACAAAACTGTGATAATATTACATGCAATCCCATTCATTTGGCTTTTTATATCACTTAAAATAGTGTAGCTATGGCTCCTAGTCCACCTTAGAGATCTGACTTATTATTTTAATGGTTTCATAATGTTCCATAACATTGATGTCCCTAGGTTTGTCAGGTTCCCCGTGGATGAGAATTTTTGTTTTTAAGCTTTTTTGCATTTCAAACAATGCCACGGTAAACACACCTGTGCATACATTTTTATGTACCAGACATTTTTATCTCAAGGGGATAAATTTTCAAAAGTAGGATTTCAGGAGCTAAGAATATGTGCAGTTTGATTTTGAATAAACATCCTCAGATGGCATTCCAGAAAGGCCCTAAACAGTACACATCCACATCCACCAAGTGAGAGGATACCCTTTCCCCCATGCCCCTGCCAGTAGCGGGTGTAATCACACTCACATTTTTTTTTCTAGTTTGAGAATTATAAAGTGGTGCCACTGTTACCTATATTTCAATTCCTGTTGAATACCTATATTTCAATACCTATATTTCAATACCTATACTTCAATTCCTATATTTCAATTACTGTTGGAGTAATTGAGCATTTTACCATGTATTTATCATTCGTTTGTATTTGGTCTTCCACAGATTGACTTTTTCAAAAAAATTTTTTTAAAGTTTATTCCTTTTTGAGAGAGAGACAGACAGAGCGTGAGTGGGAGAGGTGCAGAGAGAGATGGAGACACAGAATTCGAAGCAGGTTCTAGGCTCTGAGCTGTCGGTACAGAGACGGACGTGGGGCTCAAACTCAAGGACAGCAAGATCATGACTTGAGCCAAGTTGGACGCTTAACCAACTGAGCCACCCAGGCACCCCCAGACTGCCTTTTTACATCACCTGTCTATTTTTCCTAGGAATTGCTTCTTATTAATTTGTAAGAGTTCTTTGAATATTATGTAGTATAACTACATAGATTTCAAAATTGTATATAGTCAAATATGTTTATCTTTTCTTCTATAGCTCCGTGGGTTTCCCATCTTGTTTTAAAAGGTTTCCATAACCCCTGTTTTTTCCAAATTGTTTCCAAAACTTCTTTTTGTGATGCATATTGTTTCATGCTTTCTTTTAACACTTCTAAATTAAAAACCCTAAAACAGACTCTTAACAGTAGAGAACAAACTAAGGGTTGATGGAGGGAGATGGGTCGGAGATAGGGCTTGATGGGTGAGGTGTATTAGGGAAGGCACTTGTGATGAGCACTGGGTGTTGTACGTAAGTGCTGAATCACTAAATTCTACACCTGAAACTAATATTACACTTACGCTAACTAACTGAAATTTAAGTAAAAATATGAAACTAAAAAAAAAGGAACCATCAATCAATAAATAAAATAAAATTTCTGTATTTAATCCAGCTGGGATTATTTTTGACCCCATGATATGAGGTTGAAGTTCAGTCTATTATTTCTCAGATATATTAATCAATAGCCCATGATTGTATTTTAAAAGGACCATGTTTTTCCCCCATTAAGGTTTTTTTTTATTTTTATTTTTTATATTTATTTATTTCTGAGACAGAGACAGAGCATGAGCAGGGGAGGGACAGAGAGAGAGGGAGACACAGAATCTGAAGCAGGCTCCAGGCTCTGAGCTGTCAGCACAGAGCCCGACGGGGGGCTCGAACTCACAAACCGTGAGATCATGACCTAAGCCAAAGTCGGTTACTCAACCGACTAAGCCACCCAGGCGCCCCTGCCCCCATTATGTTTAATATCACCTTTGTCATTTATCTAATTCTTACATATATAGTGATATACGTGGGAGATTTCCAGTCTATTCTATTCTGTATGCTATTTTGATCATAGTGGCTTTGAAGGTTTTATTGTTTGAGAAATCACATTCTAAAACATTGGGTTTTTGTCATAGTTTCCTGTCTGGTTTTAATATCCATTCTGTCACATGAATTTATACCTCTCAATATGATTTTATATATTTCTTCACACACATCCTTTACCTTTCTTTCCAAAATTATTTGCAACTATATTATTAATCTTTGCCCCTAATATGCATGTAGCACTTTCTTTACCCCTTTTTAAAAATTTTTTTAATGTTTAGTTATTTTTGAGAAAGAGACAGATCATGAGTGGGGGAGGGGCAGAGAATGAGGGAGACAGAATCTGAAGCAGGCTCCAGGTTCTGAGCTGTCAGCACAGAGCCTGATGCAGGACTCGAACCCGCAAAACATGAGATCATGACCTGAGCCAAAGTCGGGTGCTTACCTGACTGAGCCACCCAGGCACCCCTCACTTTCTTTACTTCTATTTCCAGTTGTCTATTTCTATGGATTATCATAAATTTATCTTCTTATTGGCATTCTAATTTCCTCAGTAATTATGTTAATTTTTAATAAGACCTCTTTTGCTTTGTAGATAAGAAAAAAACATTGTACATATTTTTAAATATAATATATAAGCTTATTGCTTTTTTGAATTACCTAGAATTTTCAAGAAATGATGAATAATGACGATACAGGCATCTCTGTCTTACTATTTTAATAGTAATAGATTTAGTGCTTTGTGAGTGGGAATGGTGTCCGTGAGTTTTTGAAGTTTGAGAGTATTAGCTTCTTTCTCTACTTTATTTACGTTTTTATTTTCAATGGCTGCTGAATTTCCTCAAATCTCTTTTTAATATCTATGTGAAATGTTTTTGCTTTCCCTTTAATTTGTTGACTTAATATAATAATAAATGGAGAGATTTTTCTGATACTGTACTGTCCAAGTATTCCTGAAACCCACCCTATTTTTTGATAGATATACTTTTTTTTTTTTTGAGAGAGAGAGAGAGAGAGAGAGAGAGAGAGAGAGAGAGAGAATCTTAAGCAGACTCCACACTCAGCACGGAGCCCTACTCAGGGCTTGATCTCATGACCCTGAGATCATGACCTGAGCTGAAATCAAGAGTGGAAGCTTGACCAACTGAGCCACCCAGACGCTCCTCTTAGTGTATACTGTATAGTTTGATATCCTAAATTTATATAATGAAGAGAGGTAGCTTTCCAAGATTTTTCCTGTATTAAGGAGATAATGTTAAGATTATTCTGAAAAACAATAGTCATTTAGTTTGGGTACTATTTTCATGTTTTTTAAAGACAATTTGGCTTTCAATCTCTTCTTAAGCAATTAGTCTCTTCATGTGTTTTACATATTTGGAGGTCAATTTCATTAATTTTCATTTTTCTAAAAAAAGCATGCATTTTTTCTAAATTTTCAAATATTATATCAGGATTACATATGCTATTTCTTTTCATTTCTTTCATCTCTTCACACCTACATACCTTCTTTATCATTCTTCTGGGGGAATGTTTTTTACTTACTTTTTATCTACTAATCATATTTATTTTACATGTTTTAAATATTTTATACATATTGAAATTTTGAAAAATATATTTTCAATACTTTAGGTCTAGGATTTGTTTATCCATTATGCTATATTTTTCAATTTCTGTTTTTAAAATTTCACTATATATCATTTTTTCATTACCTCTCTCCATTTTCATTGATGTCTATATTCTTTCCACTTCTTTTTTAAAAATTTTAATTCCAGTATAGTTAGCATGCATTGTTATATTAGTTTCAGGTGTACAATATAGTGATTCAACAATTCTATATGTTGAGGCGCCTGGGTGGCTCAGTCAATTGAGCATGGGACTTCAACTCAGGTCATGATCTCACGTTTTGAGTTGGAGCCCCTGCATGTGGGCTCAGAGCCTGCTTGAGATTCTCTCTCTCTGCCTCTCCCCGCTCATGCTCTGTGTCTTTCTCTCTCTCTCTCTCAAAAATGGATAAATGTTAAAAAATTAAAACAAGAAACAATTCTATACATAACTCAGTGTTCATCATAGTAAGTGTATTCATTAATCCCCTTCATTTCTTGCACCCATCCCCCACCCACGTCCCCTCTAGTAGTAGCCATCAGTTTGTTCTCTGTACTTGAGTCTCTTTCTTGGTTTGTCTCCCTCTCTCTCTTTTTCCTTTCCTCATTTGTTTTGTTTCTTAAATTCCATATGAGTGATATCATATGGTATTTGTTTTTCTTGGACTGCCTTATTTTCTCAACATTAAACTCTCTAGATCCTTTCATATTATTGCAAATGGCAGGATTTCATTATTTTTTATGGATGAGTAGCAATGTGTTCTCCCAACTCATCTTAAGATGAGTTTAACATATTGGGTAACCAGACTTCACTGTTTTTTTTTTTAATTTTTTATGTTTATTTATTTTTGAGAGAGGGAGAGAGAGAGAGAGAGAGAGAGAGACAGCGTGAATGCGGGAGAGGGACAGAGAGAGGGAGACACAGAATCCGAAGCAGGCCCCAGGCTCTGAGTTATCAGTACAGAGCCCAACGAGGGGCTCGTACTCACAAACTGTGAGATCATGACCTGGGCCGAAGTCGCTGTGTAACCAACTGAGCCACCCAGGCACCCCAGACTTCACTGGTTTTAAAGACTGGTACCACCACTTGCTAGCTGTGTTACATTTGTCAGGCTGTTTAACCTTTCTGTGCCTCAGTGTCCTCATCTAAAGAATAGGGATGATAATATCTACCTCATAAGATCTTTTTGAGAATTAAATAATTTAATATGCATAAAGAACACAGAACATTTTCTAGCATACACTAAGATTCTGAAATACAGATTTTTTTTCTTTATTCTCTTCTTCTCTTGATAATAAAGGTATTTCAGAATATGTATTTTCCTGTGGTTATACTTTAGCTATGTCTCAACTAATGTGAAGTATTCTTTTTATAGTCCTTTATATGTAGATTTTCATGTTAACTTTGTTTTCCTAATTAACTCACAGGTCATTTGGTATTATGTTTAATAGTTTCAATTATTCACTTTTTAGATTTTTTTATGTTTAGAGTTTGAGAAGATGTGACTTATAAAATTGTTTCTTTTAGTTTTGGGAGGTCAACTATATGATTAATTTTTTTTTATTTTTTAATGTTTATTTATTTTGGGGGGGATGGGGAGGGGCAGGGAGAGAGGCAGACACAGAATCCAAAGCAAGCCCAGGCTTTGAGCTGTCAGCACAGAGCCCATCGCAGGGCTTGAATTCATGAACCATGAGATCATGACCTGAGCTGAAGTCAGACACTCAACTGACTGAGCCACCCAGGCACCTCTATCATTAATTTTTATTAATGATGCATACATATGAGAAAATTGCACATGCTCGCCATGTAAATGTTTGCTGTATCATGAAATCAATTTTTTTATTGTGTTACTCCTTGTTCAAGGGCTTACTGATTTTTTTTCTTATGTTTCTTTATTTTTCAGAGAGAGAGAGAGATGGAGTGTGAGCAGGGGAGGGACAGAGAGAGAGGGAGACACAGAATCCGAAGCAGGCTCCAGGCTCTGAGCTGTCAGCACAGAGCCTGACGTGGGGCTGGAACCCATGAATTGTGAGATCATGACCTAAGCCAAAGTCGGACACCAACTGACCGATTCTTCAAGTAGTATTTATAATATCTCACCATAGTTCTACTTTTTATTATGGTCTTCATGCATTTCTAATTGCTTTAGTTTTGCATATTTAACTGCCATATTCATTGATTTATCATCTTTATACCTTCTTCAGTAATTGTGCCTTTTATGTCACATAATGTTCCTTTATCCTGTTAGTGCTTTGAATCTTAAATTCTCCTTCCTTATATTATATCATAAAACTAAGTTCCTTACATTTTTGTTTGCCTTGGAGCTATAGTGCCAAAATGAATATCTCTCCTTTTCTTAAAAAGAATACTTTCTTCCTTTCCTAAGTCTTGTCTAAATATTTATTTTTGAAGTTGAGGAATTTTGCAAGGGTATATACCAGTTCTCTTATTTCATCAGCTCTGTGAGGAACTCATTCAGTCTTTTAACTCTGAAGACCTTTTCTTTCACTCACAATAAATTCCATTATTTATTACCTCTCTGTTTCTTTATCTCTACTTGGAGTTCTTACTAGTTAATAGCATGTTAGATTTTGGTTTACTTCATGATTTTCAAAATCTTTGTAATTTTGTTTGTGTTTAATAGTACTATTACTCAGGGTCTTCCTGACTAATGTATCTGGGCTCAGCAGTGTCTACTCTCCATTATCAATATCTCCCCTGAGTCATAAAATTTGACACTTTTTTGGTTCCCAAAAGATTTTTATGTCTTATAATTGAATCTCATGACACCCCTTTATTTAGTTAGTTAGTTGGTTCATTCAAGTTGCCATCTGGTTCCTGCAGTAGTTCTTTTTGGCTAGAAGCCACCTATTCAGGGCAGTCAGACCCTCTCTCTGACTTTCAGGTACATCTCATTTTATTGTTATTTTACCATTTACTCATGGAACACTTATCCTTAAGACTCAGCGTTAAATAGGTATTTGGTAACTATCAGAAACTTCCAGCAAAAATCATATTATTCATAAAATATAAGAGGAATTCCTATTAAAGTCTTAGGCAACACGAGGTAGCTGCTATCCTTGTCATGGTGTTGGCAATCATGGCCAATGCAATAAAACAAGAGAGAAACTAAATATAACAACTAGAAAGGAAAAGACAAAACTGGCATTATTTGCAAATGATGTTATCTGCCCAGGAAATCTAAGAATATAAATTAAAATATTATTAGAACTCATAAGGGAATTTAACAAAATCAGATGTAAGATTAACCTACAAATCTCAAATACCTTTCATAAATGGTAATAAGTATTCTAAAACATCTAGAAACAAACCTACCAAGAGATAAGTGTAATATATGTAAGAAACCTCTACAAAAGGGAAAATAATGCATGAACATAGAGAAATGTTCAAAATTCTTAGATGCGACAATTCAATATTATAAATATTTCAATTCTCCACATATTATTCCTTAAATTCAATGCAATAATAAATAAAGGCCTCATCAGAATTTTTATCTGGGCTAGAGAAAATACATTTAAATTTCACCTTGAAGAGGAAAAACAAATACATATATCAACAAAAGAACAGCCAATATACTTTTTATTTAAAAAATAATAATGAGTAGCTTTCTTTGCCTGATAAAGAGTTTTTTATGAATCTACAGAATTAAAGAGTGTGGAAATAATTTCAGAAAAATATAACTAAGGAGTCAGGTAGACTGAATAGACCAAAAACAGACCTTTGTTTAATGGAAAAGTCAGTGTACGATAAAGGTGACATTTTGAAAGGATTAATTGTTCAACAAAATGTACTGAGATTGTGAATTCTGCACTCGGAAGAAAAATAGATTCCAGTTAACTACTTCAAATAGTTAACTAGTGAAGGTTGCAAATCAGGTTCCTGAGGAAAGAGTTTTTGAGACAGACATTGGTTGACGGGAAGTTTACTGGGGAGTTGTTCTGTAGATCGATACCTGAGGAGAATGTGAAGGAAGTGTCAATGGGCAAAGGGACAAGCTGGGTTGCCATCTAGTCTCAGTGGCCTCAGCCAATCAGAAGGGGAATTCTGAAGCTGGGGTATCCTTTGGAGCTGTCAGCCTTGTGGTTAGGGAGCCCTCATGTTCTAGTACCACATGAATCAATCATTGGATGTGGGCTGCCCCTGGGGAAAGAGATGTGACCTCGACTGAGGCAGCTCTTCCCAGCTGAGGGCAATTTTCCAGAGAGGCTTGACACCACAACAATATTCACAAAATGAATTCCAGATGCATCTCAAAACCAGTTGTAGGAAACTAAAATATGGGATGTGAGTTAAAAAAAAAAGTGAATATATTTATAATCTTAGGATAGGATAAGAAGGCCCTTCTAATAATAGATGGATTTGATAAGTTAGAGTTGAGAAGGTCTATAAACATATTATAACATAAACAAAGTCAAAAGCATTATAGCATAAAGAAAGCCAGGCCAGGGAAAAAATATCTGCAATGTGTTTTAACCAATCCTTGATGTTTGGAACATAACAAAAAGTGACTCTACTTTTGCCTCTGAGCTGACATTCTACAAATTATTTAAGTGGAGGAACCTTCAATAGGCCCATGTCTTTTCTGTGCTAAGTTCATGTTAAGTCAAAAACATACCCTCATTTCAGTTCAAGATATTAATCAACACTTCAAACTTCATTCTAAGATAAGATTTCTCCTCCTTCTCTCCAGCTCTGTGTTGCATTTTGCAGGCTCCTAGCCTTTAGGGAAGGGGATGTGGGTGGTTTCCGTTTGTTCTTTATCTCTTTTCACTTCATAACCTCTTGCTAGCTGTGGGTTTGGACTCTGCTTGGTGGTCAGAGGTGGGGAGAATAAAGTAGAGGTAAAGGGATAAAGCAGGAAGATTTATGCTTAGCTGAGGATAGTCTTTGTCACAACTGACTTCTTGTCCTCTGGGCCTGGCTAATGTTTGAAGGTGACTCTCATGAGAAATTTAGTAGGGTCTTTAGAGACCTAAGTGACCCATCTAAACCCTAACCATAGCATTCATGTCTCTCTGGGTCATGCCTCTGGTAACTGGTGAACCACTCTTCAGACTTCCACTGTTAGAGTCCCCACATCTTCTTAGATAGTGTGAGGGCACAGTTAGGAAAGACACCCACATTCCTGGACCCACTGTGAGGAGAAGATAGTTACTTCCAAGATACAACCCTTTACCATCTTTCACTAGTCTGGCATCTTCTAGACATCTTGAGCAAGAGACAACCAGCAGTCCACTTTTCTCCAACCCCATGAGAACATTGTTCACTAGGTGTGAGCGAGGAGAGGATAATTCCAGTTCACATGGGACAAGAGGTGGGGCAGGGATGGTACTCACACTGGACAGAGGCTCTCTTCAGAAATCTCTTACAAATCCCCACCCATCTTCTCCACCCCTTGTGGAGAAAGTTTTTCATTTGTTTTAGGTTCAAAAACATCATTTTTGAAAACATCTCATCACAATATAAAACAAAAAAAGCGATTAATATATAGAACATTTAAAGAGCTACTAAAGGGGTGCCTGGGTGGCTCAGTCAGGCGTCCAACCCTTGATTTCAGCTCAGGTCATGATCTCATGATTTGTGGTTTCAAGGCCCACATCGGCCTCTGTGTGCTGAACAGTGCAGAGCCTGCTTAGGACTCTTTCTCCCCCTCTCTGTTTATCCCTCTCTTGCTCATGCTCTCTCTCTCTCTCTCTCTCAATATAAAACATTAAAAAATAAAAAAAATAATACACATTTAAAAAATATAAAGAGCTTCTACAAATCAATACATTCAATTCACTGAAAACAAATACGAAAAGACAATTAAACAAAGCTTGGTGTTCAAACTCAATGATCATCACCACAATATATTTTAACTCAAGTGACATTTGTCATATGCAAAGAGGTTGAAGCATCTAGTTTGGCAAAGATGTGGGGAGATGTATGTTCTCATTCGTTGCCAGTGGGAGTGTGAATTGGTAATTTGACAAGGACTCTTAAAATGTTGGAGGGTAATTTGGCTATATAATTAAAATTTTAAACCCTTATACTTTTCAATCTAGCAATTCTACCAGAAGTAACTATATTAAGTTTTCCAGTGATGAGTGAAAATGGACCATCAGAGACCAAGAAAATATGCACAGTGGTAAAATAGAGACTTATTTTTGTACACATCTGATTTGTGACTATCAAAGTTATCTCTGCAGCCTATGCCTTACTGGAAATTTTACAATAATATATTCTTATTTTTACAAGAATATATTGTGCACTTAAAATATTTTTAAGAGATCATTCTAGTTTATTATTGTTTTACAATAACTTAGATCCAGAAATACATTTGTTTCATAAGACATAAAATGATGTCACCAGTACATTCTCTTTTGCCCTTTTCCACGCTACTAAGCATCAGAGAAGATAAGCAACACTTTCTAAACAACCAGTTTTTTGCAAGGCAAATGATTAAAAATTGGCAGAATTAGAAGGTCAAGATACTCCTTCCAGCCTTGCTTTCCCAGTTTCACCAGGTCATCTTTTAAGATTGTAAACATCAGATAAAATTCTAATTTTTGCAATTAAAATGGTTTCCATGGCCTTGAAATTAAAATAATTTTATTTCCACAATCGGTCTATATTAAAATTGTCTTTTAATTAAGAAGGAGTCTGCCGAGCCCATTTCCCCTCTCTTAGGGCTGTTTTCTAAGAGATGGTGGGTCTCAACAGACATCTTTCTACTGCAGAACACTATTCAACTTGTTTCTAAAGCCGGTAGGATCTGAGTGTTTATGTGACCGCAGATCAAATCAGACTATCTCTCCCTGGTATCTAGGAGTGAGACTGAGAGACAGGAAAGCATCTGAACCTGTTGCTTGAACAGAGGACAGGGAAACTCAAAAGAGACAGGAGAGCAATGCTAGACACAGGCATTCAGAAGGAGGACAAGCCATGCTGCAAAGTCGAGGGGAGATTAAAGCAGGCACAGAAAGAGAAGCTGAAAGGGGTACAGGGAGCAGGTGCTTAGAATCATAATGACTTTTCTTGTGTTGAAAACAGTCACTATTAGTAATAACTTTAATCGAGCATTACTGAGCTGGAAACTATTCCACCCACTTTACATACGATATACTATTTCTTTCAATCCCTGTAAGTCAGAGGACTACATACTCTTAGTGACCCTGTATTTAAAGTGAGAGTTTACCTATGGTCTTAGAAGAGCAACAATTCGAACCCAGGGGGATGACTCCAGAGCTTAAAGGTGCTCACTCCTCTCTCTCTTGTAATTTTTATTTTAATGTTGTTTCTTTTTTCCCCAACAAGTTTTTATTTTGAAACGTCTCCCTTTGTCTCTAATATTTTCTTTAGAGTTATTTGTGGCTTCAAGGATGCAGTCAAGATCATGTATTGCCTTTAGTTGTCAGGTTTCATTAGTCTCCTTTATTCTAAAATAGTCCCTGATTTTTGCTGTTGTTTGTTTTGGTGTGGTTTGGTTTCATCCCTTGCCTGTACATAGTTATCTACTGTTGCATGAAAATTACCCTACAACTTAATGACTTAATTCCCTTAAGCAATCACCATTTTATTATGATAACAGATACAACAGATCAAAAAAAAAAAAAAAAAAGAACAGGGCACAATGAAGAGGGCTTATGTTTGCTCCATGATGCCTGATGCCTCAGCATTTAAATGGCTGGGGGGCTGGGATCATCTGAAGATTTCTTCACTCTCATATCTGTTGCTTAAGCTGGGATGACCCTAAGGCTGGACTCAGCTATGATTGTCAACTGGAACACCTATACATGGTCATCCCATGTGGGTTGGGCTTCCTCACAACATGGTGGCCTTAGGGTAGTTAGACTCAGAATTCCATGACCAAATGTTCTAGCACTACATTGTAGAAGCTGCAAGCCCTTTACTGACTTTGCCTCAGAAGTCACACTGTGTCCCTTCTGCTGTACTATATGGATCAAAGCAGTCACAGAAGAGGGGACACAGACCACCCACCTTTTATTTTATTGTATTTTATTTTATTTTATTTTATTTTATTTTATTTTATTTTATTTTTAATGTTTATTTTTGATACAGAGAGAGAGAGAGACAGACAGACAGACAGACAGAGCATGCGTGGGGGAGGGGCAGAGAGAGAGAGGGAGACACAGAATCCGAAGCAGGCTCCAGGCTCTAAGCTATCAACACAGAGTCTGATGCAGGGCTCGAACTCACAAGCTGTGAGGTCATGACCTGAGCCGAAGTCAGACTCTTAACTAACTGAGCCACCCAGGAGCCCCAGACCACTCACTTTTAATAGGAATAGTACCAAAGAATTTACACCATGTTTTAAAAACACCAGAATATCATTGATCTCTTTGGAGACTCCAGGCCAGTTAAATAGGTTTCTAACCATCATGTCATACTGTGGCTTTCATGTTTTGTCCTATTAGATTTATGATTTTTTTCCTAACTCTAATTTAAAACAGATTTCTGTTAGTTAAAACTAAAAGACCTTAGAACAGTAAGGAAAATATTTCAAAAATTTAATTATGTTGTGTTGGTAACTAGCAGGTTGGTCTTCAACAGAAATATCCCTTATTGTTGCAGGAAAAGTCTATGACCTTTACTTCCTTTTATGTCACCAAATCGAAGAAACATGTAACACCTGTAACTCAGAAGGAACATTGGGCCATAGCACCTCATAGCAGACAGGCATCACAGTGTATTCCAGGAAGAAAAATAAAGGTGGTGTGCTGTTCTTTTAATGAAAATTAGAAGGAAATGTCATTTTCACCAAGAACAATTTTGAAAATAAAGTTTATTGATGTGTAGTTTATATATAGTAAAATTTACCCTTCTGTGCCACTCTATGATTTTGACAAAATAGAGCATGTACTTATAGTAATGTAACCTCTATCACAATTAGGATAGAGAATGATTCTATTATGTTAAGTAATTCCCTACTGTCTTTACGTTTAATTCCCTTCACCTGTTTCCAGCCTTTGGCAGCTACTGATCTCATTTTTTTCCTATCGTTTAAAATTTCCCAGATCATGTACATGGAATCATACAATGTACAACTGTTTCTCTTGTAATACATCTGAGGTTCACCCATGTTGCTTCATTTATTAGCAGCTCATCTTTTATTGCTTAATAGTATTCCATTATAAGAACATACCACAATTTTTTATCCATTCACCCAGTGAGGGAAATTGGGTTGATTTCAACACACAAAATTTTAAAAATAGCAGAAAAGGGTAAAAATTAATTGTGTCATACAATCTTAAGCTTCATATTTTCAGATCACCCTGAATTTCTTTTTTTTTATATATACGAAATTTATTGTCAAATTGGTTTCCATACAACACCCAGTGCTCATCCCAAAAGATGCCCTCTTCAATGCCCATCACCTACCCTCCCCTCCCTCCCACCCCCCATCAACCCTCAGTTTGTTCTCAGTTTTTAGGAGTCTCTTATGCTTTGGCTCTCTCCCACTCTAACCTCTTTTTTTTTCCTTCCCCTCCCCCATGGGTCTCTGTTAAGGTTCTCAGGATCCACATAAGAGTGAAAACATATGGTATCTGTCTTTCTCTGTATGGCTTATTTCACTTAGCATAACACCCTTCAGTTCCATCCACGTTGCTACAAAAGGCTATATTTCATTCTTTCTCATTGCCACGTAGTACTCCATTGTGTATATGAACCACAATTTCTTTGTCCATTCATCAGTTGATGGACATTTAGGCTTTTTCCACAATTTGGCTATTGTTGAGAGTGCTGCTATAAACATTGGGGTACAAGTGCCCCTATGCATCAGTACTCCTGTATCCCTTGGGTAAATTCCTAGCAGTGCTAATGCTGAGTCACAGGGTAGGTCTATTTTTAATTTTTTGAGGAACCTCCACACTGTTTTCCAGAGTGGCTGCACCAATTTGCATTCCCACCAACAGTGCAAAAGGGATCCCATTTCTCCACATCCACACCAGCATCTATAGTCTCCTGATTTGTTCATTTTGGCCACTCTGACTGGCGTGAGGTGGTACCTGAGTGTGGTTTTGATTTGTATTTCCCTGATGAGGAGCGACATTGAGGATCTTTTCATGTGCCTGTTGGCCATCTGGATGTCTTCTTTAGAGAAGTGTCTATTCATGTTTTCTGCCCATTTCTTCACTGGATTATTTGTTTTTTGGGTGTGGAGTTTGGTTTTGGATACTAGCCCTTTGTCCGATATGTTATTTGCAAATATCTTTTCCCATTCTGTCGGTTGCCTTTTAGTTTTGTTGATTGTTTCCTTTGCGGTGCAGAAGATTTTTATCTTCATGAGGTCCCAATAGTTCATTTTTGCTTTTAATTCCCTTGCCTTTGAGGATGTGTCAAGTAAGAAATTGCTGCAGCTGAGGTCAGAGAGGTCTTTTCCTGCTTTCTCCTCTAGTGTTTTGATGGTTTCCTGTCTCACATTCAGGTCCTTTATCCATTTTGAGTTTATTTTTGTGAATGGTGTGAGAAAGTGGTCTAGTTTCATTCTTCTGCATGTTGCTGTCCAGTTCTCCCAGCACCATTTGTTAAAGAGACTGTCTTTTTTCCATTGGATGTTCTTTCCTGCTTTGTCAAACATGAGTTGGCCATACTTTTGTGGATCTAGTTCTGGGGTTTCTATTCTATTCCATTGGTCTATGTGTCTGTTTTTGTGCCAATACCATGCTGTCTTGATGATTACAGCTGTGTAGTAGAGGCTAAAGTCTGGGATTGTGATGCCTCCCGCTTTGGTCTTCTTCTTCAAACTTACTTTGGCTATGTGGGGCCTTTTGTGGTTCCATATGAATTTTAGGATTGCTTGTTCTAGTTTTGAGAAGAATGCTGTTGCAATTTTGATTGGGATTGCACTGAATGTGTAGATAGCTTTGGGTAGTATTGACATTTTGACAATATTTATTCTTCCAACCCATGAGCACAGAATGTTTTTCCATTTCTTTATATCTTCTTCAATTTCCTTCATAAGCTTTCTATAGTTTTCAGCATACAGATCTTGTACATCTTTGGTTAGGTTTATTCCTAGGTATTTTATGCTTCTTGGTGCAATTGTGAATGGGATCAGTTTCTTTATTTGTCTTTCTGTTGCTTCTTTATTAGTGTATATGAATGCAACTGATTTCTGTACATTGATTTTGTATCCTGCGACTTTGCTGAATTCATGTATCAGTTCTAGCAGATTTTTGGTGGAGTCTATCGGGTTTTCCATGTATAATATCATGTCATCTGCTAAAAGTGAAAGCTTCACTTCATCTTTGCCAATTTTGATGCCTTTGATTTCCTTTCGTTGTCTGATTGCTGATGCTAGCACTTCCAACACTATGTTAAACAATAGCGGTGAGAGTGGACATCCCTGTCGTGGTCCTGATCTCAGGGGGAAAGCTCTCAGTTTTTCCCCATTGAGGATGATATTAGCTGTGGGCTTTTCATAAATGGCTTTTATGATGTTTAAGTATGTTCCTTCTATCCCGACTTTCTCGAGGTTTTTTATTAAAAAAGGATGCTGAATTTTGTCAAATGCACCAATTGACAGGATCATATGGTTCTTATCTTTTCTTTTATTAATGTGATGTATCACCTTGATTGATTTGCAAATGTTGAACCAGCCCTGCATCCCAGGAATGAATCCCACTTGATGATGGTGAATAATTCTTTTTATAAGCTGTTGAATTTGATTTGCTAGTATCTTATTGAGAATTTTTGCATCCATATTCATCAGGGATATTGGCCTTTGTTCTCTTTTTTTACTGGGTGTCTGTCTGGTTTGGGAATCAAAGTAATTCTGGCTTCATAGAATGAGCCTGGAAGTTTTCCTTCTCTTTCTATTTTTTGGAATAGCTTGAGAAGGATAGGTATTATCTCTGCCCTAAATGTCTGGTAGAATTCCCCTGGGAAGCCATCTGGTCCTGGACTCTTATTTGTTGGGAGATTTTTGATAACTGATTCAATTTCTTTGCTGGTTATGGGTCTGCTCAAGCTTTCTATTTCCTCCTGTTTGAGTTTTGGAAGGGTGTGGGTGCATACGAATTTGTCCATTTCTTCCAGGTTGTCCAGTTTGTTGGCATATAATTTTTCATAGTATTCCCTGATAATTGCTTGTATCTGAGGGATTGGTTGTAATAATTCCATTTTCATTCATGATTTTATCTATTTGGGTCATCTCCCTTTTCTTTTTTGAGAAGCCTGGCTACAGGTTTATCAACCTCTAAAACAACCCTTTTGTTTATTTTTTCAAAAAACCAACTCTTGGTTTCATTGATCTACTCTACAGGTTTTTGGATTCTATATTGTTTATTTCTGCTCTGATCTTTATTATTTCTCTTCTTCTGCTGGGTTTGGAGTGCCTTTGCTGCTCTGCTTCTATTTCCTTTAGATGTGCTGTTAGATATTGTATTTGGGATTTTTCTTGTTTCTTGAGATAGGCCTGGATTGCAATGTATTTTCCTCTCAGGACTGCCTTCGCTGCATCCCAAAGCATTTGGATTGTTGTATTTTCATTTTCATTTGTTTCCATATATTTTTTAATTTCTTCTCTAATTGACTGGTTGGCCCATTCATTCTTTAGTAGGGTGTTCTTTAACCTCCATGCTTTGGAGGTTTTCCAGACTTTTTCCTCTGGTTGATTTCAAGCTTCATAGCATTGTGGTCCAAAAGTATGCATGGTATGATCTCAATTCTTGTATACTTATGAAGGGCTGTTTTGTGACCCAGTATGTGATCTATCTTGGAGAATGTTCCATATGCACTCGAGAAGAAAGTATATTCTGTTGCTTTGGGATGCAGAGTTCTAAATATATCTGTCAAGTCCATCTGATCCAATGTATCATTCAGGGCCCTTGTTTCTTTATTGACCATGTGTCTAGATGATCTATCCATTGTTGTAAATGGGGTATTAAAGTCCCCTGCAATTACCACATTCTTGCCAATAAGGTTGCTTATGTTTGTGATTAATGGTTTTATATATTTGGGGGCTTCCGGATTCAGTGCAGAGACATTTATAATTGTTAGTTCTCCTTGATGGATAGACCCTGTAATTATTATATAATGCCCTTCTTTATCTCTTGTTACAGCCTTTAATTTAAAGTCTAGTTTGTCTGATATAAGTATGGCTACTCCAGCTTTCTTTTGACTTCCAGTAGCATGATAAATATTTCTCCATCCCCTCACTTTCAATCTGAAAGTGTCCTCAGGTCTAAAATGAGTCTCTTGTAGACAGCAAATAGATGGGTCTTGTTTTTTTATCCATTCTGATACCCTATGTCTTTTGGTTGATGCATTTAGTCCATTTACATTCAGTGTTATTATAGAAAGATATGGGTTTAGAGTCATTGTGATGTCTGTAGGTTTCATGCTTGTAGTGTTGTCTCTGGTACTTTGTCTCACAGGATCCCCCTTAGGATCTCTTGTAGGGCTGGTTTAGTGGTGATGAATTCCTTCAGTTTTTGTTTGTTTTGGAAGACCTTTATCTCTCCTTCTATTCTAAATGACAGATTTGCTGGGTAGAGGATTCTCGGCTGCATATTTTTTTCTGTTCATCACATTGAAGATTTCCTGTCATTCCTTTCTGGCCTGCCAAGTTTCAGTAGAGAGATCCGTCACTAGTCTTATCGGTCTCCCTTTATATGTTAAAGCACGTTTATCCCTAGCTGCTTTCAGAACTTCCTCTTTATCCTCGTATTTTGCCAGTTTCACTAAGATATGTTGTGCAGAAGATCGATTCAAGTTACATCTGAAGGGAGTTCTTTGTGCCTCTTGGATTTCAGTGCCTTTTTCCTTCCCCAGATGAGGGAAGTTCTCAGCTATTATTTCTTCAAGTAAACCTTCAGCACTTTTCCCTCTCTCTTCCTCTTCTGGAATACCAGTTATGTGTAGATTATTTCTCTTTAGTGGATCACTTAGTTCTCTAATTTTTCCCTCATACTCCTGGATTTTTTTATCTCTCTTTTTCTCAGCTTCTTCTTTTTCCATAATTTTATCTTCTAGTTCACCTATTCTCTCCTCTGCCTCTTCAATCCGAGCTGTGTTCATCTCCATTTTATTTTGCAGCTCATTAATAGCATTTTTTAGCTCCTCCTGGCTGTTCCTTAGTCCCTTGATCTCTGTAGCAATAGATTCTCTGCTCTCCTTTATACTGTTTCAAGCCCAGCAATTATTTTTATGACTATTATTTTAAATTCACTTTCTGTTATATTGTTTAAATCGTTTTTGATCAGTTTGTTAGCTGTCGTTATTTCCTGGAGGTTTTTTTGAGGGGAATTCTTCCGTTTCGTCATTTTAGATAGTCCCTGGAGTGGTGTGGAACTGCGGGGCACTTCCCCTGTGCTGTCTTGAATAACTTGAGTTGGTGGGCGGGGCCGCAGTCAGACCTGATGTCTGCCCCCAGCCCACCACTGGAGCCACAGTCAGACTGGTGTGTACCTTCTCTTCCCCTCTCCTAGGGGCGGGATTCACTGTGGGGTGGCGTGGCCCGTCTGGGCTACTTGCACACTGCCAGGCTTGTGGTGCTGGGGATCTGGCGTATTAGCTGAGGTGGATCGGCAAGGTGCATGGGGCGGGAGGGGTAGGCTCAGCTCGCTTTTCCTTCGGAGATCTGCTTCAGGAGGGGCCCTGCGGCACAGGGAGGGAGTCAGACCCGCGAAGGGATGGATCCGCAGAAGCACAACATTGGGTGTTTGCGCGGTGCAAGCAAGTTCCCTGGCAGAAACTGGTTCCTTTTGGGACTTTGGCTGGGGGATGGGCGAGGGAGATGGCGCTGGCGAGTGCCTTTGTTCCCCTCCAAGCTGCGCTCTGTTGTCCGGGGCTCAACAACTCTCCCTCCCGTTGTCCTCCAGCCCTCTTGTTCTCCGAGCAGATCTGTTAACCTTCCAGATGTTAAGTCCTGCTTGCTGTCAGAACACACTCCATCCAGCCCCTCCATTTTTGCAAGCCAGACTCAGGGGCTCTGCTTGGCCGGCGGGCTGCCCCTCCGCCCTGGCTTCCTTCCGCCAGTGTAGCATGCACCGCCTCTCCACCCTCTTCCATGGACCTCTCATCCACACTTGGCTCTGGAGAATCCATTCTGCTAGTCTTCTGGCGATTTTCTGGGTTATTTAGGCAGGTGTGGGTGGAATCTAAGTGATCCGCAGGACGTGGTGAGCTCAGCGTCCTCCTACGCCGCCATCTTCCCCTCAACTCACACCATCCTGAATTTCCTAATAGCAAAAGTTAGAAATCATCAGTCTGATGGGAATCGTACACTCTGTGGGGAGAGCAATTGTCTCTTTGTGATCAATCATTTTCCCACTGAAATCCTGGTTTGATGCAATTGTTCCTGTTTCTCAACCAGCTTGTTTATGAAGAGTGTTCAAGTGGATTATGTTCCAATGGGTAACATCTGGCTTCATAGCAATGGGATGACAAAAGGATTATCCAAGTGTATGACTTCTGAAAATTAGGCCAGGAGCCGGGTTAGAGAAAGGAACACCCTCTTTGAATGACTTTTAGGGCTGAGGTCCTCAATGATGCTGTCCATTAGGCAATCATGGGCTCTCTGCAGAATGGAGAGTGAAGAGGCCAGGCAGTGAGAGGCTCCATGGAAAATGAACTTGTATATTTCTGTTTTTTCCATTTTCCAGCTCCTTCTCAACAATAACTCAGAGCGAGTTATTTCACATGCTGTGCAAGATTCCAATAGGTTAGAAACTAATTTTAAATCCATTAAAAATGAGCCCATATCAGCATTGTCTCCATGACCCCTTGCCTTTAAAACAACTGAGAACAATGCTGCCTCGCTGATTTTCTCATGCTATTGTATCATTTGCATAAAACAGGTGTGCTGCAAACGCTTCACTGCCAACTCAACATAATGCACCCTCACCATTCTCTAATTTCACTGTCAATGCAGTAATCTTTTCTCCTTTGTTCAGAGGCTCTCAAAATCACTGTAAGTAATGCCAATGCATTCTGAATTTAAGTCAAATAATGCATTTGCCTTTCCCGCTAACTTTGAATCCTAAAAAAAGCAAGATCAGAAAGAAGATGGGCCCTGGAGTGAGTCACTCAGTTCTAAATTTCTCTGGTTTTGTGACAGCCAAGATTTCTAAAAAAGAAGAAAAATAACAGGAAAAGAAAAGTTCTCCATCATGCTTGAAGTCTCAAGTTACATGTTTTTGTTTTTTATTTCCAGTCCCTTTCATTTTATAGTAGTCCTTTCCTTTGAGGAGTTTCCATTGAAAAAAAGAAAATGAATATCCATTTAGATTTACATGCCAGCCAACCTGTCTTACCTCTTCCTCTCCCTGCTAGCTCCCCACTGATGCTGCTTTCTTAGTAACCAGTGTCCTGGTTATACATTACTAGACACCTATAGAGCTATGTACAGATATTTCGACAAGGATCACAAAATGCACACTTACTTGTCCAGACCATTCATTTGTGCCCAGTGACTGGAAATGAAACAAAGTCCACTATTTTCATCACCTGTTAAACTGGTGGGTATAAATAAATGCACATAAGTAACTATGTAAATATATATTTATGAAACATATATCTAATAATACATTTGTATATAGAGACATGTATATACAATGCGTATATAACTTTTAAAATAAAAGCAGGCTAACAGAATTCACATGATTGAACCCCCAGTGGCATCCTGCCCATGGCCAAACCTGCCCCAGGTCCTGTGCTCCTCTGAGTACATCCTTCACCCTTCTTTCCTTGCCCTTTGTTCCCTACTCCAACCCCATGGGCCTCTTAGTTTCTTAAACACACAAAGGAATCCTTGCACCCTGATCTTTGTCCTGGATGCTCTTTAGGCCCCAGAAAGCTCTTCCTCTGATACAAACAGGCCCAAGAGGCTCTCATCTTGCAGATCACAGACACAGAAACTTTGTCAGCCAACTTAACACTGTTAGCCAGACCTTCCAATTCTTTTATGTTCCTCTTGGCTTCTCCTTTGTGCCTAACTAGCATGCAGTCTGTCCTGCAACACAGGGTGGATGCCTCTCTCATCACTCCTTCCCTGGGCCCCTCTCAGGCCTGCGGATCCCACTCTAAGCACACAATCCTCTCTGCCTGGGGGCTTCCTCTGGCCGCAGGAGCACGCTCAGCCTATTGAGTGAGCAGGCCAAATTACAGGTGAGTTCATGTCCCAGGAAGAGCCCTCCACCAATGACAGCTGACTGTTGATGGACCCTCAGGTGGGACAACGCTGAGGTGCACTTTGTAAATATCCCAGCAATCCAGAGCAGTACTCGCTGCTATTGTGGCACCGTGCATGGCACTAACAGCTCTTTAACACACTTGTGTAATCTTCCCTCTCCTCCCTACTTCTCTTCCCCTCCCTACCCTCCCCATCATCTCCCAAGAAAACTGTTTGTGCCCATATACTTGTTTCTGGGTTAGTTTCTGAAAGAATCCAACCTAAGACACTCTCAGCTAGAACATAAGCTCCACTAAAAGCAGGAAAAGCTCACATATACATCATTGTATACCCTTCCCTTAGTGCTAGGCACAGTTTAAGCACATGATAGATATTTGTTGAATGAGTAATGTATGCACATGTATGTGGTAGAATAAAATTTGGATATCTGAAGAGGTCCTGCCCATCTCCCAGTATAGGAAAGCTCTTTATTGCCTTGGAGTCCAAGTATCAAAGTGAAAAAAGAATGGCACATGGAGGAAGTGAAAAGACAATTTGGGATTTGGGGGATTTTAAATTGATGTGTAAAAACTGCATCTTAATTTGAGGATTTCACTTTTGAAAGGATTTTTTGAGAGAGAAGAGGCCGTCCAGATTTTCACATCATGAGAGAAGTCCCTCATTAAATCACAGGGCACGAGGACAGAGGAGCAGGGGGAACCTAAGACCTCCCCCCCTGCAGTCATGCAGCAGTATTTTCCTACCGACCTTTCTCTGCTTCCACGTAGCAGGAGAGGGGACAATCAGATAGCCTGGACATTGTCGGTGGGTGGCTTTGACAAATTCACATGTCAGCATTACCCAATCAAAAATAGTTGTCATACACCTTTCACATATTTCCAGGAATTTTTTAAGCATTGAGGTTATCGCCATGAACTAAACAGCACGAAACCCTTGCCCTGATAGAGCTTATATTTGAGTGGACAGACGCAGTTCAGTAAGCAAATTTTTAAAATGGCACAGTTAAGAATATCAATGGTGAAAATAAAGATAAGGGGGTAGAGAGAAATGCTTCCCTTTCATAGGTGGAGGTGAGAGCAGCCGTCTCTGATGAGATGACATTTGGGCAGAGGCATAAAGGAAATGAGGAGGCAAGACCTACAGATATCTCTGGAGGGAGAGCATTTGAAACAGATGAAATAGTTCAGGGGAGAAGCTCCAAGGCAGGAGCATGCTTGGTATGTTTGAGTAGCTGCAGGGACACTGAGGCTGAGAGACATGAGGGAGAGCTGAGGTGAGATCAGAGACACAGCAAGGACCCTCTGGTGTGCAATGTGAATTCTCCATATTTCCAAATCACCTTCATGGACCTTGAGGCAATTACTCTGGCAATAATTCAATAACTGAGGATCTGCCCTATGATGAAGTTGCTTCGTGGTCACGAGATGGCCGCTGTCCTCCAGCCTCAGGCCACAGTGTTAGGCAAAACAGCAAATGCTTGCCTTTGTATGTAAAATTTCTTTTGAAGAATGACACACACAGTGAAAAGTACAAAAATCGTAAGTGTGCAACTTGATGAATCTCACAAATTGAACACATCCATCCATGTAACCAACATCCAGATCAAGAACTACAACATGATTCAGCTTCCCAAGGGGACTGTTCTAATTCTACCATTATATATCATTTGCTTCTTTTTGAACTCTTCATAAAACAAACAAACAAACAAACAAACAAAAAACCAGGGGTGCCTGGGTGGCTCAGTCAGTTAAGTGGCTGACTTCAGCTCAGGTCATGATCTCAGATCTGTTGGTTCGAGCCCCCCATCAGGCTCTGGGCTGACAGCTCAGAGCCTGGAGCCCACTTCATATTCTGTGTCTCCTTCTCTCTCAGCCCCTCCCCCGCTCGCACTCTGTGTCTTTCTCCCTCTCTCTCTCTCTCTCTCTCTCAAAAATAAATAAACATTAAAAAAAAACCCAAATAGTAGGTATGCTTCATCATCTGACATCCTTTGCTCAACAATATCATGTTTATAAGATACAACTATGTTGCATATAGTTGTATTTTGCTTATTCTCTTTGCAGTGTGTGAATTATTTTAGGTGAATATACTACAGTTTATTTATCCACTCTGATATTGATGGGCCCTAGTATTTTTCAGTTTGAGCTACAAATAGTGCTGCTATGAATATCCTTGTACTTATCTTTTGTTGCACAATGTTGGGAGGCATTTAACTCAGAGTCAAATTGCTGGGTTAAAGAATATGTATCTCTATAGCTTTTAGTAGGCTCCGCCAAACAGTTCTCCAGAACAACAGCTCTCCAGATCCATTTTTTTCTCCCTTCAGCAGTGTATTAGAATTTCAGTTGGTCCATATCAGACAAGTGGTATTGTCTGCCTTCATTTTGGCCATTCTAAATGGAAGTATTGGATCATGGTTTTAATTTATAATCCCTTGATCATTAATGAAGTTCAGTACTTTATATTTTTGCTGGGAATTAAATGTTTATATTTTAAAAGCAGCTTATAAGTCATTCCAAAAGTAGCTATGGGAATTATAAAAGAAGATATTAACAGTACCCACATCACAGGATGGGAAATAATTGTGTGAAAGGAACTATGTCCAAACCCTCAATAGGGTTTGTAGGATGCCTGGCAGAGAGTAAAAGCACAATTAGTATTATGTATTATTACCATTATTATTTTAGGTGATAAACAAAGATAGCCTAAAAATGTGATGATCTTTGTTACTAAATATTCCATTTGAAGACAAAATCCAGTGGCACTGCTGAGTGAAAATGAAGACAAGATGAATCACTTTCACAGAGCGAATAAAAAAAAAAGTGCCCTGGGACAGAAATAAACTAATCAAAGTAACTTCAGAGGCTGCACTATTTTCGTTTCAATGATAAATACAGTCAACATCAAAGTGTGGGTCAAAATAATGACATTAAAAGGCGTCATCTTTAACAGTTTGTATATACTTTAGGTTTGATTATTGCCACATTTCATTGAGCAAGATATTTTCATCTTTGGCTTGTGAATTAATGTTCTTTGAAGATTTACAAAATGCATTTGGTTATATTCAGCACAAGTCATCCGAGGTTTATTTTCACAATTGTCACCACTAAGTATCAGTTGAGTCATTAAGGGGAGTCTGGACTGAATAGAGGGCCAACCTAATGCATAGGTAGAAGAAATAGAAATCAAGGTGGAATGTGGAACTAGCATATGATCTCAGCCTTAAATAATAAGAATTACTGGAGTCAAAGGCAAAAAGGACATGTGAAGCCGTTAAAATAATAGCAACAAAAAACTGACAGAATATTGTGCATACAATGTTCAGAGGATCATGAGGTCTGGAAACTCAGATATGCAACTGGACAGCAAGTGAGTGTATGCTACGTAGATTATGATGGGTCTTGACAGTCATGCTGGATTTGGTTCTGCAAGCTTTAGGGACTTGTGAGATGATTCTAAATTGAGAAATGACAAATGAATGAAGTGACATTAGGTTTGGGAGAAACCAAACCCTAATGACTTTTGCAGAGAAGAATTTGTATATAAGGAGAGACTGATTATAGGTGATAACAGAGAAAGGCAAAAGAGGAGATTTGTTTGAAATACATTTTTGAAACAAGCTCAGTTAAACCCAGTGACTTATTGGATGAAAAGGATTGTAGACTGGTCTAAGTGGACATTGAGAAATCTGGGTTAGTACTAGTACTTTCTAACTTTATAAAGTCTTCATAGGACTGGATTGAGGCCAAATTTGGAAAGATGAGCAAAGTTTAGTTTGGGAGTTTTGATGTTAATAATTTCATTCCTTTGTATTTGTTAATGTAATGTAAATAGTAATAAAACTGGTGGAAAATCAAAGGTGGGAGCATTTGTAGGGGAAAAAATAAAGGAGGCAGAAGAAAGGAAAAAGTAACAACTGTGGAGTAAATTTATGAGACTAACAAGTTTGGACAATGAAATGAAAAATTGAAATTCTATATAGATGACACAATTTATGCTAGAAGTCTAAACCATAACAGAATTTTCCATGAATACATAGTTCCACTTTTGGTATATTCACTCCAACCTAATTCGGATGGGGAGTCATCAGCACCATAATGAGAGTGATTAAGAGAAATCATAGTAATTAACATCCATGTTTTTAATACTCTTAAAACTGGAGAAGAGATCTTTCAAATGCGTTGTCTATTTAAGTTATTCTTCCACCAATCTTTCATATTGATATAATTCATTTATTCAAAACTTGTCCTTTTTTAAAATTTCTTACTATATTTCCAACATAAGCACTGGGATGTTAACGGTGAACGAAATTAACCCAAAATCTCAGTCTTCTAGAACCTTTTAATGGTTACCCAGAAAGAAATTTCTCCCCCAATTCACAGCAACTTCTGTATTTGTTTACTTTCATCCACCCCCTCAAAGGCAACGATAGCCAAACATACCCATGATTGTAATATACAACCTGTGTTAGACTTGGCAGTTGCATTGGGTCTAGTGACATCTGTCTACTAGAGATAAGTGGATATTGTGATTTCAGCACAACTATGCTAACTGTAAAATGCTAAATAAACATTAAATGTGCCTCCTATAATTCAGTAAGTGAAGTCAGTATTTTATGAATAGATATTAATCCATGTTCATGACCGTTCTAATTTTTCATATCATGAGAGCTTTTGACATTACACAGTTCATTTTCCCAGAAAGGACAGTGAGTCCTTAAAATAATTATTTAACTAACCTCTGAGTGAACTAGCTCTGCTGTCACTGCGAAAATTTGGATGTACTCATTGTATTAATAGGCTTTGGCTCATTTCTGCTTTTTTACTTCCATCTTCTAAGAATGGATCTTGTTCTCAGTGGTCTACATTGTGAAAAGATAAAAGGCATATTTTAAATAAACCCTACTGTCGCTTTTAACTATTATTCCCCTTAGAATTTGATTCTGGAATCCCACATAGTTAAATCATAAAATAGAAGGCATTGGGGCACTTCATCATTGTGAGAAGCTCTCTTATATAATGTTGCCTCACACTGTTAAAACTGGCTGATATTTTATCTTAGTCCCAGAAAAATTCCCAGGCTTTGAAAGTAAAGATACACTTTTCTTCAACTGTTATTAAAAGTCAAAATGTTTGCTACTGATATGTTAGTAAACACTTATTTTAAAAACATATGCAGACATGTTTTGTCCTATTTGAACTATGGCCTCTGTGCATTACAAATCTTGCTTTTAAAATTCATTGTTTTTATTTTTTGTTGCTTTGACTAACAAAATTCCAGGCTTACAGTTGTACAAGTGCCTGAAATACTAAAATTTCACTGGAATAAAGCAAAACACTTCACAATAGCCATCTGGAAGAAATCCGGAATTTAGGAAGATGGTCTCACCTTGAATGAACATCATTTTTATTCAATCATGTTCTGTTCCATTATATTTATAGATTTTTACACATGCCTCGAAATACGTGTTTTTCTTCTAAGAGAATATGAAGAAAGTTAAATATCTACAGGAATTCCTGAGAAAGTATGCTTTAAATAAGTATGCAAAGAGGGGAAAAAAAGGAATGAATAGATTTTTATTTTTCCCAACACTGAGTAGTTTCTGTTGAAAAGGTTCCAGTAAGGGAAATCATAAAATAAAATTATAAATAAGGTAGCTTGCTAAAATTATTATGCATGAAAAACTTCCTCTATAGTGTGTTCCAAGATGAAAGGAATTTAACCACATTTCAGTGTTAGTCATACATTCACTACATAATCTGTTCCATTTCATTATGTATCCGACAATCTTCAGATTAGATCTTGAATCTTTTTATACACTTTACCTCCAAGATCTTGTTTGAAGTATTGGCTTTAGTTTTCAAAACATATGACTTGGTTTGTGTTCACTTTTATTTTTAACACCATACCATATATATCTTTATAGGCTCACCATGTCTGTATGTGATAGTTGCATGGAAAAAAGTTGCATGATCTTGATTAAAGGAATGGCATGCAGAATTTCTCTCTTACTCTACTGAAGTTCAAAGTTTATTTCTCACTTTGCTGAAGTTCTGAATTTATTTCTCACTTTACTCAAGACTGCAAGATATAAACAAATCTTTTTTAAAATAAACTACCAAGAGTGCAGTGAAGACAGGCAGGACTGTGGTATTTCTCTGAGTAGAGAAGTAATCATACGACCAGAACTTCCATGGTTTTTAAAAACAACTTGATTGCATGTGTTCCTTTAAGTATCTGAAAAATATTGAGGCACATACCTTTTGACCTTGCCTTTGGATTTTAGGAGTGAGCTAAAACCACCCTACTGATGTAAACAACCACATTGGTTAACTGAAGCTGCTGGGAAGGTGGTTCCATAGTTTATTGCTCCTGCGAGGCCACCATATTTTCAGGCTGCAAGACGTAGGTCAATAATAATCTAGTTACTTGTTTCCACAAGGAGAAAATCACAGGCTTTCAGCTGGGCGTGGGAGGTGGGTGGGTGGGGAAGTCTTTTTTCACTTTTCTTCTGAAAGCTATAATGTCGTATTTTTGACTGCATCACAATAGATACAAACTTTCAGGCTTGCTTTTTACCAGAGTGTGGAAACCAAAGCAAGAAAGTCATAAAATAATATGGTAAATAAAGAAAATGACTTTGGAGTGGAAGATTTTCTTCCATTGGAATGTAAAACTTTAGAAGAAATAAATTTGAGTATAAAAGACAACATTTTTAGTTTTAACTGTTTATGTAAACAGGTAAACAGTTCAGCCAGTAGTTAAGATGCATTATTTTGGAAGCTTTAAACAAATAATGCATAGCTCAAAAATATATTTGTGCATTCTTAATTTTTGAAAACGCTTTTATTTTTTCAAAGAAAAATGTATAGTGTTACTAATTTTGTTCATTTTATATTGGTTTCTTTCTTATTTTCTAAGGACTCTGACTCTATAAAAATTAAGGACAAGTAAATATGTAATCATTATATATTAAATTTTAGGAATCAACTATTTCCTTTATTTACAGTAAGATAAGCAAGACATTTTTGGATGGCCACTAAGTGCTAGGTACTGGGATGCAAAAGTATATACCAAAATGCGAAGAAAATGAGTGCATAAATATATAAATCATGTTACACAATGGGACTGGGCCATGGTTATTGCAAAAAACTGGTGCAGACAGTAAGTACTATGTGACTTTTAAAGGAGACAGATTTCTTTTTATATGCTGTTGAATTCGATTTGCTAGTATCTTATTGAGGATGTTTGCATCCATATTCATCAGGGATATTGGCCTTTGTTCTCTTTTTTGCTGGGTCTCTGTCTGGTTTAGGAATGAAAGTAATGCTGGCTTCATAGAATGAGTCTGGAAGTTTTCCTTCCCTTTCTATTTTTTGGAACAGCTTGAGAAGGATAGGTATTATCTCTGCTTTAAATGTCTGGTAGAATTCCCCTGGGAAGCCATCTGGTCCTGGACTCTTATTTGTTGGGAGATTTTTGATAACTGATTCAATTTCTTCACTGGTTATGGGTCTGTTCAAGTTTTCTATTTCTTCCTGTTTGAGTTTTGGAAGTGTGTGGGTGCATAGGAATTTGTCCATTTCTTCCAGGTTGTCCAGTTTGTTGGCATATAATTTTTTATAGTATTCCCTGATAATTGCTTGTATTTATGAGTGATTGGTTGTAATAATTTCATTTTAATTCATGATTTTATCTATTTGGGTCATCTCCCTTTTCTTTTTTGAGAAGCCTGGCTACAGGTTTATCAATTTTGTTTATTTTTTCAAAAAACCAACTCTTGGTTTCATTGATCTGCTCTACAATTTTTTTTTAGAGTCTATATTGTTTATTTCTGCTCCTATTGTTATAATTTCTCTTCTTCTGCTGGGTTTGGGGTGTCTTTGCTCTTCTGCTTCTATTTCCTTTAGGTGTGCTGTTAGATTTTGTATTTGGGATTTTTCTTGTTTCTTGAGATAGGCCTGGATTGCAATGTATTTTCCTCTCAAGACTGCCTTCACTGCATCCCAAAGCTTTTGGATTGTTGTATTTTAATTTTCATTTGTATCCATATATTTTTTTAATTTCTTCTCTAATTGCCTGGTTGACCCATTCATTCTTTAGTAGGGTGTTCTTTAACTTCCATGTTTTTGGAGGTTTTCCAGACTTTTTCCTCTGGTTGATTTCAAGCTTCATAGAGTTATGGTCTGAAAGTATGCAAGGTATGATCTCAATTCTTTTATACTTATGAAGGGCTGTTTTGTGACCCAGTATGTGATCTATCTTGGAGAATGTTCCATGTGCACTTGAGAAGAAAGTATATTCCGTTGCTTTGGGATGCAGAGTTCTAAATATATCTGTCAAGTCCATCTGATCCAATGTATCATTCAGGGCCCTTGTTTCTTTATTGATCCTGTGTCTAGATGATCTATCCATTACTGTAAGTGGAGTATTAATGTCCCCTGCAATTACCACATTCTTGTCAATAAGGTTGCTTATGTTTGTGATTAATGGTTTTATATATTTGGGGGCTCCCGTATTTGGAGCATAGACATTTATAATTGACAGCATATAAAAAGAATTATTCACCATGATCAAGTGGGATTCATTTCTGGGATGCAGGGTTAGTTCAACATTTGCGAATCAATCGATATGATACATCACATTAATAAAAGAAAAGATAAGAACCATATAATCCTGTCAATCAGTGCAGAAAAAGCATTTGACAAAATTCAGCGTCTGTTCTTAATAAAAACGCTCGAGAAAGTTAGGATAGAAGGAACATACTTAAACATCATAAAAGCCATTTATGAAAAGCCCACAGCTAATATCATCCTCAATGGGGAAAAACTGAAAGCTTTCCCCCTGAGATCAGGAACATGACAGGGATGTCCACTCTCACCACTGTTGTTTACCATAGTGTTGGAAGTGCTAGCATCAGCAATCAGACAACGAAAGGAAATCAAAGGCATCAAAATTGGCAAAGATGAAGTGAAGCTTTCACTTTTAGCAGATGACATGATATTATACATGGAAAACCCGATAGACTCCACCAAAAATCTGCTAGAACTGATACATGAATTCAGCAAAGTCGCAGGATACAAAGTCAATGTACAGAAATCAGTTGCATTCATATACACTAATAAAGAAGCAACAGAAAGACAAATAAAGAAACTGATCCCATTCACAATTGCACCAAGAAGCATAAAATACCTAGGAATAAACCTAACCAAAGATGTACAAGATCTGTATGCTGAAAACTATAGAAAGCTTATGAAGGAAATTGAAGAAGATATAAAGAAATGGAAAAACATTCCGTGCTCATGGGTTGGAAGAATAAATATTGTCAAAATGTCAATACTACCCAAAGCTATCTACACATTCAGTGCAATCCCAATCAAAATTGCAACAGCATTCTTCTCAAAACTAGAACAAGCAATCCTAAAATTCATATGGAACCACAAAAGGCCCCGCATAGCCAAAGTAAGTTTGAAGAAGAAGACCAAAGCGGGAGGCATCACAATCCCAGACTTTAGCCTCTACTACACAGCTGTAATCATCAAGACAGCATGGTATTGGCACAAAAACAGACACATAGACCAATGGAATAGAATAGAAACCCCAGAACTAGACCCACAAACGTATGGGCAATTCATGTTTGACAAAGCAGGAAAGAATATCCAATGGAAAAAAGACAGTCTCTTTAACAAATGGTGCTGGGAGAACTGGACAGCAACATGCAGAAGAATGAAACTAGACCACTTTCTCACACCATTCACAAAAATAAACTCAAAATGGATAAAGGACCTGAATGTGAGACATGAAACCATCAAAACACTAGAGGAGAAAGCAGGAAAAGATCTCTCTGACCTCAGCCGCAGCAATTTCTTACTTGACACATCCCCAAAGGCAAGGAAATTAAAAGCAAAAATGAACTATTGGGACCTCATGAAGATAAAAATCTTCTGCACTGCAAAGGAAACAATCAACAAAACTAAAAGGCAACCGACAGAATGGGAAAAGATATTTGCAAATAACATATCGGACAAAGGGCTAGTATCCAAAATCTATAAAGAGCTCACCAAACTCCACACCTGAAAAACAAATAATCCAGTGAAGAAATGGGCAGAAAACATGAATAGACACTTCTCTAAAGAAGACATCCAGATGGTGAACAGGCACATGAAAAGATGCTCAACATCGCTCCTCATCAGGGAAATACAAATCAAAACCACACTCAGATTTCACCTCACACCAGTCAGAGTGGCTAAAATGAACAATCAGGAGACTATAGATGCTGGTGTGGATGTGGAGAAATGGGATCCCTTTTGCACTGTTGGTGGGAATGCAAATTGGTGCAGCTGCTCTGGAAAACAGTGTGGAGGCTCCTCAAAAAATTAAAAATAGATCTACCCTATGACCCAGCAATAGCACTGCTAGGAATTTACCCAAGGGATACAAGAGTACTGATGCATAGGGGCACTTGTACCCCAATGTTTATAGCAGCACTTTCAACAACAGCCAAATTATGGAAAGAGCCTAAATGTCCATCAACTGATGAATGGATAAAGAAGTTGTGGTTTATATACACAATGGAATACTACGTGGCAATGAGAAAGAATGAAATATGGCCTTTTGTAGCAATGTGGATGGAACTGGAGGGTGTTATGCTAAGTGAAATATGTCATACAGAAAAAGACAGATACCACATGTTTTCACTCTTATGCGGATCCTGAGAACCTTAACAGAAGACCATGGCGGAGGGGAAGGAAAAAAAAAATGGTTAGAGAGGGAGGGAGTCAAAACATAAGAGACTCTTAAAAACTGAGAACAAACTGAGGGTTGATAGGGGGTGGGAGGGATGGGAGGGTGGGTGATGGGTATTGATGAAGGCATCTGTAGGGGTGAGCACCGGGTGTTGTATAGAAACCAATTTGACAATACATTTCATATTAAAAAAAATAAAGGAGACAGATTTCTTTTTGTTGTTGTTAATAAAATTTGTTGTCAAACTGGCTTACATACAACACCCAGTGTTTTTCCCAAAAAGTGCCCTCCTCAATGCCCATCACCCACTTTCCCCTCTCCCCCAACCCCCATCAACCCTTAGTTTGTTCTCTGTATTTAAGATTCTCTTATGGTGTGCCTCCCTCCCTCTCTATTTGTAGCTTTTTTTTCCTCTTCCCTTCCCCCATGGTCTTCAGTTAAGCTTCTCAAGATCCACATGTGAGTGAAAACACATGATATCTGTCTTTCACTGACTGACTTATTTCACCCAGCATAATACCCTCCAGTTCCATCCACATTGCTGCAAATGGCATGATTTTATTCTTTCTCATTGCCAAGTAATATTTCATTGTATATATTGTATTGTATTTTTTCATTGTTCATTGATTGTTTTTCAGGTGTGGAGTTTGGTGAGTTCTTTATAGATTTTTGGATACTTAGCCCTTTATCCAATATGTCATTTGCAAATATCTTTTCCCATTCCGTCAGTTGCCTTTTAGGTTTGCTGGTTGTTTCCTTTGCAGTGCAGAAGCTTTTTATCTTCATGAGGTCCCAATAGTTCATTTTTGCTTTTAATTCCCTTGCCTTTGGAGATGTGTCAAGTAAGAAATTACTGCAGCTGGGTCAAAGAGGTTGTTGCCTGCTTTCTCCTCTAGGGTTTTGATGGTTTCATGTCTCACATTTAGGTCTTTCATCCATTTTGAGTTTATTTTTGTATATGGTGTAAGAAAGTGGTCTAGCTTCATTTATCTACAGGTGCTGTCGAGTTCTCCCAGCACTATTTGCTAAAGAGATTGTCTTTATTCCATTGGATATTCTTTCCTGCTTTGTCAAAGATTAGTTGGCCATATATTTGTGTGCCCAATTCTGGGTTCTCTATTCTATTCCATTGGTCTATGTGTCGGTTTTGTGCCAATACCATACTGTCTTGATGATTATAGCCTTGTAGTAGAGGCTAAAAGTCTGGGATTGTAATGCCTCCTGCTTTGGTTTTCTTTTTCAGTATTACTTTGGCTATTTGGGGTCTTTGTGGTTCCATACAAATTTTAGAATTGTTTTTTCTTATTTTGTGAAGAATGATGGTGCAATTTTGATTGGGATTGCATTGAATGTGTAGATTGCTTTGGGTAATATTGACATTTTAACAATATTTATTCTTCTAATCCATTAGCATGGAATGTTTTTCCATTTATTTGTGTCTTCAGTTTTAAAGGAGACCGATTTCTTGAGATCAGTCAGTCAAGGAATGTTTTATGGAAAGGTAGAAAAAGAAGGTAACTGAAAAAAACAAATAATTAAAATATGTTGTAATAATTTTATGTGACAGAGGTACATATAAGAGTTTTGGCATCACTAATCAGAGAAGTCTTGCTGGATTAAGTTTTTAGTGAATACTTCTGGAATTTAGGATTACTTCTCATTTGTACTTATTCTAGCACATCATAAGACACAACTGTTTGGGGTGTTGAGTGGATACCATTAGCCCTCTGTCTGTACCCCATAGGTCTTACCATTTCTGAGTCTACTGGTCTACTTTCAAGTACAAGTTACCTGTATCACTGTTCTGGAGAGCTTTCTCTGAAGCTGCTGATGTCCTTTCAACTCACTGCCCATGCACATGGCAGGCTGGAAATGACTGGGAATTATCCTCTGGGAGCAGCCCTCAGCCAATGACTGCGAGAACTGGTGTATATATAGAGCTAACTCTCAGGTGTGTGCTCCACATGACCTCACAGAGTACCCCAGCAAGACTGAGCTCCAAAAAACTTATAATGCTGACTTTCTAGCACATTCTATTGGCTTTTTGTCTTCCTTGTCTCACTTCCCCATTCTCCTGCTGATCCTTTCTGGATCACGTCCCAAATATGTGTCTTGCACTCAAATCTTTGAGAGTCTGCTGATGCAGGAACCCAAAGGAGACAGATGGGATATGTTTAATTGATTTAGTGTTAGCCAATGGAGTCATGTTTGGGGAGCTCTGAAAACAATGTTGTGTGTACACATAAGTGATAGGAATGACTAGAGAACAGTCTACTAAAATGCAGAAGCCTTGTTGATTCACACTTTTATCAATTTTTGCTCTTATGATGCTTAGGGCTCTGCTTTAGCTTCATGAATATATTAGAATAATGTTAACCTTTATGCTCACTAGTATTCCATTTTAGCTCACTCTTATAAAATCAAAGTGCACTAAAAGTGATTAATGTTTTTAAAAAATTTTATAGAAAGAGAGAGTGCATGGGCAGGGGAGAAGGGCAGAAGGAGAGAAAGAATTGCAAGCAGGCTCCACGCTTAGCATGGAGCCCGATGCAGGGCTCAACCCCAGGAGCCTGGGATCATGACCTGAGCCGAAATCAAGAGTCGATTGCTCAACCAACTAAGCCACCCAAGCGCCCCATAAAAGGGATTTTTAAGTGTAGAAAGATGTATTCTAAACAAACACAATTTGCTTTGTATTATTTTTGTTATCCAGGCATTACCAAGCTTAGGGTAGGATATGCTGGCTGAATGAGATCTATTTAATAATTGATGATGAGAGAGAATTATTAGTATGAGTAAAGGTTATTTTCCATGTATTTGACTCATTTTGTTGTCTTTCAGACAATGGATTTCCAGAAAAGTACAAATTTGATTTTGTAAGAATATCTTCAGATTTCACTTAGTAACAGTATTATATATATGTATATAGATATACATATATATACTATCTGTGGAATAATAGTAGTTTCCTATCTCATGTTAAAATTAAGAAAAAGGAAACAGAACTAAAGGCAGAAGTTATTACAGGCGCAGACATGAGAAGGCATAGTAGGTGTTCACAGTTAACTAAAACTTATTAATTAAAGATTATGTAAAGGATAGACAATAGACTTTTAGTTCAAGAATTAACCCCATCAAATTGTTTTTCCCAAATTACATTTACTTACTGAATAAAGCTTCCATTCATTTCAAGTCAGTTTTTAACCAGAACTTTGCAGATCCCTTTACACAAGCATATATAAAAGTAGTGTGTAATGAATGGACCTACTAAGTACTGGAAAACAGATACTCATTAAAATGACTCAGATGATAAGAAAGTATGACTCTTGTCCTCAAAAGAAGGAGTAAAAAGAAGATCCATAAAAAGTGCAATGACTTCCTTCCTATCCCTGGAACATTGAGAGTACTTCTGTCAAAAATTAGATTAGTGTCTTCCTTAGCTGTAAAATGTAAAGCCTACACCAAATCAAATTGTGAAGAAAAATTTGCAAATATTAGTAATTCGTACATAGCATAACCTAATAAAACAAAATTACCTTTTGAACTAAGCAGTGTCTGTGAGAGGTCCAATTTTTAAAGTTGCTATAAGAAGTTTCATTTTACAGAAAATAAAATGGAGAAATTAAGAAAGTCTCCCCAAATCTCAAAGCCGGAACTAGAAATTGCCCTTTACCATTAGGCTATATCCAAGGAGACACAGGACCCAGGACAAATGTGACAGAAGATCTGGTAATTTGAAAAAGTGATTGGGAACATGAACTACTGCACTCATAGGCTGCTGGAACTCCTTTAAACAGAGAAGAAACCAGTCTTAATTTCATTAGACTATTCATAATTTATGTACCATTCTCAAATTTATGAAAGAAAAAAAAATTCAAAACAGACATTGTTATTAGCCTTTGAAATTATAGGAAGCATTTTTACTTCATTTATCATATCTTTGTTCTGTGGCCAATTTTTTATGTTTAGTGGGAAACACAAATGAGGGAGGACAATCTCATTCCAGAAACTTTCTGCTCAGTTATTTTTCAAACTTAAGGTCAGTTCTTGAAAGCAAAATGTCATCTCATCATATGGGAGTTTTTATACTAATGAATCAACTGTGATAGTATCTAATGAGTCATCAAAAGGGACAGTAGCTCATACTTTTATTTAGTTCTATTCTTCTTCCATTGTTTACTTGGCTGTACCTTTGAAAGATAAGTAAGTGGGAAGAAACATAAGCCAAATGCATTGTAAATCTTTTAGTGTTATTATTCAGTCTCTGTAAAGAGCAATAGACTGTAGTCACATTGTGCAAATTTACTGATTAAGCTATAACAAGATTTTAACAAATTCAGGCAATTTTGTCTAGTGGCAGCTGGATAGTCACCCAAGAATGAAAAGTATTAAAGTCTTTAAAATAGAAATGATTTCATATACCTTCTCTCCTGGTACCTTTCTTCCCCCTAGTGAGAGGAAGACCAGTCACAAAGGTCCTTGTATCTCCATTCTGATCAAAGAATACATCTCAGATTAAGTGATGATATCGACAAATGACAGAAGGCTAAAAAAAATGGGCACTGATACTGAATCCTATTAGTTAATGACACTTGACATATACATGGTGTCTTAGCTTGTCTTCTCCAGAGGAAACCCTAAGACCAGTGTACATATGCAAATGATTTATTGAGTGTTTCCAGGGGAAGCCAGTAAGAAAGTGGTAGAAACAGAATAAGGAAGGTGAGAAAGCTAAGCAATGGCATGATTTCAGGTGAAGTCCTGTCCTTGGCCTGATCCCACGGGGAACTCTGGAGCATAAGTCACACATTAGAGTTTGTCCCTGCTCAAGATGAAAGGAATGGTTTTTATACTGCTGTGCCAGTAGATCATTGGCCACAGATTTTCTCTAGGGAAACATGAAAATGCAACTACTTCTGACTCTCCAAGAACCCGATGAAATAGACCGACAGCGGTCCTTTGAGGAAAGTTATAGGTATAAGTTCTTAGGAACAAAACACACAATATCAGAGGAATGGACACCCAGAACCAATACAGATGATCTGAGGTTTTGGAGGTGGGACAGCGACAACTCCTATTACACGTACTAGTGTTCAGTTCTAGCATGTTGGACATGATAATACTTGCCCTTCGTCCATTCATATTTGGGGTTAGTTGTGCTACACTGACTGCTGTCTTGGTTAAATAAGAAACCCAATTGAACTATCTTATTTCAGCAAGTGCTGGATTCAGACCATGCCTCCTGATCAAGATAAATGGCATAAAATGAACTTTCAGCACAGGTGTATAGCTGTTAATACTGAACACCAGGGTTTTCTGCCTAAGCTGAAATGAAGCAAATTGACAATTTTACCCCCGTTGCTAGGGTGTTGCCCTTAGCAGCAAAAATAGAAATTCAGTTCATAAAGTCAGAGGAATCCATTTTATTTCTTTTCTAAAGTTTTCTGTTCCCATTAATACTGCATTTTCCTGAACTCTTTCAATAGGACACTTTTTAACTTTTTGTTTTTTAATTTGAGAGAGAGTGAGTGCAAGTGGGGGAGAGGGGCAGAGGGAGAGAGAGACAGAGACAGAGACAGAGACAGAATCTCAAGCAGGCTCTATGCCAAGCATGGAGCCTGACACTGGGCTAGATCCCACAACCCTAGGATCACAACCTGAGTGAAAATCAAGAGTCAGATGCTCAACCAACTGAGACACTCAGTGCCCCTCAACAGGACACTTTTTAGAAGAAAGAAAATTTTGGAGTTAAACTGGATTGGGAAACAGAGTTAAATACACATGTTTCCACTTCAAGACATTTTGTTAATGTATTGCATTTGTTAATGTACTGTTAATGTATGTTGTAAATCCCCCAAATGGGGGATGCTAAATACAAAATTATCACACTGAGGGATGCCTGGGTAGCTCAGTCAGTTAAGCATCCAACTTCAGCTCTGGTCATGATCTCACGGTTTATGAGTTTGAGCTCCACGTCATGCTCTGTGGTGACAGCTCAGAGCCTGGAGCCTGCTTCGGATTCTGTCTCTCCCTCTCTCTCTGCCCCTCCCCTGCTCATGCTCTGTCTCTCTCTCTCAAAAATGAATAAAATTTAAAAAAATTCAAAATTATCATACTGAAATGATTGTGTAACCCTTACCATGGGGGACATCTTTAAAGACTAACATTCATGGGAACATTTTGGTAAATTCTGTTATGAATGTTTAATATAGAAAATTTATAGACCCAGGGCACCTGGGTGGCTCAGTTGGTTAAGCATACAACTCTTGATCTCAGTTCAGTTCTTGATCTTAGCCTGGTGAGTTCAAGCCCCATGTAGGGCTCCATGCTGGGTGTGGGGTTTAGTTAAAAAAAAAAAAAGAAAAGAAAAGAAAAAAGAAAATTTACAGACCCATTTGGCTTATGATTATAGATGCAAATATCCCAAACAAAACGTATGTGTATAAAAAAAATGATAATATGCCATGACCAAGATGAATGTAAGTTACAACAATATGTAAACATATTTCATCACATTAAGAGAAAAATATATAATCATTCTAGTAGTTGTAGAATGCACACTTATAAAATATATACCCACTCATGATTCTTATTAAAGTAGAAGGAAATTTTATGTCCTGTCAAAAAACAAAAAACAAAACAAAACAAAAAAACAGATTGGGGCACCTGAGTGGCTCAGTCAGTTAAACATCTGACTCTTTTTTTCTTTAAGTTTATTTATTTATTTTGAGAGAGAGAGCGAGCACAATTACGAGAGAAACAGAGAGAGAGAGGGAGAGAGAAAAAATCCCAAGCAGGCTCTGCACTATGAGTGCAGCGCCTAATGTGGAGCTCAAACTCGTGAACTGTGAGATCATGACCTGAGCCTACATCAAGAACCAGACACTTAACTGACTGAACCACTCAGGCACCCTCAATTTTTTTTTTAATGTTTAGTTTTTTTTTGAGAGAGATTGAGACACAACACCAGTGAGATCATGACCTGAGCTGAAGTCCGGTGCTTAACCAACTGAGCCACCCAGGCGCCCCCTAAACATCTGACTCTTGACTTGGGCTCAGGTCATCATCTCGTGGTTGGTGAGTTTGAGCCCCACATCAGGCTCTGTGCTATCAGCTTGGGATTCTCTGTCTCCTCTCTCTCTGTCCTTTCCCCACTCGTGTCCTCTCTCTCTCTCAAAAATAAATAAACTTAAAAAAGTAGGTCAAATATCATTCTAAGTGAAGGAACATGTAGAATACGCTCTTTAACATTAATTTTAAGAATTTCTACTATCATCACTTTTACATTAATTGTATTGGCCAGTGCAGTAAGAGAAGAAAAAAGAAATGAGACACATAAGAATTTGAAAGTAAAAACAGCGTCTCTCATTATTTACATGAGATGTTTGTTGACCTAGAAAAGTTTTAAAAATTCATAAATACATTATTAGATGTAATAGAGTTTATTAATTTGGCTAGTTATAGAATTAATAATCAAAAGTCATTTGTGTACTTATACAACAGTGGAAACACCTAGGAAACAGAATTAAAGAAAAACATACTATATACAATAACATCAGAGAATATCAAGGACCTAGGAATAAATCTAACAGAAGATATGCCTAATATCTATGTGGAAAATTTTAAATTGCATTAAGCTTTATCAAAGAAGATATGGGGCGCCTGGGTGGCTCAGTCGGTTAAGCGGCCGACTTCGGCTCAGGTCATGATCTTACGGTCCGTGAGTTCGAGCCCCGCGTCAGGCTCTGTGCTGACAGCTCAGAGCCTGGAGCCTGTTTCAGATTCTGTGTCTCCCTCTCTCTGACCCTCCCCCGTTCATGCTCTGTCTCTCTCTGTCTCAAAAATAAATAAACATTAAAAAAAATGTTTAAAAAAAGATTTATCAAAGAAGATATAAATAAATGGAGAGTTTTTTTATGGTTAAGAAGAGTTAATGTTGTGAATATTTTGACTTTTTTCCCCAACTGACCTACAGATTTAATGCAATTTCAATTAAGATCCTGGCAGAACTTTTCTTGGAAACTGATAAGATAATACTATGATATAGGAAAGTATAATAGACAGGAATAGTCAGAACCCTCTTGAAAACCCCTTGAAGCAAGGAGAACAAACTTGTTATACCAGCAGTCCAGATATATTATGAAGATATGAAATTTAAAATAGGAAGATAATGATATAGGGAGAGAAATATTAAACAAAGGAATTAACAAAAATGCAGATAGAGACTCAGTAAGTGATGAACTTTGGTCTGTAGGAGGAGAAATAGATAGGCCATTCAATATAGAACTGGGAAAAGTTGTTAGTTATTTGGAAACTAATGAAGTTGCATTTCTATCACACCATATTCAAAAATAAGCTTCTGCTGGATTAAGATCTTAAGAGTTTTTAAAAGTTAAAAAACTATAGGTAAACATCTTTTAGATATTGGATCAGGTAGAAGAAACCAAGGGAAATTATGAACATAGGATTCAAGATAATGCTTATCTACAGTGATGAGAGGTAACAGTAGGGTGGGAAGGATTTAGACAGATTATTATTAAAACTTCAGCATTTGTTTTGCTACTTTTGCTCTGATGAGTGCATGACATATTTTTTAAATAAATTAAATAAACAATATAGCCACAAAAGTAGGCTATGCATAAGTGCCATGAACAAAGAATTATGGTTAATCCAATTCTTTATAACTAAGGTTCTAATAAAAAAATAATAATAAATATTTTTTCTTTTTAATATGTTTATGCTTAATATATTTCAGACCATATGAGCAAAGGAAACATTGTAACACAATAGTTATTTACATGGACTTCAGAGTCAGGAAGACATGGGTTTACACCCTGATTTTACCCCTTAAATCTAACTAACCCATGCAATTTTGTTAACAGTTTTAAAGTCTCAGTTTCCTCACCTGTAAAAAAAGTAACAATAGCTTCACCTTGTGTTGGTTTGAGATTTTTAGATAAAGAACATGAGATCATTAATGCCAGTGATTCACAAATATTTCACAAAAGTTTTCTAAATAGAAGAGGAGAGCGAACAGGTATCTACTGGTAGAAGCAACAGCAGTCTTCCACAAGCATGAACTTTCTTGGGACACTGGTCTGTTGTCTCTAACATTTCATGCTAATTTTGACAAGAATTAGGTTCTCTTCATAAAATGTGTCAAATCACTGATCATTGGTAAAAATAGGAAAAATTAAAACTGTTGACAGAAGACCCAGTGAAAACTCAATTTGTGAGTGTGAGAGTGTGTGTGTGTGTGTGTGTGTGCATGTGCGTGTGTGTTGTAGCAGGATCATCCCACACTTGGCTCTGGGTGTGAGGAATCAAGAGCAGAGATAGGGGAATTATCAAGAATGAGTGCATCTTGGGGGCGCCTGGGTGGCTCAGTTGGTTAAGCATCCGACTTCGGCTCAGGTCGTGATCTCTTGGTTTGTGAGTTCGAGCCCCACATCGGACTCTGGGCTGACAGCTTGCTCAGAGCCTGGAGCCTGTTCTGGATTCTGTCTCCCTTTCTCTCTGCTCCTCCTCCATTCACGTTCTGTCTCTGTCTCTCTCAAAAATAAATAAACATTAATTTAAAAAAAAAAAAAACAATGAGTGCATCTTCTGGAAAGGTGGGCAAGTCTTTAGCATATCTAAAGTCAGGCTTGTCCACTTGGGCCATCAAATAATGCTTTGAAGTCTGATGGGAATCTCATAAACCCTCAGAGAGTCTAAATGGGAGAGTGGTATCAATTTTTCATGTCTGTCTATAACAGATAGGGGAAAAATGTTTTGGAGTTTCTAAGAGGCAGGTGCGTGCAGGTAATCACTTCTGCAGTGACAAGACCTTCGGGGAGAAGGACTGGCTATTATAGGTTGAATCCTTGGAGGCCTAAGCTAAGAGATCCTGTAGTCAATCTGAACATAGAAAGAGAGTGGCCTCAGCAGGGCCAGAGCCGAGAGAATCCCAGTGCAGCATGGCTTAGTGGAATCAGCAAAAGATCTCACAAATGGGTGCATTCTGCATCAAGGAGACACAGTAGCGAGAGCCGAATTAGAGTTTAAGACATGAAGATTTTTGCCCATGACGGAGTAGAAGTCTGAGATCCACAGCTCTGGGATGCTCAGATGTGGGAGGCAGCATGAAGCCACAAGAATTTGATACTGGCTCTCCATTAAAGAAGGGCTAAGCAAATTCTAATTTAATTTTAGCAATAAATTAAAGTGATACTCCTTGCACCCACATCATCATGGAACAATTCTTACATGTTTTTGCCAAGTTAATAGAAGAGATTATGTTTAATCAGTGTTTTTATGCCAGAAAATTGGGCCAAACTGAAGAGATCCAATACCTTATACATGAAATATCTCTTTTCCATGTTTGTAACTCAATATTGTGAGAACCCAGACTTACTCAAATAGAGGATTGGAACCAATTATAAATATATTTATTTTAAATATACAGTTCAGAGTGGTAGCAGAAACTACCAGGTACCTAGTAATAAATTTGAAAAAAAAAGCTGTGTAAGCTGTTTTAGGAAAAAATTTGTTTTAAAAAATAATTAAAGAATCAAAAGAAATGCTTGATTAAATGGTGAGACAAATCACATTCTGGACAAAAGAATTCAATATAAAAGATGTCTGTTCTCTCCTTTCTAGTCAGAACAGGGAATACAGTCAATTCCAATAAAGTAGTAAACAAAATTCATCAAAGAATTTGACAAATTCGTTCTAAGAGGAATGAGGAAAAGAGGAAAAACACAGGAATAACCAAGACCATTTTGAAAAAGGAGAAGAAAGATGACCTGATTGTCTAATATCAAGATTCACGGGGCACCCGGGTTGCTCAGTTGGTTAAGCCTCCGACTTCAGCTCAGGTCATGATCTCGCGGCTCCTGAGTTCGAGCCCTGCATTGGGCTCTGTGCTGACAGCTCGGAGTCTGGAGCCTGTTTCGGAATCTGTGACTCCCTCTCTCTCTGTCCTCTCCCCCACTCATGCTCTGTCTGTCTCTCAAAAAATAAATAAGCACTAAAAATTTTTTTAAAAAGATTCATAATAAGGATGTAATAATTAAAATAATTTAAAAAATAGTGTAGTAAAGGTGCCTAAATAAATAGAACAATAGAATAAAACAAAATAAAATCATTCATGGAACACTGATACATGAAAATAAAAAGGTTTTGAAATTTGTGAGGGAAGGATGATATTGGGATATCTGGTTTCCTATAGGGAACAAAGTGATCCACAATTCACCTCATAAAATGCAACAAAACTCGAAAAGATTCACTTAAAAAAAAAGTAAAACTATAAGATAAAAGTATAGCCTATTACCTTTAGTACCTCAAAATATAGAATGATTTTTGACTAAAGAGATAAAGAGAAATGTAAAACCATAAACAGATGTTCTTATCAAAAGTAATGATTGATACATTGAATTGCATCATAATTAAAAGCTTCTGTATAAACAGGACACTGCAGTTGGCAGGTTCTAAGATAGTCTCCATTACCCCTTTCTCTTGATATTCATGACCTTGGGCCCTCCCCTCCTCTGGAGTGACTTGTTTCTGACCAATAGAAAACCTCAACATGGAAGGCACATTATCTCTGTGATTAGTTTAAAAGAGATTCTAACTACTATCCTGCCAGCACACACTTTCCCTTGCTTGCTCTGATGAGGCAAGTTGCCATGTTGCTTTTCCAACAGCCTCAGTGAGCCCTTCAGTCTAGCCCAGAGGAAACTGTTGCCAAAAACCATACAAATGAACCTGGAAGCTGATGCTTCCTCAGTTAGTCTTTCAGATGAGACCCTGGCCCTGGGTAACACTTTGATTACAGTTTTGTAAGAGACTCTGAAGCACAAGGCTCAGGGAAGCCATGTCTAGGCTCCTGACCCACAGAAACTGTAAGATAATAGTGTATTGTTTCAAGCTGCTAAATTTCTGTAATTTGTTTCACAGCAATAGATAATTAATACAGATAGTATGAATAAATAGACATGAGTGAGAATGCGACAAGACAGTATAACATAAAATAGTCAAGCGTTTAGTACTCAGAAAAAATACTACATAAGAAACTCATAAGTTAACGTAACAAAGATAACTCAGTAGGAAAATGGGCGAATGAAATGATCAGGTAATTCATAGAACAGAAACTTGCATTGACAATAAACATATGAAACAAGATTATTTTTACTAGAATTCTGGGAAATGAAACTTAAAGAACAAATAATATTTTATATCTATTTGGTTGATAAATTCTTTAAAAGTTTGAAAAAGTCAAGTATGGCCTGAGTATATGGAAATGAGAATTTACACACATTGCTGGTAAAATGTCACAACTGCCCTGAAAATCACTTCAGTGCCATTTTGTAAAAATTAAAAGATATGTAGGGTGCCTGGGTGGTTCAGTTGGTTAAGCATCTGACTCTTGATCTTGGCTCAGGTCATGATCTCAAGGTTTGTGAGATCGAGCCCCATGTCAGGCTCTGCACTGACAGTGTGGAACCTACTTGAGATTCTCTCTCTCCTCTCCCTGTCCCTCCCCTGCTCATGCTCTTTCTCTGTCTCTCTCTCTCAAAACAAATAAACTTAAAAAAAAGAAGATGTGAACAAAGATACATATTTTAGAGTTGTTTTTGTAATAATGAAAAATAGGAAACAGTCTAAATGTCCATCAGTAGTAGAATGCTATAGTCATGTTTTGAAGTTATATCCAGTACTTAAAATGAGTGAATTTGATCTATAGTGTTTAGATATATCTCAAAAAAGACCATTGAAGGGAAGGCACAAATTGAAGAGCAGTATCATACAGTATGATATTGTTTATGTGATTCATTAATAATGTAATTTAAAACATTATTCAAAAATAATATGGGTTCAGTGATATTTATTTATATACTTATATAATAACATATTACATTGAAATATATTATACAATTATATGTTACATATTATTACATATAAATGTATATGATATTGCATTGTATTATATATATTATTAATGTATTATACATATAAACTGTTCAAATATACACCAAATACCTGGTAGCAATCACCTTGGGAAAAAAGAGAGGAGAGTCTCAGGACAAACCAAATTTCATTAGTTTATTTTATTTTTTATTTTATTTTTAATTTTTTTAATGTTTTTTAATTTTATTTTTGAGGGAGGGAGAGGGAGAGAGAGAGAGAGAGACAGAACATGAGCGGGGGAGGGGCAGAGAGAGAGGGAGACACAGAAACGGAAGCAGGCTCCAGGCTCCCTGTTAGCGCAGAGCCTGATGCAGGGCTTGAACCCACAAACTGTGAGATCATGACCTGAGCAGAAGTCAAATGCTTAACCAACTGAGTCACCCAGGTGCCCATTCACTATTTTATTTTTGTATCTAATTTTTATTATATTATTTCTTCAAATGAGATATAATTACTTATACAAAATAGAAGCATGTTTAAATTTTGGGTGGTGGATACAAAAATATTTGTTTGCCTTGTTTTTTTGGTATTATTTTACAAACTAAGAAATAGTATCAAAAATAAAAATGGTTGTGTGTGGCAATTGTGTCCTCATTGTATGAGGGATGCTGAGGAGAGTCGAATCACTAAAAGATTTTTGGCGAACTGCCTAAAGTAAAAATGACAATATTTCTGACTACTGTCAGCAAGAATGTCTGAGAAAATCTTATTTGAATTCTTATCACATGTTGCATGTCACACTGTAAAGGTGGTAGGAGTATTGGCTATTTTAACATTAATACAGTAATTTTCTTCACATGAAAACATACTCACTCAACAGCAATCCTCACCATCTATTTTTATTATTTAACAACTTCCTAGTTCATTGCTGTAATCTGATGATATGCTGTACCTCTTAACACTGTGCAACAAGTTACTCCCAATCTTGGTGGCTTAAAACAACAACCACTTGTTATTTCTTATGGGTATATGGCTCACCTTGGTAGTTCCGCTGATCTTGTTCAGGTGCATCCCTGTGTCTGCCATCGACTTCTGGGTTGGCTGAGGACTGCATGATCTAGCATGCCTTCAGTGGGACAATTCAGAGACAGTTCACATATCTCATGCTTCTGCAGGCTCATCCAAATGTGTTCTTGTGTTAGTGGCAGGCACCCAAGAAAGAAAGTGAAAATACCCAAGTGCCTTTTCAGAGTTCTGCTGGGGTCAAAAACCACCTGTGCAAAGCTACAATCGGTGTAGCAGAGCACTCCCAAAGTGTGTGCCTGCCAGGAAGTATTAAAAATTTGGGATATTAACAGAACTCATCTACCATTGTGTGGTGCAAATTACAATCCTCAGTCAGTCCTTAGACTATTATATTTTATTCTCCACCTGTCAATAATGGAAGTTCTGAAGGTGAGTTTACTCCCCTTCATAGCTCCAGTCCACCCCATTAGAGACCAGAAATCTGTGAGTGCTCATAAGTATAGAACAGAGAGAGGTTCTGTCCATTTGACCTTACAGTGTTGGAGGGATGCTGGCTACCAATAGAAGTTGCTATCTTCTAATCATGAAGCAACCACAGGTGGTATAGTGACACCTTGCCTGGTACTAGATTTTGCTCAGGTTCGAACTGACTTCAGGAGGGAGAGCTGGTGTTCTTTTAGCCTCCTACTCAAACATTCTTTTCCAGGTATCATTAGCCCCAGAGTGATGGAGAGACAGATATGCTATTGGCTGCTCTTTAATGGAGACTGAGATTGCAATGGAACAAAGTTGCTAGGGTCCGCCGTGGCTTTAGTTGATAGTCTCTGCAGAAGGATGTTCTATAAGCAAGTGAGGTGCTATTCACACTGGTGAAAGGATCCTTAGTGTTTGGGGAGAAATCTGGTGAGGAGAGGCTCCTATTCTGTTGCTACCATCAAATCTATAGCTGAGAACATTCTTGTCTTGGAAGGATCAGTTGATAATTCTGGCTATTACAATCCTCAGTGACTAGCCCTTTCAGTGTATGCACAGTGGCTTCTCTGGCTTGAAAAAGACCAAATTCTATTCTTTAAATAACTCCTAGCCCAGAGACACCTGGATGGCTCAGTCAGTTGTGGGTTGTGGAATGGAACCCTGAGTCGGGCTCTGCACCGAGCCTGGAGCCTGCCTGCGATTCTCTCTCTCTCCCTCTGCCCCTCTCGCCTGTTCTCTCTCTCTTTTTCTAAAATAAATAAAAAATGGAAAAAAAACCTAAGTAACTCTTAGTCCAGAATCCTAGGTGCCCCCACCAATCCCCTGATAAACTCTAATGTTGGAGCTGACCTTTAAATCCATTTCTCTGCAGACTTGTAACTTTCAACTTTTCTGTAGCTTCCTACTGAGTCTTAGTGGTTATCATTGTGGTTCAAACTTGTGAATGAAAATCTCTAATTTTGGACCTCACTTAGCAGGAAATCTTCGGATTCCTTCCTCCCAAGGAGATCCAGGATTCCTTACACAAATTGGTTTACCTCCTCCATCTGTGACTAGCTCTGACAACCAGTGATTCCCTTCCTGCAGCACCTTTCCTTTGAGCAGTAAATATTTGCCTAAATGACCAGTACCTAAAACACACTTTTAAAAAACCATTGTTATCACCCCGGGCATTGAATTAGCAGAGAAAAGCAAGTGCAGGCTCTATGAAGTTTAAGTATATGACTTGCAGAGCTTGTTTGATTCAGGTTACAAAGTTAGCCCCATTGTAGATGTGGTCCCACATTTCCACCTGTAAATCTGAGTTATCCTACTTTCTCTAAAAAATAGCTGTGCACATAATAATCCATGCACATGAATGCATATGAATAACACATATTCAACATTAACGCATTCATGAGCAGCCCTCTGCTCAGTAGCTGCCTTGTGCCAGGCTCAGTGCTAGGTACTGGGGACAGTTAGACCAACATGACAAACATGTTGTTCTTGAACTCCTGTACAATTTTAGGCAGGGAAAGATGTAGAATAAAAACGTGAATTTCGCCATGAGCATATTGTTTCTAATTTTACATAAATTTAAACACACATTGTTCATTATCAGAGCTCAGAGTAAGAACATGGGTAATTTGTGTGCAATTCAAAAAGCTAACACAGTTTGGAGACCGGCAGGAATTTTTTAAGTAAAGTTTCAGAACGGAATTTATCAGAAGCAGGCCTATTGCATACTTGGAAGAGATAACCAAGGTTAGTCAGTTCCTGGCTTTTTCTTTTGATATAATTCAGATGACTGTGATTTTGCCAAAGTTATAAATAGCCGACAGGCCTTGAAACACATTTTCTTTATCATGAAGTGTAAGTTTTATATCTTCTACTTTGGTAAATTTTATAAATGCCAACTGGAAGTAGCCATTTTGGAGAAAAGACATGTACCTGAGTTTAGCAGAGATGACTGCCTCTTTGGGTCCTCATTGATTGTGCCTTTTCTAAGTTATATTTCTGGAAATTCTACATATGTAAAATTATTAAATAATGGAGTGTCCTTTCAACTGCTATCTACATTCAGAAGTAAAATGATTATTGTATAATCTCCCCCTTTTGTCCCATTAATGATTTTACCTTCAGCAAAGTTTGACAACTATAGAAACAATTAGGCATTAGTACATTACTTCACTTTCAATAATTTCAAACATAGGGCAATACCAATTTCTATAATTTATACTCAGACCTAACGTAAAAAAGACAGAGGCAGAGTAAGAGAGAGAGAGAGAGACAGAGAGAGCGAGACAAGGAACAAATTTCCTATCTAGATTCCAAAGGTAGAGACTTAATTCTTTGATGATATTATTAGGAAATAACTTTTCTTCCCACTCATTAAAGTGGCCCTTGATATATGGAAAGAGTCCATCATCATTATTTTAAAGGACTGAAGCTCAATGGTATATTTAAAAGCATACATCTAAGGAATTGGGAACAGGTATAAATCAGCTCCCAACAACTGATAATGCACTTGGCAAAAAAATGATTTAAAACAAACAAACAAACAAACAAACAAGGCTGGCATTACTCAAACACGGGCAGCTTTCTGTGGTCAGGAGGGGCAGTAACTTTTAGGATGCTAAGTAGTAGATTGGGCCTACATTTTTAGAGGGGCTTTGAATACATGGTTTGATATTTCATGCAAAATTTTCATGCATATGGTAATTTTACAGGATGAAAGTAAATGTTATCACTGACTGTTTATTCTAGCAAGCAATGGGAATACTGGGAACTAAATCATTACACAGGATAAATTTTTGTCATTGAAGACATTCCTTTACTATATAAAGATTGTAAAACTAGATCTTCAACTGAAAAGATGGCATTCTAAGTCCCTTTTTGAAAATTGTCAATTTTCTTGTTAAATACCAGGCAATATGTGTTCTGCTGGAGATCACTGGTCATGAACTCTCTTTGACTCTCAGAGAAGTCAAGCGGCTGCATTCCTGTGTCTGTCCAGCCCCAGGAGACCACCGATTGAAGTCTGAATCATGAGCAGAGAGTTATCAAGAGCCTTGAACACTGGGGGGAGAAAAAATCTGATGTCATGAGCATACATATCTTTCCTACTTTCTGGAATGTCTGTCTGATCTCCCATGGGCAAGCTTGGGAGGAAAATGAGCAACAGGGATTTGTAACTTTGTTTAGTAGAAATAACACTTCCAACTAATTTATTCATTTATATTCCCCCATGGTTTTTAAATTAAATTAATTTTATTTATTTTTGTTATGTAGGTTAATGCATGGATTCTATCGCCAAATTTTGTGATTAAAATAGCAAATAACACAAAAGCCCTTTTGAATAGTATATTGGAAAAAAAAAAACCTCCTGTATTTTTTCATAGCTAATACTTCACTTCTGACACTTCTGGTCACCAAATAAATGCATGGAGGTCTTTCCACATACCAAGCAATTCTCCACAACAGCAGCTAGGCGTCCTGCAATTTAACTCAATTATGGCACTATCTACCTGGAGATAAGGGCTCAGTCCCACAAGACTGCTCCCACCCTACTTCGGATGCCAATCACAAGAAGTAGGTCCCCAGGTTCCTTACAACTTCTGTCTAATTTTGCTATAAATAAGAGGTTCCCAAGACCTCCCTCAAGGTGTTTGATTTATCTGCTAGAGCAGCTCACAGAACTCAGAGAGACACTTATGTTTACAGTTTATTAAAGGATATGATAAAGGATACAGATGAACACCCAGATGATGAGATATATAAGGCAAGGTCTGGGAGAATCTTGAGCTGAGGAGCTTCTGTCCCCATGGAGTTGGGATGTGTCACCCTCCCACTACTTGGATGTGTTCACCAACCTGGAAGGTCTCCGGACACCATACTATTGGGATTTCAAGGAGGCATCCTCACAGAGGCATGATGGATTATTAACTCCATTTTCAGCCCTTATCCATAACTTCACAAGACAATTGGAGGCAGAGCTGAAAATTCCAAGCTTCTAAGCATGGTATTTTCTTTCCAGTGAGCAGTCCTCATCCAGGACCATCCAGGAGTCCACCCAGAGCTGCCTCATTAAAACAAAAGACATTCCTATCACCTAGGAAATTACAAGGGTTTCAGGAGCCCTGTGTCAGGAACTGGGGCTGAAGGCCAAATATTAGAACTAAAGATGCCCTCAGTGCTCTCATCATTTAGGAATTTACAAGGATTTTAGGAACTCTGTGTCAGAAACTGAGGGCAGAGGCCAATACACATATTTACATATATAGTTATATATGTGTTATTGATATTGTTCTTATAAATCACAATATTACAAATAGCCACTAAGCTCAGGCCCTTCACAGTATATGCTGACATCTCTTTTGCTATGCATATATATGGGTATGTGAGTGTGTGTGTACGTGTGTGTATGCATTCATACATTTACAAAAATACAGGTAAGAAATGCAGTTTAACATATTTTCATACAGTTATTGGCCATATGCATTTCTTCTTCCATAAATTTCCTATCTAGAGAACTTATACAAATATAGAATTAGAAATATATATAGATTTTTGATATAAGAATGGCTTCATATGGTTGTATTACTACTGTATGTTTCACATAGAAATGTTTTAGAGATCTTTCCTTGTCAGAACATACAAGAATTATGAATTTCTTTTCAACTACTGGCATAATCATTCCACAGGAGAGATTTAACTAGTTTTATTTAACCATTCCCTGTATGTGCCTCTCTGCAGAACTCTCATGTCTTTTCAGCATAACCAGAAGCAGGATTGTTCAGTTAAAGGGGAGACAAATTTTAATTTTTAGGAAACCCTGCCAAATTCTCCTGCAAAATGGCTGTGCTAAATTATTCTCACCAGTCATGCGTGAAAGTTAATGTATCTCCTACCCTTGCCAATACTTGAGGTTAACACACACTTTAAATTTTGCCAAGTTGACACAAATCATTGTATCAAATCTGTTTGAATTCTCAGTTCTGTGGGTAATGAGTGCAAGTGAACATATTTTCCATATAGTTATTGGTCAGTTACATTTCTGGGCTTTGAATTTTATGTTTATGAAGGAAGAAATGCAGTGGTTTTGTTGAAGTTTATCATCATGTTAATCTTTTAGCTACATGTTATAGAAGTATTTTCTTGTTGAATTTGAAAAGTTATTTATATATTCTGGATATCTCTTGAATTTGTGTTACAAGTGGTTTCCTCTATTTTATTACTTGTCTTTTAACTTTGATAATGATGTATTTTATAATTATTTTAATAATTAACTTTAAAATTCTATGAATAAAGTTTATCAAGTTTTTTGTCTGTAACATTTCCAGGGTTTTCCCAAAGTCATAAAAACATTCCTTCATTTTTGTTTAGATTTTGGTTTTAGATTTAGATTTTAATCCATCTGGAATTAATTTCTATGAGTGGTGAGAGGGAAATAGGGTTTGAACTTCATTTTTCCAGCTGGAAAATCTGTTGTCCCAAAACCATTTAGTGAATCTTTCATTTCCTCACTGATAGGAGATGCTACCTAATTCTACATGGAATTCTCATAGATACATTATGTGCTCTTGTATCTTTAGTTTGCCACTTCTAAATTTAAAAATTATGCCACTTATAAGGGAACCTGGTTGGCCCAGTCAGAAAAGCATGCAACTCTTGATCTTGAGATCAAGTTAAAGCCCCACATTGGGTGTAGAGATTACTAAAAAAATAAACTTATAAACTTAAAAAGAAAATAAAAATTAGTTCACTTATAAATACCAGGAATTTGGGCTTCCTGGATGGCTCAGTCAGTTAAATGTCTGACTCTTGATTTCAGCTCAGATCATGATCTCACGGGTTTGTGAGTTCAAAGCCCACATCAGATTCCATGCTGACGGTATGGAGCCGGCTTAGGATTCTCTCTCTCCCTCTCTCTCTCTCTCTCTGCTCCTCCCCTGCCCATTCTCTCTTTCTCTGTCTCTCAAAATAAATAAATAAACTTAAAAAAATAAAATAAATACCAAGAATTTAACTATTATTGGCAACAATGAATTATGATATTCATTTATCTAACAATGTTTATTGAAGACCTATTATGTGCGAGTCACACTATTCTAGGCCCCGGTAGAAAGCAGTGAACCAAACAAGGCAAGTCCCTGCACTCATGGCTACTATATTCTGTATTGGGGATGGGAGTGGGGTGGGCACTGGAGAACACCACACAACCGATAGGTATGGTCCAGTTGACCTCTAAGATGTCAAGTGTAGAAATATTTGATCTACTCTTATGTAGTGTTAGAGAATTTAGATCCACTTAACTACACCAAAGACTACCTAAAGTATTTTTTGTTTTGTTTTGTATGTTTATTTTAACTGACCCATTTCTAAATTTCACATCAAAGACCATCAACATGCAAAACTCTGAAAGTACAGAAAAAGTATAGAAGTTCCTTTCCTTCAAAAAAATTTAAAGTATATGTAAGGAAATGAGACATAAACAATCAAAAAGGTATGATATAGACAAAAGCAATAATAAATGAGAGGCTTTGAGAGAGTACAGCATTAATTTTCAAAGTAATAGGATAAGCCATAAAAACCGTGGCAGTGTGAGGGACTGTGATGTGGAAAGACTGAGCTAGACTCTGAACGTACCTAACGGAGTGGCAATTAAGTAGACATAAAGGGAAAGGCATTCTTGATCAGGGGAGTTTCTCATTTCTTTAGGTCATTTTGACTGAAGTGGAAAAAAGGAGCATGTGTCACTAGAGAATAAACTGAAAAAGTATAGACAGAGTTTTGAGAGAGCTGTAAATAATTAAGAAGTTTAGATTGTATGTTACATCTAAATTAGATTGTAGGTCACATGTGGAGTGACCTAATGGTGTGGAGGCCATTGGTTCAGTTGGTGAAAGAATTCACCCAAGGCAGAATAAAGGAGATAGAAGTTTATTGAATACACTGTAAGGGGGAGGGGGCAGGATAACAAAGCAGGGACTGTTTGACAAGAGGCAGTGAGTGGGGCCTGTAGTTAAAACAGGGAGTGAGGAGGTATGGGATATGTGGAATTTCCTTTTTTTGGTACCTGTGTCCAGGTGTAAGTAACCCATTGGTCAGCTAGGGCTTATGGATACTTTGAGGTGGGTCACCGAATGGACCTGTTTGAATTCAGTCAGGAGCATGGGGGTCAATGTGGACCCTTCTAACGTACTCAGGTTTCTATTGTTCAGGTTGGTTGCTTAAAAGCAGCCTCTACATTACATGAATTGAGGGAAAGTAAAAGGAAACTTTTGCCCAAAAGAAGGACATGGCCAACGTGTGGTTTCAGAGAACTAATGGCCCTGGAAACCTCAAAGGCAGGACTGTCCTAGACAAAAATCTGCCGTCTTTACCTCAAGGTTCCTTGTGGAGCTCCCTCTTCCCCCAAGGTACTCAGTGTCATCATGGTGACCTTTTCTCCTGTAGTAGTACCCTTTTTTATTCTGGTTACTTCAGAAATACTAAATATTCTTCTCTACTCCTCAGCCTGCAAGGAAAAATTTAAAAGCCTTTACCACATGTGTAATGAATCTAAAGATGATTTATATTCCTGGATTATCATGGCTACTCCTGAACATAACCCTCCTGTGAAATACATTTGCATTTAACATAATTTGCTGGAGGGGGTTGGGAGATGGAACACCCTTTACTAGAAAGTATGTGAAAATTTAAGATTCTGGGGCAACCTAGGAAAAGCTATGCTTTGTCTCAAGAAAATTTCAAGTTTATGTGCTAGCCTCTAAAATGGCTCCCAGTGATCCCCTTCCACTCTAGGTTTTAACGCCTTATATAATCACCCTATTCTTGAACGTAGGCTGGAGTTAATGACTTGTTTACAGAAAACACAACATGGCAAAGTGATGAGATATCTCTTCCAAGATTAGGTTACAAAAGACTGGCTTTCCTCTTGCTCTTCTCTCTGACTCTCTCTTGCTCACTTTAATGCAAGTCAATGCCATGTTCTAAACTGTCCTATAGAGAGGCCAAATGACAAAGTACTCAAGGAGCCCCCAGTCCAGCAACCTCTGAAGAACTGAATCCTGTCAATAATCACATGGGCAAACTCTCCCCCAGTGGAGTTCACCCAAAGCAGAATAAAGGAGATAGAACTTCGAGTGGACTCTGAATGCCATCACAACAACCTTGTGAGAAGACTTGACCCAGTTAAGCCACAACCAAATTCCTGATCTACAGAATCTGGGAGGTAATCTTATTTATTGTTTTTAGTCACTAAATTTTGGGTAAGTAGTTATGTATCATAGATAACTAATATAGGCCACCTCGCAACAGAACATTCTGTGGGTATTGTAGAAATCACAGAATCTTAGACTTGGGAGATATTTGACAATTGACTAGCTCCATATCCCATTAGATGTTTGAGACCCTCAAAATATTCCCCCTAATGGTAGTCAAGTCACACTTGAACACCTCCCATATTCTGAACATTTTCATACAGTTAATTTTCAGTTGGGTTTGGAAATTTCTCCTGTAATAGTCACTTGATAATGATGAGCTTTCATGTTTCTGTGACCAGCTATCATTAATATCAATTTTTCATTTGGGATAAGGAAAATTATGTTATTGTTTAAGACTCATAGAAAAGATAAAGCATGATAAAGCATGGTATCTAGGAAAAGGTCACATGTTTGGTCTGAGAAGTTTTTCTGTTGCCAAGGTTCCTGTATAAAACCTGTCATCTCAGAAAATTTAAATGGAAAGTGGGGACACAATAGTACTCAGAAACCATAATGAAGAGTGAAAAATAAAGGACCACCAGAGCTGTAGTAAATACAACAATTTTTTTAAGATAAAACACGTGACAAATTGCATAGACACGTCAATGATTCGGCTTCTCTAGGAAGGAAATCTGTACAATGATCATCCAACCATAAAATACTTTATGAACTTCTCTTTATTAATAACAAGCATGGCGCAGCTGCAGTGCATCTTGAGTCTCTGAGCCTTTCCCAACTCCATCGCTAACAAATTGAAGTCATACACCCCAGTGTGGTGAAGCAATCCATTCAATAGCAGCTGTGAAAGACTCTAAAGATAATTTAACTGGCAATGAAAATTTTAAAAAAGGCTGCATTCCTGCATGATTTATGTAACTACAGCTATTGAGAGCCTGCTCTTATCCCCTTGGGGTTCACCCCTACACTGTGAAGGCTGCTTATTGCAAACACCTGCTGCTCTCTGCCTGTGAACTTTAATTCTGGCGTGTGCCCAGGGCAAACCGGAAATGCTGGAAAAAGGATAATGTTCTGGAGGCAAACTCCAACCAACGTTGGAGCAGAGGTTGAACCATAGATACACATCCTCCCTTGCCACTGTGTTGGCATGGCTTTAATGCATGTTCTACATTGTCTCCCACAGTTCGCCAGCCAAATTTTAGCTGTAGTTGGCCACACTGGTAACTTACTTGATGACGTAACCCGTAGTGCCTAATTTCTCTTTCCTAGGTTAGTTCCCTACTTTACCCCGAGTGTTTCCTGAAATCACTTCTAACAACTACCAGTGTCTGAGGGGTCACCCAAACAAAGTATGTATTTGTATTCAAATCCATGTCTCAATTCAGTTGCTATTTGGGTTCAAATCATGGCTGAGAAATCCAACCTCAGACAACTTACTGGGCAGTTGCACATTTAAATTAGGTATTACACTCTGAAAGACTTTGGGGGAGTTTCATATCCACCAAAATGCTTCACAGTTGAGCACACAAAATCCAGCAAATTTTCTAGAATCAGGAACCAAAACCAGACCTGGGGCACCATCTTAATGTGTCTAATCAACTGTTGTTACATTTTCTCTTCCCTATCTACAATTTTGAGGTTATGCCAGCTGTCTGTCTACTTTTATTACAAGAGAGATTTCCAACATGGTCTCCAAACTTTCAAGAATTAGAAGGTAAAAAATAGTATTCCTCAACACAAGAAAAAATTATGGGTTCATAAAGATGGATAATACAATAGTCATAACTTCCTGAATATTTACTAAGGATCAAGAAATGTGCTAAATGCTTCATACATATTTACCCATTCTATACTCAAAACAACCTTAAACTTTACTGTCTTTACTGTAATTTTTTTGTCTTTTTGTAACAAGTTGACTGTTGACATAAAAATGCACATATTTATAGTATACTTTTTATAATTCTAGACGTATGTATACACCCATGAAACTATAACCGCAATCCAAAGAATGGATATATCCATAACCCCCAGAAGTTTCTTCATGATTTTTTTTTTAATGTTTTATTTTTATTTTTGACAGAGACACAGAGACAGAGCATGAGCGGGGGAGGGGCAGAGAGAGAGGGAGACACAGAATCAGAAGCAGGCTCCAGGCTCCAAGCTGTCAGCACAGAGCCCGACGCGGGGCTCGAACTCACAGACTGTGAGATCATGACCTGAGCCGAAGTCGGACGCTCAACCGACTGAGCCACCCAGGCGCCCCCTTCATGATTTTTTATAATCCTTCTCCATTCCTTATGTCTTCTCTTCTTGCCTTCCTCAGGAAACTGTCACTATTAATGAGTTTGCATTTCCTAGAATCTTACGTAAATAAAATAATACATTTATTCTTTTATTGTCTGGTTTCTTTCACTGATAATTATTTTGAGATACATCCATATTATTGTGTACATCTATAATTCATTCCCTTTTACTGATTGTATTCCATTGTATGCACATTCTACAATTTGTTTATCCATTCACTTGTTTGAAGACATTTGGATTCTTTCCAGCTTTTTGACTATTACAAATCTGAACATTCATGTACAATATCTTATATGGACATAGGCTTTCATTTCTCTTGGGTAAATAGGAGTGGAATGACTGGATTGTATGGTAAATGTATGTCACAGTGTAAGAAATGGCCATTGTCCCACTTTATATTCCACAAACATGTATGAGAATTCCAGTTTTTTCCATATCCTTGCCAGCATTTGCTACAGTTAGGCTTTTTATTTTCAGCAGTTCTGACAAGTGTGATGGTATCTCATTGTAGTTTTAATTTGCATTTCTCTAATGACTAATGATACTGAGCACTTTTCATGTGCTTATTTGTTCTGTGTATATCTTCACTGGGGGAAGTGTCTGTTCAAATAATTTGTCCATTTTTGTTTGGTTTGGTGTTTTCATTTGAGTTTGAGAGTTATTTACTTATTCTGGATACAAATCCTTTATCCGATATATGTGATTGGCAAATATTTTCTGACAGCCTGTGGTTTATCTTTTCATTCCCTTAATGCTGTCTTTTGAAAAAAATAATTTTTAATTTTGACGAAGTCCAATTTATCAATTTTTTTTTTTTTACGAATCATGCTTTAGGCATCTTATCTGAGAACTCTTTGCCTAACCTAAAGTCACAAATATTTTTCTCCTCAAAGTTTTAATGCTTTAACGTTACCCTTGATGTCCAAGGTTCATTTTGCATTAATTTTCATATATGGTCCAGAGATATGCATCAAAGTTTATTTTTTGCTTGAATATCTAATTGAACCAGCACGATTCATTAACAGACTATCCTTTCTCCACTGATTTGTGTTTGCTTTTGTTCCTAAAATCAGTTGTTGATATACAGGTGATTCTGTTTAAGTGGGGTGATTGTGTTGTTCAAATCTATATTGCTGTTGGCTTTTTGCCTATTTGTTCTATCATTGTCTGAGAGAGATACAGGGGAAACTTTGGCAATAACTGTGGATCTATCATTTTTTTTTGCTACAGTTCTATCAGTTTTCCTTCATATATGTTCACACTTTGGGTGCATAAGTAATTAAGATTATTATGTCCTTTTGATGGATTGACCCCTTTCTTGTTATAAAATGATCTTCACACCTATAATATTATTTACTGTAACATCTCTGTCAGATATTAATATAGACTCAGATATTAATATAGACACTCCAGTTTTCTTTTGCTTAGGATTAGTATGGCATATTCCTTCTCATCCTTTTACTTTAAATTTGTTATTTTGTGTTGTTATATTTTGTTTCTTGTATACAAACATATAATTGAGTCTTGATTTTTTTGTCAATCTAACACTCTGCTTTTAAACTGTCGTGTTTGAATAATTTGCATTTAATGTGATGACTGGTAAGCTTCCTTGTATGACTGTTGTCTTGCTGTTTGTTTTCCACTTGTGTCTTCTGTTCTCTGTTCTCTTTTGTCCCTTTGTATAAATTGAGTAACTTTTTACGGCATTTTATCTACTTTGTTGGCTTATTATTGATAACTTTTTGTTTTGTTTACTTAGTAATCTCTTTCAGATTTATAGCAGGAATCTTTAATGTGTCTCATTCTGCTGTCAATTGTTATATCACTTAGAGAGTTTAAGTATCTTACAATAGTGTGTTTCTATTTCTCCACTCCCAGATTTTGTGATTGTTGCCATACACGTTTACTTAGACATATATTGTAAACCTTATATTACATTGTAATTATTTTTGTCTAAACAGTAAATTATCTTTTAAAGAAATTTCAATAATAAGAAAAATGATCCCTCTCTATTCACAGGTATAGTTAAATTTTCCAGTGCTCTTTATTCCTTTGTGTAGATCTATATTTCTGTCTGGTGCCATTTTTCATTTGTCCAAAGGAATTGCATTAAGATTTCTTATAGCATGGGTATAAAGGAGGTGAATTCTTTCAGCTTTTGTATATCTAAAAAACAGGGGCATCTTTATCAGTTTGTATCTTCTGTATACATAAAAGTATGTACTGAACTAGTCTATATATTTCCCAATCCACAAAAGGCTGATAAACCCAGAAGTGACGCCTTACAATCTTTTCCAGGCCTATGATTCTATCTAATGAATGCTAACCATTTCTCATGGATTACAGTAGCTGGCAGGTAATACTCTGCACTTGGCAGCTGAGAAAGTGATGTTTATTGCAAACCTGGAAGTGGGAAAAAATACTGAAATAGTTCCCCTTCATCCTCTATATCTACCTCCATACTGCTAGAGAGCCTGGCCTAGTGCCTGGTACAGAGTAGGTGCCTAATAAATCGGCACCTTATGTTTTTTGAATGAAGACATTTTGGGGGATAAAAATACATTGAGGGCAAAAATAATGTGGAACTCAAAAGCAAGGAAAAGAAAGAATGAGGGAGGACAGTGTGACATGGCACTGAGAATAAATTTCATCCACTCAGGGATAAAAAGATAGGTAGAAGGTGTAGATAAAACAATAAAGAACATAAGCAATCACATTTTTCTTTCAGATCATGGCCAAGTTAACAAGTTGTCCATAGGCTCTAAAAGTGACAAAGTGCTCATTAAGCATGGTTTACCACCTTTCAACCAACACTTGGAACAACTTTTACTTGTTGTAAAAGTTTGAGGGGGGTTTGAGACTACTGAATCAAGAAAAGAAATGCAAATCTGAACGCTTCAACAGAGTTGTGGGGATAAAGAGAGTGGAATTATATGTTAGAGGTAAATATTTCAGGATAAATAAGTCAGGCTTAGAAGACAAATGCTTCCCTCACTATATTGTTTCCTCATCTTTGGTAATTTCATGCTGACTCTAGCGGCTTTATTCTGATTTGCTTACTAAATGTTTCAAATTTTAAACATACGTATATTTTGCCTATTTAACATCATTGAAACAGGAATTGAGTATATAAAAAGCTACAAATATTCAATGGAATATTCACATGCTTTACCAAACAATTTTATACAGTGAATATTTTCCTATTTTATCCTTTAAAAAAAAAGACCTACCTTCCCATATCCCATATAACCACCTGTCATGTAATTATTCAGCTGAGATATGCTCTTTTCTTTTGAAATTTATTTGTAGTTTTGTTTCCAAGCCCACCATCTTGAGTTGATTTTCACTCACATCTGTAGTCCCCTTGTGTTTTTTCCTCAGTTTCAGACAATAGACATGTGATTATTGCAGGCGATGGGTTGTTATCTGCAACTCCCAGAAGACACGGTTCCTTAGATAGTCTTAATATTTCATCACAGGTCACAGCAATGTACATTTAGGAATGAACTGGAAAGAATTGAGTGTCCACTTGTGCAGGATATTTCTGTGGTTGCAAAAATTATTCTGGAGAAATTACATTTTTCCTCCTCCTTCTTATCATTTAATAGCATGCTTTGAAGTGCATACACGTTCAGGGGAGATATGCTTTCTCTCCAATGAGGATGCTGACCCTTTTCATCAAACCCTCATGGACCCTTTTTCTAGACCCGGTTTTTTTTTTCCATATATGTATTTAGCTCTGAATTGGAAAATAAATGGTATCCAAGGCTGAGTGACTTAGCAAACAAATGATGCATGGAAATTGCATAGCCATCTACTCTCTTGAATTGTCTCACAAAATTGGTTTAATGAGAAGTAGAGGACAATTAACTTTTTCAGATGATCATTTCTCTAATTCAACATTCAGTTGCTGAGTGTCAAAGAGAGTTCCACAAATCATGCAGGGGTCAACAATTAAATGCCGTGACTGGGGTTTTAACAATCTCACTTTCTCTTTTTTAAAATGAACTTCAATGTTCATTTGACATGCCTTCTTCTATTTCAAAATATTAGGCCTGGGGGAAGCGCCTCTCCTTTGCTACAAAAGCACAGGGGAAAAGATCTTTTCAAAACCCGAGGGCTTCAGAAAACTTCTTTATCTTTACATCAGGAAAACCACAGCCTAAGAACAGGGCATTGGGATCAGGAGAAACTGGACCTGAATTTTGGCTCTTCCTTACCTAGCTGTGGAATATTAGGCAAGTCACATAGTCTCTGGTTCCTTTACCTGTAAAATGCAAATAATATTAGCTATTTTTTACAGAATTGTAACAAAGGTGAGATGGATTAACATATGTAAACTGCCTGACAGTAAATATCAATTCCTTGCTTTCACGGTAAAACACAATACTGTGAGTTTGAATCTTAACTACCAGAGGTAGAGGAATCAGGAAGTATCAATATTTATCTGCCAGGAATCATGGCTCGCAGAGATGTGTGGGCCAACTTAATATTATAAGTAATCTTGTCCTCTCACAGCAGACTTTCCTCCAAGAAACTTGCATAATTCATCTCAGTATTTCTCAACCCATCGCAGTCCTGAAGGCAGCTAACCGCTGTGAGACGTGTAGGAAAATGTAATGGTTTACCCAGAGCCCAGCAAATATTTTGACTCTGCCAACCTACTCTAGAAGCATGCTCTCATTCAACTCTCCTTTAGTTTGTAGACGCCCTGAAACAACCCCTCACCCTCCAAATCTTTAATATCCAATATTTTGCTCCCCAAGTGCTCATCAGTGGAAATAATTATGCATACCATTTTAAAAATGCATTTACAAGTGATACGTATGCACTTCTATCTACATTAATGCAGTTCACACATTTTAAAACACAGATGAAAACCAATAGAAGTACGGGTTCTAATATTTTCTTGCCATGTTCCAATAGATCATCTTGCACATTCCTTGGTGTACATTCCCTTCATTTTTCCTGTTGCAACTTGTGTGATGGTAGGGTTTGAAGGAGGCAGAGCAGTTGATGCTAGAGACTAGCACTGCTTTGTGTTGGCCATTTTTGTGGTGTGACAGATTCTCCTGATCTCATTTTATAGGCAGCTGAGTCAGGTTCCTTTACTTTGCCAACAAGGACTGGAGGAAACTGGACTCTTGGTTGAGTGCCAGCCAGTGCTTTTGCTAGCTTAATGCTTTCATAACCAAACATTACACTCTGTCCTTTGAGATTTACAAAATTGGCTTGAATCCCCACCCCGAGTCCTGTGCAAATTTTCCTGCCCTCTCTAAGATTTCCACAAGTTCCAGGGAGGTTTACATCCCATACTTAACTCCCCCTCCACTTCCTTACTCTTGTAAAATTCTCTATCTTGTTTATTCTTGCCATCCTGCAGGGGTTCTCTTTTCTTAACTTGAGCCCACCCAAGGGAAGGACATGGGGCACTAGTGTCATGTAGATAATGATAACAGCTAAGGAGAGGTGTTATATCATAGTGCAGAAAAGTAGATATTTACAATGAAATATTTTATTATCCTGTGACCTTTATTCTTACATCCCCCCAGTCTTTATCTGTCTCTGTGCTGAATTTCCTTTTAGATGTCCCTGAAGTTCCACTATGGTGATATGTCAATCTCTCTCAAGATTATGCACCAATCACCCACTATCTTGGGAAATTTTTTCAAAGAGGTGAATTCCAGGACAAAGAGAGGGCAATTCCAGACCTATATGACGGTACTTCATATAACAATTGTTGATTCTTGTGTCACTACATTGATCATTGATATGTTACAAGCTTTTTTAAAGTGTGATGCAAGTAATTTTTGGCTATCATACTGTGAATAATATTTATTACTAAAGGAGAATAGACTGGGTGGCTCAGTCTGTTAAGCGTCTGACTCTTGATTTTGACTCAGGTCATGATCTCATGGTTTGTGAGATCGAGCTCGGCATCTGGCTCTGTGCTGACAGCATGGAGCCTGCTTGGGATTCTCTGTCTCCCTCTTTCTCTGCCCCTCCCTCGCTCATGCTCTTTCTCTCTCAATATAAACAAATAAACATTTAAAAATAATAAAGGAGAACACATTTAAGGTTACTCCCATAATAATCATTCCTACTTCTTTGAGTTGTAATATAAATTGTAGAGCAGGAGAGAAAAGGGTAGAATTGTAACAAGGGTGCTAAGAAATGTGCATAAGATTGATACTTCCATGACAGCCTGTCCCATATGTTAATATCAACCTTTATTAAGGCTTTCAGCAGGGAAATCTTGTGTCTCACTTATTTAGACCAATCTCCAATGTGGGGTACATACCCAAAGGAATGAGCAAGATGAGTCAGTGTGGCAAAAAAAATATTGTCACTTATATTGACATTTATTTTTATCTCATGCTTTTAAATTTATCTCTTGAGTGCATTTAATGTGCTCCTGCAGAATTTTGAGACATGGCCATAAATTCTTTGACATTTCTCCCATGAAGAGGTAGGTTCTTGTCCCCTTCTTTTCAACTTGAACTTACTTGCATCAGTAGACTATGGTAGAAGGAAAACTATGTAACTTCCCAGGCTAGGTCGTAAGCACCCTCACTTTGCTGAAAAGGTTGCCCTGGCAACCCTGAGCCAACTTATAGAAAGTCCAAATACCCTGAGTCCATCATGCGGTGAGGAAGCCCAACCCACAAGACACTATGATCCTTCATAAGTCCCAGTTGAGCCCAGCCTCATCACCAGACATATGAGTAAAGAAGCCTTCAGATGATTCCAGACCTCAGCCTGTGCTCACACTGCAGATGCTTCTATGGTGTTCACATCTTGTTTTTGCAATTTTAGTGAACTTATTTCCAAGCCGATATTTTCTTCATCTGTAAAATATCTAAATACCTAGAGGCACCTGGATGGTTCTGTCAGTTAAGCGACCGAGTTTGGCTCAGGGCATGATTTCATGGTTGGTCAGTTTGAGCCCCTCATCAGGGTCTATGCTGAAAGCTCAGAGCCTGGAGCCTGCTTTGGATTCTGTGTCTCCCTCACTCTCTGCCCCTCCCCCACTCATGCTCTCAAAAATGAATAAAGGTTAAAAAATTATTTAAAAAATATCTAAATACCTAACTCTGTAAATACCACACAAAGTTAATGGAAAAGTGAAAAATATGCTGACAAATTCCCTCACAGTGGCTGACACATGGCAAGTGAGAACTTTGAAAAGATCTTCTCTATTCCTGATCTTATCAACTCAATGATGTTTGGAGTTATTCTCTGTGAAATTATCTTCTACAATTAGCTGTGACAAGTATAATATGTGATACAGTATTATGTGTACCTTTTAAAACAGTGTGGTTTTAGTTGCAACCTCATAGACTAATTATAGAATTAAAAACTCATTAGCTCAAATAGCTAGTTATGTCTTCCCTGCTTGCCTTTCATATTCTAGGCAGCAACTTAACTTTGGGAAAAAGATATGCCTTTTTAATATACAGTCTTTCCAATAATTCAAGTGCTTCCATTCCATTATAACAGGTGACATTTCTGGTGCTCGTCAGCTGCTGTCACAGTCATGCTTGAGATATTGCACATCACCCATGAATGGTATTTTGGATTTCTTTGTAAGAGATTCTACTTTTTTTTTTTTTTTAACTTTCACTGAAAATGAGAATGAGACAACCACCATTTAAAATTTTCATTAATTTCTGGGTTGCCTGGGTGGCTCATTTGGTTGTGTCCAAAGCTCCGTTTTGGCTCAGGTAATGATCCCAGGGTTGTGGGATCAAGCCCTGTGTCAGGCTTCATGCTGAGCATAGAGCCTGCTTAAGATTCTCTCTCTCTACCCCTCTCCCCTACTCATGCATGCACTCCCCACTCTCTAAAATAAAAAAAAAATTTTATTTAAATAATGAACAACTTTAAATATTAAAAAAAATTTTAACTAAAATTTTTTGTTAGTTTCTTATAAAGGTAGTATATACATGTAAAAACAAAAGTTGAAATAAAATAGATCAGGATGAATGAAAAGTGATTGCCTCCTTCCTTCTGACTCCCCAATTCTCAGTGAAGAATCATACTTTTACCAATTTCAACTCTTCTCCTAGTTACTTCTGTAATTTTAAATAATATGTTAATTCTTTGATTTCTCTTTGCACACTTTAAATTGTTGGCATTGAGTAATAAAAGTAATTTACCCCATTTCTATTCCTGCTGTGTTTATTTCCTTCTCATTTCAACTTCTATTAGTTTTGTTTTGATTTTTGATTATTTCATTGCTTATCTTTGTAATGTCAATAATACACGTATCCTACTTCTTATTATTTTCTTGCTCCAAAGTCCCTCAGTGTTTTTGAATTTCCTCTGTATTTACCTCAGGTACATTCTCAAGTAGGATTTTTGGAAAATCTATTTGAATCTTTTCATGTCAGAAAACATGTTTTTCCCCCCTTACACTCTCTTGATCGATAATTGGAATGAATATGGAATTTTTCATTCAAAGTAATTTTCTCCCTAATCTTGGAAGGTATTACTATATCATCTTCTGACATCTATTATTACTCGTGAGAAGTCTGATGTCATTCTCTTCTAATTTCATAGATAATCGCCTTATTGGTATTTTTCCTCTTTGAAAGCTTCTAGGCTCTTTTTATAAATTGATTTCAGATATGGATCTTTTTTTCCTTTCCAAATCTCAGTGAGCCTTTTGGACAACAGACTTATGTTTTAATTTGGCAATAGGAAATTTGTTGCTATGGTGTCTGTGATTATTTCCGCCAGTCCCCAACCTCCCACCCCCAATTTCTGTTTTCTCTTTCTGGGATATCCACTTTTCAATTAAACATTTTATTTAGTAATTCTATTTCAAATGTGCATGAATCGTTTCTTTGTCTCAAGTTGTTTCTTGATCATAGCTTCCTATTTTTTGTTGTACAGTTGTAAAATCATCATATATTGCTCTGTAAATAGTACCTCACATATTTCTAAGGTATTTTTTCCTTGAATTTCTTAAGAGAAAAGGTAAATCTTAATTTCTAATCCATTCAGTCATTTTCAGTTTTAGTTATATGCCAATATGAAATAACCAAGATTTTATTGTCAGTGCCAGGTATTAAGTCAAATTAGCTTAAGCAAAGAAAGGATTTCTTTCTTTTTCTGCTAATGTAATTAAAAAGTTCATAGGTATATCTGTCTTAATTCATGGCTGAATCTCCCCATCTTTTGGATAGGCTCTCTCTTCATGGTAGACAAGATGTCCATCTCAGTTTACCAACCCCAGTGATACATGGAAGTATCACCAAGTAGTTGCAACAGCATAGTGTCAGTGAAGATTCTTATTGGCCTACCTTGGGTCACATGACTAATCTGAAGTCAAACTCTATGGCCATCTGTTTGGGAAGCTCAGAATTTTTAGACTTGAGTGTCCTGTTCCCATGGTGGAAAGAGATAAAATATGAGCAGCCTCACCTGAACTACGTGAATAAAGATTCCCAAAACAAAGAATGAGATTTTTATTGCTGTAAGAAGGGGAGAGAAAAATTGTGTACCAGACATAACCCCAGAACATTTTGAAGAAAACAATGGATTCTTATTTTTTGATCAATAGCTTCAGCTAGAAGGTTAGATAAAGATACAGAAGATCATTTATCTTCAAGGAAAGCCACCTGGGTACAACCAGAAAACTATTTTATTAAATACTTTTTAAACTAGTTGAAGCCAGTATCTTCCAACTCCACTCTGGCAGTTATTTATGGCTGAATGGAATCATCAGGATTCCACTGTCTTTGTGACTTAATTATTATAGTATATCCATAAATATCACTTGCTAAATATGAGATTAAATTTATAAGTTTAGATGTTCAAGATATTTATTCTTATTTCTTCAAATTCATGTTAAAAAAATTTTTCCTGGAGGAAAGTAATGCCTAAGCTTCTCATAATGCCAGAAAGGAACAAACACTATAATTAATTTATTTTAAAACAGTAAGGAGTAAAGCAGGTTAACATAATAACATAATAATAACATTATAGTAATTCTTCTAATAGTAACTTTACTGTTGAATATTCTTAAATATTTCAAAATATTTTACCAGTATCATTGAATCACTTGTTTTTTCATCTCATGAAATCAGCAGGACAGATATCATTGTGCTCATTTACCAAATGAGAAAACTGAAGAAAACATCTATATAAATCACCACATAGCTTTTATCATATTGTATTAGCCATCTTTGTTTATGTCTCTACCTCATCTGTAAGGAGTATGAGCTCCATGAGGATGGATATCTTGTATTATTTATTTTGTATTACCAGGTCTTAGCTGGTGCCTGGCATATATCAGATGACAAAAAAATAAAACAGTTTTCAGAATAAAATTTAATTGCCTGTGGTCACAAAGCTAAGTCACATATGGCTGGGATGAAAACCAAGTCTTGTGCTTTCAATACAGCATGTAGACTGCTCATTAAAATGCAATCAATGTGTCACATGTGTTTTTAAATAAATGAACACAATAACCTTGAGTGGGTCCAGTGAGATGCTATCCAACAAAGTATGAGTCAGGGGTCCCAGCAGGAAGTAGATGACACACTCCGGTAATTGAAGAAGGTTAATAAAAGGACTATTATAAAGGTTAGGGAAGAAAACAAAGGATAGTGTAGGACCCTGGGACTAGTAGTAATGACAGGGAGTCATTACTATCACTCCTAGACCCGAAGAGGTAAGGAGACGTGGTTTCCAGAACCCATGGAGAGAGCTGTAAAGACAACTTGATAGGAGCTGTTGTGCTCAGTGGATGGAACTGGCTAACTTACAGAGATCAAACAGGCCAGGTGCCAGGATAATAAATACCCTGACTCGGCCTTCCTTCCTTCCTTCCTTCCTTCCTTCCTTCCTCCCTTCCTCCCTTCCTTCTTTCCTTCCTTCCTTCCTTCATCTCATCCTAGGGCACCCCATGGCTGAAGCCAACTGGAAGACAGAGAGCAAGATACTCCTTTAATAAACCCATCCAGGTTAGCATCCCAGGGGCCAGGGAAGACAACAAAATGTAGAAGGATGGAGAGTGCATGTGGAGGGGTCAACAGAAGACAACCTACACGGAGAGTTGGTTACCCCAAGCCTTAAGTGATAGAAGTGAAAACTCACTTGAGTACTTAGCCTACGCTTGACTGGAGACTAAGGAAGCTAATGTACTTGAAAGGACCTGGTGTGCTAACGGGGCTGCTGCCAATCTTTGGAAGAGTAACTTGTTCTTGTCAAGAAGCATAAACAGATGGGGTCCGTGGTTTAACTCACCACTTACACTGTGTGCAGCTGTCAGTCGTGGCTATAGTCCTGGGTTCCAGAGGGTTGCAGGCTGTAATTTGTATCCAAAATCCTCCAGAGAACAACTGGCATACTCTTTGCACAGTGAGTACAGGGCTCAATCTATCCATACTGCTAGTATCAAAGGATATTCTTCATTAATCGAATGTGACAGGTCATTTACCCCTCCTTTTTTTAGAGAACAAAATACTGATTCAGAGATTGTTCTGACTATGAACGCCAAACAACAGAAGCCAATGAATTAGTTTGGTCTATTTCTTCATGAATGGATTCTTCTGTGTGCTCTAAGTGAGTCCTGACTTGCAAAGTCTCCACATGGCTCACCCAAGTCTTCTTACTTGGCATGGCTTTTCCTCTAGGGCCATGATGATCTCAGCTGTGTTGGTGTGCAACTTGTAACATGCAGAATATTGAGGAAATGACCTTAATAAATCTCTTTCAAGCAAAGGGTCAGACTCAGGCTTCTGGTATTGGTGTAGAAAAACTGGGATGAACCACATCTGGTCCCATCATTGTATGACCCTGGTGAGCTCATTAACCTTTCTAAACTTTGGTATTTCCATCTGTGGAAAGAGACTTTTAACTTTCCTTCCTGCACCATTAGGGTTTTGTAATCCCTGAAGTGCTACCTAATTATAAGTTATTATAACCACATAATATATAGTCATTGAACATAAATATTAATATGAAATATTTGAAAGGGTTTACATTTGCCTTTTATTCCTGCAGAATAGTTCATGGGCCTCATGAAGTAGCATGTCTTAATTATACTAGAAAAAGGTACTGTATTTCAACCTATCATGAAAAATTGCATGAAAATGGGAAAGGCACTTATTGGTTTGTAAGGTTCAGATTTCCTATGTGTGAAATGGGGATGATAAGAACATTTACCTCCTGAATTATCTCTGGAAGTATAAGAATATAAAAGAATACACACTTAAAAAATAAAGTGTCATAAAAATGAAAGTTACTGCTTAGTTTAGTGTAGTGATGAGTCATAACATTTAATACGTCAATTTATTTTCATGTTACGTAAATAGTGTTTTGTTACTCCTGACTAATATTAGAGTCAGAATTCTAATCTGTGCAAATGGAATGTTTTAGGACTTCTAAAAAGAATATCTGAAGTCATGACCTGAATGATTTTGGTCAAGTGGAAGCAAACTCTGGATTTGCAAAGAAAAAGGATACTAAAGAAGTGATTTTTTAAAAGTCTATTATGAGGTTCATAACATTTTGGTTTAATAGCTAGGGATATCCGTGCTCATGTCATTTATCTCTTCCTGAAACAATGCTGTTATAAACCACCCCCAAACCTAGTGATTTAACACAGCAGACATTTTTACTGCTTATGGGTATGTGGGTTCGCGGGACAGCCCTTCTGGTATTAGCTGGACACACACAGACATTTGCAGTTATGAGTGGAAAGGCAGCTCTGTTGACCTTAGCTGGCTTCTCTCACATATTTGGGGGTGAGCTGACTCTAAGCTGGTCTAGGATGAGTTCTGCTCTTCATTGTTTTCTCGCATCCCTCTAGCAGGCAAGCCACAGCTTACATCCTGGTGGCTGGGCATAGTTGGGGCTTAGATTCAGAACTGGCATATTGCCACTTCTGTACCATTTTTCTGGGCACACTGAGTCACAACATCAGCCCAGATTTGAGGAGCATGGACTCCACTGCTAGATGGGAGAAGGTGCAAAAGGACATTATAAAAAGTGTAAATACAGGGAGAGACAGAGAACTGAAGCTTCTTTGCTTTCAGTCTACCACACGACTCTACTTGAATTTTCTTAGGAGCAGTACTTAAAGGCTTGCAAACATCCAGGAAGCTTAAAATACATAGACATTGCTACACCAGCATGCTATTAAAACAAGCCGCTTACCTAGAGAAAGACATATTTGTACGGAGAGGGATCTGTAAGACATGCCAACTATTTTTATAAATGCACGAGTTTGGTTGACACACATTTTCTAATATGCGAAACATCCCATTTGTGCTACTTGAGCAAACATATCAGATGCATTAAATGGTGGTGCGAAACCCTTGTCAGCTACCCTTATAACAGGATAATTCTTAAACTGCTATTTATTTTACATATTGGATTTAATTTACAGAATCAATACATGTCATTTTCTGAAGGTTTCATCTCACTTGCTTGTATCTTTAGAGGGAGGAAAGTTATTTTTACTTAACCATGTTTGAAAATATGAGTCCTAATACAAAAGACAATTGTATGCATATTTATTCATGCCTTTAAATACCACAAAGTATGTGTGTAGCAGAGTGAAAGAAGGAAATCACAGCTCTTTGTTTCTGTAGAGAACTTCTACCTTTAAACATAGAGCTTCAAAGAGGAATTTAGATGAATGACAATAACATTTTTTTGCTTGGCCTTTGTTAATAATGAAAGTTTTTTGTTTGTATAGATATTGAGTATGGAGAAAATAAAATTAAAGGGTGTCATTGGGGGGGGGGCGCCTGGGTGGCTCAGTCGGTTAAGCGTCCGACTTCGGCTCAGGTCATGATCTCACGGCTCGTGAGTTCGAGCCCCGCGTCGGGCTCTGTGCTGACAGCTCAGAGCCTGGAGCCTGTTTCAGATTCTGTGTCTCCCTCTCTCTCTCTGACCCTCCCCCGTTCATCCTCTGTCTCTCTCTGTCTCAAAAGTAAATAAACGTTAAAAAAAAAAATTTTAAAAAAAGGGTGTCATTGGGAAGGTAAAACCAGATAATTGCAATGAAATCACTTAAATCACTACAGAAAATGTAAAATTATATAATTAAGGAATCAGAGGGGAGAGGATGAAATGCATAGTTGTGGTCAAAAGGTATAAACTTCTAGTGTAATCGATCAATCATAGGGAGGTAACGCACAGCATGGTGACTGTAGTTAATCACACTGTATTGTACATTTTAAAGTTGCTAAGAGAGTGTATCTTAAAAGTTCTCACCCTAAGAAAATGAACTGTAGGGGTGCCTAGGTGGCTCAGTTGGTTGGGTGTCTGACTTCGGCTCAGGTCATGATCTCACAGTTCGTGGGTTTGAGCCCCGCGTCGGGCTCTGTGCTGACAGCTCAGAGCCTGGACCCTGCTTCAGATTCTGTGTCTCCTTCTCTCTCTGCCCCTACCCCACTCATGCTATGTCTCTCAAAGATAAATGAACATTAAAAAAAAAATTTTTTTTAAAAGAAAAAGAATTGTAACTATGCATGGTAATGGGTGTTAACTAGACTAGTTGTGATCGCTTTGTAATATATACAAATATCAAATCATTATGTTGTACCTCTGAAACTGATGTAATATGTCAATTATGTCTCAATAGAAAAACTGAAACACTGACTATAACCGTATCAATGGTTTTAGATATTTCAGGATACAGCAGGGCATCTATCTCGCCACGGTTACCCCTCAGAAAGTGTTTGAAGTTATAAGTTAGAGTAATGCATTTAGAGCAGGCAACAGCTTTTTAAGTAGTCATGAAGTAGAAAAATAATCTTGCCTGTAATGTTTTAGTCAGGCTTTAAAATGTCAGTTAACATATGGAGCATATATACAGTGAAAGTCATATAGGAAAACCATGGGTACTCCAGGAGTTCACTCTTCAAAGTTTTAATTTGAATTCTTGTTTTGAGTTTTCATTCTCTTCAGACTGTTGAACTGCTTTTGAACCCAGAGGCCTGTGCAAATCTCCACGCTACGCATAGAGATGAAAGTCTTGTGCCATTCTCTGATTTCTGCTTGGCTTATCTTTACCCAAAATTACTGGTTATCTATTGTAGCCTCTTGTTCATGGAATGCATGTATTTATTTAACTGAGATATTTATAACATCCTAAACTAATAATCATTGTTAAACCTGTGTTGGAGACAACTGTTTTGGATTCAAATCCTGCCTCCTATGGCATTGGTAAGGGGGTAGTTCACTTCCCTCAGTCTCATTTCTTCACCTTCAAATTGCAGATAATAATGTTACTTATATGATTATTATAGTGACATTGGAAGCCATATGAAGTCAATATTTTGTAAGTTTTTTCTAAATAATGATAGCTAGAAGTCACACTTATTTTAAAATATGCCATATCTTCACCAGTGGGAGAATCTTTGCTGAGGAAAATGAGAGAAAAGACTAGATATATTGATACTGAAGTAACCCAAGGAAACAGCCTGTCCTGATCACGCTACAGCAGGAGCCACACTTCTTAAGCACTGCCCGTGTATTTAGAGCTTTCAATCAGCTTTTTTCCTTGCTCTGCTCTTTAAAATAAACTAGCAACCAAAGGTCACCAGATATATGTGGGAAGTGGCTGATAAAAATAGAGGCAAAGCAAGCAAGAGAGAGCAAACAGGTGGGAACAAGGACTAGCCATTAGAAGGAGACTTTAAAAATCAAGTAAATTAGCATTATGGAGAGAATTGGAAATGAGCCAGATATGCTATAAAAATGATCATTCAGAGAACAAAAAAGAGCTCTTCAAAATTAAAAACATGATAGCAAAGAGGAAAACTGAAACAGAAGGGTTGGAAGTTTAACTGAAGAAATGCCACCGAAAGTAGAGCAAAAAGACAAGGATGTGAGGACAGAAAGGAAAAGAAAATTAGAGGAACAATCTAGAAGGTCTAAAATCCAAAACAGAGGTGTCCCAGAAAGAGAAATATTAAAAAGAGGAAGCAATCAATGAAATAATTCTAGAACATTTCCCAGAATTCTAGAGCTTTCCCCACAAACTTTGAAATAAAAAGACCCCAATGAATGCCCATTATAATAAATGAAAGTAACCCAAAGTCCAAAATTAATGTAAATTCAGACCATTGGGGACAAATTTCCAGAGGGGGGAAAAATGTCTCTCTAGGGAAGATCAAGACAGAAAGTCTTCTCAAAAGCAATACCGAAAGCAAAAAGACAACAACAACAAACAACAACAACAACAACAAAAGCCTCCTAAATTCTAAGAGAAAATGATTTGTAAACCAGAATTTTTCTGTTGAGCCAAATGTCAATTAATTGTGAAGGGCAGAATAAAAACATTTTTATATATGTCAGCTGTCAAATAATTTACCTCCCTAGCACACTGACAGCAAGGTTACATAAGGATAAAACCTTTGAAAACAAAAGGGTTAAGCAAGAATGAAACAAACAAGAATTGAGAGTTCCAACGCAGTGATGAGATAAAGGAAATTCTCAGTCTGAGGAAAGGAAAACTCCAGAAGATGGTGGTGCAGAACTTGGAGAGGGTCAGAAGCCCCGGGCAAAGACGTTTTCAAGAAAAAGAGATTGAGAGAATGTTCAACGTGCTTGTGCTTATCACAGAAGATTTCAACAGCTGAGAATGTATCTGTTGGAATTAGCGGTAGATACAAAACAAGCTGATCAAATAATAAAACAAGGTATAGAGAATAAAACAGTGTGGAGGAATGGAAGATAATCCTGACAGTTGCATGACTTACCTATGAATAGTGTGTGTATATATATATACACCCATACAGAATGTATCTATATACACATTGTTATTAATATGTATATGTGCTATATGTCTTTATGTATATATGTATGCATATACATATATGTGTGATGTAAATATGTACTGATGAATGTATTTGAATATGAAATAAGAGCTAACCATATCTGAATATGAAATAAGAGCTAACCAAAATTAAGATAAATCTATATCCATGGTGGGATAATAAGGGCAGGGGAAAAGATGGGGAAAAGATGTTGACAAAGAGCAAATTCCTATATTCCATATTGAGAAACTAACAGACAGTGAACAGAGTGAATCATTAGGTAGTAAGCTAAATATATTGTTTAATGACATGGAACTAAATGCCACAATAATCAGGTAAAATAATTAAAAGTAGTTACGTTTGGAGAGAGGGAAATTGGGTAGGGTTGGGACAGGAGGCTGCTTCTCTTTATAAGAAGCCTGTAGATTTATTTGGCATTTAAAAACTAAGTGTTTATATAATTTAATGAAAGTAAATATATGTGAAATACAATGTATCTATGACATTGCTCTTACTGATTAAACGTTCTAGAAAAATGAAGACAAATATTTCTCCAAACAAACAATTTGGGAGAGCTTTTAAACATGGACACATTCACACCCACCCACAGGCATGCAAGCATGCATGTGCACACACTGAAGTCATCACTATCACGAAGCAACTATTTTCTAGATATGAAATATATTTTTCCTGTGTGAGTACTACAGCTATTTTTCTAACTTTTATCTGTTGATTTAATCTCACATTCTTGAGAACCCAAACCTGTCAAGCAACTTTCAGCACAAGGCTAGTCAACAAAAAAGCAGTGACCAATTATCACCTTCTGCCCCTTCCTCTGGAATAAAAAACAAATATACAAATATAGGATATACCTCATTGCTAAAACTGTATTCATCCAAAAAGGGACCAAGATGATAACTGGGCTCATCAAAATTTGTACAAGTCTTTGACTAAAGGAGATAAAAAATGAAATACATTCAAAGGAGGTAAGTAATTATGTCAACAGATGATCTCAATATTTAAAAATTCAAATATCAAGTATGGGCCACTCAGAATCATGTAGTGCCCTTTTTCTGAGTAGCACTGGTCATTGCACCATGAGGACAAAAATCACTTCTCCCAACATTCAGAGATAAAGAAAGAGGGAAGGCATTAAGACAAACGAATGTTCTGGGTATAGACATTAAGTAACATATTAGCTTTCTCATGTGGCTCAATCTTAACTTTCCACCATAGCACACAGAAGCATATCCTAATGTGGGAAACTGGCTGCTCAGTGGGTTACCCATGGAGTGTAGAGCCAACATGGATTTTTTTGCTCAACTTCAACAATCTATCAAAATTTAGCATGTTACTCCAGTATACAGATTTGGCTTCAGGTATTCTTGTGAAGAGTAATACATCTCAGGAGATGAGGCTTAAGATATATGCCTAGAAGACACTCTGATTATTTTATAAACTAAAAGAGTTGGTCTATACTCAATGCCGAGATATTCCTTGATACGAAATTATTTCCTAAGGAAGTTGGAACCAGGACTCCAAGACATTGGAGAAGCACTTATTTGACTGTGGTTCTAATATACTATGTGGGTGCTTCTCAATTCCAGTGTGCACGCTGATCCCTTGGGCTTTGGGCTAATGCACCCTCTGATACAGCAGGTAGGAAACAGGGCCCAAGATTCTGTATGTTTAATAAGCTCCCAAGGATGCTGATGCTACTGGTCTGTGGACCACAGATTGAGTAGCAAGATGATAAATGATACCATAAACCTCTCATTTACAAATTAGATTTCATAATTGGCATAAAAGAGAGAGAGAAAACTAATTATAGAGTTTAATAGGTTGCCTATCACACAGTAGGAACTCAATTAACATCTTTTGAGGGACTATGGTATCCTTGGACAACTATGGAGTTGAAGAGAAATTCCAGAGAACATATCTTAGCCATATTTAATAAGAGTTAGCCTATTATCTATATGATTGGTGCAGTTTTATATTTCATTTATACAAATAATGCTAATGAGAATGCTATTTCAATAACTGCATTTCTCACATGGTTATGAAAGAGCAGACCTAGGCCGGCCCACTAGTGACTATGCCCTGACATGGCCTCAGAAAGGAGTTCCCACTCAAACCTCAGACCACGCCTCCTCCCCTTGAGTACCTTATGTTTTCTAAGAAAGCAGGCTACCGATTGATGCAGTCTTCCGAAGTCTAAGGTGGGAGGAAGGGGAGTGTGAGAGGCGTGGAAAGTGTGAGTAGAAGAGGGAGGGCTTCTCTCAGGTAGGGGCCAGAGGCAGGAGCCCTCAACCCTGTCCAGGCTTAGAATGACCTGGGAGCATTTTACCCCTCCCCAAACCAATTAAATCAGAGTCTCTGGGAATGGTGTTGGTGCTAGGTATTTATATAGCACAGCAAGGCTGACAGCCAATGGTTAATAGGTGACCAGTGAGAAACGTTCTGTATACACTGAGGCCAAACATGTTAGAGATCCTCAGACACAGTGGTTCTTAAACTTCAAGTGCATCAGAATCTCCTGGAAGACTTGTTCAAACACAGATTGCTGAGCCCCACCCCCAGAGTTTTTGATTCAGTGGGTCTGTGACCACCAGGTCATTTGCATTTTTAACAAGTTCCAGGTGACGCTGATAATTGCTGATCTGGGACCACACCTTGGAAGCCATTGTTCTATCCTTCCCCAGGCAATCAGCTGTGGAGACAACCCTTCCCCAGCCAATCTGCTAAGGCCAAGATCCCTATAAAACCTTTGTGCTTTTGAAACCCACTCTCTCTCCAGTATCTTACCGCTGCGTTGGTGCAGGTAGGGGGTTGAGCCCCAGCTAGCTCGAATAAAGGCTCTTTGCTTTTGCATCGGACTTGGCTCCCTGGTGGTCTTTGGGGATCACGAAATCTGGGCATAACAGTTATAGGAAAGATTAATTGGAATAGTTATAAATTAGATACACCAAACATTATCTTATGGGGAATATGTATTTTGCAAGATGATTTCCTTAGATGGTTCTTTAGTGTAGATTTTGCTGTTGCCAGGCTGTTTTTGCTGCAACTGGGTTGTTGTGGGCCAAAATTTTATATTCACTTACATTCACCTAGTCAGACAGTTGCTTGATTTCATATGTAAATCATATCTTGCTTCAAATCTGTTGTATCTTGCACTTTACTTGTTTATAGTATACTAGTAGAATTAAAGTTACACATTCCACGCCACAGAGAAATAAAGAAATGACACATTTATGAGGCAATGCATGCTTATTTACTTTGAAAGACAGTTTCTAGAAATCTTGACCTTATTTCTTCCTACAGAACAGTAGTTCTCAAACTACAACGTACGGGCCAAATCCAGGCTGCTGCTCGTTTTTATAAATAAAGTTTTACCGGAATACAGACATGCTCTTTCATTCACATAGTTTCTATGGCTACTTCCAGTCTGCAACAGTGGAGTTGAATAGTTGGGGTACAGATCATATGACCAGCAAAACCTAAAATATTTACTCCCCTACCTTCACTTTAAAGGTATGCTTATCCCTGCCATACAACTAAAGATGATATTATTTCTAATAAATTAATTTGAATAGGTAACAAGTGAGATCATTATTATCTTAACTGTCCAGATTAGAATTAGAATATAGAATGGTTGCAAATCTTGCATTGTTTCATTCTTTGGAAGATGTAATGACAACACAGCTCAAGTAACAGAATGTAACTTATTGGAGGTGGGGGAGGTTCTCTCCATTGTGTTTATTTGCAACTTAATTTTTCTTTTTCAACTACTCCCCAAAACAAAAGCAACAACTTGTTTTTAAAGCATTTTCATTTTTCTCTTTGCAGTCAAGAAAAGGGGCGTTTTTGCTTCTTCATACTGATTTTTCCCCCTGCAATTCCAAGTAAACCATTTTCCAAGTTATTTTTCTTTTTTAATTTGTAACATAATCACTGCCATCTGTTGCTTGGCTTAGCTGTTCTCTGCTCTTTGTACATATTTGTATATGGGAGTCTGATATTTAATATGTACCAATAGAGGTAATATACAGTAGGGAAATGCATATATATTTATAAAATATCTATATTTACCCAACATATATATGTACAAATTGATTCAATTTTTTATCTGCTTGAAGTGCTAACCTGACACTCTTTTTCTGTGAATGTAAAATCCCAGCTCAACATTATTCTCTATCTATATGATTCAGTTTGGAATGGCAAAGCCTGGTCAATAATGATGTGGGCTTATTTATTATACCAGTCTTTAAAATCAGAAGGAAACTGGAATGTATTTCTCTCCTTTGAGTTATGCTATTTAGTTAGATGAAGAATGAAATTGTCAAACCCTTGTTCTGTCAATTCCCTAGAATAGTATAATGTCAACATTAATGTAAAAGATGGTTTTCAAGCGAGAAAAAGCAAAACTTCATGGTCTCTGTAAATCATCGTAGCTTGACTTACATGGTGACATCTATCTCTAATTATGTAGCTGCTATAGTGGCATTGGGACTTATTTTTAATAAAATGCATCACTATGCAGCTCATTACTTACCTTCACAAATACTGAGTACAATTCTTTTCTATGAAAACCAGTGTTTCTATACTGATCCTGAATTGGTGGAATGACTGAGAACCAGCCACTTCTTCAGGAACAAAAACCCTGGGGAAATACATGGGGAAAAAAAAAAAGACATTTTTTTTCTAACTTGCTAGCACCAAGCATTGAAAGACATTTGAAGACTTACGTGAAACAAAACAATAGCACTAGAAGCCACCAGAGTGTTTGGTGTTTGTTTCTACATCAGTTAGTTGTGGCTGCCTAGGCTGACCACCCCCAGATTATAAGGATTTTTAAAAGACAGAAACTTTTTTCTCATTTAAAATCTAGATGATTCAGGGTGATTTGGTGGTTACAAGACCTAAGGACTTCTTTCTGTTCTACCAGTCTAGCTCCTGGTTTTCATTCTCAAAAGCACCTTATGGTTGGCACTTCAGCTATCAAGTGAAGGTTCCATGGAACAAGGAGAAAGAAGGAAGGAAAGTGAAAAAGCACATGTCTATTCTATATTAAATTGAAGTCTGTTGGAGGAGGTCATTAAGAGGATGTGACCATGGGTTGACCTAGGACCTGGACCCAGACAATCAGAATCTCCTCACTCCCTTCCCTGAATGCATGTTCTGCCAATCCTTCCCACAGTGGGAGACATTTTCAAGGATGCAGTCTGGAGAGTAAGGTGTTGTTGAGGCCACCTGGACCATATATGTGACTGAACCAAGGCAAGGCCTCTATATAAACTTCGAAGGTTCTAGTGGGTGGGTAGAGAGATCTATTTGTCTTGCTGCCAGCAGGACAAGCCTTGTATAAGTTCCTTTGCTTTTTAAACCTGCCACCTACCAATCGGAAGGTCTGCCTCTTTCCTTGGTCTGTCCTTGGCCCCCCTCTCCCCACCCTTCCACCAAAGGGCCAGTTTCAAATTTCTCCTGAGGAAACTCCGGGAGGTTTCCAATCAAGAGAGTCCTACTGCTAATGGGTTCTAAGAGAATGGATACAGGATGAGCAACTTGAACCTCACGGAAGACCCTTTTAGAAAAATAACTTTCCCTCACTGCCTTTGTATGTTTTAAATAATAACATGAATAGTTATAATCAAAGCGTTTGCTCTTCCATTGCTAGGGTGGGGCAACTATAATGAAATGAGAGAATGCCAGAAAAGAAAAGTCCTGATCTGAAACAAAGCCATGCTGTTGTTTGCTTAAAAGCCCTTGGAAAATGAAGGGCTGATACAGAGGGCTCCATATTTTGTACCGGTTAATGGTGACTGAAATCCTTGTGTAAGAGGAAAAGGGACAAAATTGAAGAATTTAACTCTACTTTAATTAGGAAGTGTATACCACATGACACCAGTCAATAGGCCAAAAGATTTTTTTCAAAGTGTGAATCCATTCATTGTGTTCAAAAGCTCAAAAATAAAAAGAAATTTCCTTTAAATTCTGTCGAGATATCGCTAGAGACTCAAAGCTTGGTGGTTATATTTGAAGTGAGAGAGGATTACGGGTGTGCTGACGTTTATTTTTATAGAACAGTGCAGATACATGTCTGGAAGATAAACTGACTCTTGAAGATTGTATCTTGACACTCCGGAGGCTCTGGAGATGGCAGGAGGGAAGTAGGGTGAGGTGAAGAGGTCTTTCTTCAATGCTTCCAATCTGTCCTGAGGCATTGCTTCTGCGGTCCTCACTCCCTAACGTCTGTATTTTTGTGAAAGCCAGATTCGGCTGAGAGTGTCTCTCTAAACATTTTTGGAGCTGTACTTCCAAATTCTTCTTCTTCTTCTTCTTCTTTTTTTTTTTTTTTTTTTTTTTTCCAAAATGGTGTTTAAGGCGATCAGCAGCTTTCAGTGAAAGCTTTTGCTTTACATGAAGGATAAAATGGAGCTTAAATGAACATCAGGTCGTTTTTCTTGTTTTTCCAAAAGAAAAAAAAATCCCACCATTTTTGTAACATAACTAAATCAATCTAAAAGCTTTTTACTTTTGTGCAGTAGAATTTAGACAAAATGCATTGTGCTTTTAAGAAAGGGTTCAAATAAGAGCCTCCAGGGAAGAAAAAGTATAGTGTTTTTTTTTTTCCCATGTGTTGGTGATAATTTTAAGTTTCTTCTTTTGAGTCTATGCCTATCTCAGTGTTTAACTTGATAACAGATCTCACTGAGTCAGAACTTGGCAATTTCATCACGATGCATGTTCTTATTTACCATCTAAGATGTACAAACTTTATCTCTCATATTGATGTGAAACGTAAAGATGATTCTAATGGTAAATGATATTTATGTCTTGGCTTACATACTCTTATTCACATAACTGTACTGGGCAGGTGATCAGGGTGACCTTCATCTTGCAGTCATCCAAAGACCCAGGCTAACAGAGGCTCTGCCTTCTTTAATGCGTGACTCCCAAGGTCACCATGGAGGTCATCTTCATCCCAGGCAGCCAGGCAGGGAAAGGGTATGGAGCAGCAGATGTGGAGGGTTTTGTGTGCCAAAGACTATCTAATGTAACCCAGATGTAGTTATTATAGACCTCGTTCTGGGAAGTTTTTCTTCATATCTCTCTGTTATTTCAAAAAAGGTAGTGGGGCGCCTGGGTGGCTCAGTCAGTTAAGCGGCCGACTTCGGCTCAGGTCATGATCTCTCAGTCTGTGAGTTCGAGCCCCGCGTCGGGCTCTGTGCTGACAGCTCAGAGCCTGGAGCCTGTTTCAGATTCTGTGTCTCCCTCTCTCTGACCCTCCCCCATTCATGCTCTGTCTCTCTCTGTCTCAAAAATAAATAAACGTTAAAAAAAAAATTTTAAAAAAAAAGGTAGAGTTAGAGGAATCTGACGCTTACATGCAATTAGAACTCATTTGTTCATAATGGAAAAGAGCTGTTGAATTCTAGAAAGTTAGAGATAAAAATGCATATGATTAAAGTTTATAGAATCAATGCAGGCAAAAAAAGGTTGACTAGATCACAGAACACAGAATTAGGATGCTGTCTTTGAATACTGCACATAAAAAGTTACTCGAAGGCACATAAAGGCAGGAGAGTACAATTATGGAATAATTATAAATGCATTAACTACCACTGATTAACACTATGTGATAAAGGCTTACATACATGATTTCATTTGATTTTCACAATAAGCCTTCATGATAGCATACACTGGCTCTAGGGCCAAATTGTCTGGATTTGAATTCTGGTTCTTCCAACTTACTAGCTGAAAAAATCTTGGATAACCATTTAACCCTTGTCTGACTCAGTTCTCTCCACTATAAAATGGAGATAATAACAGTAGCCCTGTTCATGGGGTTCCTGTGAAGATTAATGCATTGAAAGTGTAAAGCCCTTAGAACAGTGCCTTGCACATAATAAGTTTTCATTATTATCAGCAGAGGCGCATTAACATATTAGGCTGTTGGATGTCAGATGGGTAAGAGACTTTCCTAATGTCACACAGCTAGCAATTGGTAGAACTGACTGACAGAAAGTATGTGTATTCAAATTAAAACACCTGCTCTTCCCACTATGGCAGGCTGTGAGTGAATTATGAACTTATAAGAGACTGAAACCACAGTTTCCTAGGGGAATTGGGTATACTTATATCATATTGTGGTTAAAAGCAGGGGGAAGGTCTCAGGTCTGCGTTGTAGGTTTTAGAAGTGGCTAGCATGGTAATTTAGAGTCAGGTTCTAAAGTCAGTATTCTTTGGTTTCAGTATCAGTTCTAAGTTGTGTGACCTTGAGCAGGTTAATTCAACCCTCCAAGTCTCAACTTTATAATTAGTAAAATGGGGGATAATATTATTTTCTATTAGATCAGTTCAGAGTAACAATATGGCTTAAGTAATAAAGATACTTATTACCTCACTTATCAGGAAGTCTAGAAATGGTTCAAAAGGTTAACAGCAGTCTCATGAAGGACCAAGGATCTTTTCATATATTTCTACTTGGCCATCCTCTTTACACAGTAATATACTGCAAGAGAAAGGGTTAGGGGAGAGAAATGTTTCCCTAACGCCCTACATTAAAAAAAATTTTTTTTAACATTTATTTATTTTTGAGACAGAGAGAGACAGAGCATGAATGGGGGAGGGTCAGAGAGAGAAGGAGACACAGAATCTGAAACAGGATCCAGGCTCTGAGCTGTCAGCACAGAGCCTGACGCAGGGTTCAAACTCGCGGACCGCGAGATCATGACCTGAGCCCAAGGCGGACGCTCAACCAACTGAGCCACCCAGGCACCCCTACATTTTTAATCCATTGGGAAGATTTGGGTCTCTCAACCACCTCCTAAATCAACCAAGGACAAAGGAGAATAGGATTCTATAACTGGTGTCGACCAATAGACCAGTAATAGTTCATTCCCTGGGAAGAGGGAGGAGCTACCTTCCCTAAGCATCTGAACCAAATCAAGGTTTGCTTACAAGAAAAAGCGGGTGGGAGGGTGCTGTTGAACAGTAAGTGTATGTTATTGAGTGTCTGGGAAGTGTTTAGCTTAGCGCTCTGGCCTATAGTGAGTACTCAGAAAAGGTTAGTTTTGCCAACTCCCTGAGGCTGATATTTTGAAGGGCAATTCTGTGTTCTCACAAAAAACAGAACTTTCTATTGTTTTAAAAGTAGAACAGAACACTGAACTTGATGGATCATAGGCCTGGCTCACACGATGTTGGATGTCCTTACAGGTCCCTTTGCATGGCAAAAATTCTCACACTTTAAAAGTATTTCTGCCTTGTATCCTTACCCAGGGGTGTGGAAAATGAGGAGGTTGAACTAACCTGCCTCAAGCCTCATTCTATCTGTTGAAAGGATTTATCCCATAGCCTTCCCGGATCAAATGGCATCCTCTTGATGGCAGAGGAAGCTCTGGGAGCCTATGTCTGTCTTGAAGACAAACGCTGTTCAGAATTCTACAGCTTTATTCTCCTTCTTATAGTCACATTCACATCAACAGCTGGGAAGGAACAAAAATACCAGATGAATGACTCCACCATCTATTGCTACCGTAATGGTATGTAAAGAATGACTCTCTGGCTCAGTAACATTCAACAATGAGCATCTATTATCATGGTCGTAAGTCTTCAGGTTGGCTGGATTCTGGCAAATAGGATGGGTTCTGTTGGATCTTCCTCCAAGCTGGAGATTAGGCCTTGGTCTGCCCTTTATGGCTCCCTGAGTTGTTAATCTCGTGGCAATGACAAGAGACCCAACAGGGCAAACCCAAGCTCACAAGCATATTTCAAGCCTTTGCTCATATCACCTCTCCTAACATCCCACTGGCCAAATCAAGTCTTACAGTCTAACATCAGTGGGGTGGACAAATCACAGGCATCTAGTTGAAAATAGCAAGGTCACATGGTAAAATGTGTGGAAACACAAAGGGGCAAGGGAAAGAGAACGATGAAGGCACCACAAAGAAGTTCAATCTACCTTCTCATTTGACTAGAACCCACCTCTAATTTTCCAAATTCCTCTTCATGGGTGGGGGGCACATGTCTCGTCTCATCTGTCTTGCCCTCCTAAGCCACTCTGGTGGGTAAAACCTATTTGACCAATAATACTTCCAGTAGATAATGGAGAGATTGCAAGGGGAAAGAAAAGAGAGAAAAGAAAAAGTAAAGACAGAATAGGAAAGAGAAAAGAATCACTCTGATGGGATCCATTGTAAGGACAATTGAGAAGGCCAGGAACCCTGGAAGCAGAGTCTTGTTGCAATCCTGTGAGAATGTGATTGGTGCCTTCTGCAATGTTACTGGCAAGCAGAGCTTCCGGATTAGAAGGTCTATGAAAAGGATGCTCAGGTTTTAGTTTAGGGACATGTGACCAGATGAAACAAATCAGTGTTTATAGAGTGGCTTCCAAGGACAAGGCAAACCTTCCCCCCACTCCCCCCACAGAGAGCAGGAGTCAGGTGTCATGGTCACCAGGTTATCCATGGTGATTATTATAGTGCCTAATATATAGCTGGTGATCAATACATATTTTTTGAATGCACTGAAGTATTTAAGAGGCAAATTTCCCCACTGCATTTTTGGTAATGTTTTGATTTAGTTTATAAACACTGGGCCTGGGAAAGCCCTAGGGGTCAAGGACAAATGCTTAAGAGAAAAGAAGGTTCTTCTCATTCTTTTTTGTTCATATTCTGTTTCTTCTTTTAAGAAATCAATTTCATCGAGATAAAATTTATGTACTATAAAATATACTCATTTTAGTTCTGTGAGTTTTGACAAGTGTGTACCTGCATAATATAGAACATTTCCAACACCTCCAAAGGTCCCCTTCCCTGTCAATCCCTGCTTATTCCTGACCCCAAGCAACTGATGACCTGTTTTCTATCAATATAGGCTAGTTTGCCTATTTCAGAATTCCTCAAACAGAATCCTGCAGCATAACATCTAGTTTCTGTCAGTAGGTTTTGAAGCTTGTATCATTCATCCTTGTGGTGCATGCTCATTCCCTTTTATTTGCTGAATAGTATTCCATCATTTGGGCATACCATCATTTATTTGCCTATTAACCTGTTGATTGACATATGCAGTTTCCAGTATGGGCTATTATGAAGAAAGCCATGCACATTGTTCACACAAGTCTATGTGAACCTATTTTCATTTCTCTTGGGAAAGTCCTGAGTTTTATGATAAGTTAATGTTTAACTTTTTATAGGAAACTGCTCCAAAATGGCTTTACCATTTTATACTCTCTCCAGCAATGGATAAGCATTCCAGTTGCTCTATATCAAACAATGGTATTATCAATCTTAATTTTTACCCATTCTGGTGGGTCTCTCTCTCTCTCTCTCTTTTAATAAATGAGAAATGTTTTTTGAATGAGCGAGGGCAAACATTCTTAGACCTATGTCACTAAATGAGCAAGTTAGGAGTCTACTATCCATAAGATACCTCTTTTTCTATGGTCTCTCCTCTCTCTCCCTGTGTCTCTGTGTCTGACACACGCGCGCGCGCACACACACACACACACACAACACGTGGAGAGGAGAGGGGGCCTTCTGTCTCTGTGTGTGTGTGTGTGGGGAAACAAAAAACCATTGTTTCTCTCAGGGTGGGCTTTCTTTTTCAGAAGCACAACTTAACCGTAGCCCCCACCCCCTTTCCAAGACCGGCGCGCTGCAAACCCTCAGGCGCAGCAAGGTTTCCCCAAAGAGCACTCCTGCCAAGCCTCTCTACTGCTCTCTTATCTACTAATAAATAATGTATTTGCAAAGAGCTGGGTTGTGGCCGTCGCTAGATAGCTCCCGCTAGGGGCTGCCTCTCCGATCCCTCCCAACCGCTCCCTTTCCCCACCCAATCTGGATCGGAAGGCACTCCAGGCTCCCGCCCAAGTTCCCCGGAAAGCCCCAGGGAACGCGCGGTTCGCGGGCACCCCGGGCACCCCTGCAACCCCGGCATGGGGCATGCTCAGAGGGCGCGCGGGCGGCGCAGGCGTTGGCTGCAGTGGGGCCCAGGAGCCGGGAGGTGCCGCTGCGTCCCCGCTTCCCGGCGCCTGACCCAGCGCGCAAAGTTGGGCTGGAAGCCGCCGGGGGAAGGAGGGACCGAGCCAGCGAGGGTGGCGGGGAAGCTGGGCGGGAGGAGGAAGGAGGAGGGGAAGGAGCGCGGGGGGGGGGGGGGGCGCGGAGCGTGTGTCACTCGCGCTCTCCCTCTGTGTATAGAGGATGTGCTGAATGGTGCGCTTCGAGGCGGCGGCGGAGGAGGAGCAGTACCCGGCGGCGGCTGGCAGCCTCGGCCGCCCGGCTCGGCTTCCCTGTGCCCTCCGAGGCTCCGCAGCCACCGCGGGCGCCCGACCCCGCGTCCCGCCCGAGGCATGGCCGGGCGCCTGGCCCCCGTGCGCCCCGCCTGCTGAGCCGCGCCGGAGGAGGTGCGGAGGCCGGGAGGCCGGGGGAGGCCGGCGGGGGAGCAGAGTCAAGCGCCTCGCGAGCGGAGAAAGGAGCCCCGCGCCCCGCGCCCCGTCCCTGCCGCGCTCGCCCGGGCCGCCCCGAGCCCCGATGAGCCCAGATGGCCGGGGCTCAGCCCGGAGTGCACGCTTTGCAACTCAAGCCGGTGTGCGTGTCCGACAGCCTCAAGAAGGGCACCAAATTCGTCAAGTGGGATGATGTAAGTCGGAGGCGGCGGGCTGGGGGCGCGGGGCACCGGGCAGGGCGCGGGGCGGGCGGCGTGGGGGTGGGGCGAGGGGCGCGTTATGCAATGGGCGCACGGGAGCCGGCCGGGGCCGCCTCGGGGCGCGCAGGGTGGCCACTGCCGAGGCGGCTGGCCGGGAGCAGCGGCTTCGCGCGCGCTCCTGTCTCTCCGGGTCAGGGAATTGCCATCCTTGCCGGGTCTGGCAGGCGCCCCCTGAGGCTCTTCAGGCTTGGGGGCCTGAGGGGCAGTTTTTGCCAGGGAACGGTCCTGAGAGTTTTTGGAAAGTGTGAAGTTGGGACCATCTGGAGAGCGCTGGGGTGTGACCCAGGCGCACCCCTCTCCGCCCGCAGACGCACCCCCTATTACCTCTATTGCTCCCTTTCCAGAAGGAACAGGACAGCCCCGAAGAACGAGCCTGTTCAGTGATTGCTAAGCCTCTTGGCACTTTTATGGGAGCCCACGCGGCAGAGGACACAGCGGTCCAGCCGACAGGTGGTCGCTGATGCCAAACTTCAGCGCCTGGCTCCGGAGTGAGGGGCTTGAGAAGGGCCCGGGAGGACACTCCTGTGAAGGGCTAGAGGGCAGAAGTCGGGGGCATTGGGGGGTCTAGGAGTGCTCAGCGGACCTGCGGGCAAATGGGGAGGGCTAGTTTTTGAGAACTGAGCTGGCTGGAGTCTGCAGCTTGAAGCAGAACCGGCAAGGCATTCCCCACAATTTATTTATTACATCTTTTGCCAAGTGGGGCAGAGCTTTGCCCAAACCCGGATCTCCAGCCTTTTGCAAGAGCCCTGGACCTAGGACTGCAAGTGACACCCGCTCCCCAACCCGTTGTCTTCAAACACTTAAATTAATAATCTTGCTGAAAACATGGGACTCTTCAGATGGAGGGCATTATCGTATCAATTTATATGTCCTGGGTGTAATTCAAAAGGTTTGTTAAGAACAACCCACCGGGATAAACCTGAGCTGCCAGGATCTAGGGAAATTTAGGTCCAAATGAGGAAGACATCTCTCAAACAGGAGGAATGATAGGCGAATAAGGTGTTCATCCTCCTGAAAAGATTTTCCACCTAGTAAATTATAGCCTGTTATCCTCCAGGGTATTTTTCTTTAATCTTCTTAAGCCATTTTCCAGTGTCTGAAAAACAATTTAAATATTCCAGGTACCGAATCCAATTACTTAGCTGAGTGAGTCTGTGTCTATATTTTGTCCAGTTGGAAGTGCAAACGGGACTCGGGAGTATGAGCCACAGCTTCCTTGAAAGCTAATGGCAATTATTAAATGTTGTAGGCAAGGATAGAAACATACGTCCTTTTACGGAGGACTTTACACTTTTCTTCTTCCATCCCAGTGTAAGGACCAGATGTTTTTGTAAATGGAATAGAATCTAAACAATAAATTTGGACACAGATGAACCGCTTTCTTACAACAACAACAATAACAACAAAGATAATGCAGTTCAGCAACAAATAAAACAGTTTTGCCCATCTTGAAGTCTCAAAGAGAGAACTGAGGTGATGAGAAAATAAAGGGCCGAAGGGAGAAAGACTTTACGGAATAAAGAAGGGTATTCCAGCATAAGCTCTGCATTTATTCACAGTGATACTTTTAAATGGTGCTCCAGAATATCTTATTTGGAAGAAAATAGCCGGCATCACTTTGAAAATGGAGATCTTCTATGGAACAAGTTTTGAACATCTAAGGAGATGATTTTTATTTTGTGCATTTATGGCATGTGTATTTCTTCCTTACCTGCTAATGCCAGACCATACACTAGTTCTGGGGTGGTGATGAATGTGGACAGAATCTCCGCTGTTATAGGCCTTACATGGTAGGTGGAGGAGACAGAAAATTATCAAGAACACCAGTGATGTAGAGATTAGAAGTGATGCAAGGAGAGTATTGGAGAGGTCACCAGTCAGACACTACCTGAAGAAGGTGGGAAGCGCTCTCCCTGAGCACTGCAGCAGTGAGTTTCTTGGGAAGCCTTACTTTAGTGCACACGCTAAAGGGAGGGCCTGTGGAATCTCAGATCTTCTGTAGGGAGAAACCCAGACTGCATCCAGGAGTCAGGTTACCTGGAATATGGTGAACTCTCCTGCAGGTTCCTTGGCTCTCTGTCTCCATGGTGATCTGTGGATTGAGAAGGAGCAGACTTTCCTAGGTCACCCATATCTTCCTCAGGAGTCACCCCTCTACTCTTGCCGTCCCATATCTGTCCTTCCAAAATCAAGCCAGTTTAGGTGATCGGGCTAATTATACTGCATCCTAGTGATACTGTGTGCCAAAGACAAAGAGAACTACATGTTGAATCTAAAGGCTTGAGTTTACCTGCTGGTTCTCTTGTCAGTCAGCCGTGTAACTTTAGGTTAATCACTTAACCTTTCTGAATCTTTGCGGCCTCTTGAGCAAGACTATGAGAATGCCACTTTTGTTTGTTTGTTTGTTTGTTTGTACCTGTTTCACCTGTAATAGTTGGAAGTAGCCAATAGGATAAAGTAGCCCTTCTCACACTTGAGTGTCAGAAACATCTGGGCGATTGGCAACACGTAGTTTGCTTGGTCTCACCCTCGGTTTCTGATTCAGAAGGTCTGAGGATTGGTCTGAGAATGCATTTCTCATAGAGTCTTGCTGAGTCCACTGGTCTGGGGAACCATACTTTGAAATCACTGAGATAAGGTGTGTGAAGTGACTTAAAAAGTATGGCAGATAGCTACCAGGGTCTTGTCAGCCCATGTACATTATTGCAAGTTTGTGATTTTAATTTGATCTCTCTGCATGTTGAGAAATTCATCCAGCTGTTACTTTTCTATCTAAGAAGTAGAAGGACCTCAATGACAAAATCATGGACAATCTTTAGATCTTAATGGCGTATTTTACCAAGTGTCTTTGGTGCCTAGGCTAGCTTAACTTGCATTCATATGTGCCTTTTGAATTTCTTATATGCAGTGAACAATTTTCAGCACTGTAACCTGTTTCTAGTGGGTTAGTAGAAAGGGAAAGGGAAGAGAGAAAATTTTTGAGAGGCTGTCTCGTCTGTCTTTGAGGAGGGGAGACTGTTGGGTTTTCCCTTTTGGCTTTGACTTTGGGAAATATCCTCTGCCCCCTGCACCAGGGGGGCATCCCCATCACCTTGTTTAGAGGACAATTAAATGCTGGAAATAGTTTTAAAATCTCTCAAATACTGGATCTCACTTAAAAACTGTAGAACCCTGCCCTCTGGTCTTTAAGAAGAGGGATGGGCAAACTCATAAAATAGATTCTGAGTAGCCCATTAGAAAGCATAATAATACATTTGAAAGGATGAGTATGGGGCTACTTAGAATTGTAGAGAGATTATCTTTTGTTGTGAGTGGTTAAAACACCACAATCACTTACTCTGTTTTTCTGGCCACTCTCTGGAATGGAAGATGTCACCTAGAGGGTGCAGTGCCCTGCATAATCTGTTGGCTACATGCCAGCATCATGGCTGTGGATGCTTTAAGAGTGGTAGTCAAAAGCTTTGACATAGGCACTAACCAATCACAATAGACAGTAGCGGGCAATGGAGGTGGAGCAGGGTCCTGGAGAACACCCCTTTGCACCAGGGCGTTGGCCTTTCTTTTGCCTGATCATGAGGAGGGCTGCGAGTCCCCAGGGTCTGTGGAGCATATAGAATTACTTCAGTGTTTGAACGACTAGTGGTAGCGTGTACAGTTAGGAGATCAAGGCCAAACCTTGTCCTCCAGAACTTGATCAGCAAATATAGGACTGACCTATCGTGGTTATCTGTTTTACCAGTGATACCAAAGGATGCAACTTTATCCTTGCTTTTATTTTGCATTTGTATATTATCAGCCCCTGTGGTGGAGGTGGGTGTAAAGGACTGTGGACATTGTGGGAGAGTTCTGGTGAGATGGACAGTGGAGGGGGGTTACTTTCTGCATCTGAGGTAGGGAGCTTAGGAGACTATGAGTCTAGGCCCTCTCTCTCCTAGTGTTTGGCCTTGCTTTGTATGTGGAGGAAAAGAGGAAGGATAAAAACCATACAATTGGCTCCCCCCCACCCCTCTTCCCAGCCCCTGATGTGTCCCTGATTAAGCTCCCAGGACCTTGTCTCTTTGTTCTACAACCTCTAGGACATGAAAGGTGTCACATTTGTTTGTTCTTTCTTTTTCTCTACTCTCCCCCTCCAAGTTCCAGTGTCACTGTAAGTTACTTAATACATCTCCACCTCAGTTTCCTCATCTGTAATGTGAAGATTGTAATATTTCCTGCTGCACAGAACAGCTGTTAACATTAAGTGAGCAAAGGCATATGCATTGTTTTGTATAGTGCCTGACACCCAGGAACCCTTAATAAAACAAGGTTTTTAAAAATTATTGTTCCCTCAATGGTTAGAAGGTCATGAATTTTTCCACAGTGGCCAGTATATGTTAGATGCCTCCTTTATTCTACAAGTGGGAACATCCAGACCTTCCTTTCATTCCTTTTACTATGTGCTTTGATTTTAATATTTTATAATTGGAAAAAGAAAAAAAAATCAGTGTTTTACCTGTTTCAAAAAAAATTCAGGTGTTTCAGGGAAAGTGAATCCACATAAAAAGCAGGACACCTTCTCTGTAAAGCAAGTCAGTTTACAAAGTATCCAGAAGTTTTATTTCTACTTAAATTAAAAAAAGAAATTATATATATATATATATGTATATATGTATATATATATATATACATATATATATATTCCACCTGGAAGAAGGAAACACTTAAACAGAACTCTTGTAATGTAGCAAGAATATATATTTAAAATAAATATGTATAAAACTAATCTTTGTACATTCTGTCTCACAAGCATAATCTAGCCAAAAGTTGCAATTGCAACTGCCTAAGTTGTTTGAGAAGAAGGCTGTGGAAGCTCAAAGGTTTGGATTTGGATTAATGCCCCATGGCTTTGAACCAAGTAGCACTCTCCCCCCTCTCCACCATTCTCTCCCTTTCAAACAAAACCTCTGCAGTTAAAACAGGTAATCATCATCACTAATAATAATAGAATAAACATGCTTGTATATTGCACATTTCCCAGCATCCTACACAGAAGCTTGGGTAGAGTATTTGCATTATGTAGAATATGCAGTTACAGTTTCCAAAATGATGGCAGCAGAATGATGGAGGGCACTGACCAGATTAATGAGGGAGCTGAGGGGAATGGCTTATGAGATGGGCATTCAGCAGCACTCACTCTGGAAAGGTTATGGGAAATAGAGAAGAAAAGGCTCCGGCTGGTAGGTGGTGGATCTGGACGGGGCCCCCACAGAGGGAGAGGCAGGTTTTAGACTGAAAAGCTGGCAGATGCTCTCTAAAGGGCCACATACGTATGCCCAGATATGTCCATTTTTAATGCCCAAAGAGCGTTTGTGAATTTCTCATCGACAGTAATTACTTTAAACATGAAAGTATTAACGTTTCCAAAATCTAGTCCAATAAAGCTACTTTAAGCTTTTTATCAGAGCGTAACATGCATACTGTAAAATACAAAAATCTTCTGTCTGGCTGGATCTGTTTTCACAAAATAAACACTACCCAGTATGCAGCACTGGATCAAGAACAGCACTGCCCTCTCTAGGTGGTACCTTCCAGTCCCTACACCTCCTCCCAGGGGTAACAATCAGCCTGACTTATAACTTTATAGGTTGGTTTTGCCTGTTTTTGATCTAAAAAAAATGATTTTTTAATTTTCAGTGAAAACAAAACAAACCCTCTTCAGCCTAAAGCATTTTTTTTTATTACTGCTGAATGAACCCTCTTGCATAATAACAACAGAAGTGACTTACCTTCTGTTTAGATGGCACTTGATTAGGTCCTTATCTGTCCTAAGGTGAAGTCTGGGAAGTGGAGCAGGTGTAAATGCCCCGAAGGAGGAAATAGTTGAACAAAACGCTGGTAGTTTAACAAGGAAATGTAATGCCTACAGGCTGTTATTGGCATAGGAAAGGAGACCAGCAGAGTGCTGTTTGTGGAATCTATTTTTCTCTTCTAGATTTTCTCTCTTATCTTGCCTGACTTTGATACTCCTACCTGTGGTGTATTAGGATAATTTGCTCTGGCTATTAGCATATCTTGAATACTTCCCTTGAAAGTTCAGTCTATCAATAAATAGCTTCAAATTATATTTACCTGCAATGATGTTTAAATGGGACAGGAACATTTTCCTTTTTTATGTTGAACTTGGTGACCTGTGGTTAAACGTTTCTTTATCAGGATTGTTTCATGTTATCATGAACAAGGAGTGCCGGCAGAAAATGAAATAAGATTGATTGTGAATTGTTGACTAATGCTATGGGTCTCACCTAAATAACACATCCTTGGTGACTGAAAATGTTGCTTTTCCTGTTACCCACGCTAATATTAGGTTCATGCAGCCTTTTCAGATCATAAGTTCCACCTGCTCAGATTTCATAATGCTTCTCTTTCCCTGTCTGTGCCATGTCTGATGCCCCAATCTAAGCCATGTGCCCCTGTGCATCAGCAGGGAAAGCAACTGGAGACATACTTCTTTCTTAAAATTTTTCTAATTTTAGACAGAGAGAAAAAGAGCAGGGAAGAAGGGCAGAAGGTGAGAGAGAGAATCCTAAGCAGGCTCCATGCTCAGTGCGGAGGCCCGATGCTGGCTCAATCCCAGGACCCTGGGTTCATGACCTGAGCTGAAATCAAGAGTCAGAGGCTTGGCCTACTGAGCCACCCAGGCGCCTCTGGAGACACGTTTCTGAGATCAGTTACACACGAGCTCCTAAGGAAGCCATCAATTTCTGTAAAAAACTGACAAATATCACGTAAAGAACACTAGATTCTTTAAGAGTTCTTCTGATTCCCCTCTGATCTGATATTTTATTTTTTTTTATTATCTTCTTCACATGTTAATTTCAATTTTTTTGGAAATTTTAACTTTAATTTCTATTCTGAACAAATGCTTAGGCATATGTCTTCATTGATGTTCACTAAATCTGTATATTTGTCAAGAAACTAAATTATTGTAAATGGAGAAACAGACTATTATATAAAATAAGAAAACATTTAGTATTAAAATAGAATAAAAGCATCCCATATCTGTTTTTTTTTTTTTAAATTTCAGGGGCTCTTTCAGTTCCATGTTTTGTTTCCTTTATTGCATTAAAGTTTTATGAGCAAGTTCAGGGAAAATGGATCCGTTTGCAAAGAGAAACACTTTTACCTGAACTAGTCATAGTGGACATCAGTCTATAACATTGATACTTAAAAAATTAGGAGATTATTTTGCTGTTAAAAAATCTAATTTTCTTTGGAACTTGTTTATAAATTAGGTAAGAGAAAGTTAATGTGATTCATTTTATAGAAGAGGCCACATGGACTTAAAAAGAGACAGAAGACCACAGAACAAGTCAGTGAGTGGGCTAATAGACTAAAAAAAAAAAAAAAAATGCTAACCATGATGCATTCTCAGGTGTTCTGTCTCAGATATTGTTGAGTCTCACTTAGCATCAATTTTCACATCCTCTTAGTGGAATTTTTTAAAATGCAGAATCTGGAAATCCAAAGCTACATTGACTCTCTGGAAGCATCTAATATTCTGGCTGTAAATTAAGTTCCACCAGCATGAGAAGCAGTCATATGAGATTTAAAGGGCAGATATGTGAAAGAGACCACCTTTCTGTATTCCTGGGGTTGTTTCCGTAGAAAGTGAGGTGTTGAAGGCAGAAGCATTACTTTCTGTAATTGTTCATAAGTGGCTTATGTCCAGGGCCATGGGTCTAATGAGGCAATGGCAAGAGGGGTTGCTCACTGTTCTCAGATTACTCTTCCTTTGCCTTGGGCTAAGCTGTTGGGTTTTTGACTCCAGGAGTTCCTTCCTGATTCTTACCTTTCTGAATGTGGTGAAAGCAATAGGTTTCCTCAAGGGTCAGAGCTGTGGTGTTCTGGGGTCATTCATGGAGGCCTAACCTGAAGCCCACTTCACCAATCCTTGTGGTTCTGTCCAGTTACCTGTAATTAAATCCTTTTATGTTCAAAATTTCCAGAGAGGTTTCTGTTTCCCTCACTAACCCCTGCCTGATCTGTCTTTTATGGTTCTAAGATTTCATGATTTTCAGTCCTTATGTGCAACAGATATCTATATCCCATGGAGTTTGCTCCTTCAATATTACATTTGAGTAAAATGGAGTTTTGCTATAATGCTGCCTTTGGAGCTCAATATCGAGACTGAATCCTAATCACAGGCAGTTATACTTGTAAAGCACTGTTGTTATTTATTTATGTTCACCCCTGTTTAGTCATCAACACCACCTTTAGTGGTAGGAAAAAGGCAAGTGTTATTCCCATTTTACATAGAAGGAAACAGAGGCTAGTCAGTTGTGACTTGCCCAAGGACGTACAACTAGTTGGTTAAATTTAAAACTAAGTCTTCTGGTTATATTCTCTTTACAGTCTATCATGGTATCCCCAAACAGGATCCTTTAGGTAACAAAAGACTTTTTATTTTCATTTTATTTATTTTGAGAGAGAGAGAGAGAGTGCACAAGTGGGAGAGAGAGGCAGAGGGAGGGAGGGAGGGAGAGAGAGAGAGAGAGAGAGAGAGAGAGAGAGAGTCTCAAGCAGACTCCATGCTCAGTGCAGAGCCTGATGCAGGGGCTTGATCCCACGATGCAGGGATCATGACCTGAGCCGAAATCAAGAGCCAGCACTTAATTGACTGAACCACCCAGGCATCCTGGTAATAAAAGACTTAACCATCCAGATCAATACAAGTTAAAAAAGATTCCTTGGTTTCTCTACAAAATCTCCCTGATTTTAGGATTCATACAAATGGGGTTTATGTCCCTACAAACTTATCCCTTTTGGCTACTGTTTTCAAAAACAGGTATGGTGTATATACAGAGTTCATTTTTGTCTACATTGTGTTACATGGGAACATAGGAAAGCCTCATTGCTACTTTGAGGCACAGAGGCCAGTGTATATTATAGTCTACAAATGTTCTCTATCACTCATTCAGTAGGGAGACATGGTATATTTAGGTATTCAGGAGTGGCGTTAAAACAAAGGTCATTTTTTCCATTGCCTGATAAGTGACACTTTTGTATCTAGCAAGACTCATTACATGTGCTTCTCCACCTTTTTCTTTCCCAACATACTTGCAAAATGTTGTCTTTTGTTGGATTCCCATTAAGACTGGTCCTGTGGCTTCTTACAGAAATCATTGATCTTGGAAATTTGGTAGGCATGATGGGAGTGTAGACGATGAGTGACCTGACCTGAAGCAAGATGCAGAATGGCTTGAATTCAAGGTAGTATCAGTCGAGAGGCCAGATCTAGATTGCCGGGTTCAGGAACGTGTGTACAGGCAGGTGGATATCCCTTGTCTGTGTTACAACTGGACCACAGCACTTGGAGGACTATAGCTTTATGTTATTTATCTTCTTTCCCTAGGGCAGAGCATAGGCTTGGCACTCGGTAGGTACTGAGGGAATGTTTGTGGAATGAAGGAAGTGTTCTGGTGTGTGTCTGGTTACAGTGGGTTCACACAGGGGAACATGTCATCTTGAGGCAGACCTGGAGGGTGGTCATGCTCTGAAGAGACCTTCCTGACGCACTGTCTGTGGTGTTGGTTGGAAAGCCCTGCTCTATATCCTTCCATTCTCTCAGAAATCTCCCAGAGTCCAAAGGAACTCTGTGGCCTTAGTTTCTCTCAGTGTGAGTTGGAGAAGCAAAATGTTTGTTGTCAGTACAGATCTGATGCTGTTGTGGGACCAATTAAGGTTGAGTGTGTACTAAATTGCAATTCAATATTGGTTGAAAATTGTGATGCTTAATGTATTTACATCCCATCTTCTGAATGTTACCAGTGGCTTACGTTTTCTAAAAAAGATGCTCACATGAGTACCCAGGTATTGTTGTGAAAATTTTCCTTAAAGAAATTCAGATGTGTTGGAAGTGACAGATGAAAGACTGATAGTTGTGAAAACATTCTCTTTATTATGGTAATGATTCACAAAGACTTCCTCCCTTCCCCACTCTTCATTTAATTACTGGGGCCACCTACACTCTCCCACCTTCCCTCTGGTCCCTGGGAAAGCACATCTTCTCTGTGTTCTGGAGTCCATGTTGCCCAGTTTCTCTGGATGCTGACTTTATTATTAGCTTGCCTTTGATAATATCTGTGAACATTTTCCCTCTGCCAAAGCTCCTCTAAAAACATATCAATATATGCCTTTTAGCCACAGAAATTCCAACATAGACTCCAGCACAATGTTCTCCAGACTTCCACACATAGTTATTGTCTCCTCTGACTTCTCTTGCCGCAACAAAATCCTCCAAAGTCTTGTTCTGCCTTTACCACTGCTTTGAAATTTCTCTTGCCAAGGCTACTGGCAACCTGTGAGATGTCAGCCTCAACTGATACTTTTCAGAATGTACCTAGCTTCTTTTCCATCCACCCATTCAGTATTCATAATGAACATAAGCATCGATGCTTCTTACAAGCTAGACATCTTGTCAGTGTTGCAGAGTTATGATGATAAATGGTTTGGCTCCTGCCCTCATGGCGTTTGTATTCTATTGTGGGAGAGAGATGCTAATGGAATAGAAGTATAATTATTTCATTATAATGGTGGTAAGTGCTATAGAAAAAGGTACAGAAGTACATGTGAGCATAAGAAATGTGGAAGGCTCCCCAGGAGGCATTCTATTTATGGAAAGACCTGGGTTATAAGTAGGACTTAGGTCAACAAGAGGAGGGGGGTGTGTGTCAGGCCAAGGGAACAGCACATGGGGACATTCCAAGGATCAAAGGATGTCCTTTGAAGGACATAGCAGAATAAGCCGGTTGGGAGTTTGTTGCTCAGGTGATGCTGGCAAAATGGCAAGTGGCCTGCTTAGGCCACGGCAAGGTTTTATCATAAAGTCAATGGGAAGCCATTAAGCTGTGTTTTTCAACCTCAGTGCTATTGACATTTGAGGCTAGGTAATTCTTTACTGTAGGGGACTTGTCCTGTGCATTGTAGGATGTTTTGCGCCAGCTGTAGGGGACTGTCCTGTGCATTGTAGGATGTTTTGCGCCACCCCTGGTCTCTACCCACTAGATGTCAGTAGCAAAGACCCCAGGGTGACAAACAAAGTTATCTCAGGACATTGCAAAATTGCCCCAGTTCAGAACCACTGATTCACATTCAAACTACCGATTTAAATCTTAGCTGATTTTAAAAAGGACCGGGTTACCACATGTGCAAAGGCACGCGCACGTGCGTGCACACGAGCCACACGCATACGTGGCCAGTAAGCACATGAGAAGATGTTCAACATCATTAGTCATTAGTCATAGGGAAATGCAAATTCAAACCACAGTGAGATGCCAGTTTACACCCACCAGAGCTGTATCTTGCTAAAATGGTCAGTTTCTTCATCTGATGTCCCCACTAAGCAATGAGCACCTTGGATAATTGGGAATCTGGGCTCTTGTTTGAATCTGTAGTATAGTGTCTTAAGTTCCCTTGTGTGATATTTGAAGAAATATGCTTCCAACTTTTCCCTGTATTGTATTAAGAGAGATTTTCATACCTATCGGTGAAATGCAAATACTAAAATGGTGCTTCTCTCTACTGTTCTGCGTCTTCTTTTCTGGACCCCGTTACTTCCTTTGCTTTCATTTATTTGGGGGAAATTTCACACTGTATAGACCCCTGGAAGAAAATTCTCATCAGTGCAGATGCATGTAGAAGTTTAACCTCGCTGATCCTAAGCCAGCACCTTAGCATTTCTATTGTTTTATTTTAATTGTTGTTTTCATAGTTAGGGCTGCGTTGCTGATGTTTGATGGGATCACATCTGCTTTTCTATGACCCTTAGGACTCTTTTTCCTTACACAACTGTTTCCCCTACAATGTATATATTTGCCATCTTCCGCTCTACTTTTTCCTAATGCAGGTCTTGGGCACTCCCTGTGGAACGTTGCTTGTCATTTCTCCTTGTTGACTCTGTAATATTGATTAATTTAGAAATCCAGGTCTTTATTCCTATGTGTTCTCTTGTAACAGCATAAAAACATAGAATCACCGTGGAATGAGGATTGTGGTCAACACTGGCCAATAGACTTTCTGCTAATGGTACTAAGGAATAAGCTGTGGGTCTGTGGACTGGTCCTTGACATTCATCTTAAGGTTTAGGGTTACTCTTTGCGCTAGTTTGCTTGGGCTCCTGTAACAAAGTACAACAGACTGGGGGGGCTTAAACAACAGAAATGTATATTTTCACAATTTTGGAGGCTACAAATCTGAGATCAGGGTGCAGAACTGGTTCCTTCCTTGAGGGCCATGTGGGAAGTATCTGTTCAGTCCTCTGTTCTGGATGGTGGATGGCTGTCTTCTCCCAGGGTCTCTACATCATCTTCTCTCTGTACGTGTCTGTGTCCAAATTTCCTCTTTCTATAAGGATACCAGCCTTATTGGATTAGGGCCCACCCTTGTGACTGCCTTTTAACGTAATCGCCTCTGTACAGACTGTCTTCAAATAAAGTGACAGTTATTTTCAGGTACGGGGGTTGGGACTTCAACATATACATTTTTTGTGGGTGGCACAATTCAGCCCACAATATACCTCAACCTAGCAAAGTATATGGCCTCAGAGGGCAGCAACATAATGGCTTTATTCAGATATTCGAAGAATTGACACTTAGAGAAGCAACTAGATTTATTTTGTACTACTTAGATGTTAAAACTGGATGGTAGCTGCATGCATGGAAAAAACCCAAAACTTGCTAAATGGAATTATCTGACCAAATGTGCTTTGCTTTGTGAAAAACGTTTCCCTATTAAGAAGAAACCTTTTTAGAGTTTTAAAGTTTAGAGCTGCACTACCCAGTAGAAATATAATTTAAGCCACTTAGGAAATTTATAATTTTCTAATAGCCATAGTAAAACAAGTAAAAGGAAACAGGTAGAATTAATTCTAACAATATAGTTTATTTAACCCAATATATTGTTTTCATTATATAATCAATATTAAAAATTATTAATGAACTATTGTATGTTCTTGTTTTCATTCCTTGTCTTTGAAATTATACAGCACATCTCCGTTGAACTAGCCACATTCTAAGTTTTCAGTAGCCACAGGTGGCTCATGAGTCCATCTTGGACATGCAGGCACACAACATACATTCTCAGTTGGGACCAAATCACCTCCAAAAAATGAAAAATGGTCTTGAGGGACAAAAATATCTTATTCTTTTTTTTTAATTTTTGTATAGAACACAGATACACGTACAGCATATAAATAGATAGGACATCTGTGATATTAAAATTTCATTGTGGATAATTAGGAAAATAAATGTCTAAAAGGGCTCCTTCATGGGGCAATAATGAAAAAAGTAAATTGCAAAGCAGTAGCTTCTTATATCATATTAGTCTCACTATTGATATATTGATGAGATAGGGATGCGAGTAAGTTTCTATCAAATGAAGAGAAGTAAATGGAAACTTACTGTGCATTATTCACTATTACTAACTTAAGACAGGTATGTTTATCAGTGCTCTCTTTTTCAAGGCAGATGTTTATTGGGAAAAAAGAAACTTACAACTTGAAATAAACAAGTTAAAGTTGAATTCTTAGTTAGAAACAATATACTTACAAGACACAAGTTTGTCTACCTTTTAAGCTCACTGGTGCCTTTACATCATTGTGTTCCTGACCCAAAACCTCACCCTTTGTAGGTCTATGTCAGTGGGTCTCAAAGTATGGTCCCCAGACCAGCAGCAGCAGCAGCAGCAGCAGCAGCAGCAGCAGCAGCAGCACTAAGGTCCTGTAAGAAATGCACATTTAGGGGTGCCTGGGTGGGTCAGTCGGTTAAGTGTCCGACTTTGGCTCAGGTCATGATCTCGAGGTCTGTGAGTTCAAGCCCCGCGTCGGGCTCTGTGCTGACAGCTCAGAGCCTGGAGCCTGCTTCAGGTTCTGTGTCTCCCTCTCTCTCTGCCCCTCCCCCACTCACACTCTGTGTCTCTCTCTCCTTCAAAAATAAATAAACATAAAAAAATTAAAAAAAAAAAAAAAGAAATGCATATTTACAGACTCCAGCCCAGATCTATCAAGTGAGAAACTCTGGGGAAGGGTCCCAGCAGTCTGTGTTTTAACAAGTCCTTTTAGTACATCTGATGGACCCAAAAGTTTGAAAACCACCATCTTATATGGAATACATATCTTATGGATGCTGATGGAGAGAAACAGACTGTCTGAGAGTTGTCTCCATTTTTTGGCAGTAAAATGCTTAAAGAGTTACAGTCCATCAGCGGTTCCCTTGAAAATGAAGGATGACCATACATTTCAAACTTCAAACAAGAGCTTATGTTCTGACAATTAAGAATACTTGTGATATGGGTTGAGTGGCTACTTTGGTACGGGAGAATATAGACATTGCAGCTATGTGGGAGGTGGGAAAAAAGCAGGTGGAATTGAAAATGGATATTCATGTATTTCTGGGTCAAATCCTGCCTTCGATGGCAAGAATGCCAAGTTCCAGCTGATCTTGGAATGTTAGGGGTGATTATGGAGGAAGTAAGCAGGTAGACGAGATAAAAGATCATTTAACAGAGGAACCATGGCCGGAAGAGTGAGGTCACGAAAATATTTAACAAGGCAGCTTTAATTTTGAAGGAGGAGAAGGAATAAGCTAGAAATAGCAGTATCAGAAGCAAATGAGGCAGCCTAGTACAGTGTTCTAAAATATAAATTTGAGGTTTGCCCTGATGACTTTAAATATTTGATTGTCTGTGACCCTTGCAGTGAATTGTCACCAAGGTTTCGATTAGAATCTTGTCAGATGCTCTTGTCAGACACCATGATAAGAAAAGGAACTGATTTGAGGATGATATATTAAAACTACAGGCTAATTCCAGATTCACTGGAAGTGGGGATGTGTGCTGTGTGCAGCCTGTCAGAAAGTTTCATTTTGCCCGACTCTAGAGGATGATGGGTAATGAAACAGAACTGAAAATACTGCTGTGATTTATTGCAAATATTGCTCTGAACATTTATGCATATAATCTCATAGGTGAAGCTTAAACTATTTTAAAAATTGTTCTTTTATTATCGTATTAAATTGGTTTTCAATTTTTTTTTTTTAACATTCAGGAGTAATTTTAAAATTTGAAGTTCCAGCCGAAGTTCTGTGCCACAGCACCATCCTTGTAAAAGATATTTTTCAAACTGCATGTTAAGAATAAATCTTAAAAGGGGCACCTGGGTGGCTCAGTCGGTTGTGTCCAACTTGGCTCAGGTCATCATCTTGGGGTTCGTGAGTTTGAGCCCTGTGTCAGGCTCTGTGCTGACAGCTCAGATTCTGTGTCTCCCTCTCTCTCTGCCCCTCCCCCTCTCACACTCCGTGTCTCTCTCTATCTGAAAAATAAATAAACATCAAAAAAATTTTTAAAAAAGAATAAATCTTAAAATTATCAGGATAAAACAGAAGGGCAGGACCTCAAAAACTTAAACAGAGAACTATTGTATGATCATTCTGGGTATGAAACAGTTGAAAGCAGGGACTCAGATATTTGTCAATCTGTGCATAGCAGCATTTTTTGCAATAGTGAAAAGATGGAAATAACTCAAGTGTCCAGTGACAGATGGATGAATGAATAAAATGTGATGTATACATACAAAGGAATATTAGTCAGCCTTACAAAGGAAGGGAATTCTGACACCTGCTACAACATGGATGAACCTTTAAACACATTAGGCCAGTCACAAAATAAACCGGTCACAAAATGATAAATATTGTATGATTCTGCTTATGTAAGGCATCAAGAGTGGTCAAATTCATAGAGACAGAAAGTAGGTAGTGATTGTCAGGGGCTTGGGGAAGAGGGAATGGGGAGTTAGTGTTTAATGACTGTGGAATTTCATGTGGGAAGATGAAAAAGTTCTGGAAATGGATGGTGGTAATGGCTGTGCAGCTGTGTGAATGTACTTAATGCCACTGAACTTTATGCTTAAAAAAAGGAATTTTTATGTTAGCGGTATAATAAAACCATAATAAAAAAAGAATGCCATGATAAACTTTCATTTGCTATTTTAATAAGTCAGTTTTTAAGCATAATCCGTTAATAACAATAAATGTTTTTATGAGGCAAGCATTTGGTTCAAGTACTTTACCCAAATTCTCCTATTTAATTCACACAGACACCTTCTAAGGTAGGTATTATTATGGTTTTTTTTTTCAGTTGTAGCTGTGTAAGATGAGGTACCCAGGGGGGACAGGCATCCCCAAGGGGATGGCCTTCAGAACCGAGCTTTCTAATAAGACTTACCATGTGGACTAAAAACATTGATCTACTCTTCCCATCAGGAAAACAGTCCCCAATTCCAAAATTATTTCTGCAAGTTCTAATTTTCATTATAAGTATCTTTGATCAGATAGACGATATGCCATACTTTAGTTACAATGTGTATGAAATAGTTGAAATAAACAGGTAATTTATGTCTCCTTTAAAAAATGTAATTCCTGCAAAGGCCCAACCAAGTATTTCAGTATAAAAATCCATATCCAGTGACATGTGTTTTCTTGTGCAGATGGTATGCCTTTCTGAAAATTGCCAAAAGAAAAGAACACATATTTTAGAAATGTTTAATATTATAATTACAGTGCATGCTGTTTTTGCTTTATAATGTACATGCTTTAAACTCCCGAAGACTATTTGTCTATGATGTTTTATTTCATCTTGTGAAATTTAAATTTGCAACAATTTTGTGTATATCTTTCTGAAAATGTAGACCATGGCCTTATTTATTGTTACCTTGGAAACAGCAATGCCCAAATAATATGTTTACTCTCTTTAGTACAATAAAAAATAATTTTGTAGAACAAATGTAATTTAAAATATTACCTTCAAGCATGGATTTTAATTAATTTTAATCATATAAAATATGTAATGATGTTTAATATTAAAATTATTTGGAAAATTAGAGCTTTGAATAGAAAACATGTCAATTTGTCTTCATAAATATGTGCGTACCTGGGCTTTTCTTTTATAAGTAATGCACAGATATTCTAATTATTAGTAAAGAAGCTTAGTTATGTAATTAATAATGCTGTGAAGTGAGGATGCCATGTCTAGTTTTTTGAAACTTTTACTAATAATTGCTGACCTTTGAGAAACTCATAACAACTATTACTTGCTAAGTAACTCCTGGGTAGGACTTCCTACAATGATATATGTTGATATTTGTGTTTTTTCTTATATTTCTAGGACTCCACTATTGTCACTCCAATTATTTTGAGGACTGACCCTCAGGGATTTTTCTTTTACTGGACAGACCAAAATAAGGTAAAAAGTGAGATATGTCTTTCTTACATTTTCTAGTTTGTTGCTGATTTGCAAAGTATTTAAGTTACCTCCATAAGTATATCCATTTCATGCATGACCCTTTGTAATTTATTTAAAGATTCTACTTAGAAATAAATGTCTTAGGAGTTTCCAAGGATTCTAGCCCAAAGTATTAGATATGCTGAATCCTAGAACAATTGCCATTTTTTCAGGACAAGAACGTGGAAATGTGAATTACATTTGTTGTAGAAGAAAATTAGCCAGTATTAGTGACTTAAATCCCCCCTCCAGTTCTACTCATAAAGAATAAAGAAAAATGATGAGAAAATCACTTGTGACCCACATTATAAGTTTGGCTTTCCTTTTCTCTTCCTTCTCCCCTTTGCTGCTTATTAAGGGTTCGCCTGGCCTTGGCACAGGAATTTGGTCTTGATCATTTATTCACATTAGAAAATTAAGAATAAGATTCCTTTAGCTTATACCTTCAGTGTTTCAAGATTTTTTTTTTTCATATTTAGCTTTCTGTCTACCATTTCATGAGTTTAGGATCTCATTTATTATGAAGCCAATTGAGATAATTCCATATTGAATTATTAAATAGAATGTCTGCAAATCACAAGATTTATTTGGGGTTTAATGGGCAGAAAAATATTCATAGAAAGTAGTTATTATTTCAAGAAACAGTGGTTCTGGACTTGAACCTGTGAGGCCACAGAACACAGAATGTTGTGACCCTATAAGCTCTGTTATTTGGAGAGATGGGTAAGCTTTATTGAGAGTGCTAAATACATATTTAAACCAATAAAATACCAGGTACCACATTGTGAAGGGCTCTTAGTCTTTTCACATCCTTGAGTTAGGTCACTATTGCCAAAGTTACTGGAATTTGTTGGCCTTTCCTTCTGCCTTTGGGGCAACCTGGACTTCACCTGTGAGCAGTGGTCTGGAACTGGCTGTGTGAAATGGCATATTTGGGGTCAGGGTGGAGCCTGGAGGAAACTCTCAGGGTGCTGGATGGTAATACCTCCCTCCCAGGGCCAGTCCTGAACGTGTCTGTTTACACTCATCTAAAAGGCGAATTTTAGCCCTGTAGCCCTCGAATTACTTTTTGAATATGGGTGCCCTGGAATCATCTCTGGCCATAGATCTAGGGCTAAACCATAGACTCTAAGCTAATGTCAAAAAAATGAATTTCATTTGCAAGACTTGCTACTTAATGTTCATGTTTATTACTGGGTGTGTTAATCACTTTGGGTTTGACATTCTGTTTGGTTTCCTGCTGTTATGTATAAAACAATGGCTTGAAAGAATTTTTTTTTTCCTCCTAAAAGCTATTTTTAGAACTGTTGCAGCTATATTCATGAAAGATATATTTATAATGCCTAGGGCATTTTTAAAGGTTGGGTATTTGTACAAGGGACTTAACTGTCAGTTTGATTTTTCAGCTTGTAAATCAAGCTTCTATAAAAGCAACAGAAGGTATTTTGGGGTTTTTTAATAATTCATGGCAACTCAGTTAAACTCCCTTCTAAGACCAATCATAAATATTTCTTTGCTTAAGAAAGAGAAAGGGTTTAGGACCGAAGGTTCTTTGATGCATGTCTATTGTTCTGAGAACCCAGGATTTTGACTTATGTCTATTTTCAGATGTGGGAAAATTTATTTCAGATTTTTACCACAACCGTTTTCTCTTGCTTGTAGTGCTGTTTATGACCAATTGAAACAGATAATATGTTAGCAATTACTTTTATCTCTTTATTACTTTTCCTCTCATGGATATTAATCTTACAGTTCTACCTAAGAAGATAGTAAATTTCATTTTTCACTTTTTAAATACCGAAGTCATCCCATTTTCATAGATCAGAGTTACGAGGTTTATTTTTTAGTCAATGATCATATATCAGTATACAAAAGATGAGAGGATTTAAGAAAAAAAAATTAAACTTTCATTGCTTCCAAGTTTGTCATTTTCTTCTGGCTTTATGCCCGGTCTTGGAGCCAGAAGGAGTGATACATCCACTTCTAGGAGATGGACGGGTGCAAGTGATATATTAGAGGAAATGTATGCTAGAAGATGGTGCTCTCAAATGAGGGGTGGGAAGCCAAGCTTTTAGTCGCTGTTTTTGCATAGGATCATTTGATGGTACCTGGCTGAGAGGTGCAATCATGATGTTACTTAGAGGCCCACTTTCTTCAAAATATTTTTTTCAAACAGTGACTCTTAGTGATGTGAATCTATCACATATATTACAGAGATGTCTCAGAGGAAAAAAAAATACTTGTAAGTTTATTCATTGATTTTACACACTGTGTTTTCCTTTGGTTTGGAAGTGTGCATTGGCATTTATTATAATGTACCTCTCTTCTCCCTTTGGGCTTCTTCCTACCTAATTTCTCCTTTGTCCACGGAGCCTGTGCCAAAACGACGCCTGGTCTGCTCAGAGGCGAGCTGAGTGGCTTTAAGAAGCTCTTGGGAAAGAAGCTCTTGTTACAAGATCTTTCTTTTTATAGCACTGGAGGAAAATTCTCACATTTTACTCAATGTCTTACCCATGTCATTTCTCCTGTAGCGGCTACATGATACCACCTCAAATTATACATTGTACCTTACTATCCATTCTACTGTAGACCACAGCCACTGATTTTGCGCCACTGAATTCATCCTCCATAGACAGTGACATGCTCCCTTCCTCTAACTCCCCCTTTGATTTTTCATCATAGAAATGATGGGTGGCAAAGAAGACAGACAGCACAGATGATAGATTTAGGAATTTAAAAACTAGAGCTAGTAGCAAGTCATTTTTAGGTAACAAACATGTGCTTTGGTGAAACATTGAAAAAATATTTGAGGTTGGGGGAAGCAGATAAACATGACCATGATCTTAAGGGATATATGTTCATTCTTCGTACCAGCTCTGGCCTTATTTTAATCACTTTCTTCTTTACTGTTGGCTCTGTACATCTTATTGACTGCAAGTAGCAACAGCATGTTTCTGAATAAGACTGTTCTAAGCACGGTGGTTTTTCTTATGTCAGTGTCTGTTAGGTCAAGAGGATGAGCTTATCTGTAATTGTGGGTGAGAGGGGCTCCTGCACGGCTGGAGTATGTAAGGGGTTGCTGGCATCAGTCTATGACTTTTCTTTGGAGCTATGCCAGATTGGGACAAGGAACCAACACAGGAAGTATCAGCCATGAAAACCATGTAACTACAGGAAGTATCTGCATCACAATTTTGGAGGAAAAGCTAAAGAAGAAAAAAGAAGTCAATGTTAAAGAGCTAAAACAAACCTATTCTGCTAGAAGATGAAACAAAGTAGACCTATGCCTTGCAACTCGATACCCTGCTTCTGTGCCAAGGTTGGTGTAAAAATAAAACTAGTTACTACTAGTTCAGATCCAAGAAGTCCAGCCCAGCAGACTCCTCCTTGTATCCCTAAAGCAGGAGCTTGGAAGGAGAGAGGAGAGGAGCACATAATTACATTACATCAAAAAGGAATAGGAGGAAAAAGACACATTTTAAATGTAGGACTCCTACTACTTTCTCTTTTTTGTTGCTACAGATTTTATTTATTTTTAATTTTGTGAATAACACACAAATGTGTTCTTTGCATTAGAGAATAAAGTAGTGTAAATGCCCTTAGCCCCTCCTTCTTTGACCCAATCTTAGTGTACCCTCCAGGGTCAACCACTGGTAACAGTTCCATGGTAGCGTTCCCTGTCTCCTCTGAAGGAATTTTACACGCATATCTATGGAAATAGTTCATTTTGTTTTGTTTATATCTGTTTGTATCCTAAATACCACCATATCGTTTTTACTGTTTCACCAACTTGTGTTTTACTTTATTAGTTTGTCTTAGAGAACTTTTCATGTAAGTACATGTAGATCTACCTCTTACTTTTAAATTTCCCTGTCATATCCTGTGGAATGGATTACCAAATTTTATTTAATAATAATTTCTCACTGGTGGGCTGTGGGTGTTTGTTTCTAATTTGGGGCTACAGGGAACAATCCTGTAATACAGGGTAATAGTCAGCCTGCATAGCCCTCTCTGGGTAGATGGGTCAGGGGTTCCCTGAGGTAAATTTTCAGAACTACAATTGCTGATTGAAGGCTATACATATCCTAAATTTTAGTTAATAGTTGCATCATTTTATAGCCCTATCAGTGGTGTGTGAGAGGAACTGTTTCTTCAGGCCTCACCAACATTATTAAGAAACCTTTTATTTTTGCATTTATGTATATTTGCATGTATTGATGCAGCTGTTTTATCTCTGTTTTGATTTGCCAGTGTCTGCCTTGATGGTAAGATGTGTCTCTTTTTATGCCTTTATGGACTGTGCCTGTTTTCTCTTACATGAATCTTATGTCCCTTGCTTATATTCCTTGTTGAGGGTGCTCTATGTACTCTAGATGGTAATCTTTCGCTGTTATAGATGTTGCAAATACTTTCTTCCTGTTTGTGGTTTGTCTTTGAATTTCTTAATTTCTAACTTATGCATGGCAAAAGATGACTTTCCCATTTTCAATTTTGATGTGTTCACATTTCATTCCTTTTTTTTTTCTTTTTGCTTTACTTAAGGACTTTCTTATTCCTCATCGTTATGGCCATCATTATTATTAATTTAAGTTTCCGATCTTAGTCTCTTCAAGCTGCTATAACAAAATACCGTAGACTTGGTATCTTATGAACAACAGATATTTATTTCTTACATTTCTGGAGGCTGGAGTCCAAGGTTAGAGCCGTCTTCCGGGTTGGAGCCTTTTCTTTGTATCCTCATGAGAGGAAGGGGCTGGGGAGGTCTCTGGAGCCTCTTTTATACACTAATCACATCCACAAGGACTCTGCTCTCAAGACTTAAGCACCTCCAAAAGACCTCACCTCCTAATCTTGTCTTTGGACAGTAGGTGTTCCAAGTATAGATTTGGGGGAGGGGGTGGGGAGGACGCAAACTTTCAGACCGTAGTAGTCATGTCATGTGTTTTGAGGACTAGTGTGAGGTGGGGCTCTAAATTTAATTTCTTTATTTTTTAAAAATATTTATTTTTGAGAGAGAGAGAGAGGGAGAGAGCGTGAAGAGGGGAGGGGCAGAGAGAAAGGGAGACACAGAATCAAAGCAGGCTCCAGGCTCTGAGCTGTCAGCACAGAGCTCAACACGGGGCTCAAACTCACAAACCGTGAGATCATGATCTGAGCTGAAGTCAGATGCTTAACAGACTGAGCCAGTTGGGCGCCCCTAAATTTAATTTCTTTCAATGGGTAGCCTTACGTGTTGGTGGTTCCCTGTTCTTTCTGTTTGGCGCTAGCTACGATGGCACCCTTTCTTCTGTGGGATTTTTGTAGTTCAGGGTGTGGAGGCTGCGGGAGGAGGGAGCTGAGGTGTCAGGTTGACCTGAGATGATGTTCCCATTGTGCTCCTACTACTGACAGACACCTCCACCACCTGGTTAGATGGCCCATAGATCTGTTCCTATGTTTTAATGCCTGTGGGCTTCTGAGATGTTATTTCCCCCTTCATTTTTGTTCCATTTATCTTCTGCCTTTCATACTTTCTTATTTAACAAGTACAACCCCGTTTGTTTACCCATGACCCTAGTTCATAGATGTAAATTAATATCTGCATGTTGAGTCATTTTGAGGGACCTAAGACAGGAGCGATTGGCTCTACTATCTGTTTCATCTGCCATTTTCTTCTGATCTGTGATTTTGCATGAGACGCCATTTGGAATCCTTGTACAGAGCAATAATTAAGTTTCTTTTAATGGCAAGTATAGACTGCATTCTCTTACGGTAATCTTAAATTGCTATACAGAGTTCAAAAGCAAAGTTCAAAAATTAAATATTTACACAAGCCTCAATGACATTTTTTTCAGCATGAGAGTCCAGAGTTCACAAATATTATAAATGATGAACCATAGACCTCCATAGGAAACTCTAGGAATATCCTATTAAAAACTTAGTCTGGCTTCCACAAAAAATCCCCAGGCACCACTTGTTTCATTAATCATTTAGCGATGGTGCTTCTTCTTTGGGACATACTTCTCTAGTGTATTCCAGAAGCATCAATGTTGACCTTTCTCGTGTATGGTAAATGAGGTAGGATACTCAGCAGTCTATTGAGCATAATGATGTGGTTATAAATTAAAAAAGATGAGTTCCATTCATTTTTATTTGGTAATTTTCCCCTAAGCCTGAAACAATAACTGAAATTACCTTAGAAAACAGCACGATGCATGTGAGGATTGCTTTCTGAGGGCTGGCAACATTCTTTGGCCTGGAGCAGTACACCAGACATCGCCAACTAACTAACCAGCAGCATCTAGGGACTGAATCTTTTTCTTCACTTTTCTGAATTCGATTCCCGTTATTGAAGAGATTCATAGAGTAGATGTGGCATGAAGTCTATACCCACATCCTTATGACTCCAGAAGCCACATATTGGACCCTAGGGGCCAGCGCTTGTATTCTTTTGCTTTTTCTGATCACTAGTGCTCACTTTGTTACCCATGATGCTGCTTGGAAGTTCCTGAGAATTAACAACAACCCCAAGCAAAGGAGTTTGATAGACAAATACCACGGTTCCTTCAGCTCTTGGGTGGGATAAAGCAAAGGTGCAAGCTTTATGTTTTTTTCCCCAGGACTCTTTGGTGGGATTAAGCCACCATCCACAGCAGTAACTGGCATGCAAATACATCATTTATGGCCTTCCTTCCCTTCCTCTCTCAATTCCTCATTCCTGATTTGTCCTGGAACCACCTCTAAAATAAGCTAATTTTACTAGAATCCGTCTCTAGGAACTGCTTAATATAGATGCTTAATGCTTGATATCTTAATATAGATGCCCCCTAATTAAGGGCATTAAAAAGATTTCTTCATAAGAGGCACTGAAACTATTAGAAGAATACTTTTGTTTTAAGCCAAGCAGTTTTCTTAAAACAACCCTAATTTGGGAGGCTGGAAGCCAGTTAAGAAAATCATCTGCAAAGTCAGATAGATGTGGGTTCGAGCTCTTGCTTTACCTTGTATTAAGAGTGACCTCAGGTGAATTTCTTCTCAAGCTAAGCCTCGATTTCTTCAGCTGTAAGATGAGGTATAACTTCCTTAGGACTGTTGTTAAACTTGGTATGTGAAGTGCCTAACACAATGCCTAGCACGTTGTAAACTTTAGATCCTTTGTGGGGTCTTTTTTTTTAATTTAATTTTTAAAATTTCATTTTAGTTTTAAATATTTCGGCTTTATTGAGGCAGAGTTATTAGTCAATAATTTACTGACAAATAAAATTGTAAGATATTTGAAGTGTACATCTTGGGGATTTGGTATCTGTAGACATTGTGAAAATAACCCCCATGGAGTTAATTAACACATCCATCACCTCACAGATTTATTTATTTTTCTGTTTGTGTGAAAATGTTTAAGTTCTACTCTCTTGGCAAGTTTCAGTTATATACTACAGCGTCTTCAACTATAGTCACATGTTTTATGTTATATCCTCAGACCTTATTGACCTTCTAGCTGAAAGCTTGTACCCTTTCACCAACCTCTTCCTATTCCGCGCCCCACCACGCCCAGCCCCGGCATCCACTTTTGTAGTGTTTTTAGGAGTTTAGAGTTTGACTTTTTTTTTTTTTTTAAGATACTGTGTATAAATGATACCATGCAGTATTTGTCTTTCCATGGCTTATTTCACTTAGCATAACACCCTCAAGGTCATTTGTGGTGGCTTTTTATTATTGGTATATAATAAACAACTAGTCTCTGACTAAGCAATTAGTCTCTAACTAATTGTTAAGGACCATAAATGTGCTGTTTCAAAAACCAGTTGACCATCTATTTATGTATATTTTTAAATATATATTTTTTTCGTCTTCAAGGTGTTAGTGACTTGTTTTCTGTTTAGACTCAGCTGTGGTCTTTTGATCTGAAGCACTGAAGCTTAGGTCTGTTTGGGCACACAAGATGTTTATTTATGTATTTCATAATGTTTTGGGAACAGAGCCATGGAAGGCAAAAGAAGGGATTTATTGTTTAGAATAATTTTCCTCTGAGGATAATTCACTAATAAATACTCCATCATAGATGAAAGTTTCTCGGGCCCGCGGGAATCTAAAGCATCTCATGGAATAAGCTTTAAGATGATTTAAAGTCTTGGATAAGAGAAAAAGGTATTATTCACAAGAAGAATTGGACTCCACCATGGCTGTCTGTGTCTTTTTTCCTAATATAAATCACTTTTGGATTATCACAGCTATATTGACATCAAGCAGCTTTTCCTCCTCCATACTGATCAGATCCTTAGAGATTAAACTTGTAGTGTTTTCAAGTGTAATTTAGTCATTGGTCTGTCTGATTGCTGAGGAACGAATCTCCCCTCATCAAATCCACTTTCAGATTAAGCTCCATGTATTCTCAACACTACCTTCTTGCTACTGCCTTGAGCCCAAAGGTTTTTCCTCAGTAACTCCAGCTAGTGTAGAATAACCAGATACTATGATTGCCTAGGCTATGTAGATGCAACGTAAGAAGAAATGTTATTATGATGGACTCTTTCACAGATTCTTCTTGGAGGTTGTGATTCATGGATTTTCAGCAAGATTGCTAACTGAAATGTAACCTCTTCAAGATGTCTTTTAAAATCAGGCTGGTTATGAAACAGCGTCATTGCAGTTTCTTTGGGATTATTTGTAGGGTGTAAGTGCATTGACATGATTTTCAAGTCACCTTCACTTCACTTCATCATACCAATAACGACAGCGATGCTCTTTTGACTACACTGTGATCAGAGTTTAGAAATATGAAACACTCTGGCCTTAATTCAAAACACTTTACTCTTAATATAATTTAATTAAAAATTTTGCCTCAGTTTTATGAGTTGCTTATATTTAGCTCTTCCCAGTCTTGTAAGGAAAAATTAAATTGGATGCTTTCCATCCTATGAAGCTATTATAAAATGGGATATTTGTATTGTATGATACCAAAATTAGTTTGAGACACTGGATTGGAGGATTGGGTGGAGGAAATGCATTTGGTACATTGTTCATAATTTTGTTTTCTGTTATATAAAAAACCCCATTTGCTTTTGTTATGGATAGAATTCCCAGATCCTTGTCTTGCTCCTTTGCTTGAATTACCAGCATTTTCGTTTTATTTTTATTAAAAAAATTTTTTGTAATGTTTATTGTTTTTGAGAGAGAGACACAGACAGAGAGCAAGCAGGGGAAGGGCAGAGAGAGAGGGAGACACAGAATCGGAAGCAGACTCCAGGCTCTGAGCGGTCAGCACAGAGCCTGATGCAGGGCTCGAGCTCACAGACTGCGAGATCATGACCTGAGTTAAAGTCGGCTCTTCAACTGACTGAGCCACCCAGGTGCTTCATGGGTGTTTTAGATAGAATGAGCATTTTTGGTTGTTTTCTGGTTTATTTGCTTGTCAATCCAAGATGGTTTGATCCTATAGATGGGGTCCTCATCAAGCCTTTTCGATATTTAATCAGAAAGACAATTTTTTTTTCTCTCCCTTTTGGTAAAATAAATTTAGATGGGTAGTTTGAATCACTTAAGCACTTAAAATAGACTAAAGAATATGATTAGTTATTTCCCATTTTTTCCCATTTTATCATCGTTTATTTTATTTAACTTATTTAAAAAGACGAAAACACAAACCAACATTGAACAATCAATTTATTACGAAGTTGGTGTTAAAATATTATAAATACATTTTTAAAATTTTAATTAATTAATTAATTAATTTTTAAATATAATTTATTGTCAAATTGGCTAACATACAGTGTATAAAGTGTGCTCTTGGTTTTTGGGGTAGATTCCCATGGTTCATCATTTACATGGAACACCCAGTGCTCATCCCAAGTTCCCTCCTCAATGCCCATCACCCATTTTCCCTTCTCCCCCATACCCCCATACACCCTCAGTTTGTTCTCTGTATAAATACATTTTTTTAAATATGCACTAATTCAATTTGCACACACCTTTGAATTCTTGTTGTTATTATCATGGCTACCATCATCACCAGTAACAGCAAACACATAAGGAATGTCTTCCACATGCCACTGTGCTAACACACACACACACACACACACACACGCACGCACATGCACGCAAATGCACTCATTTAATCTTTTCCAAAAGCCTCTGAGGATAGTGCTATTATTAGCCCCATTTATAGGTATTGACCTTGACATGCACACACAAAGTTTCAATGATGACCCCTGGTCATGCAGTTGGTTACTAGCAGAGGCAGGATTAGAACCCAGGTAGTTGGGCTGTATGTCTTGGCTTTTTAAAGAATCTGTTTAATGTATAAAGTTAATTTTTCTGGGAAAATTTGCTTAAAAAGAAACCTCAGTAGGCTTCTTATATTCGGGAGAAGAGGCAGCCTGTATGAAGTGACTCTCAACTTGGACTGCACATTGAAATCATGCAGAGAGCTTCAAAAATGCTGGTTCCTGGGCCCCTCCCCAGAGACTCTGATTTAATTGCTCTGAGGTGTGGTCATCTGATTCTAATGTGCAGCCAAGGTGAACACTGATAGAAAGCAAGCTGACATCACAAATTAAGTCAGTAAACTTCCTGAGAGGCTGCGTTCACTCTATCTTTCCTGTCCATGGCCTAATTTTTGTCAGAAGTAATATTCAGCTGAGCACCCAGAGGCCCTACAAGATTTTGAATTATTTGTCTATGATTGAACAATATTCCCTATACTGTACTTAGGAAGCCAGGAAATTACTAGCATTTTTTAGAATCTCAGTATCCAAGATTGAATCAAAATAGATATTTTTTTATATTCAGTTGATTAAAATTCATTTCATTTTACATTCTCTGAATGTTCCAGGTATGAGCTATTTGTCTTATCCTTACCAAACCTGTCCTCAGCAATGAAGCCCTGTTTATTAACCTTTATGTTTTTGTTTTTCTAGATCCTCTGTTAGACCAAGTGGCTGTTGGAATTCAATATTTAATTAAATTCTCTGCCCTCTTGAATAAGCAAATGTGGTTGTAAAAATTATTTTATGTAATTATGTCATTTTATAACTTAAATTTGTATTACCAATACAAAAACAGATATCACCTTGTTAAATTATAACATCGTGTCATTTCTTATTAATTTGGAGGGCTCTTCCTTTATTGACACATAAGCCCACCAGGGAAACCAGAGAACCAGATCCTATGCAGGTGTGACAGGAAGCTTGTGATTTAATCACCCCTACATAATACATTTGAGAGTGGTAAAATTCATGTGTCTCCCAATAGAATTTTTGGCTTTCAGTTCTGTCTTCTATGAAGAACATGGATTGGGATGAGAATGATTTCGCATGAGATTTCTCTTTGGTGCGTGCAAAACCGCCCCCCCCCCAACCCCCGGCTGACGTAGGCGCCGCAGTCTGGAAATTGAATTGCGGCACGGCCAACTGCACCTGTTTGAAGAGAATGCCTCCATGAAAAGTTTTATGGGGCAGAACTAGTTGCTATGCTAAGAAACTAACGACTCTGCTGGTATACATAATGGATTCTATTTTTAGACGAACATTTGTTCCTATAGCATGGCATCATTATGCAAGAGGGCAGCAGTTTCGGCACCGTATTGTGAATATTGAATTATCTGAATACCAGAGTAGATGCCACTTTACACTCTGGGCATCTGAAGCTCCATACCACTGAGGAATTCTGGGAGACAGTGCAGAGCACACCTCGGAATTGTCCCAGTTGAGGGGCCTGGGAGCTGTGGGATTTACCCACCAATTCTCAACTGTCAGTGACTGAAGGCAGCTCTCCCCTGGGCTCTTAGGGCCTTAAAGTTTCCACCAGCCCTTCTCCATGGCCAAGGGGGCTTTACAGCAGTGGGCCCCAGGCTTCAAGAAAGCCCTCAGACATAGCTGTAGCTGGAAGCTGTCAGCTGGCATTCATGGGAGCACATGGACGACTCCAGCAGCAACTACTCTGAAGGCTTGCATTTTCAGCAGGTCAGACTTCATAAATTTCGATCACAATTTTTGACACAGAGAGAGAGAGAGAGAGCATGAGCAGGGGAGGGGTAGAGAGAGAGGGAGACACAGAATCCGAAGCAGGCTCCAGGCTCTGAGCTGTCAGCACAGAGACCGACGCGGGGCTCGAACTCACAGACCGCGAGATCATGACCTGAGCCAAAGTCGGACGCTCAACCGACTGAGCCACCCAGGCGCCCCAATTTATTTTATTTTTTTAAATGTTTATTTATTTTTTAGAGAGAGAGAGAGAGAGAGAGGGAACGCGGGGGAAGGCTGGAGAGAGAGGGAGGCACAGAATCTTAAGCAGGCTCCAGGCTCCAAGCTGTCAGCACAGAGCCTGATGTGGGGCTTGAACTCATGAATCGCAAGATTGTGTCCTGAGCTGAAGTCAGACGCTTAACCAACTGAGCCACCCAGGAGCCCTGTGAGAGGCCAGCATTTAAAAAAATCTGGGGAGTTCATACACAAATCTGGATTTCTCATCTGAAGGCATGGCAATACTGGCCGACCCACCCCGATGGCCACATTTGGCTGGAGTGGGTGGTGGCTGCCTGCTTTAGACACAACATGTGGTGGTGTCCACTCAGCCACAGTTCACAACTGGCTGGCCCACCTTATTTATATTACCTCTTAGGCTCCTTCAGACTTTTGAGTGTAAAATATAAGACCTCTGTGGTAACAATCTTTCCCGGAAGCTTCAATACACCAGTGATTATGAAGCTTCATGTAGAATGAAGTTAATTCTGTCACAGTGGGCCTTTTGGAGTGCTGTAGCATAAGGACTGGATTTTACAGTGAAAAAAATGGCTGAAGGTCAGCACATCCAGGCCCTTCTCATAACCGCCATAATCAAAGCAATTGATGCTTCAAGCCCATTTCTTCTCTGTGAAATATGGATCTAAAGTGTGCAAGCCCTGAGGTCACTCTCAGCTTTAAAAGGCTATTATTCCAAAGTGACTTTCACGTGGCATTGTCCTAGGTAAGATTTATAAAGATGACTCCTCGGCAAAGGATTTCACGTTGAATTGGGCCATTAATCTCTGGGAAATAAAAATGGTGGGCTCTGGGACACCAGGCAGAATGACTTACCTTTGTGGAATGAATGGGATTAACTTCACCCTCAATTTAAGGCGGTGGGCACTGACAAGTTTAGCCAGTCAGTGTAACTCACCCTTTCCTCACTGTAGAACTGTGCTGTCTAACACAGGAGCCTCTAGACACATGTTGCTTTTTACATTTCAATTTTAATTAATTAAAATAGAATAAAAAAGCAGTTTCTCTATCACATTACCCATATTTTGGAGTGCTCAGTGGCTACCTGCGAACAGGTGCAGTTAGAGAACGTTTCCATCATTACAGAAGGTTCTATGGAGGTCACTGCATCGAGATTGGCTCCAGAATAGTCTGTTTAGAACCAGTCCAAAGTAAGGGAAAGTTTCCTTGGACTTTAAGGGAAAGAACTTTTCTCTTTTGTTGGATCGTGTGCTGCAAGGATGTTACATGGACCCAAATTTGTTATTTTCTTCTCATGAATACAGATATTGGGATAATTTGATTGTCACCTTGGGAGCTTAAATGGTAAACTAACCCTGCAGGGGAGAAGCCAGGGAAGAGCCAAATCCTTCTGATGTCATCTGAGATGCCAGATCAGGCCATTTCTATTTCATGAGCTAATCAATCCCTTCATTGTCTAAGTCAGTTTAAGATGGCATATTGTCTTTTTACAGTCAAGATTGCTAACTGATACATTGAGCATTCATTTATTTAAAGGAAGGCAAGGACTCAGGTATCGAGAATCCAGCTGCATCTGGCTCATAAACATGAAAGAGAAATAAAAGAAGAGATAGAACTTGTAAAATTTTTATATGCCTAGTGTCTACAATTCCCTGTGTAAGACATTATTGTTAGTTGTTTTGTATGTTTTTCTAAGTTGGAGTTTCTCTATGAGGAATAATTTTAATGGCTTCTAACCATCTTTAGGGAAGAATACGTTTCGAGAAAATTGAAAATGTGTGCAAAAAGTGGAAGTCTGTAACAACTCTGTAGATTAGCCTAATAGTCTCAATCATACCGGAAGGATTTCTAGAGAAAGAAAGTAGAACTTATTGGTAATTGTGTTGTAGACATCATGCCAACGTGCCTTATGTTGACTATCTCATTAATTAATCAATTGATTGTTTTCTCCATTTTGCTTTGGGAAATTGAGGCTATAGCTAGAGTGGTTCTTTCCTTAGAAGGTCGTCTCTAATCCTGCCAGTCTAGAATGCCCCCCTACTTCTGTGCTCCTGAACACCTTATGCTTCCCTTCACCTTAGCCATTTTAATGCTGTGTTAATTTTGTCTGACTTATTTTACTCACCCAATTGATGATGGAGTCTTTGAATTCAAGGACTTTATCAGATTTTTGTTGGCATTTCTAGTACACTGCTAGTATATAGTACTTGTTCAACCATTGGTGGCCAAACGGGTAAGACTTAGTAAGGTGGTATCACTTGTCTAAGGTTACAGGCTACCAAGTGGTGGAACCCAGGTCTGTCAGGATTGAAAGATAATGACTTGTCCTACTGTTACTCATTCACTAAAACCTTCTCCTTGTTCAAGTCTCTGGCTGCCTCACTCCTAGTAGTTTATGTGGCTTCCTACCTCTTAAAAGAGAGAGAAAGTCCTGGAGGACATCTCTACCTCCTTCCTGACATCAACCCAGGCAGCCCACCTTGGTCTTTGGCTGTTCTCTCCTCCTGTTTCCCTCCTGCTCTCCCAGACAATCCCTACCTCTTTGGCCCTGGACCCTGACTTGATTTGACACTAACATTAATCCCTTCCCTTTCTTGTGTTGTCACTATTTCCCTTTAACCAGATCTGTACAATCAATATTAAACACGACAGGCCTCTCCTCTCTTCAAAGAAAACCGTATACCCTCTCTTGACCCTAGCTGGCTGCTTTCCTTTCTTTCTCCTTTTCATTCAGAGAGAACATCTTTAAAGACTTTACCTATACGCTCTGCCTCTGTTCTCTATTCTCACCTTTCACCGGCTCCTCAGCCCGTATCAGTATGCATTCTGTCCCCATCACTGCTCCAAACCTTTTTCTAAAGCCACCGATGACCTTCATATGGTAAAACCTATCGGCCATATTAGCTCTCTGTGGGCTTGATCTTTTATTAGAATTTTACATTGTTTGCCCCATTTTCTTGACTTCTTTGCTCACATGCTTTTTCCCACTTCCATGACCACTCAGTTTGCTTGGCTGGCTCGAACTTGCAGTCCCTCCACTCACCAGAATCTCATCTGTACTTCCAACTGCATTTACCACCTGCACGCAGCAGCCCACATTTTACCTCACCCCACACCCGGTCCCTGAGATACCTGAAACCCAGTGCTAAGATTGGCTTCATTTTCTTCCTCCCTTACCCCTGCCTTGGTCCTGCTGCCTTATGAAAGGCACCCCCTTTACAGAGTTGCACAGTCTGAATCCTGGAAGTCTTTCTTAACACCTCCTTCCACCTTCCCTTCAAGCTCTTGTGCTTCAGCCACGCTAGCCACACTGGCCTTCCTCCATTTCCTCCCATGTGATATGTTCCTTTCTGTATGAAGTCTTTACAGTATCCTCCCTCTGCTGAGAGTACGTGTGGTCGCCTTAATGCATTCCCCCCTCTGCTGCTTCACCATACTTCTTGAGTGTAATAAAATATTTCGTAATGTAATGTCTAGCTCCCCTAGTAGGATGTTGACTCAATGAGAGAAGAGTCCACTGTTGTCCTGGTAAATGTTTAACAACTGGCTGGCTGTCCTGGTGGGAAAACCGATTTGTAGCATTTGCTGATTTCCGTGGTTTAAATATCCTCTCCCTCTTACCCCCCCAGTGTCTGATTTCAAGCTACCAATGCATCATCACTGAACACAGATTTGGGAACAGAAGGACACAATTGGTTCTTGTGAGCTTAAAAGAAAGCTCCAGCATACCACTAAAGCATGTCCGTCCTCTTCACTGCCATATCCTCATGACTGGGAGCGGTGCTGAGCATGTTGAAGATAATGGCTTATTTGGAGGGTTAAATGAAGTGTTCTTATTCCATCTTAGAAATGTAGTGATAAAAAATATGCTCATGTTTCAGACAAAAAAAATGCCATAAACCCCTTCATTTTAGAACCGGAACAGGCCTTAAATGTTATTACGTCCAATCCCTTCATTTTTGTCTCCAGTAATTGAGGGTCAGGGAGTGGGATCTGGCATGGTCATACAGCTTCTAGTAGAAGAACCCAAGTTAAAATGCACATCTCTTCATTACCAACCAACATTCATTCCCTTATATCACATTGCCATTTCTAAAGGGAAGTAATTTTTTTTAATACTTGTGATTAAATTCAAGTTGTGTTGTTATATAGTGGTGTAGTTGAACATATCATAACTAAATCTACTTTACAAAAGAAAGAGCAATGTTTGCTCATTCCTTAATAAATTTTAAGTTGTGTGCTGAGCGGGATTTCCCCCGTATCATGTTTCCACCTTCCTTATCTGCTGTAGTTATTTATAGAATACGTACATTAGCCAACGTTTTGCTGTGTAGTAAACAGCCCCAAAACTTAGTGCCTTAAAACAACAACTATTTATTTAGATCACTCCGGTATGGGTTGATAAATTGGTGTGGGCTCAGGTAGGTTGTTTTTCTGGTTCTGCTGGGCACCTCTGGCTTCTACAGTTAGCTGTGGAATGGCTGTGTGGCTCTGCTGATCAGGGCTGCCCTCTCATGACTGAGGCTGCTGCTGGGATGGCTAGGCTGACATGAATCTGGCCCATGTGGTCCCTCATTCTCCAGCAGAGTAGTCCAGCTTTGTGGATTGGTAGAGTTCTGAGAATGGATGTAAGTTGCCCATCCGGAGACTCAAAATGGCCATATCGGCACTTCTGCCATATTGTACATGCCAAATCAAATCATTCATAGGGTGGGGAAACAGATGCTAATTCTTGATAACAAGGTCTGCAAAGTCACATTGCAAAGAGGCATGGATATGCATAAGGGAATGATTTGCGGTTGCTTTTGCAATTAAATACAGAAAAGGAATTGTTTCCTCAAACTAGGGAAGGTTCTCTCTGTACGAGTGGAGTGTCTCAATGGGGCAGAACTAACCAATGGGTTCCTCACCTTCCTGAAGTATCGAGGCAATGCTAAATATGTTAGCCAAGTGTTTGTGTTATTTGTGTAATACAGCTGTGAGATAGGGGGTCTTTTAACATACCCTAGACTTTGGGGTCCTCAATTGATGTTCAGAGAGGAAAAGATCCTTGTGAGGTGTTGGGGAGGTAGAGCCACATTCCAACCCAGGATGCACTTGGGCAGCACCCTCCTAGCAATGGCTCTTCAAACCAAAACATGTTTTCACAGGTGTTGAGGATGAGTCTGGCTGAGGACCATTGCAATACAAGAGGGAACTCTTCCATGTTCAAGGCTAGAGTTTGCTCATGTCACTCTCACTTTTTATGTTTTTTAGTTTTTCTCTTCCTAAATAATTTTCCTAAGCGATTTTTCTGTACCTGATATAGTCTGTTTTTTCTTTTTTAAAAGTATCCCTATGTTGGGAACATGGAAACAATTCAAAATCTGTAGGAACACTGGGAAAGTGGAAATTAAACCTCAGAATTCTTCACTGTAGGAAAATGATCATGGGGAATTTTCCATAGTAGAGAGGTGGAAATCATTCTAGATCTCTTCTTCTAGCCTGGGCCGCAACGTGCATTTTTCTGGGATGAGAAACACATGAGTTTGACTGAGGGAGAGTTCGGTAGGTTTTGTCAATGAAGCACGGGAAGGGATCAGTCCTTACTCTGAGCTCATCTTTTTTTAAGCTGAGTGTGCTCTGGGAAGATGCAGGCATCAGCGTATTTATATCCCACTGAGCCAACAGAGCATGCAGTGAAAGGGAAGGAAGGCCATTATCTGGTGAATGTATATTGGGTGGGGAGTCACTGAGGTTAAAACGTTCAGTTCATTACCATCTCTTTACTTACTTTGTAGAATCAGTGCATAACCTCCGTAATTGTTCTTTTGTGAGATACCCTGTGTACGATCACGGACACTGAAATCCAACTCCCTGGGTCTAAAACCTGGCTCAAACACTGTATGTGTCCCTGAGGAAGCCTTTAACCTCTCTGAGCTTTTGTTTCTTCTTCTGCAAGTGGGAATAATACATCTATTTCATAAGAATCTTGTGGGCATGAAATGAGATAACGCATGTGAAACATTTGGCACAGCATAAACTATAAATGCTCCATGTCTGCTTGCTATTTTTAATCAAATTTAGTAAAATTCAAATGCATATATATTGTGTGCGTTATTGAGCTATGACAGGTGTTCAGGTACTTCTGGTTCATGTTTTAAATCTTTTTGTACCTAATTTGATTGAAAAGTTGGGGTGCCCAAGGAACGCCAGTGCCTCAGATTGCAGATGTATTCCTGAGTAAGTGAAGATCAGGTGGCTATAATAGTCTAGTATATCCACTAGACTCCCAGAGCTCTGGCATACAGATCTAGATGCCTGAACCCAGCAAGGACATGGAGCCTGTGACCTGTGTCAGTGAACCTTAGGAATGGAAGGCTGAGGGGGGAAAAACAGTTGGTGACCCAAACCAGGTTTCTGGACAGTCTTGATGGGCCCACTTGCTGGGTTGGCTCTGGAAAATGAGATTAAGTTCTGTACCTTTTTGAAAACAGGAGCCATGTCTGATTTTCTTCATGTCTCTGGTAGCTTTCAATAAGGCTTCTTTTATTAAATGAATGACAGGGGCTCCTGGGTGGCTCAGTTGAGTGTCCGACTCTTGATTTCAGCTCAGGTCATGATCTCACAGTTCGTGAGTTTGAGCCCCACATTGGGCTCTGTGCTGGCAGTGTGGAGCCTGCTTGGGATTCTCTCCCTTTCCCTTTCTCTCTGCCCCTCACATGCTCTCTCTCTCTCTCAAAATAAATACATAAACATTTATTTTTTTAATTTCAAAAAAAGAATGGCCATGAAGATGGCCTGAACAGTCAGAGGGACTCTGATTTTGTCACTCTACTACTCAGTGTCAGTGTTCCACCCAGGCTTCCCGGGATCCCTATACACCCATCCTTTGGGGTGCCTACCATGTGTTCTTCCTTACTCTATCTGAGAACTCTAGCTGGAGAGGCCTGCTCACATTAATAAATGATTCTATCTGCCTAACGACAGATAGAAAATCTTACTGACCCTGGAAAAAATGGCATTTTTTTTTTTTTTTCAGAGAGTATCTCAAAGCCTAAAGTAGTTACACTTAGGTATTTACAGAACACATGTAATGAACTCGTCTAAAAACAGAGGTAAGAAGGGGGAAGCATGTGAAAGTATAACTTCAGAGTAAATCACAGTTTCATTCAAATGTAAGTGGGAAAATTGGAATAGGAAATAATGCCATTTGCAGATTTATTTTAAATCCTATTTAAGTTTTAAGTCATGCAAAGTCTGGGTGGAAAAAAGAGTATAATTGCTTTGAACTTCTTAGGAAAACAAATCAATACACCAGGAGAAAATAGCCTATGCAGTGAGCATTATTCTGGTTTCTGCTTTCTGATCTGGAAGAAGCATATTATATTAAAAGGGTATGCCAGGTACATAGAAGCAAGGTGACCTTTAATCTCTGACTATATACACATAAAAACATGAATAAAAAAGACTTAGTTCAAGAAGGAAAAGAAAAAGAGGCCTGTATCTATTAGGCTGTACCATGTGAAATTGCCATAATTGTAGGTCAAAAAAAACGATCAAACAGGGCAGTTTCACATAGCTTCAACCAGACATAGAGAGCAAGTGTTGCTTTTGCTAAATTGGCCTTCTCACAGTGACAATGTGGAACCTGACAACGATGTGGCAAATGGGAGTTAACTTCCTCTATTGTTAATGGATATGATTTTCTTCTACTGCATTGGTATACGTAGACATTTCATAAATAACAGACAATATGCTACCTTTAAAAATCTTTATAGGCTCCTCTTCTGAATTGTATGCATTTAGTTGAGTGCAAGTATAACTTTTACTTAAGAGGTCAGCTTCAACTTCAAGTTTGGAGAAAATGAATTTGGAATGAAGTTCACATATATTTATCATTTTATTTGCTCATGAGTTAAGTTCTTTCTTCTTCATGTGTAGGAGCCAAACAAATTTAGGTTGTTTCTTTTACAATGTAGGGTGGTAGTTAAAAGTACAGACTCTGAAACCCATCTGCCAGGTTCAAATCCTCGCCTTATAGCTTGTGAGCTGTGTCACTGTGAGCAAGTGACTTAACCTCTCTGTACCTCAGTTTGCACATATATAAAAAGACCATGATAATTGCATTTCCTTGAAAGGTTGTTGTGAAAAGTACATAAATTAATAGAATATGTTTTGACCAGTGCTTATCATGTTGGAAGCACTCTATGTTTATTATTATTATTATTATTATTATTTTTTTTTTATTTTTCATTATTGTCTTCTTTATGTCATTTGTGTCCATGGTCTATGAAGAATGACTACTATCTTTCAAAGCGAGAACCTATACTAATTCTCCTATTGTGCCAGAACTTCATCCATGGGGAGTACCACTGTGTCAACATAGAGTCCACACAAGCCAGGTGACTCTGTAGGGTGGGGCTTCCTTAGTGGATTTACATTTACTGAGGATTGCTCGCTGGGCATAAAGTGCTTCTCAGTGTTCACTTGGCCAAGAGCTGGCCCACCGGCTGTTGCCTTTTGTAAATTCTAGTGGTTCAAGTACACTTTCTTTCCGGGTGATTTCTTTCCCACAACAGAAGCATTCTGAACCACGGTAAGTGACAGCTGGGTCACTGCACATGAATATGCATCCTGTTATTTGTTCAGTGCCATGTTACTGAGCACCTACTAAGTGTCAGGCATTTTTCTAGACAAGACAAAGCTGCCTCGATGCATAGTAAGTAAGTAAAAAGGTGGGAGTGATGGTGAAGGTACTCCAGGAAGGCATCTCGGAAAAGCTGGTATTTTGAGCAGAGATTTAAAGGAACTGGGCAGCCAGCCATGTGACTATCGGGAGGAAGATTATTCTAGGCAAAAGAATTAATAAGTGTGAAGCTGTGTGATTTCTGGAGAGTTTGATGAGCAGGAAAGTGGCCATTTGGCTGGGGAAAGTAAATGGGGTGCTGGGGCAAAAACAGGAGACCAGGTCAGAGAGGTCACTGTAAGGCAAGGACAAATTATGTTGGTTTTTTAAGATCATTTTAAGGACTTTGGCTTTTCTCTGAAAAAAATCTGAAGCCGTTACAAGGTTTTAAACAAAGGAATGATGTAAGTAATTTGTGTTTCAAAAAAGGATCATTCAAACTTATGATCTTGACAAGAGGGCATAGATTTGTTTCTCTCTGCTCTTCTACACTAAGTACCACTATAAATCCTGGAAGTAATGCAAGCGGCAAACAGCAGAGAACTCTGAAAGTCCCTAAGAGGCAGGCAAACGAATTTGTTTTCAGGTCTAGAGGAACAGCACGGATCAGGGGCGTCTTCTGTTCCCCCCAAACAACAAACAACCCAGGCCCAGCATTTCATGACTCCTTACCTAGAAACAGAAGGTGGCCTTCCTTTCATGGATCTAATGGGAGCCCTTCCACTGTCACCAGGAGAGCCCAGCTCCACTGGCAAGGGGGATCAATTGAGATCTCAGCTAATAATAAGTGGCCAGGAAACAGTGCTGTCCTTCCTCATCAGGCCTCAAACCTCGCTATTAAGAGACACAATGTGGGCATGGCTGGGTGGCTCTGGCAAGAGGGAGCCCCCCACAAGCAACCTGGTCTGGGGAACCGTTTGTTCCCATGAGGCTGAGACTTCCTTCCCCTGCCCAGAGATGCTGGGGATCTGGACTGAAGAAACCTCTTCTGCCCCCTCAGACACAAGGACCTGTGGGAGTCCCAGTGGGATCAGATAAACCAACTGGACCAAAATAACAGCAAAGTCTCTGGAAATTGAACAGTCACTGGAACCACAGCCTGTACAAGTATACCACGGCCCACATGATAAACTAAGCAGGGTGGTTGCCTGCTAAAATAAAAGATTTAAATAGGATTCAGAGTCTTCTAATGTAATAGACAAAATGTCCAGGATATAATTGAAAATTGCCCATCATACCAAGAACCAGCAAAGTCACAATTTGCATGAGAGAAGACAATCTAATGATGCCAACATTGAGAGAAATTAGATGTTGGAATTACCTGACAAGGATTTTAAAGTAACCATCATAAAAATACTTCAAAAACTGAAGAATCTTTTGAAACAAGTGCAAAAGTAGAAAACCTCAGCAAAGAAATAGAAGTTTTAAAAAAGAACGATCATTCATAGGAATGATGAAACTGAAAAATGCACATTTTGATAATAGTCACATATATATGTTGTAATAGCCAGAGCAACCACTCTGAAAACTGTATAGACACCCACTTAAAATAAAGATGGAATTCTAAAGTGTAAAGTAACCTCCAAGAAGGGAAGAAAGGAAAATAGAGTAGTGAGGACCAGAATAAACAAATAGAAAACAAATAATAATATGGCAGAATCCAGCTCTAACATAGGAATAATCACCTTAAAGATAATAGCATTGGAAACCCAGAAACAGACCCATAGAATTATGCCCAACTGATTTTTGACAAAGGAGCAAAACCAGTTTAATGGGGGAAGAGATAATCTTTTAACAAGTGATGCTGGAGAAATTGGACATCTGTAAGCAATAAATAAGTAAATAAATAAAATGAAACTCTACCTACACCTCACACTTTATACAACATGAACATAAATGGATTATGAACATAAATGTAAAACATAAAACTATACAACTTTTAGAAAAAAAGAATCAAGAAAATCTTTGGATCTAGGACCAGGCAAAGAGTTTTTCCACTTGACCCCAAGAACATAACACATAAAAAGAAAAGTTGACTCTCCTTAGAATTAAAATGTTGTACTCTGTGAAAGACTCTGAGAAGAGGGTGAAAAGACAAGCTACAGATTGGGAGAAAGTATCTGCATCCCACATATGTGATAAAGGAATTGTATTTAGAATACACAAAGAACCTTAAACTCAATAGTTGAAATTCAACAAAACCAAGCAATCCAATTAGAAAATGGACAAAAGACATAAGTAGATAATCCACCCAAGAGGATATACAGAAGGCACATAAACATATGAAAAGATGTTCAACATCATTGGCCATTAGGGAAATGCAAGTTAAAATCTCAGTAAGATATCACTACATACCTATCAGAATGGCTAAAATGAAAATAGTGACATTACCAAATGCTAGCAAGAATGTGGAGTTTGGATCACTCCTGGATCACTGGGAATGTAAACTGGCACAGAACTCTGGAACAAAGTTTGGCAGTTTCTTATATACGATGTAACTGTCATATGACAAGTCAATGTCTAGAGCATTTATTCCAGAAAAATTAAAATGTATTTTCACACAAAAAGCCTGCACACAAATGTCCATAGACCTTTATCCACAACAGCCAAAAACCTGAAAACAGCCCAAATGTCCTATGGGTGAAGGATTAAATAAATGGTGGTCCATCCATATCATAGAATGATACCCTGCAATAAAAAAGAATGAAGTATTTGTACACTCAACAACCTAGACAATCTCCAGTATGCCGAGTGAAAAAAATCCAATCCTAAAAGATTATGTACTATATAATTACGTTTATTTAAGTGTTTTGAAATGATAAAATTATAGAAATGGGTAAAATATTTGTGGTTTGTAGATACTAGTTGTGGGTATAGGGAGGGTGGGAATTTGGTGTGGTTATAAAGAGGTAACATGAGAAATCCTTGTGGAGAAGATATTGTTCTGTATCTTGACTGTGGTGGTAGGTACATGAACCTACCCATGATAAAATTGTATAGAATTAAATGCACACACACACATGACGTGCGTGCATGCACGTGTGCATATAAATATGAATACAAGTAAAACTGGGGAAATCTGAATGACATCAGTCGATAGTATCAATGTCAATATCCTTGTTGTGATATTTGTACTATGTTTTGCAAGTTACTACCATTAGAGGAAACTAGGCAAGTACATCTCTCTGTATTATTTCTATAATGATCTCAATAAAAATTTCAATGAAATAAAAAGGACCACTCAAATTAGCACCTGAGGATTCTTGGTAATATCCCTGATCCCAGAACATCTCTAAACAAAAATGATAGAGTGAGTGTCCCTTTAATAGGAGTTTTTCATAATGTGATATTATCACTACTCCTTTCTCAATAATCAGTATGATGTTCATAGAAAAATAACTCATGGTGTATCACTAAGTGTTAGTTATAATCAAATTAAAATAATTTCACATGAATGTGCAAATGACAGGCATATTTAATTTTTAGGGGGGGATGTTTACATTTTAGAGAAAGAATGACATTAATCCAGATAAATATAACTGCTATGAGAGATGATTCTGGAAAATATGGCTTTATGGTTTGTATTCCTATTCTGGGCTGCTACACTCTTCTATAAAACACTGGGGCAGAAATCAGCACCTCCAACCACTGCTTATGAAGAGTACCATGCAGTGCCCATGTATTACTATTATCTTTATTATGATTATGATTATCTATCTTTCTTGTTAAGCTCTCTTCCTCGGTTTATGGGTGTCTACTTGTGTCATCATATGGCAGAGGAAGAAATGGAGAAGAGGCAAACTCCCTCCTGTCTCTTCTTATAAGTCTCTACCCTCATGACACAATTACCCTCCAAAGGCCGCGTCTCCAAATACCATCATATAAATGATTAAGGTTTGCACATATGCACCTGGCTGGCTCAGTTGGAAGACCATGTGATTCTTGATCTGGGGGTTGTGAGGTGGAGCCCTACGTTGGCTGTAGAGATTACTTAAATAAAACTTAAAAAAAAGGTCTCCACATGTGAATTTGAGGGGGACACAAACAATCAGTCCGTAGCAATATGCCAGAATGTTAGCCCTGCTTTGCTCTGAGTGCTGATAGAAATATGGGTGGAATTTATTTTCTTTCTTACACTATTTTGTATATTCAGATTTTCTTGTCATGACTTTATATTATTTTTGAAGTCAGAAAACAGTACAGTAAGTGTTATTTTTAAAGAAGAAATAAGTTAGAGCAAAGGGAAAACGAAGATTTGAGAAAAGATGAAGTCAGAGGTAGAGCTGGCATATCGAAAGGGCTTGCATAATTACTCAGAGATTTCCAGGTTGGCTCTGGGTTTTCTGGCTACACATACAAAGATTCTCAATGTTGATTAGAGAAAACAGACCAGGTGTTCAGAAGTCTCATGGCTACCGTATCTACTAATACAGCTACTATTGATACTGACACCTAAGACATTTCTCCAGTGTGTTCCTAGTGTCCCTATAGAGAAGATCATGCCATCTCTTCTTTTAGTGAGTGATGGCTGCATTGATATCTCTGTAAGACACAGAAGCAATGGTATTCACAGAGTTTGTCTCATATCATTCATCGGAACCACAGGTCAAAAGCTGTACAGTACTAGCCATTCTAGGAGAAATAAACCATGTGAACCAGGTGTGCAGTAAGCCATACAGTGTCTGGTGTGGAGGACTAGCGGCCCCAGTTTTTCCCTTCCCTGTATCTGCATCTCTTTGTCATTTCACCCTATAGATCCTCCCATCGGAAGGCGGAGACTATTTCCTCACCCCTTGGATTTGGGCTGGCATTGTGACTTTGTCCAAAACAGTGTTACAAGTGATGATGTATCTTATCTGAGCCTAGACCTGAAGAGGTCTTTTGTGCTTCTGCTTCATCCTCTGTTGAGAGAATAAGATCAGGCTAGCCTGATAGAAGATGAAAGACCACATGGAGCAGAGATGAGACATGCTAGACCATCCCACTTGCCCTTGGCTCACTAGTTGATCAGATGTGCATGAAGAGACAATCTGAGTTCAGCTGAGGCTGGTCCAAATCAGGAGATCCATTGATCTAAACTATACACTCATCAGCAAAGCTAAATAGTTATTACATGTCACTGAAGTTTTGTAGTTGTTTGTTACACAGCATTTTTGTGGTGATAGATAACAGATACATCTGGCTTCATCCATTGTACAGAAAGATATGAACTATATAGCCTTTAGGGTTTACATACACACCTGAGCGGTGTATGTAAAATGGGGGAAAAACGTGACTTTCTGCCTAACTCAAAATTGCTATATGAAAATGAAATATTTGTGAAAGTATTTAGTAGCTGTGAAGTACAATTCAAATTCAGTTTATTTAAAACTCTGTTCTCTTACAACAACATACCATGTTTAAATTCTTTCCAATGCAGTTGATCTTTTAGTTTACATAAAACAAACATAAAGAACATTTTTAAGGCCGTGACAATCAGTGTGAAATTAATCCAGGCATATTTCTATAGTCCAATATTCAATTTGAAATTAAGTAGAGAACAAAACTTTTTGGTTTTTGTAAATATGACTTACAGAAGGGGTATTTAAATTAAATGAAGCAAAACAAGCTTTGACTTATTCAAAACAACTTTTTAGTGCAGAATGTCAGATATGACTGTGAGTCTCCAGGCACATCAAGGTGTGAACCTGATGCACCCTGGAAGTAAAATTTGCATGCTCTAATCGGGTAATGGCATGTGCAAAGAGGTAATTAATTACAAATTGGCTCTATTTAAATACATTTGCACTTTTTGTTTTGCAGCCTACAGATCACTGTATGACTTTAAAATATGAGAAAGAATTTCTCAAATTAAATCTCATCAACATTCAGAGTTGTTTCATTTGCAGTCACAGAGATAAAAGTTGACTCTTGGTATCTTTAACTAGTTTATTATTAGAATAACCAAAAGTACTACTCTTTTGTCTTTATCTTTCCAAGAAAGGAAAATGGTTTTCTTGGTTTGCCTGTAGATTACATTCTTTGCATATATTATCTTGAAAATTCTGAATATTTCTAATTTTAAAATAATGTCTATTTTTATAATAATGATATATAATCATTATAGAATTTGAAGTAATAAAGAGATTATAAATGAATAAAATAAAATACAACATTCTCCAGGGGCCCCTGGGTGGCTCAGTCGGTTAAGCATCCAACTTCGGTTCAGGTCGTGATCTCCTGGTTCGTGGGTTCAAGGCCTGCTTCTGGCTCTGTTCTCAGAGCCTGGAGCCTGCTTCATATTCCATGTTGTCCTTTCTTTCTCCCCTTCCCCTGCTCACACTCTGTCTCTGTCTCTCAAAAATGAATAAACATTAAAAAAAAAACAACAACAACTACAACATTCTCTGGATACCTTCACCCAGAAAACACACTGTTAACTTTCAAAGACTATAATTTCAGATACCAGTCTATGCATCTATACATATAGAAAGATAATGCATAAATAGAAATACTTTTGGAACAACTGGAACATATCATGCATACTAATTCAATTAACATTTTAGATTTAATTTCACTTGGAATTAGGCATAAAAGGCAAAACTGAATATATTTTAAAAGGCTGAATCCCAGTTTCACTACCAGGATATGTTGTTGCTAAAGGATCTCTCTTAAGAAAAAAGTAATGATTGTAAAAAACTTGAAGTTCAAGATATTACTTATGTAACTAAAATTTTACCTTTTAACCATATTTAATTGTTGCTATGAAAGATGAGGAAATTAGAGTATGTATGCTTTTTTTTCCACTTTACTATCTCATCCCCTAAATGCATTAGTTATAATATTACTTTTACTTATTTAAGGCTTCTACCATGCCATGATACTCTGTTGTAGTAATTCTTGAAATTGTTTAAAACTAATTCTATAAGAAAACCAGCAATCCAATTAAAATGGCAAACACAATGTGCTTAGATATGAGAAAGGAAACCCGAACCCACTTATCATAGTCAAAATGCAGATTATAACCACACTGAATTTCCATTTTTTACCTATCAGATTGTCAACCATCTAAAAGTCTGACAACATCTTCTAAAGGTACGGCTGTGGGGAAATAGGCCTTCTCATGCATTGCTGGGAAAAGGGCAATTAAGCACTACTTTTATGGAGGGTAATTTAGTAATATCTACCAGAAATATAGATGCATTTTATCTTTTGACTCAACAGTTTCTCTTCTGGGTGTTTATCTTTTTTTGTGTATCTGCACATGTACAAAGTGACACTATTTACAAGGTAATTCATTTCAGAGTTGCTTATAAAAGCCAATCTTATCAACAACTGGAGTGTCCATCAATGGGGGACCGGTTGAATAAATTTCGAAGCAGTGCTACAGGGAAGTATTTTGTAGCAAAGCAGAAGCAGGGGGAGAAGGAAGGGAAGGTAGAATACATCTTTGTATTGATGTAGAAAGATCTCTAAGATCTGATCAGTAAAATATTCATGTCCAGAAAATGTGTAATAAAAGGAATTAATGAATATACTTATTTGTATTTGCATATAGACAAATATATATGACATTAAAGAAAGTGTTTACTTAGTATAGTAGGGGCTGGGAGAGAAAGGGGCATTGGTAGACTCTAGCTACTTGAATTATTTTAGTAATCAGTGATGATTACTTACAAAAAGATAATTAAAGCATTAATTAAATGGATTCCACTCTCAACAGCACTTTTTTTTTGTCTTGGACTCTCCATTTGTGACTTTTTCAATTTGATTCACTTTTTGGTTAGTTGGTTAGCTGGATTTTGTCATCCAGCTAATTTAAAAGGGGGATTCATGAGTATTCTGTGTCTTAAATTTCTGCACGAATGAGAATATCTGTCTATCACAATTTTGTCTGTGAATCCTTACTTGAAAACCTTTAAAAATCTTTTGGTCTCACTTCTTTCTGCCCTAACACTAGGATTATGGCATTTGCATCAAAGTGGAGATTTTTTTACCCTTTACTTTTGTTGTTGTTGTTGTTGTTGTTGTTGTTGTTGTTGTTGTTGTTTTAGTGATTTTTTTTAAAGTGGAGGAGTTCACTAAAAATGGCTTACACTCCTTAATCTTACCCAGAAGTTTGGGTATCTTTTTAGATTATCTCTTAATGTTTTATTATTTTGTTGATGTTAAATTTATCTCTAACTTTGTATTGTGGCATATATTCAGGGAGGAATTTTAGCTCTTGAGAGATTTAACTCACTTTTTTGTGTGTGTATGTGAACTTATTCATATGTTCTCCATGAATATGTGAGTGAAGTGTAGGAATAACCTGAAGTTTTGTACATGTTTTAATTGCATGTATCATGCAAATGATATTAATTTTCCTAACTCTTTGCTGTTTAGATTTTGAATTGGATGAATGCTCTTTAAAGGGGAGGCAGGCTACCTGATAGCTTTATTCTTTATTGACTGTGATATAAGCTGTGTATATAAAATTTTTCTATGTGCAGAAGGTACAAAATGCCTTGCAAAGTTTTGTGACTTTGCCTCCATGATAGTAAATCAATCTGAAACAATAGGGGAGGAAAGTCATCCAGTTACCTCTGTGTAACTGGTAGTCCAGATTCTCTGAGGGGCTCATGTCAAGATAGCATCAATGGTGCAAAGATTTTATTGGGGAAGCTCCTCTGTAAAAATAGCCAGGGCTGGGAGAGGCTGAGATAGCCTTCTCATTGTGATGTAAGTTTGACATTGGTTGGAAGTGTCCCAGACTAGCACCCATTTTAAGGAAGGTACAGTAAACTTAAAGGAAAATCCTTGAGTCAAAGTCAACTACTAGAGGAGTCCCATTTGTGCCAAGAATGGGCCTGCCTTCGTCTCTGTTGTGATTAGTCATTGGCTGGGAGCACCAGTAGAGGCTGTGCCCTTGCCATAAGTGTGGTGACGGCTTTCAGAGATGAGCAGGCTCAGCCTGCATCTTCCCAAGGCTTACATTGGTATTTGTGTATTTGTTCTTGGATGACTTCGTCTGCTGCTAGCATGTGGACCGTCACCTAATCTCCAGCTATAGTCCCGATCATGCCAAACCTATTTCCCAGTTGCCTTCTGTACGTCTCCACTTTGCTGCCCTGCAGACTCTCCAAACTCAACACACCGTAATTAACTCGTGATCCTTCATGATCTATCCTTCCTTCATGATTCATGACTGTCTATCCCTGTCTTAGTTTACCACACCATTTTCCTTCCTCTTCCCAAGTTAAAAATTTTGGAGTCATCTGTCCCTTTTCCTCCCCTTTACCTCAAACATCCAGCCTGCCACCATGTCCTTTGCATGTATCTAAAATTCTAGACTCTGGTCCCTTCTTCCTAATTAGGTCCACAGGTTCCTTTTCATAATTAATAGATTTAATTAAATTAGTTAGCTTAATTTGATTCACTTTTTGGCTAGCTGGATTTTGTCATCCAGCTAATTTTAAAGGAGGGTTCATGAGTGTTCCATTTCCTAAGTTGCTACATATATGAATCGAGTGGGATGGATGGGGTCTGCCACTCTATTTTCTAACAGTAGTGACTGGTAAGCATCTCTTCTCTTCTTAGAATTTCCCTTGCTGGTATTGTCCTTTGCCATAGTTCTTCAGCACTTATGCTTGTAGAAATGGTCAAAATCTGTAGTGATGGATGCTGGCAAATTAGTGGCCATTTTCCCACCTCTTCTAGTCACATTCTTATGATGGGGAAGTTCCAGTACCAGAGCCAGCAATGCCTAATGCCCACATAATAATACAAAAAGTATCTAAAGTAGGTAACTAAATCAGTAAATATATAGGACTGTTACACATTTTATGGTGGTGGTGGTGTACTTGTGTGTGTATAAATACATAGACATAATAAAGGCATAATTGATTACTGCCTCAGTAAGTTACTTTTGTAAGAAACAACCACAGAATCTCTGTGGCAGACAACAGTGATCAATATTTCCAGCTCTCTTGCCTGTGTGTTGGCTGCGGTTTGGCTGATTATAGGCTTGGCTCATTCGGGTTTGACTTCGATTTATGTTCTAGGCTTTGCTTGCTCCAGGCTCTGGCTGTGGATTAGGCTCTGGCCTTCCCAACATGTATGCATTGTGTGTTCCAGAATTAGGAGCCAAAAGCCATCTAGATAGAAGAGGCTCTTCTTGTGGTGATGGCAGAGGTGCTAGAAAACAAGACCAACTGCATAAATACATTTAAAGTCTTTGCTTTAACATTCCTCTGGCCAAAGCAAGTTACATGGCCAAGCCCAACATCAAAGAGTCTAGTGGGAGGAACCACAAAGGAAGTAGACACAGGGAGGGGCCAAGTACTGGGAACAATAATGCAATTTAACACAATTGTAATGATTGCTTTCCATAAAAAGAAAACAAATATAAAAATACCTGGGCCCTCTTGTGTATGAATACTTTTCATACTGTATGTTTAATCTCATTAGGAGGGGAGGTAGATGCATATATTCCTGCTAATATTAAATTGGAAACTAACAGAAGGGTAATGTAGATTTCTAAGCAGAAGATTTATGGCATTATTGCATGCTAATCCTCTGATAAGAGTAACCACGCCACTTGTAAACAACTTTCACAGTTCTTTTGGAAACTTCCTGGGAATTGTCCATTTTCATTCATATTTGTTATCTCTGACATATTCAAAGAGTGAAGTATAGTGTATTGTTTTTTATTTCTAACACTAGTCTTAACCCTGTTAGGATCTTATAAAATGAGCTGGTCAAACATTAACCCATAAACATTCAGTATATCAGGAAATGGATTCCCAGAGGTGAATTTGTAATTCTTAAAGTATTGTGTAGTTGACTGCTAAAATTAGTATATGAATGTGCTATTGTGATTGGATTGGTAATTAAAATATCTTATAAATGTTTCAGAGGAGAATTGTGTAAAGCAAATGATTTAGAAATTAAAATGAGAAGTGTCTCAATAGGTGAGTAGTTGTAATATTTAAAAATAATGTTACCTAAATGAATATGATGTAAGTTTTCTTTTATTAGTGTTAAGAGAATTGTAATTGCCTATGTAGATGCAAGACATTTCTATTTTAATTTTATATAGAAGCAAAGATAAAGAAAGATAAAGAAAAACAAAGATAAAAGAGGGGAGGGGACAAAGAAAATGGGTCTCTTACTTTTATACTAGAAACGTTGGCAGGCATACTTTTATCCAATCATAGGAAATACAATGAACTTGTGGTTGAATGTGCTAGAAATTTTTATCAAATTGTAAAATTTGTCAAAACTGCAATACATTATCATCAATATCTTTTTAAGAAACATGGATATGATAATGAATTTAATTTTCAGTCACTCATTTTCTACAGTTGTATTATTCATGGTGAAATTCATTCAACAAATTTCTGTTTCAACTTGGAAGGATTTAGGAACTGACAGCTTCCCACCTCTTTGGTATTTGTCACCCTCAGATTCCCTTAGAAACCTCAATACTCAACCATTTACCATGCTTTAAGGGAATGCTTCACTAGGAAAACAAATTTTGCACAAGTGTGGAGGAGAAGAAAAAATAGAATTTTTATAGAATATCCAAGAAAAGGTCATGATGTGAAAACTGTATAGTATGTTCTGAGCATATCTTGAATTAATAGAGAACATGTGGCTTCACTGATTTTCTTTTTCCCATATACTGATATATAAGTATATGAGAGATATGGATTCCATATCAAGCACTCAAGTCAGAGTTCTTATGTAACGTCCAGTCTTTGAAAAACTGATTTCTAAATGGCAGGTGGCACCAACACCAGTGTGTTATTCAGTGTGGTCTGTGTTCCCCGTTTTGTTCTAGCACACATTCTTAATCCCCCTTTTGTGAAACCTGATTAATCATTAAACAGGTCAGAGTGTACACACCACCTGAAATTCTCGGGTAAATAGTTTTTTAATATTTCTTTTTGTTATTTGCTGTTAGCATTGTTTTTGCTTGATTATGTGAAATTGTTCACTTTTACACCTTCTTTTTAAACAAATTGTTTTTGAGCACCCATATGGTGATTTTGAAGTTTGAAATGCCTTAAACTTCCCCATCATGGACAAGTTAAATTTTGTAGTCAGTGAGCTCAACACCCGCAGGCAGCTCTGTGTTTATGGTGATACAACAACAAAGGGAAGATTCAAACAATTATCTTGACAGTCAGGCCTCCAGGTCTGCTGGCTGCTGTGTTTATAGGCAAAGCAAGCTGGACGCTGGGCTATGAGCAAACTGTGAAGAACATAATGCTCCGATTGCTTTCTATTCTCAGCACCCAAGTCACTTGCTGGTGTAAGTTGGGTATTTAAGAGTGAGCATTAACTCTCGTGGGTCACCAGGGAACCATTTAATAAGTAACTAAAGGCCTGGAGATGTTCATGTATTTCTCTAAATGCCCTGGTTTTGTTACTGGTGCAGTTCATTGAAGGTCACTCCACACTTTCAAATATTTAATGTCCTTTCCCAAGTGAGTGACCCGGGTCTGGTAGACAAGGGGCCGATTCGTTACTTGTAGCCAGCCAGTCCGTAGTAAGCAAATCAAGTTCATAATTATTATACTCTGGCAAGGAAAAGCTGATCAACAGATACAGTAGGGGTTCAGAGAGGTTAAAATAAAGCTGATATATGATAAAAACAACCTCATTAGACGAGAGTGTATGTATGCATAAGGAGTTTTATTTAAATACATTTATGGATATTTCTCTGGTAACTTTTAATTTCGATATATTTGAAACTTACAGAAAATTTTCAAGATTAAAACAAGGTACAGCTTTACATCCTTATACATATTCACTGATTATTTATCATTTTTCCCACTTGTTTCATTGTTCTTTCTATCTACCAAGCTACTGATTCACATAAAATGTTTTTTTCCCGAACCATTTGGGGGTAGGTTGCAGTCATAATGCCCCTTGACCCCTAAATAATTCAGTGTATATATTCAAAGAACAAGGGCTTTTAAAAACATAAACACAGTGCATAATTATTGAAATCAGGAAATTTAATAATGATTGCTACAATAATGATATATACATACTATTACACGACTATGGGTATTTTCTTTTTTCTTTCTTTCTCTCTCTCTCTGTCTCTCTCTGTTTTGTTTTTTGGTTTTTTTTTTTTTTTTTGAGAAATTATTTGGAGAGAAACAAGAAAGTGGAAATGAATGACTTCAATTCCAAAATACCATCACATTAGTTTCTCTGGGGCAGATTGTTATGCTACGTCACTGTAAAGTGAAGCTCAATTACTTAATGGTCACGTTAGGCTAAATTTCACTTATAAAGTTGCTAGATGATCCAAATGCCAATTAGATAAGGGTCACTTATTCAATAACTCCTGTGCATATTTTAGTCACTTTGAAGGTTTCTTTTTTTCCCCAGTGACTAACCAAGGAGATGATTATTGGCACTTATTCAAGCTTTCACATCGCATTTGTAAAGCAAGTTTCAATTAAAAATGCCAGGAAGGTTGGCTTTGACCTTAATATTCAGCCATAACTACACTTTTTTGATATGAATATTCAGGTGAACTTCATTGCTGGCCTCCTTGAACTTGATCACCATCTTATTGGGTTTCTGGTTTTAAGTGTAGAATTTAGTACAAATATAATTAAGATACAATAGGAGGCTGATAAAATCCATCTAAAAGAAAGAGAACTGTTCATTTAACAACACACCGTGCAGGAGAGGCATTGTAACACTATAAGTAATACTAACAGGCATGCTATTGGATGTCAGATTTTTTTAAATGTCACCAATTTATTCAGACTTTCTAATGTAGCACTATTGTAGCAATAGTTAAGAAGGTTAAAGCCTTCTTCCTGAAGACTTTCGAGAGATGCCTGTCTATTAAACTCATTTATTCACACTTGAATACCTCATGTTCATTTTTACAGCCTTTGTTTCAAGAAATTATATTAAGCCAGATGGACTTCTATTGCCTTAGAAGCCAAATCAACAAGTATAAGGCTGAACTGTAGATTGCTAAATTGTGGGGTTAAGATGAACACTGAAGAATAGGATCAGAGTAGAATCACTCAGTAGATTAGATATACAGGAGGAGACCCCTTTTTCAGCTATACATCCCGAGTACCTTAACATCTAAGCCTCTTGGATGGCATGGAAGTTTTAAAAAAATAAATGTAACGTCACATGCACCATCATCAAGTATGTCATGGCGTCCTAAGCCCTAAGCCAAATATGAAGGCAGGACTGTACTCATGTCATTTACGGCAGCAAATGCTGCTGATGAGTGGCATCAGTGTTTAAGTGCCTGTGGATTCAGGGGATGAGGAGAGTATCTTTTAGACAAATGCAGAAGACTGAAGAAAAATTGGATATGCACAAAGGTGGGAATAGTACGCTCCAAGGAGTGGTGTAAATAAATTTTATGACTACAAAGAAACAGGTAACAGCCAAATGCACTGGGGCCTGGGGGCTAATATGTGTTGTTGCCTGTTCTCACAAAAATTGGGTACATGCTAAGGAAATGGTCTCTAACATCCAGTTAGGAGAACAAGCTGTCCCTTATAGATGGATGTCTTTCAAATATTCAATTACATCTATAGCTGAGTAAGATATTTGATCATGTACCTCTTACAAAAATGAAATCCAGTCTGGGAACTTCTGCCTTTGCATATAGAATTGATGGCTTAAATAATAGGACACAATGAGAAGTTGACAAAGAACATCCAGAATGAAAAGGACTATTATCTTGACACACATTTTACTTGAGAGATTTTGGGAAAGCAGACATGTTCATATGCCACTGGTGGGGGTGTAAATGATTACAACACCCATGGAAAGCAACTTGGCAATATCTATCAAAATTACAAATTTGCCCTTTGCTCTGACAGTCCAGCTTCTGTATTTTTTTCTTACAATTTCACTAATGCATAATGCAGAAGAACTTAGGTACATTGTTTGTAACAGAAAAAGATTGAAACTCAAAAAAATGTTTGAAAGTGTGACCCAATCAAATAAACCCTGGTAGATCCAGCCATGGAATACTATGCAGCTGTATATAAAAAAATAAAAAAAGGAGAAGAAGAATAAAGAACTGCTGTATGCACTGATTTGGAACTAAGTCCCGGAAGGAAAATAAGAATAATCTCATTTGCATGTATTTGCATAAAGAAACTAGAAGGAGATATATAAAAAAGAATAAAAATGTTGTATGGTGGGTGGAAACTGGCAGATGGAGACAGGGGTGGGTGTAAAAGTCTTCACCATGTAAACCTTTTTATATTTAAAATGTTTTGTTCTGTGCTCATGTACTAGTTAGTGCAAGAAATTAAAAAGAGGACTATTGCATTCATGTATACAGAGATTGCTAATTTTTCACCCCAACATCTGCCCTCCGAATTGTTTTGATTTTAAACTGAAACACTGTCTTATAGGCTTAAAATAAAAATTTCCAGCTTCTCTTGCAGCTAGATGTGGCTCTGAGATCAATGAGATAGTGTGAGAAGTGTTGTGTGAGATATCTTGCTACTTTATACATGAGTCTATTCAGGCATGCGGGCCTTTCTACCTTGCTTTCTTCTTCCTAAATATGGATTCGATGTACAGAGCCTCAGCAGATATCTCAGATAATGAAATGACCTTGATATTGAAAATCCTTTACTAAGACAGCAGGGCAGAAAGATAGAAACATGAATCCCTGAATGTTATGGAGCCGATATACTGGCTTCCCTTTGCTAGGGCCTTCTAAGCCTCTGACCTTATTTGAAATCTAGTCCTTCTTTGGGTTGATACAATGTGGCTTGTTATACATGTTTCTGAAGAATCATGAGATATGACTGTTATCTGTCACTGTGTTTTACAGTCCTAAGTGTCAATGTTGGAAAGATTCCCATATGTGCATCATGTCAGTTTTGTTTTTCATTTTCTTTTTATTTATTTTTTATTTTTGAGAGAGAGAGAGAGAGACAAAGCATGAGCAGGGGAGAGGAGGGGACAGGGAGACACAGGATCTGAAACAGGCTCCAGGCTCTGAGCTGTCAGCACAGAGCCCGATTCAGGGCTCAAACCCACGAACCGCAAGATCATGACCTGAGCCAAAGTCAGACGCTCAACTGACTAAGCCACCCAGGTGCCCCGTCAGTTTTCTTTTGAATGTAGATATACAGCTGAATTTTTAATGGTTAATAAGCACTTTAAATGACCATACTTGCCATGTCAAAATAAATGTTCAGATTTTCAATCATGGACTTACAGATGTGGAAATACATCGATTTTAGGAAAGGTGTATGTCTGTTTTATTGCTATACCTATAATTTAGGCAACAAAAGTATGATGAGAAGAGGAAAAGACATGGAGACATGGATACATTTATTTTTTAGATTCATGGGATATTTGCTGAAGTGTAGTAGGAAAGGCTGATGTATTTTCAGCCAAGACATCTGTTAATGTGACTGTAATAAGTATACTATATCCACTATGTAAATATTAGCCTTTTTTTAAAAAAAGACTCGATACCAAAAGGTATTGTTATCCCATTGCAAGAAGACTCACATATTTTCATATTAGACGGATGAGAGAATTCCATCAATGGTGACATGGTGCCATCTGTGTAAACCAACTTTTGTTCATTGAAGTAATATACTAACCCCACTAAAGAGCAATCTTTAAAAGATTTTTTTTAACGTTTATTTATTTTTGAGAGACAGAGCATGAGTGGGGGAAGAGCAAAGAGAGAGGGAGACACAGAATCTGAAGCAGGCTCCAGGCTCTGAGCTATCAGCACAGAGCCCAACGCGGGGCTTAAACCCATGAACCACGAGATCATGACCTGAGTTGAATTTGGATGCTTAACCAACTGCGCCACCAAGGAACGCCTACAGAGCAATCTTAATATATAGAAAAAGCAGACAGTTTCAACTGGTGTTTCATAATAGCTAATTTCTTTTAGACCTGGGATGGCTTCTTTAGGGAACCTTGTACTGAACCTAATTTGCATACCCAATTTAGCAGCCTCTTTCTCTGCTTTCAGTAGAAAAAAATATTCTAAAACACATTTTACATAATTATTCTACATTATGGAGAAGGGCTTTCCCACATGATATTAAGTAGAAAATCTTTTAGGAAAGGAAAGAAGAAACTGTGCAAAAAAGAAAATAATGTTTTGAAAGAAGCTTGGAAGAAACACTAATAATTTACTTTTATGTTGTTCAAGATAAGGCTAATTCTCCTCATCATAAGACACTAATTTATACAGATAGAAGTGATAGACCCTTTATACTAAATACAGTCTTTATTCATTCATTTCTGTACTCATCATTCTGAAAATATTGATTGATCATCTACTTTGTGCCAGGACATCAGAGCTAGAGATAATAGAGTTGGTCCCTGATATGGTAGAGCTTTGTAAAGGTGTCTTACAACGAATGAATTCTTCAGTAAACCCTGGTGATTAGCAATTGACAGGTGGTGTGGAGGGAGAGAAGGCCATTCTGCAAGTGAATGACAAAGGAACATGCCTCAAGCTGTGGGTTCAGAGTACACTGAGCAAGTGGGAGCTGAGGTCTCTGTAAAATGTTGGGGGGATGCTGGTGGGGTGTACCTCGTGTTCTGGGTGAGAGAGTTCCAGAGTTTTGCCTTGTGGGGGAACTTTATCTCTGTCACCTGTAGAGCTTTACAGTGTGAGGTCACTGTAGGTGGAGCTTAGACAGCAAGAAGAGGAAACAGGTGAGAAGTGAGATAAAGGGGGAGAGAGGGGTGGGGCAAGGCCATTTAAGCCCTTAAGGATGTCTTTATTCTGTAGTCAATGGGAATCCATTGAAAGATTTTGTAGAGTCAGAAAATGGGAGCCAGAAGGGTCACAACAGAGTGGATGCCGAAAACTAGTATAGAGAATTAACAATGGTAGGAGGTAGGGGTGGTGTTGAACTAGGGTGGTGGCAGAAGAGATGGAATAAAAGTGCATATTTGAGAAAAAAATTAGAATGAAACTGATAGGATGGATAATGTGTATTTTGGTCATTAATTGATTGGAAAAGAATACTTATTAGCCTTTTATTTTGAAGTAACTTAGAGCTATGTAAAAGTTGCAAAAATAGTACAGAGCATTCTTGTATACTTCTCATTCATCGTTCCCTATTGGTAATGTCCTGTGTGACATCAACTATCTTTTGCATTCTAATAGTTTCTCTGAAGATTCTCTTGGATTTTCTATGTAGAAAAGTAATAAATATGTAGTATGTACGTAATCACATTTTTCTTTTGAAATACTTTTACTATTTATTTGTTTTCTTCTTCAATCACCTAGGGCCTTGCATACAATACTAAATAAAGGCAGAGATAGCTGGATCTGAGTACTTTCCCTGATCTTAAAGGGGCTGCTTCTCATGTTCTATTCTTGGAGTGTGATGTCTGTTTCAAATATGGAGAAGATACTCCTTTAACAAGTTAAAGAAGTTCTCTTCTGTATCTGATTTACCAGGGGCTTTAGAACAATCATAAATAGGTGTTACGTCCTGTGAAATGACTTCTCTGCATATACTAAAGTTGAGCTTTTCTCTTCTCATACGTTAGGATGTACCCTACCTTGTGCGTTGTACACTCTGCTTGCTAGTATTTTATTTTGCTTCTATATTCACAAGTGAGGCAGCCCTAGACTTATTCTTTCTTGTATTTTCTGTATGCAATATCAAGATAATATAGCTTCATAAAATAAGTTGGAGAAGTTGTCTTATTTGTTTGTTTTTATTAGGGATTTAATGTTTTTTATGTTCTCAAATCTTCTGTTATTTACTTTTGTCCCTTTCTTGTGTGTTATTAAGAAAAGGCTACCCTGCCAACATTACAAAAATAGTCACCTCTTTCTTTCTAATATATTATATATTGTATTCTGTTAGCCTTTAAATCTTGAGTAGATAACTTAGGGTTTGCTTCTCCATGTATATAACCAAGATGGAGTTATGCAATTCATATTTAAAAACCAGAGAAAAATTTCCAAAGCTGTTTTTAGAAGAAATCTCAAATATATTCTTCATGGTACCAGCTGGGGTGCCTAAGAGAATTGCTATAGGTTTCAGGCTTCATATAAATCCAAGTCTCCACCTAATTCAACAATGTGATTCTGTACTCAATGCAGAAGTAAGCCTTAATCTCCAAATATAACTAGAGAAGAGAATTTAATTCAAGAATCCTTCCAATTCATGTAGACTGTTACTCAGCCAGAGCTGAGGATTTACTTCAGCGAGGAGTTGGAATTCCCAAGCATACAAAAGCAAGGTGAAGAGCTCAAAAAAATGTGATGTTCTGCACCTGTGTAGCAAAATTTTAGATTTTTCAATCAATGACATGATTTTAGATTAATGTTGAATGAATTTAAAGGAAAATAACTTTCTAAAAAAATGAGCAGAGACATGAACAATCCAGTTTACCTATACTATGCATGAAGAACTGTGGAGCTTTTAGCTATGTTGGGTTTTGTAAATCGTTGATTCTTGCCCATATTTAGGACCTGTGTTAGAATGGCAGTTTCCAGCATGATTAGTCTTAATATGAATTGTTTTCCTCAGCCAGTATATTCAGGAAGGCAGCAATTTGGGATGTTGTTGTTGTTTTCTTGGCATTTGCCTACTTTTTTTATTGTGTTAATGTCAATATTATACTTTTAGGAGTTCAGCCATTGTATGTATTGTATGTGCATGCATATGCTTACATTTAGTATATAGTCTCTTACTACAATGATATCTATGTCTGTGGGTATTTATAACATATGCAGACATTCAAATGCAGAAGATATTCAAATATTTGTTGGTCTAGATAATTTGGATATCACACGTGGGAGGTCGCTTGATTTTCTGTGTAATTCAGTGACTATATTGACAATACCTTGTATACTAAGCAATACATTGCATTCTGGGTTTTCAAATACAGTGAAATCCTCATAACAGAGACAGTCTACAGTGATTACATCAGAAAATATAATGATTGATATTCCATATCATGAATAATGTGTTGAGGAAGCACAAGGGAGGAATCCATCTGTTTTTCAAAAGGGACAAATCAATCTGTTTTTCAGAGGCTTGAGGGGGATGTGGGAGCAGAGATGAGGGACACACAGAGAAAGTAGAATTTGGCCTAGTTCTTGAAGGGAGGTTTATTTCAGGTAGAAGGCGGCCAAAGCACGGAATCAAGGGTGCACTTTGCTTCTTTTAGGAATGGTAAATAATATAGGATGTGTGTGAAACAGTGAATGATGGTTATGGAGCAGAAAAGGTTATCCTGGATGGGCATATCCAATGTTATTATATAGATTAATCTGGCAGTTGTATGAAGTATCCTTTGCAATGAGATCACTACAGAGTTGAGCATGCACTTTGGAGTCTGAACAATGGTAGTAGTGATAGGAATGTGGAAGAGACATGACAGAGATAAACTTGATGACAAGTTTAATCTGGAGAAGAAGGTGGAAAAAGAAGCAAAGATTATGGGTGGGTCTCATTTGAGTAACCAGAAGGAAGGTGAAGTCCTAAATGGCATGAAGAATTGTTTTGTTTTATTTGTAAAATTATTTCCAGTGTGGTAGTGAAAATAAAAAGACTGTGAATTTTGTTTTGAGCCTACAGGGTTCAGGAGCCTGCCTAACTACTTAAGTGGAGATGTCAGCTTGCAATGGGGTAGATGTATTTGCAGCTTGGGAAAGAGTGAGAAGTGTGTATCACCAGGACGTGACAATGGTTGTAGACAAAGGAGAGGGTCACCTTGTCCAGGGAGAGATGCACAGAAAAGCCAGGTTCCTGATCAATAGAAGCTTCTGAAGGGTGTGATGGGAAGGAGCCAGCCCTTGCTAAAGAACAGTCAGTGAGAAGTGGGAGAAAAGTTGGAGAATATTTTCTTGAAGATCAAAGAGCAAGTGTGTCTAAAGCGAATAGTCAGCAAGATCATAGATGGGAGTTTTTAAAAATAAATCCCCTAATTTCGTTGCATTTCCATTGGTATGACCTTGATGCAAGTTCCACACACCCTTCAAAAATTACGTTGCAGGATTCAGCTCCAGTTTTCCACAGTGAGTAACTTGCTCATTAGAACATCCCTGGTTGGGGCGCCTGGGTGGCTCAGTAGGTTAAGCGTCTGGCTTCGGTTCAGGTCATGATCTCATGGTTCATGAGTTCGAACCTCACGTCAGGCTCCACGCTGATAGCTCAGAGCCTGGAGCCTGCTTCGGATTCTGTGTCTCCCTCTCTCTCTGACCCTCTCCTGTTCGTGCTCTCTCTCTCTCTCTCTCTCTCTCTCTCAAAAGTAAATAAAAACATTAAAAAATTAAAAAAAAAAAAAAGAACATCCCTAATTACCTTTCTTCCCTTTCCTGCCTCACTTCTCAGCTCCTCTCCCTGGGATCAGCTCAGGACGACCTACTTGCAATCACATGCTTGAATCAGGGTTTATTTCTGGGAGGAAACAAACCTGAGACAAAATGGAAGTTTGTTTCATTCTTCCTAAAAAATGAAAGCCTGGCATGGGTTAAATGGAAGATAAATTGGAAAGAGAGAACTTGGTTGTGATGGGAAAGAGAAACAGTTGAGTAAGTAATATTAGAACTGACAACGATGAGGGACTCTTCATCCTCTGAGCCACGAGGGGAGAAAAGATTGGAATGAATAAAGTTTGAGGTGTGCTCATTGTTGATCATTCATCCTATCATTTCCCACAGAAGGAGACAGAGTTGTTTATTGAGCACACCTCTGGGATAGTCCATTCATCCTAAGTCTACTGTCATTATTCATTTAAAAAATATTTATAAAGCACATGCTCCACTATATGTCACACTTACAATTTTCTGTCTTAGAAAATAGGGTTCCCTTTCATCATCTTTTTTTACTTCCTTGTCCCTGATTTGACAGCGCTGGTTGTTTCTACTTTGCCGTCATTGAACTCAGTTAATCTTGCTCTGCTTTTGCCATCTATGATAATAAGTTATTATTCTAGAAATATGTTTTGAACTTGACATAGAATATTCATCTTCAAGTTGCCTTAATTTCTTTGTGGTGAAATCCATTGATTATAATAATTCAGTAAAGACAAATTTTACAAAGTTACTTAGGATAGTCAATTTAGTAGTTTCACTATGAAATACAGCAGGACTATAGAAGTTAATTAATGTTCTAAAATGTCTAAAATACAGCAAAGTGATTTTTTTTCTTGTCTGACTCTCTTATCTGGTTCTTTTCTGGCTTCATGTTTATTAGCATGTACATAATGCATTTATATAATTAAAAGGCTTGTTGATGCACTACCTATGAAGTAGTCTTGCCAAAAGAAAAAGAAAAAGAAAAAACCTGACATTTATGAAGCATCTAGGTCCAGCTACTGATTTATTGGAAATACTTAAAAGTATGTGACTAGTTCATGGGGATACGATAGGCATAACACACAGTATGGGAAACAGGAAACTTCAAGACAATCAACCTGTTTTTGTCAACAAATAAATTTCAAGAAAAAAAAAATAAGACAGAAGGAGAAACTATAAAGTACCAGTCATATGGGGCACCTGGGTGGCTCAGTCAAACACCTGACTCTTGGTTTCAGCTCACGTCATGATCTTGAGGTTTGTGAGATGGAGACCTGTGTCTGACTCCGTGCTGTCACAGAGCCTGCTTGGGATTCTCTCCCTCTCTCTCTGCCCCTCCCCTGCTCATGCGCTCATGTTTCTCTTTCTCTCTCTCTCTCTCAAAATAAATAAACTTAAAAAAATACAGTACCAATCATTTTAACCAATTGTAGTGAATAGCCCTTATTTAGATTGCAGTTAAAAAAAAAAAAGAATTGTGACATTTATGAGCTACTTTGAACATCGAATATTTGATAATATTTAGGAATCGTTGCTAATTTTAACGTGTTTTTATTATGTTAAAGGAAAGAATCCACACCTTTAGGGATGTACTCTGAATTATTTACGGATACAATTAGATAATATTTGTGACTTAATTAAAACAGAGGAGTGGGGGAAGAGGATGGGCTATGGATAGGGCAAATGGACCATGGTGGATGGTTTGTAAGGATGGTGAATGGCTCTGGGGTGTTTTTTATACTAGTCTGTTTACTTTTGTGTATGCTAAAAATTATCCACGGTAAAAAGCATGAACATTAAATTAATAATATATAGTGTAATATAATATATAATTATAAATGATATAACATATAAATTAATGATGCATTTAATGTATGAACAGAACATGGTTTATGTATCTATTAAACGTTTTTATTATAAAATACCATGAATTCTTAAATTCATCTATTTAATAGATATAAGGTTAAACAAGTTCAAGAATCAATTAAAATCATCCTGTAATAACTTTTATTGCAAATCCAGCTCTGAAGCTTTCACCTTTGCTTGTGGAGGAAGAGAATATGAAAAGAACACATTTGTCCAAGTTCTTTCCCTTCTGTGAGTTGTATAGATGTTAGTACAGTAGGGTTTTTTTTTTTTTAAGCTAAAGATTGTTCCAGTGTTATTTACCCCTTTTCCTGTTATCCTTCTTTATATTTTAATCATTAATATATGTTGACAGTATTTTGAATATGATATCTATTATTGCCCCTCTATTAGATTTGCTCAATTTCAGGACTGTAGCATTCAGTAAAACGAGGCTGGGATGATAGGTCATTTAATACACTTGATCTTAGCCAAAAGTCCGAGAAGCGACGATAGGTCATTTAATAATAGAGATGAAGGTATCATCACCATTGTTACATTTTTAAAGGAAATAACCTTAGTCTGACTAGGAAATCATTACAATCTCTTGTATGATACAATCATTTCCTAAAATTAATAAAATTTACTTTTGGTATTACAGCTAGATTTTTGTTTCTGCCTAAAATAATATGAACCACAAAATAAATAATACCTTGTACTGTGTCTTAGCTAACAATTGAGTTTTTAATTATTTTCTTTCCTAAGAAAGGTAAATATTAAGAATTATCAGAATTGTTTTGCCACATCATATAAATATATCCCAAGAAAATATTTCAAAAGAAGAAAAAAAAATAAATATGCACAACAATAGTTTCTGTAGTGACTATGTTCAAGACTAAAATTATTAGACATGAATTGGATAATAAAAGTTGTAAAACAAAAGTAAATAATGGTATTTCAGCAAAATGAATTATTGAACTGCCATGAGAAATAAATTTCAAGAACTGAAGCAATATGGAAATATTTAGTTATAAAATTAGGAAAATACAAGCAGAATAGAAAGTTATGCTTTCACTCTGAAAATAAATATGTGAAATACATTAGTTTATAGATAAATATTGAAAGAGGATATTAAAAGATGAAGCCAGATGTTGCATTATAGTGGTGATATTAAGAGTGATTTATTTTTTCTTTAAAATTCCCTTCTGTTGGTATAATGATATTTATAAAATATAAAATAAGGCAGAAAACTTATTTCTGCCATAGAAGGCTCTAATTGTATTGAAAATACAGTTCAAAAAGGAAGAAAATGGAAGTTTAATTTTAAGTTAACACTAAGAAATGCAGTGAATAAATTGCAGTGAACTGGCACATATTTTAAAGTCTCATTTGTATTATAATAGACAACGTGGGGCATCTCATGGGTCTGTTCTTAAGCGGACAGAAATGGCACAGTAAATCCCTCATTGTAATGAATCATTGCATCCTAAAAAGATGGGGTTGGTCCAGTTTCCTCTCAGTGATGACCTGGTGTCCAGCACAGTGCCTGGCCCCAGGTAGGCACTTAAGAAACATCACTGGAGTGATTGAAGGGATGCTGTTGAGTACCCTTATCTCCTAATCAGTACTTCCCAGAAGCAGTATTTTCTCTGACACTTTATTTCTTTTTAATATTGAGTTCCTTTTTCAACAACTGCCTCTCTCCTCCAACTTTAGAATTGTAGATAAATGTTTTCTTGGGCTGACACTAAGTCATTATGTTAGTGTCAGGTGTACAATATAGTGATTCAGCAATTCCATACATTACTCTGTGCTCATCACAATAAATGTCCTCTCCATCCCCTTCATCTATTTCACCCATCCCTCCCCTTTCTTCTGGTAACCATCAGTTTGTTCTCTATAGTTAAGAATTTGTTTCTTGGTTTGTCTGTCTTTCTCTTTTTCTCCTTTGCTTATTTGTTTTGTTTCATTTTTTTCATTTGTTTGTTTCTTACATTCCATATGAGTGAGATCATATGGTATTTGTCTTTCTCTGATTGACTTATTTCGCTTAACATTATACTCTCTAGCTCCATCCACATTGTTGCAAATGGCAAGATTTCATTTGTTTCTATGGCTGAGTAATATCCCATTGTGTGTGTGTGTGTATATATATATCACATCTTTATATCATAATTTTCCTGCATTCTTTATTTTAAAGATTTTATTTTTAAGTAATCTCTACACCCAATATGGGGCTTAAACTCACAACCCTGAGAACAAGAGTCCCATGGTCCCCCGACTGAGCCAGGCAGGTGTCCCACATTTTCCAATATTCTTGAGGGGGTATTTGCATGCTGGTGGAAGGAGGAGGTTTGGGAGGGAGTTGGCTTTTTTCTTGGGGGTTATTGCAGTGGGAGGGGTTTCTGGAACATCTGGATGTTTGTTTCCCATTGTTAGGATCCCAAAGAGAAGACAGGTATTGAACCAACGTAGGTAACTTTTTTTTTCTTTTGCTCTTTTTTTCTGATATACTGATACTAATGATTTGTTTCATAGACTTAAAGACGTTCTTGGAGTGTGGGATCAGAAGGCAAAATCATGTAACTGGATGGGGTGCTTCGTTAGCTAATTCCTTTTTACTCTACAATTAAGTTAAAATTAGAAACTGGAAAACTGGCTACTTTTTGAAAGGAGATTATGGACACAATCTTTGATAAGCACTGGCAATGGAAGAGGAAGGGAGAAGTAGTCATTTTTCGATATATTTGTAAACTGTAGACATACTTGGTTCATTCCATCATTGGCATATTGTTGCTGTGTTACCGTGTGTCTTGTTTATGTAGTGCATTTTTTAAGTTAATTAAAGGGTTTAACAAGCATTATCTTACTAAACATACAGAAGTCTTAATAAAGTATTGATCTCTGAATTTGTTTTGTAGATGTCATGTGGAATGCTCTTGGGATATAAAAATATGGTCCATGTTCCATGGGGTTGATATATACTTTTTGGTACCCATGTTGTACAGCTATCAGATATGAGGAAATTTGCAAATCAAATGAGAAGTGAGGACTAAAACACTAGTTTTCATTTATTTCAACAGGTTATTAAAAATAATTTAATAAAATATGAGAAAACCGTTTCACATAAATAGTATGTGAAACACGCATTTTATTGATGAATTTAATTTGTTTACCCCAAGCCACAGATTAGTTAAGTGAAATGGAGAATTTGGGTCTTGAATAATGTTAAAATTTTCCTCAGTTTTTGTCTTGGCGTTTTTAGTGAAGATTATGATCAGGTAGTCAAGATTGAATTAATGTGTTCGTTTCTAAAAATGCTTGGCTGGCAGTTATCTTTGGAGAGGATGATTAGTAGGGGCAGAGATCACATTAAAGAAAAACTGGTTCTAGTGACTGTACAGATGGTCTTCAAGGGCTGACCACCGTGACCAGAGGAACTCTGATTGCTATTTTAATTAAACTTGAGGGCAGAAGAAAAGGGCTTTTTTTTTCTGAAATAAATAATGAGGTTACACGATGTGTTTAACCTGGAAATTGTCAACAGTCATAGAATAAAATGAACAGTTTACAGGAACAAAGCAGTATGCAGGTTTTCAGTTCAGCAAACAAATGACATTTCCATTGCAAGTGAAAGTAGGAAATAACTTGCGGTGGCAAATATGGCATTTGTTCTCAGAGGAGTGAGTTGTTGTCTTAAAACAATGGGTAGATGTAAATGGAATGTAGCAAAAGAAAGGAATGTGAATTCTTATGGTGAGTTTACTGGTGTGTTACACTTTTATTTCTCTGAACGGAAAAGCATGTTTTTGTTATGTTTTTAAATTATAAAAGTAGTACTTGCTAATTGGTAGTAGGTGGTGATTTTCAAGTTCCAAAATCATAATTACTGTTGGAAAAGAAAAGTCAAACATACCTGTATTTGAAATATGTGACATGAAAAGTATTTGTTCTCTCTTCATTTCCTGACCTACCCAGAGGCCATCATTATGATCAATCAGTTTGATGTGTTGCTATGCATAGTATTTTATTCAAAAAATAGCATTTTTATGCATTTTATTCTAAGAGGAAAACATTATATCTATATATCTATATCTATATCTATATCTATATCTATATCTATATCTATATCTATATCTATATCTATCTATCTAGTCATCATATCTAACATTCATGAGTGTTTATCCTAGGCCTGCCTGTATTTAAGTGCATTTGCACACATTAGGTATTTAAATTTTACAACCTTCTAGATTATAGGTGCTATTCTCAACCTCCTATTGTAGCTGAGAAAACATGACAGGGAGAACTTAAAAGTAATTTGTGCCAGCTCACATAGTTAGTAAAAGGTTGAATTGAGATTCGAACCAGAATCTCTGAGCCAAAATGCCCAGTTACCACACAAAACCCCAAATAAATAAACTGAATATCTATGTATTTCCAGATGTATAGAATTTTTGTTTATAAAATGAGGGCCATTCTGTGTATCTTCTGTATTTTCCTTTTTTTCTTTTGGTTTGCTTAACAATAAATCAAGCCCATCTTTCCATGTCTATGTATATGGCTCTATCTTATTGTTACTAAGTTTAATGACTTTTAATAATTCCACAGTTTGTATATACCATCATTTGTTTTAGGGATCTTTCTTTTACTGAAGGTATTTAGATCATTTCTCTTTTAGTCCTAGGCAAAGAGGGGTGGACATTACTTTATATACATCATTTTGCTCATATGGAGGTATTGCTGTAGTGTATTTTCTTAGAAGTAGAATTGTTTGATCAAAAACCATGTTGATTAGAAATTGTGAAAAATACTGCTTAGATACTTTGCCAGTTTACATTCCTACCCAAAGGGCACTGTGTAATAGGAGGATCCGAGAGTAATATAATCATTTATTAAAGAAATGATTGAGTTATATGCTATGCATTCAGAAGTGCTTTCAGAAAAGAACAAATATGATACTTTCCTACTGGAAGCTTCCAATTCATTTATAGATGCCAAACACACAAAATGATACAGGCAATTTGTGTAGGAAAGCAAGTCCACAATTAATGATGTTTTGTGGTCTCTTAATGTGGATCTACTTCTCCTAAGGTCACACTATATGGGCAGCAGAGACTTGAACCTCCCTTAGCTTGATTTTTAGATTCAAGGTGACCAAATATTTTAACTGTACCCCTGAATGTAATTTTGAAAATCTATGTATCCCTTTGGAAATGTTTCAGTTAATGTAATACACCTTTAAATCTGAAGTTGACATAGCTGCAAAAGGTGTAACTTCTAGCTGTATTAATACGAACATTCGAAAAAGAAGACTATTTCATCACCCTTAACATATCCAATGGAATCCAAATGCCATAGCCATTTCATGCCAACATTATCCAATTAGAAAACATGTCAGTTTTCTTTTAAAAAGTGATTTATGATTGATTTTGCTTTAACTTGAATGTTCTACAGTACTTCTACCATAGAATTTTAACCTAGCATATTTGTGCCTGAAATTCTTGTACTGATTATTTTATCATATTTTTCTGCAACAAGGTGTGTGTGTGTGTGTGTGTGTGTGTGTGTGTGTGTGCGTGTGTGCACACGCATGTGTGTGTGTTTATATGGGAATTAGAAAAAAAATTTTTGTAACTGTAGTCTCTTAGTGTTGAAAACATTATTCTGGATGGAATATTTCAATTACTATTAGTTACGATCGGCAGAAACAAGTGTTTCTTGATAAAAATTATTAAGTATCCTGTACTTTATATATTATAATAATTTTAATATAAAGAGTCTAACATTTTTGGAAATACATCTCTTAATGAGATGAACAAGGCTGTGTCTTAAAAGTTCATGTGTCTGGTGTGAAATCAGGTTCTCTAAAATGAAATAAGCTTCGACGTCAATAGTATTCCTTTTGTTAACATATATGCTGAGACACATGCTTACATTAATAAGTGGATGATAATGGAAGTATTTTTTATAGCAGTGCTCCTCACATCTTTGAAATACTAAGTTAGATACCAAAAAATATCATCATTCACACATCACCAAAAGTCATCTCATCAGTCTGTTAGCTGACGAGTTAATTAGGCGTTCCTTCAATTTTATTAAGTTTAAAGAATTGGAGACAGCCTGACTTGTAAAAAGGATTCATTTACCAGTATTGAGGTCTTTTACTTTCTCAATTTCTGGGAAAGACATCAAGAAACCATTATCTACACCAGTGAGTTCACACAGAGGAAGTGTGTGTAACTTAGAAAGGTTTTAGGAAATCAGAATATCAGTGACTTCAATACACTTTAACCATGCCACATTTTCTTTTAGAAAAACTTTAATCAAAATTTTATGTGTAGCTGAACCTTGGAGCTACAGTTTTAACTCATTCGATTTATGGGGAATATTCATCATAGAACCTAATTGGGACCCATCCCTCATTGAGAGAAAAAGTCTGATTTTGTTTTTCAATTCAAATAAACATGTTAATAACACGCCATGATCTTCGTCTTATTTCGGTGTTTTGAACGTGAGACACGAGACGCACGAAGCCTCGCCAGGCGTTTTTGTCTTGGCGAAATAATACTCTTGCTGCTGTCAAGATGTCTTACCACTTTCTTTCCATTTGACGCTATGGGACTCTCCGTCAGGATGGACGCACTCCTTCTTAAGTGTAGGGGATGGAAGAGGCTAGTGTGTACGTGAAAATCATTTACTCTCCCGCTGTCTTACTCTGCAGTATATCTGGATTCAGAACATACTTAAAACAGATGCAGGGAAGATCCAGAGTGCCAGACAGTCTTAGGATGCCTGGGATGAAGGAGGTTTTTATACCACTTTGTTTGGTGCCTCAGAGGATTTTATTCTCTGGAATAATGTCCCCTTTGTAAGGTTCTGGTTGGATGAGGTGCATGGCTTTGTTTGCTTTGTGAAGAATGAGAGGGTGCCAAAGAAAGGGTAGGTGAGAAGGTGCCTGAGGCTAATCAGACTTAAAACATTGACAGTTTGCCATGATCCCATTCCCTTAAAACCCTCCATGCCTGTGTTTCTCTTGGAAAGTGTTGGTGGACCCTCATATCTCCATTTGAGTAATAGCATTCTAGGTCACTGAAGTGTAAGAATTACTTGGTTACGATGAGAAAAATAACAGTGATGAGCATTAATAAATTTTACTGATTTTGAACTTTTAGATTCTCTGTATTATATTAGAATTATATTAGAATGAAATTGTCCAGGTTGTGGATAGGTCTATAAAGGTCTTCCAAAAAAAAAAAAAAAAAAAAAAATCAGAACTATGGATATTAATGATGAAGTAAAATAAGAAAATATTAACTGTGTTTTTGGTTGCTAAAATTCTGTTTTTTGTTGTTGTTGCTAAAATTCTTTAAGTAAATTTATATTTTATATTGAAGACATGTTCATTCCAATCTCTATTTAAACGTATTGCCATTCTTCCATGAGTTATGATTGGAAAAGATTGCAAAATCTCTTGGTGTATCAATTTTCCTAAAATAAATTATTCAAAGCAGTTCATTATCTATAATTCTATCCTGAGTTAAAATAAAAATCTGCTTTCTAGGTCAATCTTCATTAAGCTATTAATATCCTTTTCATATTATAAGACTTCTTAATTTCCTTTATTAGCAACTGTGAGCAGCTGAAATATGATACTATTGCTTTGAGTATTAACTGATATTTGAATTATCTTCAGTGGTTTTGCTTTGATGTCAGCAACCGTTATCCTAGTATACAGAGGTATGAAGTCTGTATTTACTGAATCATATTTATGTTTTAATTTTACTTCTGGTGATTTACCTCTTTTCTCTAATTTATCATGGAAACAAATTTCAAGAATTGTCACAAGGACACTCAGTTATTGGTACATTTGGAGAAACTGGAATTTTACTCTGTTTTATTTTCAAGAACATAAAAACCTTTTGAGCATAAATAAATACGAAGCCAACTTAAAAAAGTTCAGAACAGTGTCTGACTTTTTGGTTCATTATATTAGTTGCTATATAGTTTCTTCAAAAACCAGATCTAAATATTTTATATCCATTATTCTAAATCAAATTCACATCAAGGAAATGTATGATTGGTGGAAGGAGCACTAGAGTAAGAGTCAGTGACATACTTTTCCTTTTCACTCTGTGACCTTTGCTAAATAAACCTGTCTCTGAGTCTCTTCATTCTAATTCATGAAATGAAATGATTGAATCACGGTGATTATTCTCATTCCAAGCTCTGTATTTTAGGTCCTCATGGAGTAGTGATTTCTATTGCCATTGTGTTTTAGGTTTATAAAAGTAATATAAAATAGAAGTCATAAAAATATACATGACACAAAGGGCAAAATATCTCATTCAATTTGAAGCCTTGGCAAAAGGCACTGTTTGCTGCTGTTTGCTGATGGCTGAATGATATGCCCTTGCATGAGTATACCATTATTTATTTACTTATTAAAGGACATTTGGAGTACTTTCAAATTTCAGTCACACACCCTCCACCCCATACAGAGACTCCCAAGGAACATTCTTGCATATATTTTAGAGTTCTTTTGTGAAAATACTTCCTGAAAGTATGTGAAAATTCAAATTTCCACCTGTATTACCGTGAACACTATAACAAAAATGGACATTATGGATTTGTAATATTTCTTTGCAAATTTGGGATTTGGAAAACAAGGTCTCTCCTTCTTGAGGCTCTTCCTCCACTCATTAAATTCTCTCTAGGTGCCCATGTTTCCTGCTGGTACTCAAGGACTCTATCATCTCAAAGCTTGATGGGGATAACAAGTGTATTCATTAACTCTCCCAAGAATTTATTGGGCTCAGGATTGTACTGGAGGCTGAGGCCACCGTAGTGAACAAAATGGAGTTACAGTGAATAAAACGGTGTCTTCCGCAGTTGCTTTTATGGAGTTACAGTTCAGGTCAGGAACGAAGATGTAACTTAGATAATGGCAGGAATGCATGTACATTTAACATGTGAGGAGAGAGACCTGTGAATACAGGAGGACCTGTGCAGTCTGATGGTGGTAGGTGGCAGGGAGAGAGAGCCTTCAGGGGAGGACCCACTGAGAAGTGATCCTAGCTCTGAAGCTAAAGAAGAGCTAACTGCCCAATGTGGCGTGGGTAGAAAGTGCACTGGGAAGAAGAGTTTTTTAATCAGAAGAGACTGAACATGCAAAAAGGCCCTGTGGCAGGAGACAGCAAAGCCAATTTGAGGAGCTGAAAAGAGGCCATGTGGCTGAGCCCAGAACAGATGGTGAAGTTTGGTGAAAGGTAAAGCCAGAACATGGGCTAGAATCAAGCCTGCCCTGTTGGTCAGATCTGATTACACCTTCGAGGCATAGGAAGGGGGTGAAGAATTTAAGCAAAAGGTGGACTAGAGGTGTGATGGGGTGTGTTTGTCTCCACCCACAAGCAATACAGTGAGCTTTGCATTAACATTAATTGTCAGAAAATATGAAAAGAATGTTTAAATTTTTTAGTTTTTTTTAGATGTTTATTTATTTTTGAGAGAGAGAGAGACAGAGACAGAGCACAAGTGGGGGAGGGGCAGAGAGAAAGGGAGACATAGAATCCAAAGCAGGATCCAGGCTCTGAGCTATCAGCACAGAGCCTGATGCAGGGCTCGAACCCATGGACCATGAGATCATGACTTGAGCTGAAGTCAGACACTTAACAGACTGAGCCACCCAGGTGCCCCCAAAATGTTAGTTTTTTTCTTTTTCTTTTTTCTTTTAACTTGTTTTATTTTTGAAAATTTAACACCCAATTAGTTAGCTTATAGTGCAACAGTGATTTCAGGAGTAGATTCCTTAGTGTCCCTTACCCATTTAGCCCATCCCCCGATCACAATCCCTCCCGTAACCCTCAGTTTGTTCTCCATATTTATGAATCTCTTCTGTTTTGTCCCCCTCCCTGTTTTTATATTATTTTTGTTTCCCATCCCTTATGTTCATCTGTTTTGTCTCTTAAAGTCCTCATATGAGTGAAGTCATATGATATTTGTCTTTATCTGACTGGCTAATTTTGCTTAGCATAATACCCTCCAGTTCCATCCACGTAGTGGCAAATGGCAAGATTTCATTATTTTTGATTGCTGAGTAATACTCCACATACATTGGAGTACACACACACACACACACACACACACACACATACCACATCTTCTTTATCCATTCATCCATTGATGGACATTTGGGCTCTTTCCATACTTTGGCTATTGTTGATAGTGCTGCTATAAACATGGGGGTGCATGTGTCCCTTCGAAACAGCACACCTGTATCCCTTGGATAAATGTCTAGTAGTGCAATTGCTGGGCCGTAGGGTAGTTCTATTTTGAGTTTTTTGAGGACCCTCCATACTGTTTTCCAGAGTGGCTGCACCAGCTTGCCTTCCCATAAGTTTTTTTAAAAGTTATGATTTTGCTTACCTGGTACCAGCCACCCCTATAAATGGTTCATAATTCTTTTGGAGGTGGTTCTCTTTGACAGTGCAGTTATGACCTAGAGTTCAGGAAGGAAATACTAATAAAGTCATTTTCCTATTGGGCAGAGGGTCTCAGTCCAATTTAGCATCCACAACTAACAGTTTCCATATGATTTAATCCTTAACTACTCAACCAAAGGAAGGTTGAGTAGCCGATGTGTTTTAAAAATCCTTCCTATTAAGGCTGCTAAAAAAGCAAAAGTTAGACAAAGGCGGTTGAAGTAAACAGCAGGTTTCGAGGCAATGTTTCAGTTTTGGGAATGATGTACAAATAACGTCTTCGTGGAAATTAGTTCAGTATGTGCTGATGAAAGTGGCTGTGTCTTCATTCATTAAAAAAGCTACTGAAACATACCAGGGACTGCATTTCTGCAGCCTTGCTTTCCCTCCATTTGGGACTAATGTGTTTTGTTTCAAGGACTAATGAAGCCTCATTCTTTCTTAATGTGACAGTATCCTCTGATGTGGACAAGAGTTGCCCCTTAAGCAATCTTGGGGTTTGGGATGGTGGTTTTGGTGGTAATGTGCTATTTAACTTTCTTTTTCTCCTCTCAGATACATAAAGGGCCCAGGAACCACTTCTAAACATGCAGGGGTGGGGGTGCTGTTTGCCCTTTCTTGCTTGAGGATTGTGTCTGTGGCGCTAAGTCTATAGACAAAGCCAAGCTAACTTGAAAATGGTGCACTTATTGCTGAAATATATCCTCCCAGCATCTAATTCCTCTGTGTTACTACTGGCTCAAGAAAGTCTTTTTCTTTCCCAGAGCCACCCCAGCTTCTTCAGGACTGAGGTGGATTCGGTTAGCTAGTCCTAACACAAAAGCTCTGTGTTGACCATGTGTGTTTGAGGCCACTTAGAAGATTATTTTATTTTTCTGATCTCTTGATGTCCTGAAAACTTCCATGAGTCCTTTCTCCTCTCACCTATCACTTCACTATAAATAAAAGCCAACCCATACACCCCCCAGGTTATATCTGCTTCTTATATTTCTGAATCAATTTGTTAATCTCAGAAGGCCATAAAAACCTGCACATTTAAATAGCTAACAGAGGGAAAAAAAAAGTAAAACCAATTCCTGGATGACTTTGAAGCTACAATGTTTGGAGAGCATCTTTGCTGTTTGTTGAGAGATTAGAAGTGGCAAAATCGTGTCACGGAGCAGGACACAGGATTGCTTTGAATTATAGCCAATCAGGAGCTATAGTCTGTTTTCTTAAAATGGTGAAGGCCAGTTTTTTTTTTCCCCTTCAAATAGCTGACAGTTCACTGCTTCCTCTCCCCCCACCGTCCCCCTTTGGAGTTCTACAGTCACGGATTATGCAATCCATTTGGAATTCTCCTTCTGCAGTCCAGTTTGAGGCTAAGGCTGGGTGCTGAACACTGAGAGCTTTTGGTCTCTCTTGACAAACTTGACTTCATTGGATGCTCTGTGACTGTCAGCAGTATTGTTTTGGTTATACAGACCAAGTACTCTGGGCTCAGATCCAAAACTTGCACAAAATGACCAGCCCTGAAAGGCAGCCTGAAGATCTTTGAAAAGTACTTAAATGGGAAAAAATATTAATCTCCCACATATAAATTTTTATATGTATGTTTATATACATATATATGTGTGTATATATATATATGTGTGTGTGTGTGTGTGTGTGTGTATATATATATATATATATATATATATATATATATATATATATACATATGTATATATAAATCCAAAGAAGGGAGCAGTACACACACCATACGTAAGAGAAATATCTACTTTATGCAGAATTTTTTTGATGATACCCTAGTCACTTGATAATTCAGTGCTGAACTTGCGTTACTTCTTTTTATTCTTTTTATTTTAAAAAGGCTATTTATATGATTTTGAGGAGTTTGTTAAAATTAGCTGATATTTTAAGATATTTTTGACATTTTACATGATTATAGGACATGGGGACACAAGTTCAGAAAAACTGGAAGGCTCTCACAGTTGAAAAACTGCCATATTTGGGAGTTCTTGGCAGAGTTTTATGTAAACTGTATGCTTTTTACTTAGGGCATCTTTATAATGGGATTAAAAGCACCCACCATACTTTGTGCATGGACTTGTAGTCACAGAATGAATTTAGCAAAGCTTTTGGGCAATGTGGAATTTGAAGTTAGAGAAAGAATACAGAGTAAAAATTCAGAGCTAAAGGCATTATGGATCTCAGATGGACCACCAGTCTGCAAGGTTCATTTCCAAACCTTGAGACAAATGGGATTCAGGGACTGTGGCTGGAATTGTCAAGTTCTCTTCCTTAGAGACCAGGCAGAGTTTCTTGTGTTTTGCTTTGGCCTCCACAGTTTGAGAGGAACTTGTAAAACAGAGACAGAATTCAGAAATAAATTTGAGCTTAAAAATAAAATTCTGAGTAAATATAGAAAGTGGGTATATTTAAGTAGAAACAGAAATCTGATCAAGACTCATGGGGTCCACTCAGCTCGAGGCAGTTTTCCTGGGAAGCAGAAGATCCTTGCCCTTACAGAGGTCAGAGAAAGGGTCTCACAGATGCCTATATTTAAACATAAATTACAGAACCACCCAAAAAATGATATAGCATAAGAGAAATTCAGACTATTTCCTTTGCTGTATGTGAACACAAAAATATTTGCTATCTACTGTGGCTGTATAGAAACCAAACTACTTAGAGCTCTAAAGTTTTCTGATGGAACATTCAGAGGCCTGAACAAACCAAAATGGTAACGTCAACCAGTTTCCTTGACATGACACAATTAATAGCAGAGTCCCCTGTCCTGCCTCCTCAGATACATTTTCCCAGAGGTGCCCTCTGTATATGACTCACTGCTGAGGTGTTTTGACTCATTCCCTTTCTCTATATAATTTCAGTCTACTTGAAAGTGAATGGCTACAGTGAATCCTTGATCTACCTCTCCGAAACCCTGCTTTATTTTATTTTATTTTACATTAGTTTAGTTTAGTTTGGTTTGGTTTAGTTTAGTTTTTGTATTAACATTCATGTATTTAAAAAAAAATTTTTTTTTTAACGTTTATTTATTTTTGAGACAGAGAGAGACAGAGCATGAACAGGGGAGGGTCACAGAGAGAAGGAGACACAGAATCTGAAACAGGCTCCAGGCTCTGAGCTGTCAGTACAGAGCCCGACGCGGGGCTCGAACCCACGAACCGTGAGATCATGACCTGAGCCGAAGTCGGACGCTTAACCGACTGAGCCACCCAGGCGCCCCAACATTCATGTATTTATTCATGCAGCAGTCATTAATTGCAGGTTTATCATATACCAGTATGAGGCTGTGATGTGGCTGTGAGGTATATATTTTATTGGGGTATAGTTAATACACAATGTTTCATTCCAAACCTTGTTTAAATCCACTTGACTGAAGGTGACATGTTTCCCTGTCATTCCCAGAAAACATCCCTTATCCACATCTTCATTTTAAGGCAGCTGGAACCTTAACAAAGAAGTCAAAGTATGTCATGTAATTCCTAGTAAAGATCCCTTTAGCTATAAGGTGTCTAGGTTTAGTGTTAAGATAGGATGTCCAAAACAGGTGGGGATGAAGTGACTGGTTGGCGTGTTAGAAGATGGTAGAGTTAAAGAAAAAGTAAGCTGATGGATTAGTTGGCAGGAAAGAAAGTTCAAAGGAGATGAAGAAGAAGAAGGAGAGCAGATAGAAGGACAATACAGAGAAACTTCCAGGTGGAGAGACGGGTGGACCTGAGCAACAACCTGAAAGAGATAAGAAGGAATTGTGGCAATTTAAGATCAATGACCTTCAACTTCTTCCCGAAATAAGAAATGAAGTTATCTGCCAGTAGCATGATGCATAGAGCTGAAGGTCTGGAAGAGAACTGAAAAGGGCTGGGCTAACTATTGAAGTGAATTTTAAATTTGCATGCATTCATCCATCCATTCAACAATATTTAGATTGCTCTTCATTATAAACCCAAGGCTCTTGTAGCACAGGTGTTGTCCTTATTTTCATCAATGGGGAATCTAGTGTGTTACCTTGCTGTTCCAAGTCCAGTGCGTAGATAAACAGTGTCTGCATCCCTTCGGAGAATGTTAGAGATGAGCATCTCTACGTACATTAAGAGTGAGAAGCACTGGTGCGGGATAGAATGTTGGTCTTAGAGCCATACCACCTGGGTTCAGACCCCAATGAAGGCTTACTAGCTCTGTGGTCTGGGGCCAAGCGTCTTAAATCTCTGTTTGCTCCTACGTAAACTGGGAATAAACTAATAACACCTACTTCGTGGAGTTGTTTTGAAAATTAAATAAGTTGCTATGTATAAAATGTCTCGGCACGTAGTAAATACTATATAAATATTGACAAATAAAAGTAGGCAGTTAGACAGAGAGCGTGAACCAGTGGCCCTCAAGGGGGATAGTACCATTCCATAGAATATGTTTTAAAATTTTGTGGGAGAATAGTTGTTCCATTAATTGGGGAATATGGTGGGAATGGGCTAGCACATCCTGCACAAGTTTCAAATCTGCTAGCAGATATCCATAACGGTGGGGGGGGAAAGCAGTTTATAATGTTTGAAGCTACTTATAACTCCATTTTACATGTACTTACAAGGGTTAGATATTTTCACAGGGTTTTATTATACACTGAATTTTCCAGGACTGCTGCTGCCTTGTAAATTGAGGGATGATTATACTTTGTTTTGTTCAGAACGTTACCAAGAATTATTCACCGTTTCAGAATGCCACTAATGCAACACCAGTCCCAGCATACGAGTCCCGATGCAATGCACCTCCGTCAGTGTGGGGCCCTCACTGTGGTTCTTCCTTATTTGTACAAGAATCCCAAGACTTCCCATGTCTCCCAGTGAAGCTGTGGCCAAGCACTGATATAATGAAACACATGTACTTTTAGAGGAGTTTATTTTCCTTTTTTTTTTTTTGTATTACAGTTATGGCACTATGTTGTTTTTTAAAGACGTTCTATCACTGGATATAAGTTATATGATTAGTGGATTTTATTTTATTACAAATATTTGTTAGACAGTGGCAAAGCTGCGACTGATATGGGAGGGAATCACTGGTGCAAGCAAATGCCCTGTGACAAGTGTCAGTCAGAGACGTGGACCCTGGGTGTTCATTGGGGTTGGACAGTGGCTGCTGTCCGTGAAAAAGGTATTCGTTAATATGGGCACAAACTGTCACATGAGGGATTTAGTATAGTTTTAGCTTGCCAAGCTCTGTTTACTTCTGTAAGGTATTGACAGTTTTCTTTAAACTTTTATAAACAAGGTTGAAGTTAATGTCTTTCTGATGGAAAGTAGTCACTACACATAAACTAGCTTCAGATATGTCCAAACCTATTTAAATACTCACACACTTCTGGAGTTAAGCTCGATTGCTAATGTAAGAGTGTTTATTCCTTGATCCCTTCCATCTGCACACAAATGTGCCATGATTGGTGGGATAGATGAGATTTTGAATTGAATTATATGCTAAAAACTTCCTCTTTTCGAGTTCAATTTATTGTTTCTACTAATAAGTATATATGGCCAGTTTAAGCAACCTCAGAGTTTAACGAGTGATTTTTTTTCTTCTAGTTTGCAAACTGCTTGCAGACATGGAGTCAATTTTGAATAACTGTGTGCCCCTGATAACTAAAATAGCACCTGGCATAGAACAAGAATGCAATACATCTTTGATGAGTGGGTGAACGCTTGTGTGGGGGGCTGGTGGACTTGGGAAAATCAACCGAGTTCAAGTCATGCATTCTGGTTTTCACTTCCAGGTTTGTCATTGAACTGAATTTTGAACTTGGATCAAGTGACTTAAAATCTTGCTATCATCATCCAAAAACTAAGGTTAATAATGCTTGCCCAGACTATATATAAAGTTGTTCTTTTTTTAAAGATTTTATTTTATTTTTCAAAATAGTGTCTGTACCCAACATGGAGCTCGAACTTAAAACCCCAAGATCAAGAGTTGCGTGCCTGAGCCTGCAAGGTGCCCCGGTATAAAGTTGTTCTTAAGAGCAAAAGAGAGAAGGCAGAACCATGTAAACACCAAAAAAACTCTAACCAAATGGAAGTTTTCATAATTCCCACAAAGAGTGTGGAGTCAGATTTGGGTTTATTCATAGAAGAATAGTGATCCATGAAAGATGTAGTGGGCTGACTAGTATCCAAATCGACATCTACCAGGAGCCTGGATGGCTCAGTTGGTTAAGCATCCTACTTTGGCTCAGGTCATAATCTCACTGTTCGTGAGTTCAAATCCCACACTGGGTTCTGTGCTGACAGATCAGAGCCTAGAGCCTGCTTCAGATTCTGTGTCTCCCTCTCTTTCTGCACCTCCCCCGCTCCCTCTCTCTCTCTCTTTCTCTCAAAAAAAAAAAAAAAAACATTAAAGTTAAAAAAAGAAACAAACCAAAATCCACATCTACCTAGAAGGTCAGAATGTAACCTAATTTAGAAATACATTTTTTGCAGATGTAATTAAGATGAGGTCATACTGGATTAGGATGGGCCCTAAAATCCAATGACCGGGGTCCTTATGTAAAGAGGAGAGGACACACAGAGAAGAAGAAGCCCATGTAAAGATGGAGGCAGAGTGGCTTTATGTAACCACAAGCCAAGGAATGCTAAGAACTGCCAGGGGCTGCCAGAAGCTAGTAAGAGGCAAGGAAGGATTCTTCCCTAGGGTCTTTATAGGAGCATGGCCCTCTGACACCTTGGTTTTGGATCACTAGCTTCCAGAACTGTGAGAGAATAAACTTCTGCTGTTTAAAGCCATGGGGTGGCTTTACTTTGTAAATATACTTTGTTATAACAGCCTTATGAAACCATTGCAGAAGGTAATTGTGTTTTCCTTGTGAAGAAAGGGACAGGATGAGAAGTGAAATAATGCTTCTGGAAATTTGCCTGGTGTCCTGGCATCATTACTACTGGCCAGACCTTTATGGAAAGAGAAGCAGGCAGCATAAGGTTCAAAAGCATGGGCTTTTGGGACAGACCTAGATGGTAACCTTGTTCCACTATTGGCGACACTGGGAGCTTGAGCGCACTCTACCTCCCAGCAGTAAAGTCCAGGTGATAATAGCTGTATCCTGTTTATATATTTGAAGATTATATGAGGTAATATATGTAGCTTGGCATATATGCATACGTGTAACTTGGAATAATGCCTTCTGAAGGTTATTGGTTATGACTATAGACAATGCAGACTATGTAACTTGGGGCAACCATAGTATAATTCCAAATAGTTTTCTTTTCCACCTATATGTGATTCAGGATTCTTGATCACATCTTCCTCAGAGCATCTGAATTCACCTTTGTCATGAAGGTGATTACCAGAATTGGTCAATTAACTTCATTTAGCTGACTTCCATTCCAATTGTAGATATCTTTTCCTATTTTTTAAAATAACTGCAACATTTTGCCACTATTTAGTAAGAACCTAGAAATGGAAAGTCATGAACAGTTTGAAAAAAGTTCTTGAGCCATGCAATTGCTTTATAGATTCAGTTTATGTTTCAAAATAAAGGCAAGGTAAATGTTACTTATCATGAGAAGGTTCTGGACTGGCTGTTTGCCAGTGCATTTGTTTGATATGAGCAGGCCATATAATGCTCACACAGTCACTGCCCTGTGAGCTCAGGCTGGGCTCTCTTGTCCCTGATCAATGAATGGTTCTTCATTTGGTTTAAAATCTCAAATAGGAACCCAAATACATTACCAAAATAGGTATTAAGAGAAGCTTTTGGAGAAGTTCAAGGTCAAAGTTAAAATTCACAAAGAGTTTCAATATTTAAAGATACTTGAAAAAATCCATATTTCATAAGCTTATGTATTTAATTTTTACCTCCCAAATGTCTGCTTGTATATTTTGTTAGACTGAATTGAAGCAGAAAGATCAAATACCTGGAAATTTAGGCTTAGCTATCTGTTATTTTTCCAAGTTTATTATGAAAGTTTGCAAAAGAGCATTACTGCTATACCATCATACAGGAAGCATGCAACCATATAGGCCCATTACCTCATCTTGGCCCCATAGTAGTGGTATGTTAATTATATATCTACATACATTCTGAACTGTACAAGATAGTGTCATTATTTTGCTTTCAACAGTATTATGCATTTTATTTTATTTATTTAAAAACATTTTTTAAGTTTATTTATTTTGAGGGAGCAAGAGCGGGGGAGGGGCAGAGAGAGGGAGAGAAAGAGAGTCCCAAGCAAGCTCTGCACTGTCAGCCCAGAGCCCAAAGCAGGGCTTGAACCGTGAGATCACGATCTGAGCCGAGATCAAGAGTCAGATGCTTAACTGACTGAGCCACCCAGGCGTGCCACAATATTATGCATTTTAAAGAAATTAAGAGGAAAACCATTTTAAAAAACGGCCCCCCAGGGGCACCTGGGTGGCTCAGTCGGTTGAGCATCCGACCTCAGCTCAGGTCATGATCTCGTGGTCTGTGAGTTCGAGCCCCGCGTCAGGCTCTGTGCTGACAGCTCAGAGCCTGGAGCCTGCTTCGGATTCTGTGTCTCCCTCTCTCTCTGCCCCTCCCCCACTCATGCTCTGTCTCTGTCTCTGTCTCTCTCTCCTTCAAAAATAAATAAACATTAAAAAAATTTACAAAAAACGGCCCCCCATATTTACTATTTGCAATGCTTGGTATTCATTCTTCGAGATTTGAACTTCCATCTTGTGTAATTTCCCTTCAGCTTGAAGATTTTTCTTCAGGATTGCTGTAGTATGGGTCTGCTGGAGAAAAATTCTCTTAATCGTAGGCTTTGAAAATGACTCTGTTTTACTATCATTGTTGAATGGTATTTTTTCTGGATATAGAATTCTAGGGTGACATATTTGTTTCCTTTTGACCCCTTAATGATGTTTATCTACTTCTTGTTCCCATAGTGGTCATTCAAATCACTGTTCATCTGTAGGTAAATATCTTGTATTCTAGCAGCTTTCAAGATTTTTCTTTATCTCTGTTTTTTTTTAATAAGTTTATTTTGAGAGAGAAAGAGAGCATGTGAGCAGGGGAGAGGCAGAGAGAGAGAGGGAGACAGAGAATCTCAAGCAGGCTCCTTGCTGTCAGCACAGATCCCAATGTTGGGCTTGAACCCACAAACTGTGAGATCATGACCTGAGCCAAAACCAAAAGTTGGATGCTTACCCGAGTGAGCCACCCAGGCACCCCTATTTATCTTATCTCTTTTTTAACGTCGATATAGGATGAGTCCAGATATGATTTTCTTTGTATTTATTCTATTTGGGTTCTGCTGACCTTCTTCAATCTGTAAATTCATACCTTTCACCAAATTTGGCAAGAATTTGACTGTTAACCTTTAAATATCTTTTGTCCCACTTTCACTTCTCCCCTAGGGACTCCAATTATATGTATGTTAGGTTTTTAAATGCTGCCCCAATTTATATTATTTTTAATAATTTTATTTCCACGTGCATTTTCAATGTTGTAATCAGATACAAATAAATTTGCTTTCTCGACCTTTGTTGCTTTAGTATTCTCTGAAAGAAACCCAATCCTTTCATTATATTTTGTATATGTAAGTTATTATTTGTTTGTTTAAATAAATACTGTTCAACTACCCAGCAAGTATGTGTGACCAGGCTTTTATGTAAATCTACTATGGCTATTGTGTTTGGTTAGTTAAATCATCTTTACTTATGAGCGATGTACATACTTCAGTATTTATTAGCTATTCCAAATCAAACAACTTTATCCAGTTACAATGAGCAAACTTCTACTCATAGGTAAATATTCCAACCTTAATGTGGTTCTGAACAGTATTTCTTTCTTGTTTATGCTTTCTTGTTTATGAGCTGTATAAGGACTTGGTTCCATTTCTATTATAGAAACCATAGTGCAGTTCTAAGGCGTCTTGCCCTTTTAGGGAATTTGTTCTTCAAATAAGTTGCTCAAACCCAGGCCTTCTTTGAACATTTATATTGCCTCACAGCTCTATTTAGAACAGGCTGTAAGACTTTTCTGTCCTGAGCAAGACTTAAAGACTCATTCTTACCATCACATTGGCAAATACCCTGGAAGCCAGCCATTTGGAGGAACCCAAATTGAACAGTCAAGCCTGAAGGCTTGGTAGAGTCCCAACACTGACCTTTTAGTCTTTCTTTTTCTTTTTTTCTTTTTCTTAAGAAAATGGAAGAATGACTACTTACTATTGATTGTAATATGTATCTAAATTTGAAATTCAACAGTTGAACATTAAACTTGTTTTACTGTGCACATTTGCTTTTGTTGAATTAAGTCCAGGTCTCTTTATTTCCCAGGGCATAAAATCTTGGTTAAGTTCCATGGGAAAGTATTATGTTCTGGGTATATAAACATCCAGCCAAATACTTGTACAATCTAGAAAGATCATACATTCTTAACAGTGACTCAATTCAGGCACATGCATGTAGATTAAACCTCTTTTCAAGAAGATATTATGTTAATAGTTTTGAAAATGTCTTTTCCCAGACTGATTCAAAGAACTCCCATTCTTCAAAATGAAATATGCCTGATGTTTAGGTGGGAGAATTAATATCATCCCTAATGTCCCTGCTTAAAAAGAGGCAAAGCAAGCTCTAGAAAGCACAAGAGGAATAGAATCAGTAGGTTAATTAGAGAGATTTGGCACGTGTGAGGTTAATGGAATTTTTAAAAAAGTAAATGGTTGCTTACAATTTCAAATTGTTTTCCTTTTGAGTTATTTTGGTTAATCACAGAAACCAAAATTGAAACAAACAGCCTGCTTAATGTAAAATAAACATTAACTTAATTTGCACATTTGTTGGATGTTTGTTTGCAAACCGTCATGGTGAAATGGAAATAGTCACATAGACTTTTGAGCTGGGTAGGTGTAGATTTGAATCCTGACTGATCAGCTCTGTGGCTTGGGGCAAGTCACTTAACTCCTTGAGCCACAAATTTGTTTTCTTTCTTTCTTTTTTTTTTTTTAATTTTTTTTAACGTTTATTTATTTTTGAGACAGAGAGAGACAGAGTATGAACGGGGGAGGGTCAGAGAGAGAGGGAGACACAGAATCTGAAACAGGCTCCAGGCTCTGAGCTGTCAGCACAGAGCCCGACACGGGGCTCGAACTCACAGACCGAGAGATCATGACCTGAGCCGAAGTCGGCCGCTTAACCGGCTGAGCCACCCAGGCGCCCCCACAAATTTGTTTTCTATAAATGAGAGAATATCTATCTTCTAGGGTGGGTTAGGGGGTTAGAGATTCAACCAGCACCCAGTGTGTCTTCAATAAATGCTGTTATTATTAAGAATAGACAAGACCAGAAAATGAAAGCATTTTGTTTATGACTAATAATTTCTAGACTACCTTATTTTCATAGTCGTGTTGCTGGGTTGAGACAACTGAGATACATTTTTAAATCATTTTATTGTTACATATAAACCATACATATGAGGCATAAACCATACATGTAGAAACTAGTGAATTTCATAGTAACCATCACTCAATATATCAGCTTTTAAAAAAACCTTAAAAAATCTTTTTGTGGAGTTATTCATATAGAAGAATATACAGATAGAAAGTATATAATTCAAACTAGTTTTCCCAAGCTGAACAAACCCAGGTAACCACTGTGCAGATCAAGAAATAGAGGATATTCCAAGCACCCATCCAAAACACCCACATGTTCCTTCCATTAATTATATGGCTTTAACAAATGTTGTCACACTCCTGACTTCTCATACATTAGATTAGTTTTGTCTGTTGTTTATAGCTTTATAATCCTAGAATCATGTAGTGTGCACTCTCTTATGTCTTGTTTCTTCTTCTCAGCATTTTTGTGATATTCAGCATATTTGTGATATTCATTTTTAAAAATGTATTTATTATGGAAAATTTCAAACCTATGCAAAGAAAGAGAAAGTGCAATGAATGTATAGAATGTGTCCGCCACTGTGATGGTGTAAATGATTTAATGGTGTAATGATGTAAAGCCATCCTAACTCATAAATACTTTTATGGAAATACTCACCTAATTCTCTGCTGCCTCTGAAGCAGTGAATGATTTCCCCAAACATTCTATCATTTCACCCACAAATATTTCAGTATGTATCTTGACAAGAAAAGGATTCTTTTTGTCACAACTAAATATTAAAGTCATTAAGTAATATCAATATCCTGTCAGGAATGAACATTTCCCCATAGTCTCAGAAGCGATTTCTTTTTCCAGTTGAATTTTTCACAAGTGAGTCTGAATACAGTATGTACAACTTTCTTTTAAATGACCAGTTGTGGGGCGCCTGGGTAGCTCAGTCGGTTAAGCATCCGACTTCAACTCAGGTCACGATCTCACGGTCCGTGAGTTCGAGCCCCGCGTCAAGCTCTGGGCTGATCGCCCAGAGCCTGGAGCCTGCTTCCGATTCTGTGTCTCCCTCTCTCTCTGCTCCTCCCCCGTTCATGCTCTGTCTCTCTCTGTCTCAAAAATAAACGTTAAAAAAAAAATTAAATGACCAGTCGTAAGGTTGGGGGCTATGTTCTATTTATATTTGCCAAATATTTTGAGTGGGAGTGCCATTCTTTATGACACATATATATGGAGAGAAAAATTCTGCAGATTTTCAAATTAGATCTGTCATTGGTATGTAAACATAAGGTTTACAATATCTTAGAATCGTAAAAACTGGGGTAGTCTTTAATTTCCTGACATTTTGTGTCTCAGCATACTTCAAATCCCTTTTGTGCTTTGGAGGTGAACTTTTAGCTTAATCTTTTTGCTGTTTTACTTATTTGATTTTCCTCCGAAATGACAAGCACAATGGGCTATCTTAGCTCAGCTTGTGTGAAGCACTTCATCACTAAGACCTGAGAATGTTCCTTAAAAGGCGCTGTGTAGAGACTGCCAAAGTGTTCTCACCCTCAAATTCTCACCTCTGCCAGTGGGGCTGGAGAGTGACCTTATGAAACTAACAGTAAAGCTGACTTAATCAAGTGTTTGTTAAAATGATTTTTCTTTTCTATTTTACCTTACTTTCAAGCTGCTAATATTCTGACCACAGAAAATGTTTGATGTTTTCATTTGAATAACTCTCAGTCTTTTCCAGATTAAAGCTTCAGGTCACCATTGGTCTTCTTAAGTTTCCGCTGCCTTACCTGACCCGTGCAAGAGTTGTACTCTTTGTCCTTCCCGTCACAAGTTGAGAGCTGGGTGCACAGGAAGGCATCTTGTCCTTGCAATGGTCACTGGTTGGTGACTGGTGGGCTCTGGTATTGTTTGATGTCAAGCCACATCTTCTGCAGTCACTGAGAATTCTGTGTCATTTGGAGGTTCTCCTGGCACCCCCTGTTGATGACCTCCACCAGTGCCTCTGGTTACAAGCTCACCTTTCACTGTGAGCTCCTTGCCCCAACCTCAGACCTTCATCTGTCCATTGATCCTGTAGCTTTCCCTGGAACATGCACACTTCTGGCTGTTTTCTCTTCACTCTCTACATTGTGCCAGACTTCATCAGGCCAGTCATCTCCCTCAACTTTGCCGCTGTATTGTGCCTGGATCATACTGAGCACACTGTCGCTGTGATGGCTGAGCTTACATTACACACAGAGAAGTAGGGGACCAGTTGCATTGGTTTTGGAATTCTTAAACTATAGTTGAGTGCTTTTCCCATATCTTCTGGCTTTTGCCTGGAGGAGTTACCAGGACTCTTTGAGTTCTTTTGTCTTTATCTTCTTTGCCTCATAACCTCCTATTTCTCTTTGGCTTGTTGCAAAAATGTGCTTTTCCATCTTTCAGGATCGATTCAGTGCCTATGCCTTACATAGGTAATGTTGGGACTCCTGGGTGGCTCAGTCTGTTAAGTGTCCAACTCTTGATTTCAGCTCAGGTCATGATCTCACATCATGAGTTTGAGCCCTGCATTGGGTTCTGTGCTGACAGTGTGGAGTCTGCTGGGGATTCTCTCTCTCTCCCTCTCTCTGTCCCTCCCCTGCTTGTGCTCTCTCTCCCTCTTTCTCTCAAAAATAAATAAATAAACTTAAAAACATTTTTTAATTGCATAGGTAATGTTGAATGCTCTAGCTGCTACATTCTGGAAAAATAAAAAGAAATAAGGAAAAACACTAAAAATATTTTTATTTAACTCATTATATCCAAAATATTGTCATTTCAACATATAATCAGTACAAAAATTTTTGAGGTATTTTACTTTTTTCTTTTTCTTTTTGGTACAGATTCTTGGAATTCTGGTATGTTTATTTAACACTTAAGACATCTGAGTTTGGACCAGCCACATTTCAGGACTGGTGGCTGCCATATTGGGCGATGCAGGTCTAGACAATCCAAAGTCCTATATAGGAAAGCCTCCAGATCACTTTAAAAGAAAAATAAAATAGTAAATAAACTAAACTCATAGAATGGCACACTTTTGGCTGCTCAACTTAGCTCTTATTCTTTGTGAATACATTTTAGTTATCTGACAGCACATCCCCAATACTACCTTCCCTCTGTGCCAACACATACAACTTCGAATTGCTTTTTAGTTGAAGGTCAATATACCTACACTTTAAGAACATCATATCATTATGCAGGGTTTGAAGTTACAAAAGAAAACTGGAAGCTGGGAGATAAAAAGTGAAAGTATAGGGCTCATATGAAGCATGGTCCAAAGATTTAGGAATGAGAGTCAGAAATGGTCAGTCACTTTGACTTTCAACACCCATGAAAATTAAAATAAAATATATGAAATTAGCAAACTTGCTGGAACAACCTGTTCAAAAGTTGACTTACCAATAGAACAATGAGGCTAGCATTACTCCAAATCTTATTGAAAAGTATGTCTGATGATCTATGACAGTGCTATAGAGAAGTGATCATTCCAATTAAATGTATTCTAATAAGTGGAGCAAATCTAAGTAAGTCTGCTTCTCCATCCCTTATGAGTGAAGTGTTACTCTAATGATAAACTTTTGGAGACATAGAAAACACAAAAAATAAGATAAAAGGTGAATAACAATTGGCCTGTATCTCTGCTCCAGTGACCGAATGTTGGGCTTAATGACCAACGTTGATTACGAATGAGAGCGTGCACACACACGTCCACTCAGTCACCAAACATTGTGGATGATGTCTTTTAATTCCTCTCTGCCCCCACTGTCCACCTGGATTGCTGGAATGGTCTCCTAGCACATCTCATGCTTTCTGCTTGCAACCCTACCTTCACGTTTGTCCTCTAGGCTGTGCTTCACAAACTCTCCTTGGACGAGACCGGTTTTTGCCTCAATCCATCATAGATCAATACTTTTATAAAATGTGATACAAATGAATTACTAGAAAAATTAAATGAAAAAAAAACTTAGACATGCAAACTATACATCCAGTTTTTAAATTATTAGGTTGAATGGACCTGAAATTACCCTCACAACTTGTTATGAAAGTTTTTATATGTTTACTCTCACTTCTGTACTCCCTTCCCTGTGGACTGGGTAAACAACTTGACATATTTTGGGTAGCAGGGCTCTAGATGGGCATAATCTGGCACTATAACCACTAGCCCACGTGACTTTTAAAATTTAAATTAATTGAAATTCAATTGGATCAGTTAAAAATTTACTTCCTCAGTTGCATTAGTCACATTTCAGATGGTCAGTAGCCACTTGTGGCTAGTGGTCACTACATTGACATTTCTGATATGGAGGATTGCCAGCACTGTGGAAAGTTCTATTTGACAATGTTGCTGAAGGTCCTTGCTGCTCAAAGTGTGGTCCTGGACCAGTGATACTGGTTTCACATGGGAACTCATTGGAAATGTAGAATCTGAGGCTCAAACCTTCTGAAATAGAACCTGCATTTTAGTGAGTTTAGTGATTCCCAGATGAATCATATGTACTTTAAACTTTGAAGCCATACTCCAGGATGTTTCCAGATCTTCTAAAGTCCAAATCTGAGGGGCGTCTGGGTGGGTCAGTTGATTGAGTCTGACTTGGCTCAGGTCATGATCTCATGTCTCATGAGTTCGAACCCCGTGTCGAACTCCAGCTCAGAGCCTGGAGTCTGCTTCAGATTCTGTGTCTCCCTCTCTCTCTGCCCCTCCCCTGCTCATACTCTGTCTCTCTCTGTCTCAAAAATAAATAAACATTAAAAAATTTTTTAAAAGTCCAAATCTGACCATTCTCCTTTCTAGCCTTTCAAAGATGTCTAGATTAACTCTGTCCAAAATGGTAACCATTAGCTACATGTAGCTATTTAAATTTAAATTAATTAAAATTAAATAAAACAGAAAAATTATTTCCTCAGTCTCACTAGCCACTTATCAAGTACTCAGTAGTCATATGAGACTAGTGGCTACCATATTGGGAAGTGAAGATTTAGAACATTTGTTTTCACTGAAAAAAGTTTGATTGGATCATCTTCACCATCATCTTCACCATCATCTTCACCATCATCTAGCCCCTGCCTGCCTCTCAAACTTCAGATCCCATGGTGACTCAGGTTGGCCCTCTTTCCAGCATGGTAACACATAGTTCCTATGTGCCTTCACATATGCTGTTCCTTTGTCTTGAACACAAATTGTTTCCTTCTTTTTTCCCCTCTCTATCTCCCCATATTTTTCTTTTTTTTTTTTTAAATGTTTAATGTTTATTTACTTTTGAGAGACAGAGAGAGACAGAGTGCGAGCAGGGGAGGGGCAGAGAGAGAGGGAGACGCAGAATCCGAAGCAGCTCCAGGCTCCGAGCTGTCAGCCCAGAGCCTGACGTGGGGCTCAAACTCATGGACCGCGAGATCATGACCTCAGCTGAAGTTGGCCGCTTAACCGACTGAGCCACCCAGGCGCCCCCCTCCCCATATTTTTCAAATAATCTGTGTCAAAATTCATGTCATGGGTCAGCTGCTCCAAAAAACTTTCTGACAAACCATTCATACACCACACACACACACACACACACACACACACACACACACTTTGGATTGTCCCCTTTCATTACTTAGGTAGAAGCCTATATGTACATGCATTGCACTTTCTGTCAATGTTGATTTATTCTTTCCCTTGAGATCATCATTTCTCAACTTGAGCACTCTTGGCATTTGGGGCCAGATAATTCTTTGTTGGGAAAGAGGGAGCTGCTGTGTGCATTGTAGGATATTTGTCAGCATTCCTGATCTCTACTCATTGGATGCCAATCACATCCCCAGTTGTGACCATCAAAAAAGTGGCCTCAGATATTGTCAAATGGGGATCAAAATCCCCAATGCTTGAGAACCACCAGTTTAGACCTACATACTCTATAAGGGGAGTCTCTCAAGGTCTATGCAACACTGAATCCATAGCACTTAAAACAGTTTTTGCACACAAATGGCACTGTGTTGGCCACAAACAAATGGTGAATGTCATCATCACGTGTTTCCATTCCTTGCTTCCTTCCTTTGTTTTTCCTTCTTTCTTTCATTCTGTTTCTATACACAGTGAGCAACATGTTCTCATATCTAATTTGATTTCCTGAGTGAATCCACTCTAGAAGAGAGGGCCTCACCAAAAGGACAATCCTTGGTCAGAGGCATCTATTATGGCCAGTTGGTTTGGTTGGCTGATCCACAGGTAGATAGACCGACAAAATCAGCCTCCTAAACTGAAGACTGGATGGAAATGAGTCTGAGGTGACAGTTTCTCTGTGATGCTTAGTTTTATTATTTTAACTAAGAGCCAGGGTTTCTAAACCTACCATGTTTTCAACTAGTTATCAGCACAGGATTTCAGAATTTGTAGGAAACCTAAAAGATTATACATTCCTGCCTCCCCATTTTATCTACATGTGGGTACTCTCATTAGGTCCTGCTCCAGTCTTTATTAGTGTCCTAGATGAATATACAGTTTGGAGGCTGCATTATTTACAGCCACCAAATGCAGAGTTACAGGACAGTGATGTTCATGGTCTGAAAACCCTATGCTTTGTAGTCTGCTGCCTACCAGAAAGCCCCTTGGCACTAGAGCAATGTTATGGAAAGGTGACCCAGCTTGGCACTCGAGTACTCGCCAGCCAAGTAAGTAGAAAGGACCCAGAAGTTATTGCCAGATCTGCAGTGGCTTTTAGGTCTGCTTTTCTGCTTTGCTCTTCTTTCTGGAATCCTTTCAGATGACCGAGTCTCCCTCTCCACATTCTGAAAACCTATACCTTATGACATTTGTCCTTCATGCTTGGAACCACTTCTACCCAGAGGTTTCCCATGTGTGTCTTTATGCCAGGCTCTGACTGTCAAGATACTGTCCATCTCTTTTTTAGACTGATGGTAACATGGCTAAGTCCTCTTCCTGCCTTGGTTCAGTACCTTTTCCTTGACCTTCCTAGAACCTTATCCACCTGGATCCCAGCAGGTGTTGTCTGATGACCTTCCAGCAGCTTATGCTGGTATCTCTCTCTGACACTGCCATGATGCTATGGTCTGTTGTAAATGGAAGTGTGTATATATATTTCTTTTTGTTTGTGTATGCTAATATACACATAACATAAAATTTACTATCTTTATCATAAGTTCAGTAGTATTAAGTACATTTATACTGTTGTGCAACTATCACCACCATCCACCTCTAGAATCCTTTCCATCTTGCAAAATGGAAACTCTGTACCCATTAATAATAGCTCCCCAAGACACTCTCCACTCAGCCCCTGGCAACCACCATCATACTTACTTTTTTTTTTTCCTATTCTCCATTTTTCTCCCACCCTCCAGCCTTGGTAACCATCATTCCGCTCTCCTGTTTTTATGAGGTTGGCTTTTTTTTTTTTTTAAAGATTCTACATATAAGTGAGATCATTCAGTATTTGATTTTCTGTGTCTAACTTATTTCACTTAGCATAATGCCTTCCAGTTTCATCCATGTTGTTGAAATGGCAGGATTTTTCTTTTTTTTTTTAACTTTTTTTTAACATTTTTTTTTTTTACATTTATTTACTATTGAGAGACAGAGAAAGACAGAGCATGAGCATGGGAGGGGCAGAGAGAGGAGGAGGCACAGAATCCGAAGCAGGCTTCAGGATCTGAGCTGTCAGCACAGAGCTTGATATGGGGCTTGAACTCATAAACCACGAGACCATGACCTGAGCCGGAGTAGGACGCTTAGTCGACTGAGCCACCCAGGCACCCCAGGATTTCCTTCTTTCTAAAGACCAAATTATATTTCATTGTGTGTGCATGTATGCATGTAACATTCTCTTTGTACATTCAACTGTTAGTGGACATTTAAGCTGTTTCCGTTCCTTGGTTATTGTGAAGAATATTACCGTGAACATGGAAGTTCACTTTGAGATCTAAAGGATCTCAATCAGTATTTGAAGGAAACATGTATACATTTCTTTACCACAAAATATAAGCTCTCTCTCCCACCCCAGGAGATGCCTGCCTCAGTGCTAGCACACTCTTGGCCTTGGGCAGCGGTTTTTAACTTCCTTTGTGACTCAACCACATGGTCAGTTAGATGGAGGGAGGGAATGACCACCAAGTCACCTGGGACCCTGCTAATCACAGAGTCTTGGAGCTTTGTGACAGGCTTTTATTCAGTTCCATCAAATATTTACCAAGTACCCACTCTGTTCTAGCCCCTGTGGATATAATTAAGAAGTTGTTCTGTGCTCCAAGCTGCTGGTCATCTAGTGGGAACGGAAGTGAAGCAAAAACATGATTACAGTACAGTGGAGAATGAATATACAAAGTGATATGGTAACTCAGATAAGAGAATGATGATGAGAATAAATATACTTTTTTAAGGGTGTACTTTATGCCAGGCACCGCATGGGTCATTTGTTTATGTAGTTTACACTTGTATTTAATGTCTCACAGAGGGTGCTTGGGTGGCTCAGTCAGCTAGGCGTCTGACCCTGGACTTTGGCTCAGGTCATGATCTCACAGTTGTGGGATCAAGCCCTGTGTTGGGCTCTCCATGTCAGGACGCTGCTTGGAGATTCTTTCCCTCCCTCTTTCTCTGCCGCTCCCCGTTTGCACTTTCTCTCTCTCTCTCTCTCTCTCTCTCTCTAAATAAAGAAATAAACTTAAAAAAATAATAAAGTCTCATAACATTTGGTTAGGTGGACAAGTATCTCTAGTAGGAGAAACCCCTCCAGAAACTAATACCTGACTGAGTTTTTTCTTTGTTTTCTTTTTAACTTTCTACTGAAATATAAAATATGGTTAGAAAAGTACATAGCTCCTGAGTGTATACCTCAGTGATTTTTCACAACCTGAGCACATCCATGTAACTAGCCCTCTGATACTCAGATTAAGAAACAGGACTTTTTCAATGGAGTCCTAGAGTCCTCACTCCCCCAACTTTAGCTTTGTCCTCCTTTCGTGCTCCCTTCCAGGTGTTACTTCCCTTCCCCCCAAGAATAATCTCTTCATTTTTAATAGTATAGATTAGCTCTTTTGAGCTTTATGGATTCTTTGCATATGGATTCTTTCTCTTACTGCAGTGTTGTAAGACTCATTTGTATTGTCACATGCAGTTGTCATTCTTGCTGCTATGTAATATTCCATTGTGTGAATGTACCAACATGTATTTATCCATTGTACTGTAATGGACATTTGGATAGTTTCCAGTTCGGAGCTATTATTAATGGTGTTGTTATGGATTTTCTAGTGCACATCTATGTTGCACCTGTGAAGGCATGTCTGCTGGGCATGTACCTCACAGTGAAATTGCTGAGTTATAAGCAGTCACGTGCTGGAATGCAGAGGGGAGAAAAGATGTGTACAATCAGCTCAATGAGCTGATGGGAGCCTGTTCAGCACGCTACTGGTTACAGGCAGTGGGTATAGCCATCTGTAATAGGTACTACCAAAGAGCTTTCTAAAGTAGTTTGTTTTACCCTGTGCTGAGTTGTAAGGAGCAACTGAAAGTTATCCAGAATGTTGATAACAAGAAGAAAACAGCAGGAAAGGGAGTTCCAGAAATGTGCAGTGTATGATTGTCAAAATTGGTTGTTATTGGTTTAGCCATGTGAATGTATTTGAAACCCTGCCATGGGTTCGCCTTGCTTATTCTTGCCTGAAATTTCTAGCCACTAATGGAATGTAACACTTTACCCTTTTTGAACTTCTTCCTTTTCAACGCAGTCCCACTTTAAAGGTCAACTGTAAAATTTCTACATCCTATTAAATACTGTTCCTAGAACCGGATGTAATACTTCAAAATGCTCCTTCTCTTCAAAGACATACACTTACTTGTTTTCATGGGAAGATCTAGGGATCATGAAATTTTTTGTTTGAAAATCCAGATTTTGGGGGAGGCCTTAATTGTCTTTGCTTCCACTTTGTAAATCTGGCGACAATTGATAAATTGTTTTGGAGTAGAAGATTACTAGATTAAAAACAGTATTTTACTAAAAATAGATTTCTTGGCTGATTACCAGTGTCTCAAGAGACAATGTGAGTGAGCGTCTGTTTCTATTTACCACAATGCTAGTGTATCAACCAGAACATAATGCTGACTGGTCTAACCCTTTTTGTTTATGATATTATGCTTAGAATTAATTTTTACTTTTTGTTAGGATATACATTTAGGCATTTCAAAACCACATAGTGAGTGTGTCTGATGAGTTAGTGATTTCTAAGTCAGTCATTTTCCCTAAAAGGTAGCAATGGAGTGCCATTTTGCTCAGCCGAATGGATGTAACTCCTTTTTGAGTTAAGGGTTCGTTTATTAGACATTTCTTTTTTTTCTTTTCTTTTTTTTTTTGTTTATTTATTTATTTTGGGAGAGACAGAGACAGCATGAGTGGGAGAGGGGCAGAGAAAGAGGGAGAGTCCCACGCCCCATTAGACATTCCTGAATATATATAGGCTTTATATGCAACTTTCTTGAAAAGTATTACCTAAGATAATTTTGTAGACTTTGTTTCAAACATGTAGAAATATATGTGGAGTTTTGAGAAAATGAAAATATTACATGCCTTATTTCCTGTTAATTCATATAATGCATTCTATTTATAAACCATGCTATAGAATTATTTTACTGAATGAATAAGATTGAAAGTATCTACATAGATAGGGGCGCCTGGGTGGCTCAGTCAGTTAAGCATCCAAATCTTGATTTTGGCTCAGGTTAGGGGATCTCAGTGTTGGTGAGATTGAGCCCCGTGTCGGGCTTGTGGTTGACAGCACAGGACCTGCTAGGGATCATCTCTCCTCTCTCTCTGCCCCTCCTCTGCTTGCATGCGTGCAGACTCTCTCTGTCTCTCTCTCAAAATAAACGAAAAAAAACATTAAGAAAAAGAAAGTGTCTATAGATAAAATCTAACAGTATAATAAAAATACAATGTAATACAGTAGAAATTGATCCTGAAATGTAAGAATATTGAAATATTAGAGAACTTATATATATACTCCACTGCATGTGGAGGAAAACCACATGGCTATACTAATAAAGAGACAAAAGACATGATAAAATTCAACATCTATTCCTAGTAATTTTTAAAATATCTTAGGAATTAAGAATGGAAGTGTACTATCTCAAGCCGACACCAATATCATCATACGTGATAGTAACACTTTGCGGGCATTCCTATTACATTGAGAAAAAGCCAAGATTTTTTCATTGTTATTTGTATTAGTGAACAGTGTTCAATAGAATGAGGTAAGCACTATAAATATTAGAAAAAAAGAAGCCATTTTATAATTTACATATGACATGGTTGCTTACTTTAAAAACATGGGATCAACTAAAAAAAATCCTAATGAAGGATTCAATAAGTAGAATATTTCCAAAATAAGTAATAATCCTAATGCAGGGTTCAATAAGTAGAGTATTTCCAAAATAAATTTGTGAAGGGAGACATTTCCTTAGGTTTGATAATGAAAAGTTTGTAAAGATGACATTCAAGACAGCAACCCAAAATACAAAATACTTACATATTTTTAAAACCTGGTGAAGTATATATAATTCATATTTTCTGAAAAATCTGAAATGTTCTCAAGGGAATCAAAAAATAGTTTTAAATAAATACATATACTGTATTTCTAAATAGAATAATAACAGTTTGAAGATACTCATTATTCCCAAATTAAATTAATGCAAATGCAAAATTGGAAAGTTATTTTTAAATTTGGAAGATAACTCAAGTCAATCTGATGTGTTTTTTTTTGAAAAAACTAGTTGAGAAACACAAAGAGGGAATTTTGCCAATCAAATTTGAAAAAGAGTATAAAACAATTAATATAGCATTTTATTGACATGGAAATGGCACATCAGTAAAACAGAACAGAAGGTTCATAAACACTACCTAACTACTATTTTTAAAAAAAGTGAACATATGAAAAAGGTACTAAATTCGTTGGGAACGGTAGATTTTTCTAAAAGAGGCAGAATCTAAAAAAGGAAAGTAAAAATAAACTTGACAACATTATTAAAAAAATACTTCCACAAAAGATAATTCACACATTAAAAGACCAAATGTAAGGACAAAACAAAACAAAGCAAACTAGGAATAATTTTTGCAAACTAGGTGACATTAAAATTTTTTTTAACGTTTATTCACTTTTTGAGAGACTGAGACAGAGTGCGAGTAGGACAGGGGCAGAGAGAGGAGGAGACACAGAGTCTGAAGCAGGCTCCAGGCTCTGAGCTGTCAGCACAGAGCCCAATGTGGGGCTTGAACTCATAAACTGTGAGATCATGACCTGAGCCGAAGTCAGATGTTTAACCGACTGAGCCACCCAGGTGCCCCAACAAACAAAGCAGGTGACATTTAGAAGCTTTAAATCCTTATTCCATAACTAGAACATAAGAAAAACAGAAAAATGACCAAAGAATATGAAGGTACCATTAACTAAAACAAGTGAGCAAGCAAATAAACAAAACAAAGAAGGGAAAAAAAGAAATACAAGCACAAAAAACATATAAGAAAATTATTAACTTCACTACTAACCAAAGAAATACAAATTAAAAAAAAATTATTTTCACCCAGAAAGTTTCCTTTTTTCCAAAACTAAGAGATACGGTGGTTGACAATGGTGGGGGTGAACACCACTCAACCTGTTTTGAAGAGAATTTAATTGTTTAGGTTTTTCTGGGTGGCTTTAGGCATATTTATCAAAAGCATAAAAGTTCTCAAGTCCTCTGATCCTACAGCTTCATGTTTAATGCATTATTCTAAAAAATTATCATACAAATGGGCAGAAATTATGAAGAAGTTCATCGTGATACTGATCAGCTGTCTGACAAATTGGACATTAAACTAACTATTCAACAGTAGGAAATCAGTTAAATAATTATGCTGTATGTTTATAATGGAATCCCATGCAGGCATTAAAAATGATGTTGCCAAATGAAATCATACATAAAAATGTTCATGTTCTGCTGTCAAGAAAAATATGCAGATGATGAAGGAAAATGAACAAAAATATTTGAAAAAGGGAAAGTGCCTAGAAGTATATGGATAAGCACCAAAATAACAGTGGTTTTCTCTGGCTGGTGGAATTATGAATGATTTCATTTTGCTTATTTGTACTTGCCTCACAGTTAGGATTTTTCTACAGTGACCATACATAACTTTCAAAATTCATTACAATAAAATCATATTATATTTTATTTTATTAGAGATTTGTTTTGGTTTTTAAAAACAGGAATCAGAAATTGAATGATCAGAATAATTTGTTAATTCAGAATTTGAAAGTGGAGTCTCTATTAACTGGTTTCTCTGTTACACTTAATTGGATAATCTAGATTTTTCATTAACTCCAAGGCAGACACAAACAGCATCCACAGCATAATCTAAGCACCAACTATGGAATTAATTAACTAACTAATTATGTAAATTGGATCCAGATTCAACATTCATACCTATGCAAAGAATGTCTTTTTCTTTACAAAACCAGTGAAGTACCAACTTTTAAAATTGATCCTTTTAACTTGTAAAACACCGTGTAATCTATCGAGGAAAGATTTAGAATATACAAGTTAAGGATGACCTTTGAAAGATAGACAGCTTTGAGTTCAGTACTGACCTCGGAAGCTGGCGGGTTGCCCAGGTGAAAATGTCTAGCAGGCCTTTGGGAATATGGAATTGACCCTTGAATCAGACGTATCGGTGGTGATGATACTGATGTGGGAGTCAGTTGCCAGAAGTGACAGTTGAAACAACTGAAAGCATGCATTCCCGGTGAGTTCAGAACCCCCTGTTTGCACAGCCTCAATCCAGGGAACGTGCTTCTTGTTCTATTCCTGGAGTTATGCAACTCACATAAATCACTCACATAAACTACATGAATAACAACATCCCTTCCATCCCTTCATCATGCAAGGTGGCACAAACCTAGATGAGATCTCTCAGCAGGGTAGAGGTAGAAAGAGTCACACTTACATGTGCCTGTGAGAAGCAATACAGGGGCTGTACAAGACTCAGGTTTACATGTAAACAGGAAAAGGAGGAAGTGAAAGTCAATGAACTGGTAAAAAGAGGAAGAATGATAGGGGGCAAAATTTCAGGGAATATATAACCCATGGTGTCGAATGTTCTAGACAGACCTAAGGCAGTGAGAACTGAGACAGGCTACTGGACCTAAAAGTTAAAGAAACCTGTATCTTGGAGATGGTGGAGTTAACTGAGTAAAGGAGAAGAAGAAATCAAGGCATCTGGAAGCATAAGCCGGTGCCTGGGGAGGAATGGAAGATTCTGGGTTCAGAGTGTGGTATCATTGGTGGAAGGACTTTTATTTCTGTTTGGGGAAACCTGAGTGTGTGTTGCTGTGTAGAGCAAAAGGAATCAGGGAAAAGGAGGGGAATTGGAAAAGCAAGTGGAAGAGGGGATGGTTAATTAAACAGAGAGTCCTGAGGAAGGCAGGACAGGGTGGGATCGATATGCCACGACCAGGATTGGCCCTATAAAAGGGAAGGAATGCCAATTTCTCAGGATGAGACTGAGGTGGACAAGGAACTAACTCCTTCCAGAAGAGAAATGAATAATATTTTCAAATTCAACTTAAAATCTTGTTGGAATGTGAAATAAAGGGACAGACCCCAAGTCATTAAAAGCCCTCTCATGAGCTTTCATAGTCATTAATTATCCTGTGTAGATACAGAAATTATTTGAAGTCATCTTATTCGAGTAGCAGTACTAATAATATGCTTTAAGTAAAGTCACCATCAGATGTAAGGAATAGGGTACCATCTTAACAATTTTGGTCAATAGGCTAGTGATTGCTTTGGATAAATTGGAGATAGTGCCAAATGCAGTCGGCAAAAGTATAAGGTTTTGCCTCCACTAACTTGTATTTAGTTTTACCAAATAGTGCTTCCTTGTTTTCTATAACTGCGTTTCCTCTTCTTAATACTTGGGGGAAAAATATAAAGGTGTCCAGGCATACCTGGAGTTAGCTCTTGGGAAAAGAATATTGAATGGGATACTGGTGGGGTTGCTGGTTAACCATTTAGAAAGATATGATGCCTTATAGCAGATCCTTTTTATTAAACACATAGCATTTTATTCTATGCCTTAGAATTTTGTGATAGAATTGGTGACAACACTATGCTTTGAGCTCTTTCAGTTCAAAAGAGCCCCAGAACTGTAGCCACTGATCCTCTGTAAAACGGGTTCATTATTGATTCTTACTTGGAGACTGTGTTAAATATCTTGTCGACAGCTCTAAATATTTGGCTACAAATCTATAAAGCCATTTCCCATTTATGTTACTTCCTTTTGAGATGATAGGTAATTCCCAACGATTTGCTTATAAAACAGGTATGGCTTTACTAAATCATAGACTAAGGGATATTTGGTAGACTAAAGGATACTAGTTACATTTACATATGTTAATATATATCATATAAGTTAAGATTTCTAAATAATAAATTATCCATAATTTTCCAATATAAATAGAACTAGGAAAGGACTAAGATTATGACTCTGATTTTTAAAACATTAATTGCAATTGCAGATGTAATCTGTGAATACCTCCTTAGTTCTTTGTGAAAAACTGAAAACCGTACAAATGAAATCAGTGTCCCCTTTGACACTTTTTGTTCTCCCAAATGAGTACACAGGTTAACTGTTTTATCAGTTTTCTGTGCAATCTTCCAAATTTTTCGTGAACATTGACATACAAATATATGTATCTGCAGAAAATATGCAATGTTGTTTAGTGTATTTTCTATAAATAGCACTGCATTTTATTTAATTTGCTTTTTATCTTTAATGATACATGTTAGAGACCTTTGCATACTACTAGACATTAATTTACTCCATACATTATATCTAGCTAATGCAGAATATTTCATCCTACGGATGTCCCATCGTTTGTTTCATGTCATTCCCTTTGGATGGACATTTGGTTTGTTTCAAAAATTTTCCTGTTGCTTCTAAATGCATATACTTCCTTGTGCTGGTTTTCTTCAAGATACACAGAGAAGGGAAATGCTGGATCAGAATGTGTATGCATTTTACATTTTAATAAGCATTGCCAAAGTACCCTCCAAAGTGAATGTATTAAGGTACTGCTTTTCTTTCCCACCAGCAACCTTGCAATTTAAGGAAAGAGGAAAATGGGACACAGAGATTATATAGCTTGCCAAATACCATAATAATCTAAGGAATGGAAATCAGGTATTCTGATATATTTCTAATGCCTACACCAAATTTTCTCCAAATTTATAGAAGAAGAGAAAAAATATATGAGACTAACCACCTTGAAACTTTGCCTTGTATTTTTTCTATCCTTCAGCAACTTTGCAAAACCAGTTCTGAGGGTCGTTTAAATCCACGAGTTGAAGAATAACAGAAGTATACTTGTCAATTTAGGGGTTATGGGAAATGATTATAAACACAGATTCTTTACTTGTCTGTTTTAAGTTATTTTTCCAGGTTGTGTGATCTTGTACTCTTACATCTGCTAAAATTTTCATGGTTCAAGTGTTTCCTAATGTAATTGAAATTCTCCTGGCTTAGAAATTTCATTTTCATCAACTTATCAACAGAATCATCTTTATTTCTTTCCTTGATGTGTTTCCAAATGTAAGAAAATATGCAGATAAATTGATGAAAAAAATACAAGTAATATACTTGAAAAATTGAGTCTTTATTTTCTAGAAAAAATAATTTTAATTGAGTTTGGGTTCACTCTCCAAGGGTCCTTCCATATCCTGAAGTCAGGTTGGGTCATAAACATGTGGTGATCCAGGCTGAGCATTCAGTTAACTTCATTTGGGTTCTGTTTGCCCCTTGAACTGGAAGAACACATCTCTTGAACTCTCCCATATTTGCGGATGATTGGGCCTACATCATTGTAGTTCTGGATAACTGATTATACCTTTGTAGCCAGCTAGTATCAGCTTGATATTGAAGAAAATTTCTGTAAGAATAAAAACATGCAGTAATGAATGAATACAAGAAATGAATGAAAATTCTGTAAAAAATAAAAAAAAATACAAGAATTCAATGAAATATTCAGTGGGCACTGAGTAGAGGGTGGAAACTGGGCTAGGCATTTTCATGTATGCTATCTAGTATAGCATCACAAGAAACTTATACACTAAATTATATTTTACTCAATTTCCCTATCAGGAAATGGAGGCTGAGAGAGGGGAGGGTTGCATAGCAAGTAAAGAGTGAAGTTTCCAAGCCTCTTTCTTTCCACCACCCTGCCTCCCACCTTTGCATAAATCAATGAAAGCTGGAGCAAGAGAGCCTCTTGGAAGAAGCAGAGCCTGAGTTAACTCCAAAAATGTGGCCAAGAGTAAGACGAAGAAGGAAGGAAGGAGATAGTGTTTAAGGAAGGGAAGAGAATCTGTACAAGAGAAGCATGGTGCTCAAATACAGTTTATTCAGATTTATCTACAAGGAACAGAGCCCTGTCCAGCTAGCTTTAGAAGGTGTAATTTTGGAGGATAAAGGACGTTGGCAAGAAAGTCACTGGGGCCTCATGAAAAACAGCAGCCAGAAATTAGGAGTCAGGAGCTCAGATGACTCTCCATGTGTCTCCAGAGAACTTAGTGTCTCTTTCCTAGTTCTTTTGATTTTACTGCTGCATACATTTTGGTTTGTCTGCAGAATCGTTTGTTTTCTTTGCCCAGAGTGTGGCCACCTCACTATGGCAGAGATGCATTCGTATCACTGAACCTCAATGCAAGATTCAAAGGGCCAGATGTCCATCCCTGGTCCAATCAGCTGTGATGAGGGGAATGACTTTGAGTGCTCATTCACCTTTGCCTGGGAGCAGGGGTTTTGATTGTGTGGCATAGGCAGCTTCTCTAAGAAGGAAATGATTGGCATTTGAATCACAAGGAGCAAGTAGGCAGTCCATATGGTCAGACTAACTATGGAGTATATTGAGGGCCCTGTGGAAACACATCCACTTGATTCTCTTATTGAGAGCGGAAGGGTTGCAAGATGAAGGTGTTCATGTGAGGCAAGTTGAAAGGGTGGTGAGACTGAGGCACGGAGGTGAGCTAAGGCATAGTAGCATAGGGCAAAATGACTAGACTTTGAGATTCTGGCGAGAAATGGTGATTTGAGAGGAGACAGGAGATACTTGGAAAGAAGGACAAGCAGCATTCATTAACTGGTTATAAAGAAAGGGGAGCTTGTAGCCTCAGGGATAAGGATGAAATTGTGTGCCTTTGGGAGATAAAGAACGGAGAGGGAGAAGGAATCTGATTGTGAGGAGAGAGGATGTATCTGTTAGGGGAAATGTCTCAGATTCCACCATGGTAAGTCAATACCAGCCATAAGGCTACAGGTGAGGTGTGCAAAGTGTGTTAAATAAGACATGAAGACGTGTTAGCTTGAAGTTAGAGAAATGAGATGGGGGATGGGCTTTGGAGGAAAATGGGGGAGTCAATGGCTGATCATCTTCCATCCAAATTTACATCATTGTGGCACATGCCATCTCTGAGTTTGTGATGGGATTTTAATGAACTTCCAGATGGGTAAGTCAAGTCATGAAGTGGTGGTTCAAGACTGAAACACCTGAAAAAAATCCTGACTTAATAATGTGATAGAAGATCCTAGAAGCTAGTCCAGTGTTTACTGTGGATAAAACTAACCTACTCTAGAGCCCATGCTTGGCTCATGGCCAGCGATTCCCAAAGTGTGCCTTAGACCACAAAGGCAAACAAGAAAAGGTTAAATTTTCAATCACGGGGTAAATATTTCTTCCTCTTGTTCTAATGGGATCTAGCCATTCCCAAATGCAGACAACACTGGTCTGAAAGAATGGTTGTGTTTTGGCCAAGCCACGAACTCCGTTTTGAGACTCTGCCAGTTCCTGGTGGAAGCCAGGAAATATATTTTTAGACCTCTATAACTCGGGCTAAGGGAACTATGTACTGCCTAATGGTTGTCATCCAGGGGATATAAATAGAACCTTTAAGGAGACAAGCCATATGCTTTGTAGTGGTTACTTAATTTAACTTCAGATCTGATTTACAATCACTTTAATTCCTAAAAACCGCTCTATTTTATTCATTAACAATTTGCATTGCCCATAAGAATGCTTTGTAACTTGGCTGTGGAATCAAAAACCAAGAAAATTTTCCTCCTTGTAACCTGTAATAAGGTCAACTACTAAAAGCTTATAATAATTGTTTTTAGCTGTTCTCTTAGAATTGAAAGCAAATGTTATCTCATACCCAAAATGTAGTGTATTGTTAATAATGTATTTGTATACTATAATTTCAGTTTCCTCATTATTTTTATATATCACCTCAAAATTAAATGTGGCAAATGCTATAGTTTTCTAATCTTTGAAGAATTAAAAGACCTGGTTTTGACTAATTAGGACCAGATTCATGCTGCTTTGTATCAGAGAATTTTTATGGTAAAAATTAATGTAGCAAACATAATGGTAAATACTTTAAACTGTGCTGCACGCTCATTAGAATGAGGAAAATTGTGAAGACTGACAATTTAAAGCTTTGGCAAAGATGTACATAACTGGAGCTCTCATGTATTGCTGGTGGGAGTGCAAATTGGTTGCTACCACTTTGGAAAACTGTTTATTAGTATTTATTAAAGCAATGCACATGTCTACTGTATGAGCCTAAAAGAAATGAGCATATATGTTCTTCAGAAGATATTCAGAAGAATGTTCAGGACATTTTATTTGTAATCGCCCCAAACTGCAGAAAATCCAATGGTCTATCAACAAGAGGACAGATTGTAAACATGTTGTAAGAATGAACTATTTATACATGCTATAATATGGGTGAAATCTCATAAATGTCATGTTGAAGGAAAGAAGCCATACAGAAAAGATAGATGTGATTCCTCTTGTATGAAGTTCAAGAAAAGGCAAAACTAATCGATGGTGATAGAGGTCAGAGTAGTAAGCCACTTTCCTCCTGGGGAGGGTAATGCTGGAAAGTGGCACCTGAGAATTTTGGGGTCCTATAGAAATGTTCTAGATTTTAGTCTAAGTTGGGCTTCCATGGATGTAAACATTCATTCATTCACTCAACTGTGCACTTGAGGTTAGTGTACTTAACCATGTGTTTGTTATACTTCAGTAAATGTATGAATATGCATTTCATGACACAAAATGATTCACAACAAATTACTGTCTTCTTTCTGATTCCTCAGGGAAGGGAGAGGTTAACTGTAGTGCAGAAAGTTGATCCTGGGCCAAACTGGGGAGGAGATGAGACAATTCAAGTATTGAGAGAAATACAAAGGGCCTTTAACTTGTATTTATTGCAAAGAGGTAAATTTGTTTTACTGTGAAGGTAGTAAAATCACGTGGTTTAGCAGAGGTCTGTTTTTTTTTTTTTGGCTTGTAAAACAAGTAATAATATTTTTATCTCTTATACCACATTAAATTAGTTGAGTTGAAAAAAAATTCTAAGTATTTTTTAATCCTTAAAAAATTTTATATCTATATAACCATTCCTGTAAATAGGTCATAGGAATGCTTCTGTTTTTTTAAAATCTTTAATGTTTATTTATTTTGAGAGAGAGAGAGAGAGAACAAGCAGGAGAGGGGAAGACAGAACGGAAGACACAGAATCTGAAGCAGGCTCCAGGCTCCCATCTGTGAGCACAGAGCCCGATGCAGGTCTTGAACCCACAAACCGTGAGATCATGACCTGAGTCTAAGTTGGACTTTCAACCAACTGAGCCACCCAGGCACCCCTGGGTTTTTTTAGGGCAGATTTTTGGGGGTGATGTTTTTTCTGTTTCTTCTACCCATTTTGCTTCCCGTATTATTGACAACCTATTGTGTGCCCTACATAATTTTCTTTAAGCTCACATAATAAAGCATAATTATTATATATACATGGAGAGATATGTGTATGGATACACACACACACACACACACACACACACACACACACACATCCATAGATAAGTGCAAGTTTCTTTGTGCTACAAAAATGGTATATCATAGGGGCACCTGGGTGGCTCAGTTGGTTAAGCATCCGACTTTGGCTCAGGTCATGATCTCACTGCTTGTGAGTTCAAGCCCTGCATTGGGCTCTGTGCTGACAGCTCAGAGCCTGGAGCCTGCTTCAGATTCTGTGTCTCCCTTTCTCTGTTCCTTCCCCACTCACGCTGTCTGCCTGTCTCTCTCTCAAAAATAAATAAACACTAAAAAAATGGTATATCATACATACTTCTCTGCATTTTATTTTTATCCTCCCAACAAAATTCCATGGAAATCCCTGCAAGTCAGTTTTTATGTCATGGGGGCCTAATAGTGGTTTGGATATACCAATTGGATATACGTGATTTAATAATTTTGGATATACTGTGATTTCTTCAGTTACCCTTTGTGTGTGAGTTTTGACTGGGCATGGTCTTTTAGTGACCTTCAGGGAGAGTTTTAGACTAGGAAACAGCAACCAGAGTTATGCCACTTAAATTATCTGAGCCCATGTTTTTTCATCCATCAAAGCAGGATAAATATATATCTTTCTCTGCATTACAGGCAAGTGCTAAGAATCAAAAAGAAGGTGTTTAGAACATTTTTATTTGCAATCACCCCAAACTGCAGAAAATCCAATTGTCTATCAACAAGAGGACAGATTGTAAACACGTTGTAAGAATGGACTATTTATACATACTACAATATGGATGAAATCTCAGAAATATCATGGTGAAGGAAAGAAGCCATACACAAAAGATAGATGTGATTCCTCTCCTTTGAAGATCAAGAAAAGGCAAAACTAATCGATGGTGATAGAGGTTAGAGTAGCAAGCCTGATGGGGAGAGCTTTGCCATTGTTAACTGTCACAGTTTTACTGCATGGGAGGCATTGTTCCAAGAACTTTTGGCATATTCATTTAATCTGCACCAAATGAGGTACTATGTGTTATTTTTCCCCCATTTTTTAGTTGAGAAAAACTGAGATAGCTTACACAAGGTCAGCAGGAGATCCCAGATTCAAATCCTGCATATCTCACTTAACAGCCTGTGATTTTATCTTTCATGCACCATCGCCTCTCAAATATGTTCCCTGGTCATTTTATTTTATACATGATTAGCGTGGATAATATAACATATAATAAGAAAATTATGTAATTTCATTGTAAATCATGAACAATATTAAAATTTAAAAACAAAAGAAAGGATTATATCAGATAGCTATTTCTGTGTAAGAAACCATCCCAAGTCATGGTTTAAGACAATAGCCATGTATTTAGGTCATGATTCTGTGAGTCAACAATCTGGGCTGGGCTCAGCTAGGTAGTTCTTCTGGTTTTATCTGGGCTCACTCAGGCATCTGTGGTTAGCTGCCGAGTCAGTTGGTAAGGCTGCTCTGGAGATCTGCTGACTTTAAATTAGGATAATGGGGGCGATTAGACCATGAGACTCTCATCTTCCATCTGGCTTTGCAAGCTCATGCAAATAGCAGTGGTTTGGTTTCTAGAAGGAGAGTGGAAACATGAGAATTCTGGAGGCCTGCACTTAGAACCGGCACATCATGGCTTCTACCACATTCTCGAAGTCAACGCAAGTCACAAGGCTAACCCAGATTCAGCCACTTTCTGGGAATTGCTGCCAAGAAACATGGCAGAGAGGCATATATGTAGGGTAATGAATAATTGCAGCTATCCCATTCAGTGTGGGAACAAAAAGAAAACAATTCCTACTAGTTTAATTCATCCCACAGAGCTCTGACACCGATTTCTTATTAGTACCGTGTGTGTGTTAGTGTGTGTTGATTTCTTCTGAGATATCTTTTTTACATCTATCCTTTAGTATGCCAACAGCTTGTGGTTTTGGGGGATATATTTCTTTCTGAAATAGTGGCCCACTTGCTCTGAATATTAAGCTGAACCACATCTCCCCATGCTTTAGAGCTAATCTCATGTTCTTGAAGTACTCCTGCACTGACTGATTTTAATCTCTATTTCTCCGGCAGCCAGAGAACATGACATTGTGTTGTGGCTTTTCAAGGGAACGGGAGTGTTTGGCTACATAATCAATGTATCAAAACCCAGTTCTCTAACTCAGTTGGCTGTTAATGTGTGTAAGGTGTACACTTCCTGAAGAGCATGCTATGTTTTCTTTCCAAGAGGGGTACCCTTCCTACCCTTCGGCATCCTACCCCTTCATACGTCAATTCTCAGCATCCTTGCTCCATTGTGCTAAAGAACGACACCCATTTAGTAAGTGAGTCTGCTGAGGCACAGGAAAGTATCATGTTTCATATAGGTTCCTGGACTAAGATATGAGAGTTTCTCATTTCTTGGCCCTCAGCCCTGTACATCATCTAATTTGATTTTCAGGTTGTTTCAGGTTTTTCTAGGAACCATCTCTTAATTTTTTTGAAGACTTAAAGTGATATATTCATTAACTCATCCTTTCAACATAACATTCCTTCTAGGAGGCCTGGCTACGGAGAAGTCGTGGTGTCTTTGCATAAGAAGCCATTGGAAACCATGTTAATAGGTGTTTAGTGCATGTTCCTTTTTTGTATGTAGTCACATGGCACAGTAAATCAAAGCATGGATTCAGGAACTGGCCAGACTGGGATTCATATTACACATCCATCATTTATAGGATGTGTGACCTCAGGCAATTCAATACAACACCCACACATGCGTGTGCACACGCACGCGCATACACACACACACACACACACACACACACACACACACATAGCAGGCTGGCATATTGTAGTAAATGCTCAATAAAAAATCATTAGTATTACTCTTGGAAACAAGAAAAACAAGAGGGCAGAGCGGGAAAATGAACTTCTTAGATCAGAAGTGGCACTATAGGACAGAAGATCACTTGTGTGGGCTTCCTGGGGTTTTTCAACCTTAGCTCTTAAATTCTTGTAAAGTGTCCAGATGATACCTGCATTACCCTTGGGTAAGATCCCATGAGATAATATATGTGACGTGCCTCTTGCAAGGTCTGGAAAAAGTCAACACTGTAAATACTAGCTTTTTTCTTCTTGCCTTCCCTCTCCTCCTGGTGACTGAACAGTTCTTACACCAGCCCTCTGTCTTAGTCTGGATTCCCCAGAAGCAGACCCTGAGAAGTGGGTTGTGTTCAGATGAGTTTTTGGGAAGGGTCCCAGGAGGGAATGACCAGGGAGTGGTGGGAGCGGGTAAGGGATGGGGAAGAAGCCAAATAAAGACTCCATGTCAGAGGAGACCCAACCTCTGAATGATCCATAGGGGTGCTCTAGGGCATAACCCTACCTCAGAATACATCCTGCCTTGACTCAAGGGAGCTTTCCTTTCATAATCTTGCACCTGTCTGTCATTGGCTATGGGCTGCCCTGGTAACTTCCCAGGCACTTCCAGCTCTTCATGCTGATACAGCAGCTTCAGGAGACCAAGGAAACCCCTCAAAGAAGGCTGCAGGTATAAGCTCTTGAGAATAAAGCATGTAGAAGTGAGCGGTGGATACATGGAACTGATAAAAGGGTTGGAGGTGGCAGATCTGGGTAGGTTAGAATAGTATCTTTTTTTTCTCCCTTATTAAAAAATAAGGGGGGGGGGAGAGAGAGAGAGAGCAGGGAAACGTCAGAGAGAGGGGGAAAGATAATCCCAAGCAGGTCCCATGCTGTCAGCACAGAGCCTGATGCAAGGCTTGATCTCACAGTTTGTGTCTCACAGATCTGTCTGTGAAGATCAGACACGCAGGAAATCTGTGTCAAGCTTCGGTCCTTCCAGTTAATCTTCCGCTAGAGATGAGGTGAATGTGGCTATGGGCATTTGATTAGAGCATTAGGGATGAATGAGGACCATGTTCAAGAATCAGCTTTACTGTTATCCCCTGTAGAAGGAAACAACTGGTGATTAATTTAGAAGGACTATTCCTTCTAAAAGAATGGTTAAACAGTGATTTACTTCTCAAAGGGGGTAGTCTTTTTGTTTTAATGACAGCTTACAGGGATAAGCAGCTTAGGGGGGAAAGGCAAAGAGGGTTTTAGGTAATTTTCAGAATTCAGAAGGAATTTTGAAATTCCTCTTTTGAGAAATATTAGAGTTGCCTGGGTATTTGCCAAAATCAAAATGAGATATTCTGGTGGCATAAATCTTCAGTTACAGTCTTTTAGTTAAGGAAATGTAATATGGAAAAAAATGTGAGGGTTGGACTTAAATAGGAAATAGTTATTAGAAATAGCAAATTTCCAAAAAGCTATTCAGGGTCTTTGACATACTAAACAGGGTACTTATATTTGTGAAAAAGTGTACTACTTTAAGATGTAATTATTTCCAATGTTCCTCATTTTGGGGTCTCATGAGAAATTAGAAATTACTGATAAGAAATTTTTAGTATTTTTGAGGTAAGTTGGTAAAATGCTTTATCTGTGATGCATCGCTTTTCATCCTTCTTACATTCCTGTCTGGGCTAAGGACCTGTCCATCCGTGGAAGCAATTGGAAAGAAAATTTTGCCTGAAGCTGCATGAGAGTTGGAACCAGAATCATAACTGGTGAATGGTGGCAAGATTCCAAAATTATTTATGGAGGCTATTGAAAGGATATGGCATCTTTTAACCTATTTTGACGGACAGAAAGTATCATAAATGGAGAGCGTGGTTTTCCCCTTGCTGTGTGCCTCTCTGTGTCACATCCACTCTGAAATCTGTGCCTTCACTGAAGCCATGCTTCATGCATGTCAGCCTGAAGTGGCAGAGATGAGACATTCTGTCTGTGGATGTGACTCTATTCAGTCCCGTAACCAGAAGGCCTTGAGCTGCAATTTGTTTCTTTTGATTACAGGTAGGTTGCTGTCTGCACCACCTCTCTCATGTGACTGTTTGAGCGTATTAACTATGCCTTCCCCTAATTATTACTTCCAGCATTACCCATGTGAAATTTATGACCATCAGGACCGGGGATTAGAAGGCTGAGGAATTGAGGCTTAAATCTGCGCCAGAGATTTGATGTCATTGTTTTAGGTGCAAAGTATTAACAGGCAAGCCAAGTGACTTCAGTGTCTGGCTTAGTACATTTAGTGTAGAATTATCTGAGAATGAGTGCATTTTCTCCAACACAGCTGGAAAATCAAACATGCAAGGAGTTGTTGAAAACTGGGATTTAGGCTTAAGCCTATCATTCCGTATCTGATGGGCATCCCCCTGTATCTGTCTGTGAACTTCTGATGCCTAGGATGTGAGATGCAGGCTTAGAAGGATGCTTTCCAGGGGTCTGTCAAAGGTAGTCTTACTCCTTTCATGTTCCCCATTTAATGGTTTGCAGTTTTTCATTAGTTGATTAAAGAGAAAACCATGGACTAATCATGTAGCATAGATTGCCACTATAAATACCTCATCTTCTATGTTACAATATCTCATTTATTTTTCTTTATTATTTGTGATCTGTTGGTTTTGTGCCCTTGTGCTTCAAATGAATTTGCATCTGTAAGGTACTTGGTAATTAGATACTCATCATCATATCTTTTGTCATCTTTGAATGCCCTTTATAACTTTTTTAAAAAAAAATCCCTTAATGTACAGCCTAATCAAAGTAGGAAAAACTACCAATAACCTATATTTACAGAAGTTCCATCTTAAACTTTTAGTGAATTGATGCATTTCATTTTTTTATTTCTGTCTGTCGGTCAACAGATACCTAATGACCCCAACAGTATGCCAAGGTCCTTGCTGGCTGCTGGTCAGAGAGGCAAGGGCACTGATGTATTTCATCTTACTCTGATGCTGTCAGTTCACAGATATTTATTGAGCCTGAATGATATGTCAAGGATTTTGCTAGCTGATGGGATTCAGAGTTGGAAAGACGTAGTTCCTTCTTGTATTTACAGAATTTATATAAGAGATACAAACAAAAGCAATGTAGTAGAGATAAGGTGCATACTCTGATGAAGGGCTAGGCTGGGAAAGTAAGGAAGGTGGCCTTGAAGTTGAGGCTCAGTGGATACAAGGGGTTTGCCTGGTGGATAGGAGCTTGGAGAAGCATTCAAGATAGGGAAACAATACGATCAAAGGCCCAAAGGCTTGCCAAACTCCAGGATCTACCAGTGATTCTGCGTTATTGGAAACACAAAGCAGGGACTGGCTGCAGCTCCTTGGTGGAGGTGACATCAGAAAGAGCTGTATATGCTGTTCAAAGGGGGTTATATCTTACTTGAGTTGTTAGAAGGGCATGTACCCTTCATGGAGTCATCTGTTATGGCTAAGAGAACAGGAAAGAGAATTTTCTAACCACACAGATTATATACTTGTGAGACTAAAAGCCAGATTTTTCTCACCCCTAGGAATTTCAGAGTTGGAACAGACTTTATGATGAGGAAGTTTGAGGTGATGTGATTTTCTTGTTGCAGCAAAGATGATTGGAATTGAGAATGTCCACAAATGAAAGACTTTTATTGCCCTAGACTTAGGAATGTAGTTGTGAATATTTTCTCACTGGTAGGTCAATGCTGATAACTGCCCTTAGCAAGCACTTTGAAAAGGCGGGAAGTTCTGAAGGGCTCCATAATGTTACTAGAAGACTCAGTTGCAGCTCTAGATACTCAAGACTGGAAAATAGGTAGTAGGGAGGTAGAAGAGAGAGTGAGGTTACAGTGGTACATCCATCACAGACTGGAAAGGAAAGAAACTCTGAAGGGAACTGGGGTCCTCCAGATACAGCTGCCCAAATAATCATGGAGACACTGTTTTTGGCCAAGCTTGACTCCCAAGAGACATCTCAGAGCATCAGGCAGCTTCTGGTCTCAGTATCCAGTGGAAGTGTAGCCCTTCCTGTCTTCCGGGTCTCTCAGATGGTGTGGAACTGCTGGTTTCACTTGATAAAACTATGTCTACCCTTTAGTGAATCCTGTGTTGGAGCTGTGCAGGGTCACTAATGCCAAGAAACTCATATACGGCCTCTCCTTTCTATTTTACCTGCACAGCATTGGGATAGAGGAATAAAAGATGAAAAGCAGGTCCTTTAAATGGGCAATGGCTAATTTGGATCTAGTGATCTAAAATAACATTAGAATAAATGTGAGCTTTGCTTTGAAGAAGGTTTCAGTTTTATTAAATAGCTGTTTCACGCATAAGCGACACAGCTAGACTATACTGTTTCTAAGGTTGCTTTTAATAATATCTCATTAGCATTCCAAGGCCAATTGAATCCTCACTTGATTAACCCTCTCACTATCCCTCATTTACCTCTGTAGTATAGAGCACTGAGTGTAGAAATTTATTGGCCAGGACACCTACTATGTGAAGGAGAAGTGAATGGAGGGACCAACCTTTATTCCAGGTCTTCCTCTCAAGGGTAAAATTAGTATCAGTTTGATAAGCTTAAGATAAAACAGTTATCTATGGTGACATTATAGTTTTGTTCCGTGTTGGTTATATTTAGGTGAACATATGTCCAGGTTTATCTGGGCAGCCCTGTTTAAGTAGCTTTATATGTGTGGGTCTTTTTCTGGACTCTCTTTGGACCCATTGGGCTACACTGCCACCAATCCCAGACCACCCTAATTATTCCCAGGTGACTATAATTTGCCATCATGGCTGAGCACCAGCAATTTGAACAAATTATAATTTATTGCAGGGGCTGAATGTATTGCTGATCTGAATGAAATTAGGATTATATTCACAAAGAAGAGATGAGTGTTGACAGGAAGCAGTTTCTGTTACATATGTATTTGAATCATGTATAATATCAAGCAATAGCTTTTTAATGAATAGCTTTTATCTTACTCGTTTCAGAGAACATTTTACCCTCAAACCTTCAAATGACTTTTGGGGACACTGCCTTTGTTACCACTCAAGCATCTTTGGGAGTCATCTAATAGAGTTTTCCAGAACAAATGTTATCCACTTCTGCTTATATTGTTTGAGATGTTCCAATCTTAGAAACCCTGTATGATACAACCATGGGAAATTTTAGCCCAAGCTATAAATATCATTTGCATAAAGTAGGATAAGATTTTTTTTTGCCATTAATCCTGCATATATTGGGCGGAATCTGTGAAACCACTTATTATATTGATTTTTAAAGTGATCCTGAAAAGGCCCCTTTAATTTATATAAAGCATATGCAATTGTGAGGTCTTGCTCAGTTGGGAATACTTCCTAAATCTATGTTATTTTTTTATGCTGTTATACTATTTCTCTTTAAGTAAAGAATCTCTAAATTTATCTAAACTTAGATTAATTGAGGTAATTTCAGGGTAAGATATCTTCCCCAATTATTGTTCTGTTGTTCAAAATGAAGTAATCAAGAAAACACTGGCAACATGAGTGGCTTGGTAGAATTTGTGAGGATGTGGCTGAAAATCAGACCCCTCTCTTCTGAGTCTTACTTATTAAGAAAGAAAAGTCTGTACTTACATGTAGGCTTATAATTGTTTGCCGACTATAGAAATTTGGCTTTGTAACGTCTTTTGATCACTGTTCAACGTGGCAAATTTTACAGCAGTTTGAAAACTGCAATCTAACATGGTTAACTTATTTTATATGACCAGGAGAAGACTTTTGGTTCAAATAATGTGCACCTTTTCCAGAAGATCCTTGCATATCACACCTTCAAAACTAACCAAATTACCAAGACATGGGAAAATGGTGTGATGTGTCTTATTTGCTGAAGGTTCACTTTATCTTGGATAATAAAATTACCAATCTACCTAGAATTGAACTTAATTGTGAAACATTGTGTTTCCTTTGCCAATTAACCCAATGGAGGTTGAGGTAATAAATATGAAAAATGCTTTGTGATCTCAGAAGTGCAAGGTAGTTGTTAATCGTTGTCATTGCTGTATTGGAAAAACTACCTGTGACCACCAAGAATGAAGAAAAAGTCTTAACAGTGAGCAAAGAACAGCTCAACCCTTAGGCAAGTACTTTATCATGAAAATATTTCCCAATGATTGTGATTCATAGCAGATGAAAACTAACTCATAAGCCAGTGTTTTTGAAACTAGAGGTCTTGACCCATGAGTAGGTTGTGAAATCATTTTATTGGTTGGAGACCAGCATTAAAAAAAACCAAAACAAAACAAAAACAGAATAGATTATACTAGATTGTACTAGGAAATACTAGAGACAGGATAAATATTGTTTTGAGATGATTTCCAGGTATACATGTATATAAATATGTATACATTTACACAAATACTGGATAGAAATACAAAATGTTCTTATTGCAAATCACTGCTCAAAAAACCCCCCAAATAAAGCCATTAACAATGAATGCCATTGCCCTAAACTTGTTTAACATTATTTAAAAATTTATTTAGTTTGAGAGAGAGAGAGAGAGAGAGAGAGAACAAGTTGGGGAGGGTCAGAGAGAGAAGGAGAGAGAGAATCCCAAGCAGGCACCTCAGTGCCAGTGCAGAGCCAGATGCAAGACTCGATCCCACAAACTGTGCGATCATGACCTGAGCTAAGATCAAGAGTTGGACATTTAACCAACTGAGCTACCTAGGTGCGTCCTTGATTAATGCTTTTAAGAACATGATAGTTGTCCTTAGATTTTGCAATTAATATATTAAATTTTTTGTAAAAAATGTTAAGGATTTTATAATAAAATATGCTTATTGTTCTTCAACCCAGACAGAGCCTAAATTTTTTTTTCTATTAATACTCTTCTCATAAAACAGTGTTATTAAAGACTGTGAGATATCCAGTTCAATGCAACACATTTTTTGAGAATTAGGAATATATAAATAATATATCAAAGGAAATAAATTAAGATTACATTAATATACTTTCTGTTAAATGACAATATAGTTTCTTCTGTGGGATATGAATATTTCATAAATGGTGTTTAAAAGACCGATACAAATTTTAAAATACTGTTTCAGGGGCATCTGGGTGGCTCAGCCAGTTAAAAGTCTGACTTGATTTCAGCTCAGGTCATGATCTCACGGTTCATGCTTGGGTTCTCTCTCCCTCTTCCTCTGCCTCTCCCTTCTCTCAAAATAAATAAACATTAAAAAATATTGTTTGAGTTATTGTTATTATATTTCTCATAACAGAGACTTTATCAGTTAGCTATTGCTAGGTAACAAACCATCCTGAAACATACTGACTTAAACAGCAACCATTTATTGGGTGCCAATTCTCCGGGTCAGTAATTTAAGGTGGGCTAGCCTGGGTTGTTCTGGCCTTGGTTGACTCCCTTCTGTATATGGTCAGCCATGAATCTGCTAAGCAGCTCTGGTTTAAAGGGTTGGTTATCTGTTGGCTGGAATACTTCAGCTCTTCCCTAACTTAATTATCTCTCACCCTAAACTGAATAGACTATTCAGAAAGCAGAGACAGGGCTCTGAGTGAACACACATACACACAGAGGGAGAAGGAGAGGGAGAGAGTCAGGGAGAGGGAGAGGGAGACACAGAGAGGGAGGAAGGAGGGGGAGAGCGAGAGAAAGTAAAAGTATGGAAAGCACGTAGGCATGTTGAGTCCTAAACCGGAACTGGTACAGTGTCACTTGGGATGCATTCTGCTGGTTAAAACAAGTCACAGGTCAGCCAGATTTAAGTGGAGGAGGAATAGACTCTCTCTTGATAGGAGAAATGGCAAAGTCACCACAGGGCAAAAGACAGAGATACATGGGACCATCCATGCAGTCAACCTCACAGTTGCTTTTTCCCCTCCATCCTTTTCTGTGGAGCAGTATAATGGAATCCTTCAGACAAATGCCCATAATAACTCTCATTCCTGCTTCTGAGTTTCTAGTAAAAAGAAGATTAATGTGGAAATTAATGTAATCTATGCATTAATAAATAGAACATTTATTTGAACGGGTCAATTTTTCTCTCAATTTGATTATAACAAATATTGTGTTTTGAAAAGTCTAATATTGCTAACAGAAGGACTATGTTTGTTCTGAGAACATTAAGAAGGATGCCTTACTGAATAAATGCTTTCCTGAAAGGGTGTGGACAAATAGAATTGTAACTGAAACCAGATTTTGTATATTGAGCCTAAAATCTAAAGACAGCCATGTGTTCTCTTTCCAGATGTCTCTAAAAGTCCTAGTTTTTAGATGGAGCATTCCCCGAAGTGACCTTCACCTGTAGAGCATAATTGCTATCTTTAGCCCAAAACGTGGGCCAGAAAGGCTAACATGTCATTTAAAACTTGCAGATAAAATGAATAAAATCTGCTGAGAATAGGTTCATCAACTAAGTCTCGAAATAACCAGGTACTCGAGTGATCTTTACATAATAGTTTGTTTCATTTTGGACAAATTAGAAAGAAAATTAGAGGAAATTAGAAAGAAAATTAGAAAGGATAGTACTAAATATGTACTCATGGTAGTCATTTTATAAGAATTGGGCAAAATGTGACATTTGTGTATATCTACGTTGTCTGTGAATATTGTAGTCTAATATAATTAGTGAGATAATATTATGTAGTAGTTAGGATAACTGACTTCAAGGACAGACTGCTTGGGTTTGAATTTAAGCTCCATCATGTATCACTGTGTACTTAACCCTTTTAACCTCCCAGTAGAATGGGGATGATAATGGTACCTACTTCATAAGCTGTGAGGATTCAGTAAGACCATATGCATGGAATGTGCAGGGCAGTGACCATGCATGCCAAGCACTCAATAAATGTTAACTCCCACTATCAATACTTATGGGTTATTTCAACCATTGCATTTTCACTGATTCATTCCAGACTTGTTGGAACTCATGTGTTATGTGCCTGTGTGAGGGGTTTGGGAGACAGAAAAAAAGACAAAGGTATGGCCCCCAAGTAGCTGGCAATATTGGATGAGTACCTCCCACCACACACACAGATATGCACAAGGTGATGCCACTCATTAAAGGGAATCAAGCTTGAAGGTCATTCAGAACGCCCATCAGACTTGTTAAAAAAAAAAAAAAAGATTTTTATGCATACAGTTCCCTGAACCAAGGTGCATACTTTTCAGCTGTTAAGTAAAGTGTAAGTTGGATTTACTCAAGTTTATACTCAATCTAGGGATGCCTGGGTGGCTCAGTTGGTTAAGCATCTGCCTTTGGCTCAGGTCATGATCTCACAGTTCATGGGTTCAAGCCCCACATCAGGCTGTGTGCGGATGGTGCAAAGCCTGCTTCCCATCTTCTGTCTCCGTCTCTCTGCCCCTTCCCTGCTCTGTCTCTCCTTCTCTCAAAAATAAAATAAACATTAAAAAAAAGTTTATTATATGCAATCTCTATATTTCTCATATATATACAGACATTATATTGTTAAATATTATATTATTAAATATATTAACTCATTATACTGAAATTTCCCCATATTAATTAAAGTATGCTTTTTACAAAGAGTGTATTAAGGCTTAGAAAAATGGCCCATTCCTCACTGTTGCAGTATTTGAGCCTTTTAATCTTCATTTGGTGGTTTCTCATCGTCTCCTGAAAATGGTCCCTCTGTGCTATTGACTGAACTCTGCCACAAAGCAAAGGAAGTGATTATAATTCTCTTCATAGATCCTTGGACCCCATGAAAAGCATTGATTGGTTGTGGAGCTTCCCTGGAGAACAGACTGTGTCAATACCATAAAATCTTTGCTACTGACTTGGGTACTCTTGATCCGGTTCTATCCTTTTCCCTTATCGTGAATTTACATTTGCTTTGGAACTGGTGAGCTCAGTCATAGGAAAAAGTGTGGGGTATGAATTTCATTCACTTATTGAAGAAATAGGTCTTGGGTTCAACCTTTTCCTGCCTAGTGCCAGCTCTCCTTTCTCAGTCCCAGAAATGTAGATTCGATAAAGACTTCCCATAAAACAATAAAATAAAGACTTCCCATAAGAAAGAAATCAGAAAAGGATGGGCTCAGTTTGGCTTTCCCCTGCTCCTGGGTCATTAGAACAGGTCTGACACACAAAGTTTGAGCAATTTCATTGTAAAAGAATCATTGAGAGGCACCTGAATGGCTCGGTTGGTTAAGCAACCTACTTTGGATCAGGTCATGATCTCATGGTTTGTGGGTTTGAGTCCTGCATCGGGCTGTGTGCTGACAGCTCAGAGACTAGAGCCTGCTTGGGGTTCTGTGTCTCCCTCTCTCTCTGCCCCTGTCCAACTTGTGCTCTGTCTCTCTCTCAAAAATAAATAAACATTTAAAAACTTAAAAATAAAGAATCATTGGGACCTATTAAAACAGGTATGTAGTTGGATTGATTATTTTTGGTGGGGAGAGCTGCTTTAAATGGATTTTCAATAAATTAACAATTTGATCTATATGAATTGGGATTAATTATTCATAAAGAGGAATTTATCATAGATTAAAATTAATTTCTTGAGAAAATATTTTGAAATTTGTCTTAGAATTCAGGATTCTGATGCTTGCAAATTAAAAGTGGTCAGGAAAAAAAGTGGGCAGGTTTTTTTAAAGTGATCAAGAAATATATTAATTATGCTGTGATCTTAATGAGTATTATTTTGGTTTATGTAACAATAGGCTTATTACTAAGACATGTATTCTTTTTAAAATTTAGGTATAATTTGAGAGAATAAAATTTACCTCTAAGTCTACAGTTCTGTAAGTTTTAACCAATGTATGTAGTCCTGTAACCATCACCGTAATCAACATTTGAATAATTTTATCACTCTCCAAATTCACACATACCCTTTTGTAGCTCTTTCCCTCAGTAGCTGGCAACTACTGATTGATTTCTTTTCCTACAATTTTCTCTTTTCCAAAATTTCATAAAAATGGAATCATACAATATGTAGCCTTTTGAATCTAGCTTCTTTCATGTAGCATAACGCATTTGAGATTTATCCATGTTGTTGCATTTGTCAGTGGTTCATTCCTTTTTTACTGCTAAGTAGTATTTCATTGCATGGATACACCATGTTCCATTTATTCAGTTCCCAGCTGAGAGACATTTGTTTCTAATTTTGGGTAATAACAAGTATTGTCACTCTATGTTTTTATTTGTTTCGGAAAAGGTCCAACAAAATGGTGAAAAGTGTACTTTTTATGGGTGTAGGTGGAGAAGGGTAGGGAAGTCTTGGTACAAAGGTACTACTAGAGTAAGTATCTGCGGTCAACTGGTATAATCAGACACGTCAATAATTCTCAGACTACGTTCCCAACAGTCACCACTGCTCTGTTGTTGCTTAAATCCAAGATTAGCCAGTTTGTTTTTTTTTCCAACTTTTCACCATTGATACATACCGTTTTTCCAAATCTTAAGTTTCTGGTATCTCGCAGAGCTTACAATGGTACCTGCTTTAGCACAAAATCATTACACTGATTTTCCTGAGGTTTAATATAGTAATTTTGGGGGTGTACCACACAATCATGTAACCCCTAGGTGCCCCATCACTCAAAAAGAGTATGTTGTATGGAAAATATTCAAATTAACCTATTAGGAAGTCACAACAGGACTCTTCTTGTGCCAGTTTTGGTCAAGGCATGAAGACAATGTCTGCTGCATTTTTTCCTGAAGATCACCCAGCATAGCTGAGAGGCTTAGAGAGGCTGAGAAAGTGGAGAGTGGAGCCTGATGAAGGACCCTTGGGGAGAGTTGGTACTGATCCCTATCATACACCTCTAGTGTAATGAGGCAGAGTCCAATAGGACCATTTTCAGGTTAGCCTATAGCCAGCATGGGGTCTATTTATATCATTTCCAAAGGGCTACCAGGAGGGGTGAGCAGAGCAGAGCAGAGCAAAGGTAGGGTATCTGTCCTTAGTGCTGGGGAAGGAATAAAAGATGAGCTACAGGAAAATGGCATCAAGCCCATCAAAAGAGCTGCAGGCAAAACAGCTGTAGTCACGGGAGTGGGGTTAGCAGATTCCATTATTGCTCTGTCTCTGTCTTCTTTACCATCCTCAAGCAGCTGTGGGTACTGGCCACTAGCCACTCACAGCTGTACCCACTGTCTGGAGGACTGCCCTTGACTGACAGGAGCCCCCGCGGCCAGGAAGGCTTTGTAGTGCATGCCTGCCACCAATCTGGAGGCTGCCATGGCCAGTGACTGAAAGCGCAGAGGTATAAAAGCTCAGCCATGTTGCCTCAAGGCCTTACAACCTCCGTGCTGCAGTGCACGCTCCAGACTCTTCACGGGATCAGACTGAGACTGAACTTGAACTCTAAACTTCAGCCAAAACAGCATTTTTGCCAAGCTCTTTCTCCTGTCCCAACTTGGTACTCCTAGTCCCTCTGAGGTTTCTTCCAGGAGCTCTCCCCCAAAAATCATTTGCACAAGAATCACTGTCTTAGGCTTTACCTCTGAGACCTGACCCAAGGTAGAGGTCTCTGAAGAACCCACAAAAGCATGAGAGAAAAAATGGAGAATGAGACGGAGATAAAGACAAAGACAGAGACCTCATTTTAAACACCTGCAAGCATACAGAGTGTAATTTTGTTTACTGCTAGAGCAGTCAGGGTAGAACTTCCCTGCCTCCCCTTATCTCTTCACTAAGTTGAAGGGTCAGAAACCATGCTAGCAGAGTAGGAAGGGGATGTCTAACCAAACTAGTTAGGGCAAGAGAACATACGTCAATCACACCCCTTTCCTTCCTCTAAGATCCCATCTCTGTCCTTAACCTTGAGACAGAAAACTTGCTTTCCTTCTGATGCAGAGGGTATGAATATTCTAATTAGTATTGAGATGAATTAGTTATCAGTCACTGAGATTCATCAGTAAACATATTATGTCAAAATACAAATATCTAAGTATTGGTCATCCTGGTAGCCCCCCAGATATCTCTGACTGGGAACTCTTATTTTTTCTAACTTTGTCAAGGACAGATAATTGACAGACATAGTTATATATATTTGAAATACACAACATGATGATTTGATTTCCATACACCCTGTGGAATAATTGCAAAGATCAAGATTACAAACACATCCATCACCTCGTATTGTTAACCCTCTTTTTTTTTTTTTTGTGGTGAGAATGCTGAAGATCTCTGAGCAACTTTCAAGTATACAAGGCTGTATTATTAACTAGAATCACTGGCAGAGCACTTGCAGTTGTTTTCTTCTTCTTCTTCTTCTTCTTCTTCTTCTTCTTCTTCTTCTTCTCCTCCTCCTCCTCCTCCTCCTCCTCCTCCTCCTCCTCCTCCTCCTCCTCCTCCTCCGTCGTCTTCTTCTTCTTCTTCTTCTTCTTCTTCTTCTTCTTCTCTTCCTTCTTCTCTTTCTTCTTCTTCTTCTTCTTCTTCTTCTTCTTCTTCTTCTTCTCCTTCTCCTTCTTCTTCTCCTTCTTCTCTTTCTTCTTCTTCTTCTTCTTCTTCTTCTTCTTCTTCTTCTTCTCCTTCTTCTCTTTCTTCTTCTTCTTCTTCTTCTTCTTCTTCTTCTTCTTCTTCTTCTCCTTCTCTGTTGTCGTCTTCTTCTTCTTCTTCTTCTTCTTCTTCTTCTTCTTCTCCTTCTCCTCCTCCTCCTCCTCCTTCTTCTTCTTCTTCTTCTTCTTCTTCTTCTTCTTCTTCTTCTTCTTCTTCTTCTTCTTTTAATGTTTATTTGTTTATTCATTGAGAGAAAGAGAAAGAGAGCACCTGTGAGCGGGCGGAGGAGTAGAGAGAGACAGAGACAGAATCCCAAGCAGGCCCAGCACTGTCAGCACAGAGCTCAATGCAGAGCGCAAACTCATGAAACAAGAGATCATGACCTGAGATGAAATCAAGAGTTGGATGCCTAACTGACCAAGACACCCAGGCACCCTGAAGTTGCTTTCTTCCTGGTAGCAGCTGGATCTTTTTCCTTCTCTTTTTAGCACAAGAAACACCCAGATTCCTAGAGGAAAGGGGAATTTATAATCCACGATGTCCTCGTTTTATGAAAACTCCAGTGAGGGAAGAGAAACAGCAAGACACAGCTTAGAGCATGGGACTAAGCAGGAAAGAATCAAATTTAGAATTGCCTTCACTCATTGGAAAACTCAGTGTGATGGGCCCTTTTAGGTACCTAAGTGCCTAGCTGCATTTTTTTTGAATTTCTAGTATTCCTCCAAATTTCTGGCACTAATGAGGTAGAGAGGTAATAGACTTAGCATTTTAAATTGACTGCCCTAGGTGAACTTGAATAAGTTACTTAATCTCTCTAAGCCTCAATTCCCTCACCTGTTAAATGGGGACAAATTAGTTAATATCTATAGCACCTCAAAATGTGCCTGATATATTCAATAACTTAATCATTAGCTTAGACTCTGGGGTAATTGAGAAATCAAAATCACTTCATTAGTAAGGAGATGCTGAGTATTATATTGTCAACAAAATTTTCAGTTGGTCTGATATTTCAAATTGTAACATTAAATAGTCTGATTTTAAATGCTGAGGTTATTTCCTCGAAAATGAGAGCATTGATTTACTCAGTTAAATTCAGTAGAAGTTTGGGTGTCTATGTTATATAAGGCAAAATTTGAGAATTCAATGCTTGTTAACTAAGTTATGGGTAGCTATCTATATCTATATCTATATCTATATCTATATCTATATCTATATCTATATCTATCTATCTATATCTATATCTATAATTTCCTTTTTGTGCTTGATCAGGATTCTTCATTAATTTGATACAGAAGGTCAATATTTATTGGCATCAAAGGGTGTTTTCACCTTAGCAAGAGACAGATATAAAATTTCTAAAAAAATTTGGTGCTTTCTTCCTGTTGCTCTGGGAAATAAAGCAATTCAATGTAAGTGCCCAACATTTGTGGTTAGGGTGCATTATCAGGGGCAGGGGATGATTCAGGAGGAAGTTGTAAGATATGGATCCTGATTCTCCAACTCTTCTCTCAGAGAGGAGATTCTTCCTCCCCTGGACTTATGTCCAGGACCTGGCCATGTTGAGAATAACTTGGTGTTTGCCTGACACTGTGTGTGATTCTAAAAGTTTAAGAGCATGGGGTTTGATGGCAGGCATACTACTTGGCTTCAATCTTAGCTCCACAAATTACACAAGTTATTAGCTGTGTGATTTTGGACAGTCTCTGTTTTCTTATCCATAAAATGAGAATAGCAATATCTATCCCATATGACAGTTGTGAGGATTAAATGAACAAATGCATGTCAAATACTTGGCCCTGAATCTGGCACATGATAGCACTACTGTAGTTTTGACTGTTGGAATTGTCTAGTTAAAAAAAAATTTTCCTTTTACAACAGAATGATGAAGTATCATTTAAGACGTGCCAAAGGGTGGCGGAGCTATTTAATATCCAAATAATGATATCACTGATAATTTCTAACTAAGTTGAGGTCATTACACATTTTTAGCTAGGAGGGAAGTTTGGTGGAATGTAGAGGCCAGACTCTCAAAAGCATTTTCATTGTTTTAAGTATGCTTTTTGAAAATGTTTTTGGAGCACTACTATTAGCTGGGTATATCTCAAGTGTGTATCTTTTTTATTATTTTTTTTTAATGTTTATTTAATTTTCAGAGAGAGAGAGATAGCAAGCAGAGGAAGGGCAGAGAGAGAGGAGACAGGATCCAAAGCAGGCTCTGGGCTCTGAGCTGTCAGCACAGAGCCCGACATGGGGCTCAAACCCACGAACCGTGAGATCATGACCTGAACTGAAGTCAGATTGGACACTTAACCAACTGAGCAGCGCAGGTGCCCTTCCCAAGTGTATATCTTAATGTTGTCTTGTGCTTAACATTGCTTTTGATTCTGTACTGTGCTCACATAAGTCATTTCTAAAACAGAATTTTGGAGCTTAAGTACATATCTCTATTTGCAACCACATTTGCTAAATTATTACAATATTATTAACAAAGGCATAATATTTTTTCAGGCAACAGTTTCTTAAGAATAAAAGCATGTGCCAAGGTAGCAGGAACAGTATTTAGTGATTTTTGAACTGTTGTTTATTATTTTTATTTTTTCCCTATAATCATTAAGAAATCATACATGTGTCATGGGAGAAATAAATCACTGGAGTAGGGTGCAAAATTACTTTTTTTTTATTGTAAAATTAACCATATTGACCTGGATAGTTATGTAGAATCTACGGAAGATTGCCTAACATTTTGAGTCCCTTACTTTATTTATCAAATGATGTGTTTATGTGCTGTTGAGCCTCTGGATTCTTTTTGCTCAGTCAGTGCCAATGCTGAGGCTCTTTGTGTTGACAACTTTAAATTGTGTATCAAGTTGACTATCACCACAACAATGCTATGTAACATGCCATTCCCAGACTTCATGGCTTAAAACAACCACTTACAGTTTTTTTTTTTTTTCAATATAGTTGTGGTGGCTCTGCTGGTCCAAACGTGTCTCAGTAGGGCTCATTCATGCATCTGCAGTTGGCTATGGGTTAGCTAGGTGGTGTCATTGAACTTGGTTGGGTTCTCACATGGCCCCCGCCTCATGGCCAGCCTAGTCATATTCTTATGGTGACCACATAACAAAAGAGGAAGGAGAAATATTCAGGTCTAGTTCTGCCACTTACTGGTTCTGAGCACTTAGGTAGATCATTCAACTTTACTTTCAATATCTTTGTATGCAAAATGGGAATAATACTTCCTGTTGTGGGAGAATGTTGAGAATTAAATTAAATGTGATAAGGCACATCAAAGGGCTTTGTGAAGAGACTACAGAGCTGTTATTTTTATTTGTAGAATGACAGTAAAATATAGCAGTGGAGTAATAAAGAAAATGGATTTTCTGCTTACTGGTTTTTCAAAAATGGATTTTGTTGCTTACTATTTTTTTTCAAAAGCTGATTTTGTTGCTTACTATTTCTATCATTTAGTCAAAATTGAAACATGTTTTGTATCTCTATCCGAAGGATATGAAGACAGATTTTTGGCTTTCATCACATCAGCTCAGTAAGATCAAGGAATGTTCATTTCATTTTAACATTATATTTTGACTTCCTCTTCTGAATACTACTTCAGGCATATGGCAAAATAAACTTTCAAAATTAGTAGGCTTTGAGGAATAAATAATGATTTAAACATTCTTTCTTTGTGAAATGTAGAAAATATTCTGAAAAAATTCAGCTTTTAATTCTCCTGAGCTATGAGTTGTTGGATGTTATGATTGTAGATTCAAGTTGAAAATGACACTTGTTTTGGTACCAAATCAGTGGTAAAATTTACCTGTATTTTGGGTCAGTCCAGGTTCAAATTGAAAGTAATGCTTTTTAGCGTCATGGCCAGAATGGTTACTGACCAACCTCCACCAAAACAACCATTTAATACTAAAATCAAATGCTGCTGGGGGTTTTGCAAAACATTTTAAACCAGATTCACACACTTAGGTTTAGAACACTGGTGTGTGCAAACAGATTTTCTCTTGAAATCACCTTTCTAATCAAATTGTATTTACTTTTTCACTCCATTTCTTTTCCTCCTCCTCTACTTGCTGAAATACACACTATATTTTCTTCCTTAAATAATTTTTGTTGTTGTTGGAAATATTTTCTTCAGGAATTTGACAAAGTTAGGAAACTGGAAAAATGCTAGCACACTTCCATTCCAGTGAAGGTTGACACTGATTGTTGATGTAATGGTGGGTGTGTGGTAATTTCTGAGATTGCTGATACTGCCAATGTTTGGAGAACTTTGGGCACATATGTTACTGCATCTTCGTATAATGAGGGAATAATGTTTTTAAATAGACTGATCATTCAACAGATTGATTAATTTGAGGAAAAATAAGGGGATGGAATTCTGCAAATAAAACCTCGTGAGTGATGAGAATTCTTAAGATGAAGGTTCTTAAGTTCCTGTTTCCTCGGCATTTGCCCTCTGGTGTGTGCTAGTTCTGCTGTCTGGGATTAAAATCCAACTTTTGCTTTTCTACTCTGATAGTGAAAACTGGTGGGAGATTCTTGTGTATTTCTGTCAATAATGTTTGGAGTAAGTGATCTGTCTTGATTAAGTGCCTCAGTCTTATAGCAGCACTTAAAAATTAGACAGCAGCTGCCTCAATCACATTTTGTACCCCTTCTGCTGATAGAGCAAAACAAACCCACGCAAACATGGAAGAAATTATCCACAGCAGACACCAGCCCCCGGGTCATACAGTAGAATGCATTGTTGTACCTAAACTCAAGATGAAAATACTGAACATTCCTTTAACCGTGTGTTTGTTGCCATACCATTGTGTTTTGTTTGCTGTTTTAAACTTTTTCTTTTACAATACGTTTCACTGAAAGTGGTAACCATCACTCCCTTTCTCACTTTTGGCTTGCTTAGAATAAATGTCAGAATAAAAAAGATGGGGAAGATTACATTCTGACTTCTTCTCATGTTTTCCCGTTGAAGTTTAGTCTATTCTCCTCATCTTTTTTTGGCTAATTTCATTATATTAACATGTAAGGCTTTCAGTAGTAGGTTATGTGACTGAAGCTGCTGGCCATCTGACTAATCTCTCTGTGCCTTCATACAATTGTGGTCCACACCCATCCCCAGTATCATCACAAAATCCCTTTATTTCATTTTCACCCTTGATAGAACTAGAAGCCCATGTTTTAAAATTAATGAAAACCTTAAAACCAGATTAAATTTAGTTTAAGGAAAACAATTTATAATGCTTTGAGTTTGTGGTTAATTTTTTTGTTGTTGTTCCCTACATTGTTATTACTTCCTGACTTTCTTTTGATTGAAAGGTAGGAAGCTTCTGTACAAGATCGTCCAAGACTTACAGCATATAGAATAGCTGGGGCATGAGAGAATTTGACTTATAAACTGTTTGATTAATAGAGAAAAGAGGCAAGGCAGAGTGTCTTGTATTCAAAGATAAAGTTGTCCTTAAAAGTGTAAAATTAGAGCTTAAATATCTTGGAATGAAGATAGAAATAAAATTAATATTTATGTAGGTGTATGGGCTTAAGCGTCCTACAACCCAATTATATAACAGGGACAAAATAAGGTAACCCTGCTATAACATCTTGTAAAAGAAGAAGTGAAGTTATATAATTAGACTGCATTTATCAAGTAGCACATTCCACCTACACAGGCTCTGAAGAAAGAGGGAGGAGGTGGGCAGGGAAAGATTTCTAAGGAATAATGACTAAGAACAGTTTGATACGTGCATTGGTATCATTCTTTCAAACTTTTTTATATTATCATGCACAATATCACTCAGGTGCCTATGACCTTATGGTTTTATTTTTTAAAAGCTTTGATCAAGCCAGTCTTTGGGGCAAAAATAATAGCTCTGCTATTTGGGAAATAGCCAGTGTTTGCCCCTTAAGAACCAAGTCTGAAGAAAGAGGGCAAGAGCCAATAACTAAGAACATATATTTGGATTGTTTTCAAGTATTTTCAGTATTGGGAAGTAGAGTTTTTCGGTGTATAGAGAACAAACACATTCTGTGTGCCTTGAGATGTGTGAGCCAGAAGATTAGACTTCGTAATATTATCACTGTTGCAGATAATGTGGTATGTTTCATTACCAACAATGTCATGGGAAGATACAAAAGAGAGAAAGAAAAGAAAGATGTCAACAAGGGGCTTTATTGTGGTAATCAATGGTTATGATAGGGGTAATCAATCTAGCAGAATCATTCCAACCGCCATGATTACAGTTGTTTCTTTTTCTCATTCAACAACAGTTTTGGTAAGACTTTACTCATTCCTGTGCTATTTAATCTGAAACAACAGTAATTCCTGATTAAGACGTGTTTTTTTTTCTTTCTTTGAGTACACCCAAATTGGAAAATTAAATTCTAGGGGCGCCTGGGTGGCTCAGTCGGTTAAGCGTCCGACTTCAGCTCAGGTCACGATCTCACGGTCCGTGAGTTCGAGCCCCACGTCGGGCTCTGGGCTGATGGCCCAGAGCCTGGAGCCTGCTTCCGATTCTGTGTCTCCCTCTCTCTCTGCCCCTCCCCCATTCATACTCTGTCTCTCTCTCTGTCTCAAAAATAAATAAACGTTAAAAAAAAATTAAAAAAAAAATTCTGAATCATTTCCCAGATTGTTTTCTACTGTTTTCTCCAAGGTTGGAGAAACCAACCAAGGTTGGTAAACCAGTTAGGTATATGTCCACATACCAATTCAATGAGGCACCAAAAGTTTAATGCCTTTGCTTGTCTCAAATTTAAATTGACAACTTTAGTCCAAGAAATAAAAAAAAAAATAAAGTCTCTGCTAAATTAAATGTAATTGCTGAAACAGCCAACATCATAATCAACATATAGCTACTCTGCCACCATTTGCATCTGTGCTCCCTCTGAATACCAAACATCTGGTGGTGAAGATACTGTGTATGTGTAACTTCCCTGTTTTCAATGTAGTTATTCTCTCAGGGATAGAATTGTGGAACTCAGAGAACAAACAAGAGGTAAGCAGTGATCATAGACATGTAACAATGGTTCCTGAAACATGGGCTGATCCCAGTTAAAGAGGTAGTAATAAGTGGAAAACAAAAATTGCCCAACAGCTGAGAAGAAATTGCTTCAAATTCTGCTCTGTGGAAGTAACCATTATTAATGTTGGATGAACTAAATTTTCACAAGTTGGGGGGAGGCGGTGGTTTGGCAAATAACCCAAGTCCACATTTAAAGACATTTGGTAGGTAATTTAATCATTTCATAGTATTTATCTCTCACAAATTGTTCCTAAAATGTTATGGTGTGAATACCATGGGCACTGATGTGAGACTGATCTGGGTTCTGATCTCGTCTCTTCTGTATGAGGCGTACTTGGACAAAGCTGTTTCCTGATTTATAATGTTCAGATAACAAGAGTTCACAGAGGTAATAACCTAGAAGATGCAAGTATATCTCCATATATAAACACTGTTGAAAGCAATATAAAGGGAAATACAGAAAAAAAACCCTCATCATATTGATATTAGTAATATTACAGATATCATAAGTAAGAGTAAGAAAAGTTGATTGGGACTTTCAATTTAAGAACTTATTTGAAATGATGGATAATCAGTATTAGCAACTTTCCATATTTGCTTTCAGTCTTATTTCAAAGCACAGCACTGTTTTTGTAAAACACACACTTATATATGTATGTATTGTTTATATGTCAGATAATGAAAACAAAAACAAAAATTAGGATTTTTTTAAAAAAGTCATCTGAAATGCTACCACCCAGAAATATCTATCATGAACATTGGATTAATGTCATTCCAAGTATACTTCTAAGCATATATGCAGATATAAATACAGGGAGAAAGATTAAAACATAGTTTTATAGTAATAGGATTAATCTGCAGCTATTATTTTAAGATGGAGCCTTAGATTTTGGATTTTATATTAATTGGCTTCCTATAAAGCACAAGAACATTCACTTCCTAATGTGTCTCTCCCTCTCCACCTGCCTCCATGTTTTAATTGTTGTTATTTGTGTTTACATTGTGTATTCTTAACACATTCACAATGTCCTAGAACCATAATTTCCATATGTGATTAGTATCAGCACTCTATTTCAGTGAAATCAATGTTATCCATCCACCATGTACCATGGTATTGCATGCCCAAAATATTTATCTTGCATCTTTTCTGAATTCACTGTATTTCATTCTCATGGTCTATTTAAAAAGATTTTTTTAGGAAAGTTTGATAGGCACATGTGTTTCACGCGGGCTTTCGTTTTTGCCAACATCACTGTTTTACCTGGAAGCTGAATAATGCTTTAGTTCAATGCAGTATTCTTAGGGTGTATTTGTAACCATTGCTTCATGGTCTTCTAGCACCAAGTATTGCTGTGCACCAGTCTAAGGAGAACCTAATCTTTCCCTGAAATGGGTTGTTTGTTTATGTCCGGATGCTTTAAAAATTGTTTTCTTGGGGTGCCTGGGTGGCTCAGTCAGCGTCTAACTCTTGATTCCGATTCAGGTCATGATCTCAGGGTCCTGAGATCGAGCCCCGGGTCAGGCTCCATGCTGGGCCTGGAATCTGCTTAAGATTCTCTCTCCCCCTCTCCCTCTGCCCCTCTCCTGCTCTCTCTCAAAAAAATAAAATAAAATAAAATAAAATAAAATAAAATAAAATAAAATAAAATAAATAAAAAGCATTTATTTTCTTTGTTTTCCTCTAGACTGGGATATTTTGCATAGTTGTTTTGCCCTTTTCTTCATCTTGCCTGAATGCCCCTTTTCAAACATTATGGTTTTTCTAATAAAGTATTGGTGGCTTCTTGACTTTCTTTCTTTATCTGAGACCAAAGTGTTTTCCCTTCACAAGTGATGGTTTGAAACCTGAATGTTTTGAGTTTTTTCTGCTTAGAAAGGAAGGCTGGAGGGACTATTGATGTCATTTTTGTTCTTTCTTAGAATACCAGGGTCTATTTTCTCTTCTGACATTTTGCTAAATGTCCTAGACCAGGTTTACCAGGTTTATATCACTGTATATATGCGTGTGCATGTGCATATGTAGGGGAGAAGGGGTGCTTCTTGTTCCCATAGGGAGGCAACCTTAGACTTTAGTTGGCCTTCTCGATTCAGACGAAGCATTGATGGATTCTGCCCTTGCTTCAAAGAGAATCATTCTCTCCCATTTTCCTGGCTCAGAGGCATTTCTGCTATTCTTCGGACAAGGAAAACTATGAGGACACCTACCTCTGCATCTTGTTTCTTTCTCACTTCGTGGTTGTGGATGAGAATTCTCAGTGAGTTTGTACTCAGCCATCGGCTTGGGGGAGGGATCCGTATTTGAAGGCAGTGACTCACAGCAACTCTCTGTCCCAGAAACTTCTGTTATTTTCTTAGCTGTCAGAGTTATTGCATCGGGTCAAGCTTCATTTCTTGTTTGTTTGTTTTTCTTTTGTTTCATGTTTAACTGTTTTTACTCTGTTTAAAATGTATTCTGCAAGACAGTTTCATCCTCCATGTTAACCTGAAAATCAGTGCAGGATTTTGAGGTAAGCCGAGAAAGTTGCTTCTTTGGCCTTTGAAGATAGTGTGCTGTCCCTGTGGGGAAACTGTCCAGAGGCGTAGAACCACGTGTGAGCGTGTGAGCATGTGAGCCAAGCTTAAGAGAAGGATATTTAACTGAACACTCTGTCATTTATTTTCTTACTCTTAGCTCTTGCTGGTGTCAAGGATCTTGTATTTTCTCCAAGCTTTTTGTTGTTATGTTGTTGCTGTTACCACTTACAAGCCAAATAAGAAGATTCACACCTCACTGACTTTCTTGTTGTTGGGAAATTCTTATTTCCCTCCGGATTTATTTTTCCTTGCTATGAGGAGATTCACAAATTGGAAGGGAGAGGGGAATATTCAGATAAGAATCACTATCAAGATTGTTTTAAAACTCCTGCCTCTTTAATGTTTTGAAAGAAAAAAAAAACCTTAACAAACACCCCCCTCGCCAGTAGTTTTAAATAAAATATGCTTAAAATTTGAAGGCCTTTTCCCTTTCAATATGCGTGTCTGTAGGAATTCTCACTGATTGGAAAGGTAGAATTACATTGGATTAACGTCTCCAGATAAAGAGCTACCTTTCCGTGTTTTACTTTGAAACACTATTAGTTGAAAAATTATCGAAAATATTTTTTTCTGGGCATACATTCCTTTTCATGTGTGAGGATCACAAAGTATAATTAGGTTTCCCTGCCGTATCCTTCACTGTGTGGAGTGCTGCTTGAGAAACCTGCCTCATATGTGGTTGTAAGGAAAAAGTGAACAAATAGAGAGAGAGCACTTGGTGAATGCTTAGTATGTATTACCTATAGCAGCAACTGTTGTAGTTGTATCGTCCAATGGAAATTTCCTTATTTGGCTTTGCTCTTCTTGAACATTCTTTTGAGGTAATTTACACCTTAAATGAGATTTTTGCATAGCATTTTAAAGCATAAACTCTTTGGGTTTTCCATTTGAACTTTAGTCTGGGATGTCTTGGTTTCATTGGGTCAAAAGTTGATATAAGTGAAGTCACTGGAACTCTGATGGGGACAGGCCTTCCTAACAGTTCTTGCAACAGTTCTCCGAGTCTGTGTCTCCCGGCCCAGGACATTAAGAAAATCACATATGCAACAGCATATCCGTGGCCTTTCTGTGAGCTCCTGTGGAGCTCATCATGCACTATGTTGCATTTCTCCAAGAGTTCTATTCCCTTTGCACACATGAAAATTATGTTGAGTCATTTTTATACGACGATGCCATCTTCATGAGCCACCCACAAAAGTATTTCGAATACGAAAGTATTTCGAGCATAACATCCTAAATCTAGATTATTGTAAATAAACGATTATTTTACTTGATGATTCGCTTTGGATTTTCTCTTTAAGGTGCTATGACTATTTCATGGCCTTCATGCTAATCAAGAATATTTCTTGGACCTGCATCTTTGGCACCACTTGAGTGATTGTTAGAAATGCAGAATCTCAGGCCCCAGCCCAGACCTACTGAACTAGAATTTGAATTTTGTCAAGATCCCCCAGAATTTCACATGCACATTAATGTTTAATGTCACTGTACTCATGTAGCTGGGGCCTCCTTTGATAGGGGAAACCATAACACTCAAAAGAAACATGGACATAGAAGGCCTTTAAACATGTGAAGTAGAAACTCCCTACTCATGATAAAAATTTGCAATTTAAAACTACAACTAAATACTCTTAATAGATTGGTAAAAATGCAAAGGGATGACAATATGCTTGTGGACTGTGGGGAAACTCACACTCACATTGCTGGGAATTGGCGAATTGGTGGGAAAAGAGCAAGATGCAGAAAAATAAATATAGTATTTGTTATCTTTTGTGTGAACAAAGGAACAAAACCAAAAATAAATATTTGAGTTAGCCTGTATGAGCATTTAAAAAAAAAACAACAACAAGTCTGCAAGCACACATAAGCAACAAATTAAGTATTACATGCAATACATGTAACTGTTGAAGAGCTTGACAGGACCTATAGGTAACTCCTAAAACTCCATAAAAAATTGACAGGTGTACTGGTGAGAAAATGGACAAGATCATTGAACAGACCATTCATTATTGAATAAGATGTTCATGTAAGAGAATATCAAATAGCCAATAAATGGATGAAAAACTGCTCAACCTTATAATAATAATGAAAATTCAAGCCAAGAAGAGCTATCAGTCTCCACCTACCAGATGGCCAAAATTAAAAACCTTCACAGCAGCAAGTTACCAGACACAGAAATGGGCTGGTGCAGTGTAAATTGGTATAAGCACTTTGAAAAACTATTTGACATTTTCTACTAAAATTGAGCATGCACATTCCTATGAGCAATCCTAGTGCCAGGTATATACCCCATGGAAATGTATTCTTATATACTCTAGGAAACAGGCATAAGCATTATTTGCAATAGCTCCAGACTGGAAACAACACAAATACCAACAACAGTCAGATAAGCATGGCTCTCAAAAAAACAAAACAAAACAAATCTCAAAGAAAACAATAATAACCAAAAAACAGAAAATAAGCGTAGGAGATTATGTAGAGAAATTGGAACCTTCATGCATTGATGGTGAAAATGTAAAAGTTTGGTGCAGCATCTATGGAAAACAATGTGGCAGTGCCTCAAAAAGTTCAAAATAAAGTTACTATACAATCCCTCAGTTCCACTCTTAGGTATACACACAAAGAGATTGCAAGCAAAGACAGGTCCTTATATGCTAACGTTCATAGTGTTATTACGAACATTGTCAGTGTTATAGCCAAAATGTGGAAACAACCCAAGTGTGCACACAGATGAATGGATAAGCAAAATGTGGTATATCCATACAGTGGAATATTATTCAACCATAAACGTAAATAAAGTATCAATGCATGCTACAACATGGATGAACCTTGAAAACATTATGCTAAATGAAATAAGGCAGTCACAAAAGGACAAATATTGATGATTCCACTTATATGAGTTATTTAGAATAGGCAAATTCATAAAGACAGAAAGTAGAATAGTGGCTACTAGGGCCTGGGGCAAAGGGAGGATGGGGAGTCATTATTTAATGGGTACAGAGCTTCTCTTTGGGATGACGAAAAAGTTCTATAAATTGTAATGATGGTTGCAATACTGAATGTACTAAATGTCACTGGATTGTACACATAAAATGTTTAAAAAGGTATATCTTATGTTATGTATGTTTTCCCATAATAAAAAATAAGACAAATTATACTATGTGCATAGAAGAGAATATCGTATGGTGATGAAAACATGCTACAACTACACTCAACATGATGAATGTCTCAACTTTACTGATGAAAGCTATACACAAAATAATGCATAACATTAAATGGATGTAAGTACATACATATCAATGACAAAATAGGTGAAACTAAACTACAGAGTATTGGGATGAGAATGAAGTGATTACATTAGAAAGTACTGAAACAACCACCATGGAAGGCAGGTCCAAGGCTGGGAATGGGTACAGATCAGGGGGTCAACGAGAGGTCTACTGGGATGCTGGCGCTGTTCCATTTCTTTATCTAGGTATTCACTGTATAATGCTTTGTTTAAGTGTACATTTTAAGTGCGTTTTTCAGTAGGTATTGTATTTCATAATAAAATGTTTAAAAAAGTAATAAAGGCAGTTAGGTCGTGAGTAAGTTAGTGGGAGAACCAGATATAGGAAGCATGATTATTTTAATTTTATGCCATTTCTATTTCATTTTTTAACTCTAAGGTTATATTACATTTGTTTATTTTTATTTGAAATACTATACCAGTAAGCTATCAAATGACCTGGATTAGATAACTGGAGAAAAAAATGTTGATTTTACATATTTAACCTATACAGCCTTCCAGAAAATACAAAGACTTGCTTTGAGTAAGTATCAAAACCAATATATCTTAAATACAAATATTAAATTAAATTTATCTTCAGAATCCAACCTAGGTCATTCAAAATCAGGCATTTAAATATTACAAAAAGAAAGAAAGAAAAGAAGGAAAGGAAGGAAGGAAGGAAGGAAGGAAGGAAGGAAGGAAGGAAGGAAGGAAGGAAGAAATAAAGAAGGAAGGGAAAAAGGAAAGGAAGGAAGGAAGGAAGGAAGGAAGGAAGGAAGGAAGGAAGGAAAAGGAGGAAAATGGATTCATTTGTTCCATCTTGAGACTTAACACTGCTTGGCCAAGGCTTAATCTGGGTAGCAATTCTTCCCACAGAGAAGTCTCCCAGCAAGCCAAATTAACTTCCTTGTTTGGATCATGCATTAAATTTCTGAATAAAGCCGTTTCCCTGCAGAGAATCAGGAAGCATTTGTGGGTAAGAAGATTAAGCTTCCTCTGTGAGAATATCACCTGTTACTCTTGGCTCATTAGGCAACAACTTCTTCCCTGGTCCATGGGCTTTGTTCAGGTGTCTCTATTTATGACTGCACAAAAAATTAATAACCCTGCCTAAGAGTAAAATCTTATTTGGGGGCAACATGGCATTGAAAATTGAGTAAGAATTGGGATAAACAATGTCAGCCTGTTTCTTTGGAGACTTTGTGTTTAGCTATCAAAGCAGAAGGATGTTGGGAATCTGTAGGGCAGCTTATCAAGCATAGTCCAGAACAGCTTATCAAGCAGGGTCAGTTTAGGAAAAGATATGTTTTAGGGAACTTGTGGTTTATTTCTGGGCATCCATTTTCACTTGAAATCACTGGGACCTCTTTTTGTACTAAAATAAGAAGTCATGTAAGTGAACCTAATATTCTTTTTTGTTTTAAATGCTTGTTTTATTTATTTATTTTTGAGAGAGAGAGAGAGAGAGAGAGAGAGAGAGACAGACAGACAGAATTCCAAGCAGACTCCACACTGTCAGTGCAGAGCCCAATGCAGGGCTTGAACTCATAAACTTTGAGATTGTGACCTGCGCTGAAACCAAGAGTCAGATGCTTAACCAACTGAGCCACCCAGGCACCCAAACCTAATATTCTTTTTAAAGCATTTGTTTTTCCTGTGCTGTTTGTTTGATTAAATAATTTTTGAACACCTTATTGTAGAAACCGTGAATTCCCTTCAGTAAATAATACAGCAGCAAAGATCAGATATTTAAAAGTGCATAGAAAATGAAGGTGTTCATTTATAAGATCTATTTAAACTTTTGGGCCCATTTTATCAATAAATCTTTACACAACTAAAGGACAGAGATCTACACAGATAGTTCAATAAGGTAATGCTTCTGAATTCATTCCCAAATTGACTTTGTGACTTTGGCCTAAAAAAATTCTCAGAAGTGTAGGTAGAAGATGTTTCATAGTGTTATTTTTTTCATATGGTTGTATTTTCATTGTGCCTTTTATGTTTTCCCTAATTTACTTTAAAATTAACAGATAAAGCCAATGTGCTTATCATTCAACAAATATGTGTTTTTGTTTATAAATGTGCCTTTCTTTTATCCTTTATAATTTTAGTTGAGGAAGATACAGCGTGCCTGAAATGCAGTCTGCCTAGTCATTCAGAAACTTAGGGATGTTTTTCACTTTATTGTTACATATTCCTGGTATATCTAATATATTTTGCAGCAACTCATTGCCTTAAAAGGAAAACTTCGGATAAACTCTCATAGGAAAATCTGACCTGGAACATTTGAAAATATTAAAATATTTTTCTAAATAAATATCTGTATGTATACAATTAAAACACTCAGCACTCAAAATGTCATTTCACATTTCATAACTTGTAACTATTGTATATATTGATTTGTGTCTCATATGGGTCAGCGTGGTCTCCCATTAGAATGTGCTATTTCTATGTGGTGCAGTTTCTCTGACAACACAGATAATACCAGCTATGGGGATCAGCTGTATGTCAAGCATTTAATGTTCCACTTCCTGCTGGTTTTAATTTTTAATAAAAAGAGGAAGGGTATAAAGATGAAACAGAAGTAATCTAAAGTGTGTAAATCGTGCTTTCTCTCCTTGTGATCCTAATCTTGACTTTTATTGCCTCATTGAGGAACAAGGTTGTATGTGCCCACACTGTTAAACCTAGATTAGGTCAGCTGGCCATGTTAGGCAAAAGATAGCTCTTTGGCTCTCTGCTTTAAAGCTAGCTGTCTGATGTTTCAGATTTGCATTGGAAGGCAATGAAGGAATATCACAAACATTCACTCTTCCTCTAGATCTTTAGAAGGAAGGTATTTTAATAAGTTAACTCTGTTCTGATTTTGGTCAGTGATGAAATAATTTTCATTTTGTGTGCTATCCAGCAAAAAAAAAAAAAAAAATGACAGCCACAATACGGAGGCAGGATGTAAATATTTTTTTATTGCCTTAAATTCGCTTATTTAAAAAACAAGCAAAATAAAGGAATATAATCAATGGCAAGGGTTGTAGTTTGTTTTGCTTTGTTTTTTGACTATGTATGTCCAAGTTAGGTCTTGTCCCGACTCCTTTTTTTTTTTTAACTGCTTTTAATTAAACCCCTGTTTCTCTTTGTTTAATACTATTTTCTCCCATGAAATAATAAGGGATCAAGGTAGAAATTTTGGAAAGTGTGCATGTTAGTTAGAATATGAGTCTGGCTGCTGTAACAAAGATCCCAGTGACTTACTATTACAAAAGTTAATTCTTTCTTTTAAAATGCTTATTTATTTTGAGAGGGACACGCGCGCGTGTGAGAGAGAGAGAGAGAGAGAGAGAGAGAGAGCGCGCGCGCTCGAGTGGGGGGAGGGGCAGAGAGAGAAGAGAGAAAGAATCCTAAGCAGTCTCTGTGCTGTCAGTATGGAGTTCAATATGGGGCTCCATCTCATGAACCGTGAGATCATGGATCTGAGCCAAAATCAAGAGTTGGATGATTACCTGAGTGAGCCACCAGGTGCCCCGATTATAGTTTATTTCTATCCCACATTACTTACCCTGAGATAAGCAGTCAAGGGCTGATGTGGTATCCACGGTGTCCAGGACCTGGAGCATTGCTTTAACCTCATGGTCTCAGATGGCTGCTTCAACTCCAGCTTTCCAGCAAGAAGCAGAAAAAAGAAAAGAATATTCTGTACATTCCCAGAAGTCTTATACATCACTACCATCTAAATTCCATTATTCTGGGCTCAGTCACACAAGGAAAACTGGAAAATCTAGTCTTAATTTCATATGGTCATGTGCTCAGGTCAAAGTAGTGTACTAGTACCATAGGAAGAAAGGAAGACTAAATATTGGCATATTTCCTTCCATTATTTTAATGCATTCAGTATTGTAAAACCGTATTACACTATATGTTACAATATGCTGTTTTTGTTTAATGTACTAACACACCCTGAATATTTCTGTCAATATTTAACAACCTTCAAAACATTATTTTAATGGTTGAATAGTATTACATACTATGTACATATCATAATATATTTAACTAAATTCATAATTTTGAATATTAAGAACTTTTTCTAAAGACACCAATATTTATAAATGTTTTTGTGGCTAAGTTCCTTAACTTAGATACAATGAACATTGTAAGGTTATTAATAAGTTCAGAAAGGTGATACAAAGTTATATTCCCTCAGTTAAGTCAAGAGTACTTACTGCCCTAAACTTTTCCCACTACTCAATAGCATACTTTTTAAGACTTGAGAGTTAACAAGTGGTGTCTTATTATTATTTTAATTTCAATTCCCTTGATAGTGAACAATATCGAAACTTTAAAAATGTGTTTTTGACAATTTGGGCATCTGGTTTGAATTTCCTTTAAGTGATGTTTTTCTCTTTTACAACTTACTAACTTATGAGAGCTTTTTGTGTGATACAGATATTATAATTTGTTTGCATATATTATAATTTATATTTCTTTAAATATGTTTAAATATTTTCCCAGTTTGGAGGTTAGTCTTCTCTTTTGATAAATATTTGTATTCTTGGAAATGTATTCTGTTGCCATGTTTACAACAAAGATTTTATTTATATTCACTCAGCAATCACTCAGTGTGCATTTAATGAGAAAATCAAAGAGTTAACAATTAAGATTTATTCCCCCATTTTACTGTACTTAATGCTTACTGCTAGCTTTTTCTTCTTTAATCAAGACTCTCCTATTCTGGAGCTTTAATTTTGATTTGTATCTTGGTTGACTAGAGTAGATACTTTAATGATACTTTTGAGAAAGGTTGCATATATGTTATGTTATGCTTGAGGTGCTCAAGCATATCAAAATATCCTTCTTTGACTTTACCCACATGCTTGGGTGATTGTATAGAATCCTTCATTATAGCTGTTTGCCTTCAGAACTCTGCTGACCTTTTACCTTCTGGTATGGGATAGAAGAGGTGATTTTTATTATTTTTTTTTTGTTAGATACTGTTGTTATTTTTGTTTTGTCTTTCCAAAAGCTTTTAGATTTTTTTCTCTTCCGTGAAATATTAAAAAAAGAAACCAACTCAATATGACATGTGTGGATATTAATAATCTTTCATAATTTTCTCCTGGAATCTCAAGAGTTAGTTTTTATAGACAGACTTGGAAATGTTCCCTTCCATTCTGTCCTTAATTTTTATTTTTCTAGGGTCTGTCTGGACCCTATATCTCTGGAGTATCAGTTTACACTATTTGGGTTTACTTTTACTTTTTATATGTATTATCTACTTTCTCATCATCTTTATATATTTTTCCCCCATTCTGGAAGAGTTTAAAAGGCTTGTTCCTGCACCAATGGTTTGATTTTTCTGCTCTGACAATTGTGTGTCCTATTTCTAACAAAGATTTTAATTTTGCTATGGTACTTTTCTTTCTTGACATTGTATTTCTAGCCTATCCAGCTCTTGTTTTGCTTCTGCCTATGTCTTAGCTCCTGATTTATCGCATTCTCGGGCCTTATCTTCTCATTGTTTATATCGTTCTTGTTTTAAGGAATTTTATTAATCCTGTAAAGCAGATGCTTCACTTATTTTGCTTTAGTAAATATTTCCCCAAATGTATGCTCCTTCTCCTTGTTTTGGTTTTTCTGCCTTTTTGTAATATACATGATGCTGTGTTTTTAGGGCTCAAGCTTTTAAAAAAAATTTATACCTTTTAATAGTTAATTCATTTTTTTAAGTTTCTGTATTTATTTTGAGAGAGAGAGTGGGGAGGAGGAGCAGAGAGAGAGAATCTTAAGTGAGCTCTGCACTGTCAGTATGGAGCCCAATGCGGGGCTCAAACTCATGTACCATGAGATCATGACCTGGGCCTAACCCAAGAGTCAGACACTTAACTCAGTGAGCCACCCAGATGCCCCATTCTTTTTTTTAAGTTTGTTTATTTTTTTAAATAGTGAGTGCTTGAGCAGGGAGGGACAGAGAGAGGGAGAGAGAGAATCCCAAGCAGGCTCGGTGCTTTCAGCTTGGAGTCTGATTCAGGTCTGGATCCCATGAACTGGGAGATTATGACCTGAGCTGAAATCAAGAGTCTGGCCCTTAACCGAATGAGCCACCCAGGAATCTCAATTTACTCATTCTTGAACAAAGAGTTGTCTCTGATGTAGATCTGACCGTTACCCATAAGCATGAAAAAATGGTTTGATTCTTGGATCTTTTCATGTGTCTATATTTAAAAAAGGTTTTTTGTTTATTTTTTAAGGAATCTTCTGGATATCGTATTAATATATTTATACTGCTAGTTCAGTGACTTAGTTGCTGGAAGGGCATGGTAGCTTTCTGTATTTAACTTTCTAGTTGGCCTGTCCTCCTTATCAGGTACATAGTGTGACCCATGTATGACCTTGTACCTGCTACATCATCCTGCTACACCATCAAAATACACTCCATCTCAGAAAGATGATCAAAAGTTTGCTTGAATAGCTTCTTCCTAAGACTTTCTGCTGGGGCATGCTACTCCCATGGCCTCCTCACCTGTACCCACCAACTAGGGGAGGCAAGGTTCCTAGGATCCTGCAAAGATTGCTTCCAATCATGTTGTGTTTATTTCTCAAGATGGAGGTGTGCAAGATAGCCCTTAATGTTTCCCTTCTCACTTATATGTAGCAGAAGTTTGATGTTGAATATTGCTGCTATTGTGTCAGGGCTGATGTAGTATTCTCTGCATTTGTAGTCAATTTTGTAGTCTATTGGCCATTTTAGAATGGATCTGAGAGGCATAGCACAAAATGGTAATATAATGTTTTTTCAGGCTTCCATCTTATGTGTAAGTGCCAAGTTTATATATATACTTTTGTAATTCCCATAGTATATGATGATGTGATTTAAATATTATTTGGTGTTCTGGCAAAAATTATTTTAATGATTTCCCCCAGTTCATGGAAGTATCATATATTACTTTTCTACTTCTTCTTGTTGTCTGGCTCTCTCCCACTCACGACAGTCAGTGATTTGCTGAGGTTGGCCCCAGGATAGATTTGTAGGTTCCCAGGTGAGGTGGCTCCCATTTGGATGAGGGCAGTTTTTTAGAAAAGGCAACTCTGAGCTGTTAGCAGCCAACACTCTGAGGAGCTAGAGAATGGGGATCGCCATTCACAGCATCCCATGTATGAATTCTATACATTTCCTTCCACGTGAATTGCATGTGTATACTTTTTACCCATTTTCCCCTTTGTCAATTGTTATTTAATTGTTAGTTATTGGGCAGATAGTTACTGGTTGCCTATTAAATGTTAGAGCTCTTGAATGTTTCTATTAGATTTCTTTTAATGAAATTCCAGGGGTTCATTTTTTAGAGTTCTTTATATTAAGGACAGGATCTCTTTACAATTAGGCCATTATCATTTTTTAATCTATTATATTTGTAATAAAATAGTTTCCTAGTTTTCTGTTTTCCTTGTGACTATATAGATGGTTTTAGTCTGAAGAAGTTGAAAGCCTTGTTCTCTTGAAATTACCAGTAAAGTTTTTTATATTTCTCTCATTTGTTTTATGTCCAAACAAAGTCATGCAAGACATCTGTAAAGCTGATAGATACTCAGATCCATGCTTTTTATCTCTTACTTTAGTATTTATCTTTTCTTAATCCAACAATTTAGTTTGATTTTTTGTGATAAGTGAGACTCAAATGAATATATTTTCTTCAGAGATCACCAGCCAATTTTTACAGTGCTGTTTATTAAATATTTCTTACATGTTCTTGTGTGAGTTTCTTTATCTATACCCCAAAGGATCACACTTCAACATTCCATCATTATATATATAATATATATTTCTATTTATGTGTACATATATTGGTACAATTCTTCATGATGCTGCTATATAATATTATTTACATCTTATTAGATATAATGCAAATATAATTTTATATATGTATTTAGCATAGTTTTTCAAGTGTCAGGGATGTTTAAAAATACAGAGTTTGTGATTAGGATAAAGGAGACAAGATGTCATCAGTGTATTGATGAGAACTGTCACCCAAAACACTTCATTCTGTCCCTAGGAGGCTTGCTGGGCATGTGGGGAGGGACAGAGAGCCAGATGGTTCCTGTGGTTCCATGTCGATGATTCCTACAGGGATGGAAAGCAATTACTCAGTACCAGTCCCCTGGGAGGCTGTCGACAAGGCAAGCATGTTCCTTGCATTCATCTCTACAAGGTGTAATAATTAAGCCAACAGAATCATAGCATCTGCCTGATGGATGTACAAAGAATCAGCATGGACCCTTCTGGCTTGTTCATCACCTCGATGTCACCTACACAGACTAGTAATTGCTCAAGGAATTTATGGCATTTACATGTGACAATGATCTTTGCTTCATTACAGCTTCAGAAACCAGTGGGCAGTTAAAAACCTATTTATAACCAGTGAAAATTAAGCATTGAGGGTTTCGGTAGCTTATACTGATATTACCCTTAAGAAAGATTCTAGATGTTTTCATTGAGAAACAGAAGAAGGTATGTGGTGAATTTGGCCATTTTGGTGCTCATGGTTGGCAACAGCTCATTAAGTGCACTATAAACTAGAAGACTTCTCTATTCAAGATGTAACTGTCAACTGTGTGTGTCTCCATGATTCAGGCTAGTGCCAGCTGGACAGCAGGACATAGGGACATAGGGACATGTTCCAACCAGGACTTAGGGTGTTTTCAACAAATTGTGACATTTATGTTTTAGATCTGTCCTTCTCCACTCTTGGATTCCATCAGGAGGCCAATGTAAATGGGAAAAGGGCCTTTTGCTACCCTGCTTCCCACCTGGAGGGCCCAGAGGCTACAAGGAAATGGGAAGTGGCTGTTCATCTGGAGAGCTGGAACTCTGGTCCTGGGATGCTGGAAGGGAAAGAAAATTCTGGAGAGAAAACATACTATCTTATGTCAGATTCTCTAGAAGCAGAGCCAGAGATGGGGATTCTCGGGCAAGTGATTTATTGAAATGCTCTCAGAAGAATGAGAGTGAGGGAATTGGAATAGGGGAACAATAGAAGATAAGAAAAGGTGGAGCAGGAGAGGTCTCGCCTCAGCCTGGCCCCATAAGAAGTTCTGGAGTATGAGTTGTAACACAAGTACACCAGCATGTCATTGGCCACCAACAGCTTCCCCCTCCCAGGGGTGAGTGAGTACATCACCTTCCAGCCACCTCTAGCCAAAGTGGTACTCCTCAGCCAAAGGCAGTTCTCCTGAGAAGATTAAATGGGAGCTGTTATCCAGCACTTGCAGCATCTGGGGAATAGGGGCACCAACCCATGCAGGGGGACTGACTGGGGCACTGAAGCATCAACTCCAGTTACCAGTTTGACCTTCCTTTTCCTGTTGCATGAAGTCTATTAGCCTGTTTTGTAGGAACCATGGTCCTTATCACTAGCTGGAAATCTCTGATTTGTTTACTGCTTCTTAACTGTTTCTTCTCCACTAGATTTCATAAGCCCCATATCTCATCAGTACTGTACCACCAACAGTGCCTGACACATAGCAAGTACTCAGGACATAATTTGTTGAATGCATGAGTGAGTGAGTGGGGGTGCGGTGAGGTAGGATGGCAAAGAGGCCCATTTGAGACCATGTGTGTAGTACCCAACTATAGTGGACACTTTCAGTGCCTTGCCCAAATGGCCTCAGATTCCTGTTTCTTGATCCTGGGTTCCCATCCCCCAGCATTGCAAGCTTCATTCCTAATACCTGCTCTCTTCTTCAGAAGACCTTCCTTGGGCTACCCTTCTAAGGTGCCAGGAGTGCCTGCAAGTTTCCTCATGGGGAAGTCTTCAGTCCGTGATTGACTGGGGCATGATAATGAATGTTCAGCTCCTTTGCCTCAAGGCTGGAGACACTAATATAGTTTAAGATATGGAGTTCCCCCTCTTGCACTGTTGGTGGGAATGCAAATTGGTGCAGCCGCTCTGGAAAGCAGTGTGGAAGTTCCTCAGAAAATTAAAAATAGACCTACCCTATGACCCAGCAATAGTACTGCTAGGAATTTACCCAAGGGATACAGGAGTACTGATGCATAGGGGCACTTGTACCCCAATGTTTATAGCAGCACTCTCAACAATAGCCAAATTATGGAAAGAGCCTAAATGTCCATCAACTGATGAATGGATAAAGAAATTGTGGTTTATATACACAATGGAATACTATGTGGCAATGAGAAAGAATGATATATGGCCATTTGCAGCAACGTGGATGGAACTGGAGAGTGTGATGCTAAGTGAAATAAGCCATACAGAGAAAGACAGATACCATATGGTTTCACTCTTATGTGGATCCTGAGAAACTTAACAGAAACCCATGGGGGAGGGGAAGGAAAAAAAAAAAAAAAAAAGAGGTTAGAGTGGGAGAGAGCCAAAGCATAAGAGACTGTTAAAAACTGAGAACAAACTGAGGGTTGATGGGGGGTGGGAGGGAGGGGAGGGTGGGTGATGGGTATTGAGGAGGGCACCTTTTGGGATGAGCACTGGGTGTTGTATGGAAACCAATTTGACAATAAATTTCATATATTAAAAAATAAATAAATAAATAAAATTGTGAGCCTAAACATGTAAAAAAAAAAAAAAAGATATGGAGTTCCCTACAGGATCAGGGTAAGACTAAGGCTTTGCCTGAGGTCATAACTTGCTTTTCTTCTTTCTCTTTCTCTTCTCTATCCCATTTGGTGTCCCCCTCTCCCCTATCTGATTCTCCTTTGAGCACTGTGTTAAAAGTCATGTGCTGATCTACCTTCCCCTCAAGAATCTGCTTCTGGGACTCCATGAAATAAAAACATGAGAAAGACACGAATCAAGTAACTACAAAAAAAGAAAAAGAAGAAGAAGAAGAAGAAGAAGAAGAAGAAGAAGAAGAAGAAGAAGAAGAAGAAGAAGAAGAAGAAGAAGAAGTAAAAGTATGACTGTGGCTTGTGCCATAACATGAATAGTGTTATGGAAATACTTAACCTGATTCTTGGAGATCATTGAAGACTTTCCTGGGGAAGTGTCTCATTAGCTGAGATAATAATAGCTAAAATTGATGGGGCATTTCCAGCCTGTCAAGTTCTGCTCTGAGGACTTGACGTGTGTTAAGTCAGTGCTTCTCAGGCTTTAATGTGCACACATAACCCCTGAGGATCTTGTTAACATGCAGACTCTCAGTGGATCTGTCACAAGGCCTGAAGAACTGTATTTTTATCTAACTCCCCATCTCCCCCAACCCTGCCCCACTGGGGATGCTGATATTGTGTGTCTCCACTGTAACTCCAGTGAGTTGCAAGGGGGTAACTCGTTAACCCTTATAGCAGCTCCTAGATGTAGATTCTACTAGAATTTCCATTTTATAGGTAAGGAAAGTGAAGCACAGAGAGGTTAAGTCATTTGCTCAAAATTTCACAGCTGGTTAGAGGTGGAAGTAGGCTTTGAACCCAGACAGCTGGCTCTCAAGTATGGCACCTTAAATGCTATGAAGTCTCTGCTGGAAGGCGAAGTTTTAAGTGAGGCTGATAAGGCCAATAAACAAAGTTGGGCATCACTGTGGTTGATCTCAGAATGAATAAAGTCTAGATACTGCTCAGTACACTTAGTCACTGAGCGTGTGTGACTCAGAGAGACTGTTCCACCTTGTTTCTCTTCCAGCCTCCCATGACTTTGAACCATTAGCCTTGCTGTGTTCTGACAGTGTTTCCCAACTGCTTGCAAGTAACTAATGAGCAAGTGCCAGGGCCTAATAGAGGAAAATGCCAACAGTTATAATTTCTCAAAGATCATTTGATTGGTCTTTTGTGATATTTCAACATGTGATGTAAAACAGCAGGCAACTGGAGATTTATTACCTGATTCACTCTAATTGATTTCTTGGCTTCCTTGGGTCCAATTAATTTTTCCTGTGTACCCTAAAATGGTGCATAAGACTTCTTAAAGGCTGTTAGAAGGCAGCTATATAACAGTTTATGAAAAATCGAGACTTGCCTTTTATTTGGTAGGTAAATAGAAATTGATTTTGCTGTTGAGGTTCAGACATAAAGGAGGAAAATTGATGCTAAAACTCAGAAGAGTACCCTGGATTACCCTGTCTTGATTTGAGCTCCCCCAGGAGGAGTTCTGAGACAAGGGTTTCTGTGCAAGTAGTTTTCTGGAAGGTGGGGCCAGGAATGGGAAAAGAGACAGGGAAGGAAGAGTCAACAACACTAATAGTACATTACCGAACTAGTTACTACTGGGACAGCTCTGCCTCTGGGCTTCTCTGGGAGACACTGTAGATCTTGCATTTCAGAGCAATTCCAACTAAGGAACAAGTAAGTCACCTGGGATATTTATTCACCGCTCCCATCAGTCATGGGTGGGGGCTCCTCCCTGAGTGAAAGGGCATTAACCCCCAGAATTTCTGGGCATAGGCAGGCAATGGCAGCCAGAGACAAAAGTGCTTTTGCACTTGTAACTGTAGGGCGTGCCTACATGGCACATGGGGACGATCGATGTCAAAGGGGTGTGCGCAGGGCCCCTACAGCATCTATTAAAATACCCATCTGTAAATTGTGTCACTTTGATCTTCTTTTTCACACCAGCAACTTCCCCTGCAGTTCCCAGCCTCTTGCTCCTGACCTTGCATGGAGCCATCGTCTGGCCAACCTATGCCCCTCACTTGAAGACATTTAACTAAGGCAGTTATTCATCTTACATTTTATAATACAATAGTGTATCCCAATTTAGAAGAGTATAAATTAACCTAGAACTATGGATGAGATTATGCAAACTATAAAGACCAAAACGCAGGAGTGCCTGGGTGGCTCAGTTGGTTGAACATCTGACTTTGGATTTTGGCTCAGGTGGAGGTGATCCTTGAATCATGCTCTGGGCTGAGTGTGGAGCCTGCTTAAGATTCTCATCCTCTCTCTCTCTCTCTCTCTCTCTCTCTCTGTGTGTGTGTGTGTGTGTGTGTGTGTGTGTGTGTGTGTGTTTCTCTCTCTCCGTTTCTCTCCCTCTGCCCCTCTGCCTGGCTCACACACACACTCTCTCTCATAGAAAATTATAAAACACTTTATAGTGCTTGGGGTTTTTGTTAGTTTTTTCAGGATGCCCATCATGGTGGTTATCTGGCTTTGAGTGGACCCTCAGTAACCATTTTGTGTGTGGGGGGGAAGAATCCCCAGCCAAACAGAAAACTGAATAGAAGCTTCTGTGCTGGTAGTCACTTTTAATGGGCTTAAGAGTTAATTTTGAAAATACAACATTTATGTTTAGCACTGTCAGAGACGAAGGAGGAATAGCAAAGTACATCCCAGGCCAAAGGGAAATATATCCAGCTCCTTCCCGGGGTCTGCTGTCCGTGGTGTCATTATCTAGGTCTTCTCACTGGCACCACATGGGCTGTCTTGCCACCTCCCAAGCCCTGCTGCTGTTTGCCCACCTGTGGGCCTTCCTCCTGCCCCTGGGAAGGAAAACAGAACAGAAGCAGTGTTGTCACTGACAACAGGCTCAGTGTTTGAGAAGAGCTTTCCCCTCTGGTTCTATTCTTCTCCATTGTGAAGCTCCTTGTGGAAGCCCAGGAGCACCCTGTATTCCTCAACCAATTCCTTAGGAATAATGTGACTTTATAAGCACTACAGACCAGAGAACCTATCAAAGCCCATTTCTGATTTCCTCTGTGATATTTGGAGATGTACGTCCATCTCTGTGTGCTTCATTATGTAACTCAATGAACACGTTTCCTTTTTAACTACCAAAGCATAGTGTTCACCATATGCCGGACAATATCCTAAGAACTTGGCAACTTAATCTTCTTTAGTCTTTATAACTTGGCCATGAGGTAGGTGCTGTTTTTATCCCCATTTTAAAGATGTGAAAATGGAAGCACCTAGATTGTCATGGTGGTACGCTCATGAAAATAGCATTAAGATTGGTGAGATGTATAAATTAACGAATTTTGACTCCTACATGAATCCTTCTGCCCCTTGCCGCTCCCACTCCAGATGGCTTTGGGAATGTTTTTCAATCCATATTAGAGGGTTTATCTGTCTTCTCTCTGGATTCTTATAAGAAAAATGTTGCCCTGGTTTGGTGACAGGAAACAATAGGTGGAACAGTCAGTACTTAAATGAAAAAATGCCATAGAGTCAAAATTACCCCTGGCAGTGCTTTCACACACCTCCAGATTTCCACACTGTGTTGTGATTTTAATGTGTGTAACCATCTGTGGTAATTCTAAAGATGCCGAAGTTCTAGAACAACAGAACTTGACGGAAGAAAGGAACAAGAAGATGGTCTAGACGGATGTTTGGGTTTTCAAATCAGCAATTTTTAAGATAGCCCTCAAATCCCTAAGGATAAATGAGGATCGGATGAATGAATCAAAAAGGTTTTGATTGCCTGAAAAGTCATCTTCTTTCTATTTTCACATCAAGCTTCTAAAATCTTAATACCTGGTAATTGGTTTATTCATTAACTTTGAGAATGAGAACTCAAGCGCAGTTTTGCTTTGTAAAGAAGTGTAGTCTCATAGGTTAAGAAAAGGATCTTAAGGAGCAGGAAGCCTGAGTTTGAATTCCATCCCCTTCTTAGCTATTTAACACTGATAAATTATAAAATGTGGACCTCAGTTTCCTTATCTTTAAAATGGCACATAATCTGTACTTACTTTTTAAGATTAATACCAGCATTAATTCTCACACAACTCTTTAAAGGGTATCCTGCACTTAGTAAGGATGCTCTCAGTGTCAGATATTATTATTATTATTATTATTATTATTATTATTATTATAGAGTTAGGGGCTAATTTAAAGCATATTTGATGACATTCAACTGTATCATATTGTCATCATGCATAATACTACCATGATGAATATACTTAATAAGTGCTGGTTTCCATTACTTACAAGCTTGTGACCTAATCAAATCACTCAACCTCCCTATGGCTCCATTCCCTCAGCTGCAAAATGAGGTTATTGATATTTTCTCATAAGTTTGTCATGGGCATTAAGTTCATTAATACATGCAAAGCCTCTCAGATGGTGTCTGGGAATTTTGTCTGGTTGTTAACACTGCTCCATCCCAGAACCCAGTGCAGGGTAGATGCTCAGTGAATATTTGATGGTGAAATGGGTGAATGAACTCAATAGCCACAGGAGGGAGGAATTTTTCACATTAAAGTGTCATCTTTTCATTGATACTATAATTCCAAAGACATATTATTTGGTCTTAGCATGAATTAATTTCATATATGGTCACATACATTTATGTTACGACTAATCAGAAAAGTCTATAAATATTGACAAGCTGTCAAGCTCATGATGATGGACCCAGGTTTTCAAAAATTTGAATTTCTGCATGGAAGCTTAATTTTATCATTGGCAACAAATACTGCCAGTAATTTATCTTGAAGTGGCAGACTCATTTCATTCATTTTCAAGGAAATATCTGCCGTGTACCCAAGTCTGAACAACCCTACTTTGCCTGTCACTCATTCTTTTAAGGAAAAATCATGTTACATGGGAAAAATGACTTCTTTAGTTCAAAACTCAAACAACCCAGTAAGTGCTTCATTATACTGCAAGTATACTTCTGCCTGCTTCCTCTTTTGCTACATAGAATATTAAAAAAGCATGCTCATAAGAGTTAAGATTTAATAAAATTGACCATTTTTACTGCTTCAAGAAGAATATTCTTAGGTGTATTTTTTCTTTCTTTTACAATTTTTTTAAACGTTTATTTATTTTTGAGACAGAGAGAGACAGAGCATGAATGGGGGAGGGGCAGAGAGAGAGGGAGACACAGAATCTGAAGCAGGCTCCAGGCTCTGAGCTGTCAGCACAGAGCCCGTTGTGGGGCTCGAACTCATGACCTGAGCCAAAGTCGGACGCTTAGCCGACTGAGCCACCCAGGCACCTGTCTTAGGTGTATTTTTTCTAACAGTGAGTGTGTGGGAATGAAGAATCCAGTGACTGACTTCTGGTATACTAGAACTCTGGTGCCATTGTCTTGATTCATGTGAAGGTACCAGCAGTTTTATCTGCCATTGCTCTTGTACAAAGGGCAAATGTCAACATAGTGAAAAGAGGAATAACCCTAGGCCGGGTCCGAAAGGGTCTTAGAGAAACACAATGATCTGTGGAACACACTTTGAGAATCACTGAGCTGTGGGAACATTCAGTAGGTAAAACTGGAGGCATGCTGTTGTTAATGAATGAAGACGTGAAAGGGACAGCAGAGTCAAGGATGACATAGTTTTCCCTTGTAAGAATGTGGGCAGGCACTGATGCCACTAGACGGAAAGACTAGAGAAAGGGTAAGTTTGGGGTAGATTATTTCTATTTTAGGGCATGAGACAGCTGGAAGATATCCTATTTGAATTGCTTATCCTAGGACATCTTGTGCAATTTTCATTCTGGAAAAAATTTAAAGAGCACCCACTATGTGCCTGGGATGATAAGAATGTATTTCAGAAAAAAAGAATGTATTTTATTCGAAACTTTTTTCATGCAAAAGTCACTTTCCTAGTAAAATTTTAAGCTTTCTTAAAGGATGACCTAAATCATGTATTTAGAAGAAAAATTTTTTATGAGCCTATCACAGTGCAGGACAATGAAATGTTATCTTAGCTTGCCAAAGGTGACATTTTCCTTCCTGCCCCCTGCAGTGACTTATCGTTTTTCATCCACCCTTTATCTCCGGTCAGATTAATATACATGGTTGTTATATTCTTCATCAGTAATCAGGAAAATGCAAATCAATATGACAGTGAAATGTTTTTTGCTCGATAGATTGGTGAAAATTTAAAAGTCTGACAAAAATCAAAGGTTGAGAATGAGGTGCATTATGAAGAGGGCTTATTGTCTCCTGGGGGGAAGATTAAGTTGGTACTGCCATTCTGAAAACAATTTCACACTATTTTGCAAAATTGAACATTAGATTTCTTGCAATCCAGAAAATTCACTTTTAGGGATATACTCTACCCAAAGTCTAGTACAGGGACACCAAGATAACTCTGCAAGAAGATGAATAATAGCATGTTTATAATGGCCAAAAAAAACGTTGAGGGGGACAATCTTATGACCATCCATTGGAGAATGAATCGTGGCATATTCCAACACTGGAGTACTGTACTAAAATTAAAATGCATGAACTGCTATATGCAATAATATCTGGAAATCTTACAAGCTTGAAAGAAAAAAGAAAACTCCAGAAGATTGCATACTGTCTGATCCACTTTTTATAAAGTTCAAAGCAAAGACAATTTAAAATGTTATTTATGGGCGTATGCCTATTTGATAAAACTATACAAAAGTAAAACAGGCCTGCAATCAACCCAGAAATTTAAAAAAGTGCTTTCTTCTGGCAGGTGTATAGACAGAAAGATGTGATATGGGAGGAATATACAATGATATTAGTAACCTTCTGCATTTTGAATTGGGGATGGGGATAAATGGGTGTTTATTTTATTATAATGATTTAGAATATACATTTGAATGACAGATCATGTGTCCTATTGTATTTGTAACAAGATGATATTAAAATATAATAGGAAATGTTTCTTCATCAAGGCTTTACTTCAGTATTTAGTCTTTTTTGTATTTTATACATTGTATTGTAAATATGAATTTATCTGCATGTTTCCTGATAATTATGAGAACTTCCAGGGCAAAAACCTTATTTTACCCATGTTTACATCCTGCTTTAAAACAGAATAAAATAAAAAAAGAATGGATGCCTGGGTGGCTCACTTGCTTACACATCTGTCTCTTGATTTTGGCCCCAGTCATGATTTCACAGTTCGTGGGTTCCTCACACTGGGCTCAGGGCTGACAGCATGGAGCCTGCTTGGGATTCTCTCTCTCTCCCTCTCTCTTTGCCCCTCCCTGGTTTGTGTGCACACATGTATGCTCTCTCTGTCTCTGTCTCTCTCAAAAATAAATAAATAAACATTAAAAAAAGATAATTCCTAGGATATATTATGCACCAAGTCTATCTTTGCTTACCAAAATGAATTCACATAAATAAGTAATGTGTACCTACATACATACATAGATATGTACATACATACACAAATAAATGTATCTATCTTCTGGATTGATCTATAGCCAAACAGTTTACTGATTTTTTTCATATATGTTTTGATGTGAAGACATTAGCTATCATTTGACCATTAGAATATACGTACAATCCTCAATTATTTTTTTCTATATAGGCTTTTAGGTAAATATTCTGAGGATTCTAATTTACATACATTCACACAAAACCAGAAGTAATGTCTTTTTTTATTTGGTTTAATATGTGTTCAACCTAATAAGACAATGAATACATTTTACTTTTTTTTTAATAGAAAGTTTACTGAACTGACTTTGATTTAGTTTATTAAGTGCACTTGCTTCAACCAAATAATACAGGGAACTGACATCTATGCTAAGATAGTTACTATGATTATTTTCATGTTAAGACCTGCTGTCAGAATAATTCATTTAAAAAACAAATATATAGTGTTCTGTCTGTAACTAGCCATTAATATGTTAATTTAATTACATCAGGTAAGCCTTGCAGTAGCTTGATATGAGCAAGTTACAAGTTCATTTAGTACAATGTTGTATCTTAAATGATGTGTGAGTGTCTGTGTGTGTCTGTGTGTGTCTGTAGAGTGTATCTATCCATCCTGCAAAATTATCTGGAGTCATTTCCCATAGCCCATCAGTGTTATTTAGGGAATCTTATGGCTTATCATTGTCCTCATTTCTTTATTGTTTCCTGCCCCCTTAAACCTTCATATAATTGTGACGGTAGGGGAATTGGAACAGGTATGTGCTCACCAAGAACTGGGAGTTCTCTACATCTTGTCCATCTGAGATAATAACAAGGTTATTGGCCCAGAAAACCTCCTTTTGGTCCCATTTCCCATTAACTTTGTAGTTGTAAACAATTGTCTTGAGGTTAGGAGGAAAGATGATTTGAGGAAAATGGGCGAAGAAAGTGGGGGGGGGGTAACATGTGCACAGTAATTTTCTTTTGAATTATGACTCCTTATTTTGTGTTCCTTCTTCTGAGTGTTCTGTAGAGTCAACCAAGGCATACCCAGCCTTTTATTGATCCTCTTTCACCAGCAAATTGTGGCACAGATGGAAGAGCTTTGGAGCAATTGAGGATTCTTCATAAAGTGTAGGGCAGGTACTAAGGAAGGCTGTAAAGGTGCACAATCGCTTTGCACCTGCTGTAGCTTCATCCCAACATTATTTATATATGATGAAGCAACCATATTTGAGTGCCATTTACATGGAAAATGAGAATTTAAAAGTTTATTTTTTGAAATGAAATAATTTCTACCCAAATACCATCTTTTCCTTTGTTTTAAAAGAACTTGGGTGACAGTGAGTTTACATATATATATGATATATACATATCTTATGTGTATATGTAAATGTACATTATATATCTATGCATAAATTGTATATATAAAATCAAGGATTAGATGATCTTGGTTTTCTTCCTGTATTGAAAACCATTAGCCTTCTCCATTTTCTGCAAGAAAGATAAATTTAAACTCAGAAAAGGTGATTAGTCACGTTAGCAGTAATAATGCTCAATATTCAGAGATTTAGTCGAGTGCTGATGACGGCAATCGTACCAAAGCAGCATAGGAAAAAGCTGCTAAAATAACATGTTCTCTTTCATTGTTTATTGATAAACTTTCCAAAGGGGAATGGGAAAAAATGGGGAAGAGCGCCTTAATGCCAAGTAATAATAATTATAACCACTGAGGGATGGTTGAGAGTGGATACCATTGACTGGCCAAAGAAAGCTTTCTTGGGATTCTGAGGAAGTCCCTATCATTGGTGCACAACTGTTGTGAAGGGTTTTAAAAGGTGGGATATAGTCACTGCCATTAGAAGGAGAAGGAATGATGTTTCAGGAATGTTCATGGCAGTCGTGTTGGTCAAGAGCTGTTAATTTCAGTGCTTCCTGAGCAGCACTCTGAGGGATCACCCTCAGTCCTAAGCCTTGATGTCCATTTGCTGTCTTAACTAGCTTAGGAGCTCTCTCTTCAGTTTTGTTACCAAAAGCTGCCCTGTGTGATTTTGCAGACTCCCATGCTCTTCTCTTGCCATTTTAAATCATGGTACCGCCGAATGTCTGTTCTTTCTAGTAAGATGAAGTAAGAATTTGAATCAAGATAATAAAGCTCAAAACCTGGAAGAGTCATTGCCAGAGTTTACATTCTCATTTCAAGAGCGCTTGCAGCTCACAGGTGCAGAGGAAGAAAATCCACACATTTTGCATTCGCATTTCTCAAACCATTCATTATTTTAAGAAATATTACCTTGGCTCTATTTTAATATTTATTTTTTAAAGTTATATACTTTAGAATAAATGTGCTGAGAAAGGCTTTGTTTACTGACTGAACAGAGAAGTTCTGTTTGGAAGTATGGGATCTGGACTTCTTAGTTTTTTTGCCTCACCGTGGAATGAGCCAGTGTAAAATGCTGGCTAAAATTATTCATTTGAATATTTGAATATTGTTTTGCTTTTGTTTTTTGTTTGTGTGTTATTTATTTATTGCTCAGAAAATCAAGTACTTGCATGTAACAACTATCTATTCTTTAATTTCAGCCTTTATTTAGCATTTCTTTAATTCAAAGCTCTGATGGTATTATATAACACACGAGAATTTAAATGCCATGAAGCATCCAAAACAACTAAGCAGATGCATGGGGCATATGTTATGCTAATAGAAAGATATCTAAAGTACCACTCTAACTATAAACATATTTAATTAAATTAGAGAGGGAGAGAGAGAGAGAGACAGAGAGACAGAGGAAGAGGGAAGCACTATAGTTATTCATTTATTTTTTACTGAGAAGGTAGCAAAAGAGAGACTGCAAAACTTCTTTAAATCCTCTTCAGGCAAAGTCCAACTCTTAGAGCAGCTAGTTTTCACATGCTTCATCCCACAGCTATGCTTTCTAGGTCTCTTTTCTTCCAGTAGTGTCTCCATGTCATTTCTAATGCAAAACAATTTGGACTCTCTTCGTAGACTAGTCTCCTTTTCTAGACTATTCTGCCCATTACCCTGAATTAGAGGCTTAGGAACCGAGGAATGCAATAACTTACCTTAGAACAGTGTTTTTGAATTTTTTGTTGTTGTTGTTTCATTTGGTTTTGTTTGTTTGTTTCTGATGAGGTCACAATGAAACCTATCTGTTATCCCATACAAATAAGTATCACATACATGCACACTCACACTACTTGGGCTCAGGTCGTCTTCCATGCTCAGTCAATATTCTTGCTCAAGGTCATGTCATTCCATCCCATCGAAGGAAATACACCTGTTGTCCGCTCCCAAATTCATATGACCATTTTTCTATGCCACTTTTGATCTTGAGGCTCTTTGTGTGATGCTGCCACTTACATGTCTCTCATGCACCTTGATTCCTCATCTACAGTTGAACTGTCAGTTTTCATACATCCCAAACTGGCCCCTCCTCTATCCTTCTTTTTTGATAAATTCTGTAGCTATCTACTTAGTGGCCCAAACTAGATACCTATGGGTCATCCTTGAGTACATTTTAGACCCTTATCTCACTCTAGCTAATCTATTACAGTGTCCTGTTGATTTTATATCTACTATACATCTAAAAATACACCCACTTCTCTCTACCTTAACTTTCTCCCAAGACTCAAGGACTTCCTTTGTTTTAGTTGGATGCTTCTTCCTCAGGGCCCAGCTTTAAAGATAGCTTTTTAAAAACTATCTTTTAATGTTTATTTATTTTTGAGAGAAAGAGAGAGAGATAGCACGAGCAGGGAAGGGCAGAGAGAGGGAGACACAGAATCCCATGCAGGCTCCAGGCTCTGAACTGTCAGCACAGAGCCTGATGTGGGCTTGAACCCATGAACTGCAAGAAAATGAGCCAAAGCCAGACGCTTAACTGACTGAGCCACCCAGACACCCCATCAGGGATCAGCTTTAATATCACCTTATGTATCAATTATCTCTAGCCACAGTAATGCTGTGTAACAACCACAAAACATCGCTGGCATTACAGTGCAGCAGTAGACATTTGTTTTTCACACATTTGGTGGGGTGGGGTTGACTTGATGGCTGCTGGTCTTGGAGGAGCTCACTCGAGGGACTGGTGCTCGGCAATCTGTTGGCTGATTCAGGATGCCTTCTGCTAGGAAGCCTGGGAAGACTCCATTCTGCTCCCCATCTCATTGTCTAACAGGCTAGCTAGAGAATATTCTCATGGGGGAGGCAGAGGCACAAGAGCACAAGTAGAGACACCAAGTGTTTTTTCAGTGCTGTAGTGTGTCACGCCTCCTAACATCCTGTTGGTTGAAGCAAATCACATTTCTGAACTTGGGGTAAAGGGGCAGGGTATTATACTATGCTTCTGCAAAGATCTGCCCCAGAGATTAGGACATCAGGTTAATGAATCAGCCTTTCTACCATAAGGCCCATGATACCCTGAGCCTTTTGAGAGATGTCCCAGTTCCTGATACTGTGACTTTGATGTATTTCTTCTCTCCCTGGATCAAAGCTGGGGGCAGGAGTCAGTGCTATAACACTGTATGCAAAGAAGCCTTCCTTGCCTGTTTTCTGCTTGTTAGATTCACAGGAACCAGTCAAAGGAGTGGGAAAAACCCTAACTGCTTCTGGAAATTCAACTCTCCTTCAAAGAACGTAACCTAAGGCACAGTATATCCTACTAATGTCATGTTCAATGGCATCATCCTCCATTCAAAGGGCAGCATTATTGTTAGTAAAACTTTCTTGCAGTTCAAAGAAAGTAGGCCCTTTAAAAGAGTTTTGCTCAGTAACTCACAATTTAATAGTGAAATCATTTGCTGTATGGTAAAGAGTTTTCAGAATAATTCATTAAGAATAAAAAGCACTGAAAGATCCACAATCCTATTTTTCTTTCTGCCAAATAACTAATGCAAGCTTTATTGATACAGTTGGGGACAGTTGCATGGATTCAAGGGAAATCTAAATCCTTTGAGAAAAAAAAAAAAAACACAAAACATTCAGAATGATGGTAAGAGAGCCCCCATCCACTGCTCTACCAAGACCTGCCATTATGCATTCTTTCCCGTCCTCCACACATGGGACAAATGGAGCTCCCGCTGCTGCTGGATCATGATGCCCATCCTTCCTGCTGCTCATGCTGTTTCCACCATCTGGAATACTCTCCTGCACCTTTCCTGCCAGTCGAGTCTACTCAACATCTAGGCATCAGGTATAATTGAAACTTAAAAATGGGCATACCTTTTGACCAGTACATTTGTTTGAATGATTTATTCTAAGGACATAATAGGAGCTGTGCTTCGAGACTGCATGGCAATACTCCAAAACATTAGCAGTATTTATGTTGTCTTCAGGAGCTGGAATTTGGAGGTCAAGAATGTGGCGTTGTAATCAGATTACCTAGATTCAAATCCTGGCGCCACCGTTGGCTGGCTATATGACCTTGGCGAAATCACTTAACCTTTTTGCCCCACCTGTCTCATGCATAAAATGGAGTTAATATTAGCAACTATCCACTAAACACGTTGGGAAGATTGAAAGTGTCAGTAAAGTGTAATGTACCTTGAACAGTGCCTAGCACCCAATAAGAACTCTGTACATGGAAGTACTTATTGTTTTCCTTATCTGTGGATTTTTCTTCTTGTTTTCTTGCTGCAGTTGCTGATATCAGAGTTAGACTCTTTTCTTTGTGTTCTCTGCAATCTTTTCCCTGGTCCTTTAGCTAGCAGAGATGTTCAATGAACAATCGTTAACTTGTCAGGAAAAGCAATGTAGGTTCTTAAACTAAACTCATTTCTTTCAGGGAACCCTTGCCAAGTCTCTAATTTGGGGAGCTGCTTCCTTTCATGATACCATCTGCAGATGTCATGACAGTTATTCAAGACCCTGGCAACTTGATAATATGACTCAGTTATGTGGCCAGCTTAAATTAGCTGAGTCCCATTGTTTAAATAGACTCAGTTGGGTAAGAATTAACCTTTTAATTATATTGTATCTAATGTGAGTAGTCAGTGTTGTGCTTTAGGTATTTAAAACCTTGGCTTTCAATTAGAAATTTAATAGCACCGCATCGCATCTTCTCATTGTGTGTTCCCAATGTGACTATCTAGCTTTTTTCTCCCTTTGTTTTAAGAGCATTTTAATCACTGCTGTTGATAGAAGTTGCTTATTTTGTGCTCTAATGCTGCTTTACCTTTTTACCCTATTAAGTTTCATTTTTTAGCGTGTCTCTTTATCCATATACAAACTGTGTCAGAAGAGCAATTATTTCTCTCTTCTGTTTTGATTAAAAATGAGGATGTTTCCCCCCTAAAGAACAGTTTCATCTATCAAATACCTTATGGTGTCATAACATGGCATTTGGCCATTGGGATATAGACTTGAAGATGGTAGAAGACAGTCTTGGTATGATAAGATTAAACTGTAAATAGACAAATAGAATTATGGAAACTTACTGTGGTTACACTGCTATGTGGTGAGGTACGGAATCTATTCCAAAGCTTGGTGCACTTGGAAAGAGTTGGTGGTCTCTACTAGGAGAAGGAGTAGAGGCGAGGAATAGCCTTTCCTTGGAAATGCAGGGTTGACCCCACCTTAATGTCCTGTGTGTGTCCCTGAAATAGAAGGTCTGCTTCCATGAGCAGTTCCTAAAAACACGAGAAGAGCATCTGGGCTGAAAGGTGTCCTGTTCCCTCTTTGTCACCTTACTCTTTATATAGATCTGGGGTTTCAGAGTCAAGGTCATGATGTTATCTTGTCAGTTGTTTTGTCTCTGTGCCCTGTTTGCCTTTACGGCAAGAGGAGCTGTTAGTTCTTGTCACTATTGGAAGGGCTGTACTTTCCCTCCTGAGCAGATGGATGCCAGAAGAATACCACAAAGACGGATATAGATTTTAAAAGAGGTTGGGAGAGAAACAAGAGAAATTCATGGGTGATAAATTATTAATTTTTTACTATCCTTATTACATGTGGTGCATTGCTTCTTTTATAAAAGTACTTTATAAAAGTACCAGAGAAGCACAATATGAGGAGGGTAGTTTTTAAATCCCCAGTGAAAATACTAATTTTTTTTTCCTTCACATTGGCTTTTTATGTCCAGTCCTAGGTAGACTTTTTTTTTTCCTGGCAAAATCAGCAGGAACTTGCAGGTGGCTGAAATCCACCCTGTGCATTGTTGCCGAGAACATTTATAGCACATTGTTCAGAACAGAATAGCTAAGGACGACAGGGGGCTCTTCAAATATGCCTCATCGAGCCCCAAATTGGAGACATGTTTTTGTCATTTCAAAGTTTCGACAGTAGAGTCTAAGATTCAAAGCAAATACCAGCTCCTGCTGAACACAAGCCTTAATTAATTTCCAGCAGGAGATGAGTGATTGCCAATAAGCCATGAATTAAAATGGAACAGTGCACCAAAGGCCAGGTTCTCATCCCAAATGAATGGCATTTCTTGCTGTTTTCTTGCAAGATCATCTCAGACTGAGAGGTGAGCAAGTTCTGGAGCCAGCTCTGACTGTAAGGGGTGGACAGTATGGGCAATCACAGAGCAGTAAGTTCTGGCCCAGGGGAAAATAGGGGCCAAATCTGATGGGCTCAGGCATTTTTTCAGTGTCCCCAGAACTAAAGCTATAATATTTATGGGGCATCTATTTACCTTGCCCCATTATTTTCCTTATCATCATGAACTTCTGTCTTGGGAAGCTTTTCAAAAGTTGGCTGTTCCCATTACTCAGTCAATATTTGTAGGGGCCACTAATGCAGAGCTGTGTCCAAGTGCTGCTTGAACTCTCCCGGGACCAGAAACTCCCTTCCTTCAGGAATGTCCTGTGTCATCCCTAAGCAGCTCAGCCAGTTTCCTTTTTTTTTTTTTTTCTTAAAATTGAGCCAAAACAAATCCCCTGCTGCTTTGATCCATTGAGGCTGATTTATCCCTGAGGACCTAACACAGTGAGTCAAAAACCTTGTGCTTGATAGCTTTTTAATAAAAGGGAAGGCAGGTCTCAACCTCCCCCCTGAGGGACTTCTCCTATAGGCAAAACAGCCCCACATCTCTTAAACATGCTTCATTGAGGCATGATTTGTGTGTATGTCTACTTGGTCTTGGGCAAATGATAATAATAACTATAATAATCAGAAATAGCCAATACTTATGGAGTGCTTGGAGTGGGCCAGGCAGTGTTCTAAGGGCTCATATAATCCTCACAAAGGTATAAGCTGGTTACTAGGATCATCCCATTTTACCGATGAGGAAAAATGAGGCATAGAGAGCTTAAGCGACTTGCTTACTGGGATTTGATTGAAGAATTCGCAGTCCTAGTCACAACATTTTAAAGCCTCTCCTGTCCTCATTTGTCTATTTCAACCATGCCTGTGCAGAAGGCAGGAGTCATTTTCAACTTCCTATGGAAAACTGACATTTCTAACATCTACTCTACACTGGATATGTGCTAGCAACTTTAGATGTGCTGTCTGGATTCATCCTCTCGACACTCAGCAAATGTCTACCTTGTTTTTCTGTTAAGAAATGAACTCAAAGTGGTTAAAGATAACAGAAGGCAGCAGAATCAAGATTTGAACCCAGTCACTTCTGGATCAAAAGCATGGAGCTTCCATTCTACCAACCTGCTTTAAGAGCCATACTCAGTTGAGGAGCACCTGGGTGGCTCAGTCAGAGCATCCCATCTGACTTTGGCTCAGGTCATGATCTCACAGCTCATGAGTCTGAACCCCACATCGGGCTCACTGCTGTCAGACTGTCAGTGCAGAGCCTGCTTCAGATCCTCTGTCTTCCTCTCTGCCCCTCCCCCGCTTGTGCTCTACCCAAAAAATAAATATTAAAAAAAAAAAAGAGCTTTACTCAGTTGAGATTTGCTCTAGCTGCCAACCACCTGTGGTGAATGAATCAGAGCTTCCTGAGAAGCAGAGCCTTGCTGTCCATGACTAGTGCCCTCTAGTGGTATGAGAAAAGGGGTCAGGTGAGTTTTGATTTTAGTTGACCTAGGGTCTTCAGAGGCAAAATCAGTAGGGAACCTTGATGTTTACCTCTTCCTCAATTCTGAGGCCTTCTCCTCACATCTGTTACAATATAGATTCAGTCCTTAGCAATTGACAGAATTATGTAATGAAATGCTCACTTCTGTGCCAATGCAGTAGTTGGCTTTGGTTTTTATAGAACTAGCAGCATGCAAAGAAGAGAGGGTCTCAGAGTAGGAGGCCTGATTTGTGGGCTGCTAAAGTAAATTGAGTGCATATATGTGGCACCCTAATGATGAGGGGGTAGAAGCAGAAAGTGGGCAGGAATGCTACCTAAAAGGAGCTCCAGGAGCAAAAGAGAGGGCCTGTTCTTTTACATCGACCACCAGTGGGATGTTTAAGGATTTATGGAGATTAATGCGTTCCTCTTTTGAAGTTTAAACACTCTCAGAGGACGTGAAGCTGGTGGACAGTTCTCATTATAGAATGAATTGCTTTATTGGGTTGCAGTTTGCAAAGATTGCCTGCAGGGAATGAGTGATTTGTTGGAAAAGCAGGAACAAAATAGAGTGGAAAGATCAAAGACTCAATGTCTCAGGCACGTCTTCCCTTGGCTTTCTCCAGTTCTTTCCTCTCCAACCTAATTATGAATTCATTATGACGGGAGGTCTCAGTTGGATTCTTAGTGGCTTGTAGAAGGAGTTTCCCAGAAATACCACCTGCAGTTCATTGGTTATGTCCAACTGTGGAATCTTTTTTTTTTCAAGTTTTTATTTAAGTCTCAGTTAGTTACCATACAGTGTAATATTAGCTTTTGGAGTACAATGTAGTGATTCAATACTTCCGTACATCAAGTGTGGAATCTTCTACACAGTCAAGTATTAGAAAGAAACTTGTTACTTTGGGGTCAAATTTACTTAAGTTTTAGATTGAATCCTATGTCATTTCTCAGCTTGGGAAAATTCCTTGATGTCTGCAATCCTCAGTGTTTTCATCTGAAAGTGAAGCTAGTAATACTTTTTGAGACTATCTTAGGAATTAAATCTGCTAGTGTCCCATGGTGTTAGTGAACAGACTAGCGCTGACACATAATAGATGTTCAATAAAATAGGATACGATTAAAATTATAGTTCCTTTAATGTTAGTTTGTGGATTTATTGAAAAGTGAATAAAGAGCCCTCCTCTTATACAGTCTTCTCTCCCATATTTTATGGAATTTTTTTTCATACTTGATTTGGAAACAGAATCTTTAAAAGTTCTACTGTGAGATGTTACCATCAGTGAGAACAGCTACTGCACTTTACAAGCATTAACCAAATCTCCAAGAATTAAACTAGAACTGAGTGAATTCTTAACAAGGCAGTTTGGAGTTTTCAGACACATCTTTTTCTTTTTTTCTCCACCTCATTTGCAAATACTTATCTATGATTTAAATCATTCAAATGGCTTCAGAAACACAATGGAAGCAGAGCAGAGTTAAGCTTTTCCAACTGTCAGGTCTGTTGAGGGATGATGTAAAATGGGACATTTTGCTGGCATCTTGCATGGTCTCTAAATAGAATTAACAAAAGCAACCACGTTTCAGTGGTTAAAAGTAGTGTTTATTTTAGTCACCGCATGCCTGGAAACTTAAGGGTGGGGATGGGTGCCAGTGGGGATGGGTGAATGGCTTGCGGGCAGGGACACTCTGAAGGGTCAGTTAAAAGGTTCTTTGTCTCTGGATTTGATTTTAATTGGATCCATAAAATGAAGTAAAAATGGTCTTCCTTCCCTCCCTGGTGTCATCTTCAAATAAATTACAGATTGAATCTGTAGAGATAAGATGAGCTGAAGAATTGAACAATCCATTGATTTATTACAGATTATCTATCGTGTAATAGTCAGCCCAAGACCTGACTGCTCCCCTTAAGCCTTCAGAGAGTATTTGCATATTAATAAGTTTTTCGGATTTTTCTTTTTTTTGTTTGTTTTTGTTTTGGCCCAGCAATCCCCCCCCCCACCCTACCCCATTAATCATTAATTTGTTAGTTAAGAACACGTGTACCTGACTCATGGTGGTTTATTTCTTTTCTACAAATTATACAGTAGAGCTATTTATTGTATGTATTAAGGGAGCTTTAAATATCAAAGTGGTTAATCCACTTTTAATGTGGGTTGAACAATCAAAATGCATTACTGCTTTATGTGCTTTATGCACAAGACTTTCTCATGAGGGGAGAGCTTTTCAAGAGCCAGCAATTAAAAACCATACAAGATCGGAAGACCATACCCAAATTCTTTCTGAGCAAAACACTTGATCTTAATTTATTATTGAACATATGCATCTGCAGGGTAATTTATGTTCTTTGCAAACCCTAATGAATTTAATCCTCATAATGTCTTCCTGTAAGTAAAGCATTACAAATATTCCCATTTTATAGATGAGAAAACAGAAACACAGTGAAGTTGAGTAACTTGCCTGAGATTGTGTAGCTAGTTAGTGGAAGAGGTGAGATTTGAACCCAGGCTCTGTCTGTGAGCTTAATTAGTACTCTATCAGTATTTTTTGTCTACTTTTTAATTAAGTGTAATTAAAAAATAAACTAACAAAAATAAAGCCTGCCAACATTAGCCCTCTACCTCCTTTGTTGTTATAGTGCTGTTCATTTTGAATCCCAGATAGAAACTTTCATATTCTTTCTTTTTAATGTTAAAACAATGTCTCAAATTTGGTGATTTGAAATTAAAATCCAAATAGAAATTTTAAAAAGCATGGACCTAGAACCAAACATTTATTGGGAGAAAAAATGAGGGTGGTCCTTCAGTTCATCAACTGTTAGGGCTAGGAGGCTCCGGATTTTCTCATCCCTTTATCTTTAGAGATGAAGAATGTGAGTTGGTGATGGAAGAGAAGCTGGACCAGGGCACAGGTGATATCGCTCTACCTGGACACATGGCTCCTAGTCTAGCCTTTCTGCTAAGGCATTTGCCTGAAATACCTTCCAACATCACAGCCCAGAAGACAGGCCAAGGATATACTGAAGTCTGAATCTGTTCTGATCTTTGGTCTTTTCTATATTTCCCAAGCAGCTTCATTATTTGTCCCCAGGACCTAGTAGTTGGTAGATGCAAGTAGTATCCATTCTTTGGCAGAAAGGTGGCATCTGTCTTTTTAAAAGATGGATGGTTGATGGTTATCACATTGACTTGTCTCGTATAATTGACAATACAGTTCAATTGTGACAAATGTATACATAGCCATCATCTTCCAGACCAAAATAAGAACATTTCCATCATGCTAGAAAGTTTCCCCATTCTCTTCCCAATCAACCCTCCCTACCTTAGAGGCAACTGCTACATGGTTTCTATCACCATAGATAGTTTTGAACTTCATATAATGGAACCTTACTATAGAGACTCTTTTGCATATAGCTTCTTTCCCTCCTTGTAATATTTTTGAGTTTAATCCTGTTATTGTACATATCAGTTGTTGTTTTTATTACTGCATAATTGAATAAAATTCTTAAGTATATAAGTATACACATACAGGGGAAACTAATTATTTTGAAATACAGTTGTCAGCATACTTCTAGAAAACATATTGTATAGGTTAGTATGTGTGCTTCTTTATTAATGCATTAATAGCAAGCTCGAGAAGTAGGTCTAATAACTACTGTAATTTGGAAGTAGCAATGAGTGTATGTGATGGACATCTGTCACATCTGTAATGCCATTTTTCCATGGTGGCAAAATAACAAGTATTACCAATATTAATGTGGTTTATTACTTACATCCTTAATTGTAAAAATCCTTAGTTAGCAGCCAGTAAAAATAAAGATATTTTTGTCATTCTAGTTCACAGACACCCCTGAATTCCATGGGCACTATGTTGTAAACTCTGGTACTATGTGATTGTTACATGGGATGGTTCTCCTGGCTGTGTGGCTCGTTGGCTATTCCCTCACTATTTTTGGCCTTTGAAACCTCTAATACAATCTTTGGGGGCTGAACAACTGCATCCATCCACCTCCTGTCTTACACGTGGATGGGAACTGATAGCCAAGAGGTCTTTATAAGTTTTTGGTTTCATACATCAGTTAAGTTGCCTATGGCTATCTTTCTGAGTGGACTAGGGGAGGCGCGTGGAATAAGACTTGTGAACAAGGGAGTATGGCTTTCTAAGAGCACTTTGATTAGTCTTTGGAAATATCCCTCCATGACACATTAAGAGCAAAATTCTCTCTGCCCCTAGACAAATGCCCCAGACCTTTCTGGACCACAAAGTCCTGCAAATAAAACAAGGGCAAGAGAATTCCTGTGCTCACCTAACAGCTGACACAGAAAAACATTCATTTGATTGTTTGAATAAGAAAACATAGTATTTTGAAGATTTCTACAAATATTCCTTATAACTGGGAATAGTAACTAAAATATGTCATTCTTTGATATCTGTACTCTAAATGGCTAAGAGTTTTGTTAGTGGGAGCTATAAATGACAAATAGAGGCCCCATGATGATGTAGTCCATTGAAGTGTCAAGTTTAAGTCTCCTAGTTCAGAGTTAAAGGAAGCCATAGGGTGAGGAGCAATCTGTGTCCATAATCCTGTTGACAGCACTTTTCTTCAGGCTCTGATTCATAGCTCATCTGCTCCCTGTGGATTGCCCTGAGCTCAGCAATGCTATGCCAGTTTCCATGGTGCTGATTTGCATACCAAACCAGGACTTGTATTTTTGTGTTTGCCTCACACATTTCCAGTGCTAAGTGTTCTTCTAAGAAAGGGATTAGCATGCTAGCCAATTAAGAGAGTTTGCCAGAAATAAAGCACCCAGGGAATTGTTCTTCAGGTTATTTTGTTGCTGTTATGTCCAAGAACTGACAACATGGTTGATTGGTTTTGTTAGACCAGCACTGAGTCTTAAATATAAAATGTCTACAGTAAGATCTGTAGTGGGTTTTTTCTTTCTTTTTTCTTACTATATCTTTTAAGCAGTTTATAAATGATTAAAAGATACTTTTATATGTGTGGATGTGGTTTTATTGTGGGGCAGGAATGGATTTCTGGAGTTTAGCTTTGGAGATATTGTTTGTTTTTGTTGCTGTGGGTGGCTACTGGAATATTCTGCCTCATTTACTAAGAAATATTTTCTTTTTTTAATGTTTATGTATTTATTTTGGGAGAGAGAGGGAGAGAGAGAGCGAGCGAGCATGTGAGCAGGGAAATGGCAGAGTTAATTGGAGAGAGAGAATGCCAAGCAGCCTCCATACTGTCAGCACAGAGCCCGATGTAGGGCTTGAACTCACAAATCTTGAGATTAGGAACTGAGCTGAAATCAAGAGCCAGATGCTTAACTGATTGAGCCACTCAGGTGCCCCAAGAGATATTTTCTTGAAAGACATCATGTTTTTTTTTCAAATAAATTATCCATTATCTAAATCAGCATTTTAAATCAGCTTTAATCATTAGAACAAAAGCTGCAAAATGTTTGGTTCTAAAATTTCTCCATTGAATAATACTTATCAAGACATAGGAATGATAGAGTGGTACAACCATAGGATGAATCTCAAAAACATGATGCTGAGTGAAAGAAGCCATTTACCAAAGAGTATATACTGTTTGATTCCATTTGATGGATTTCTGGAATAAGGAAAATAAATGTATGGTGAAAAAAAGAGAACAGTGCTTGCCTCTGGGTGTTGGGGGCAAGGATTAGGGTAATGAAAATGTTCCATATCTTGATGGGGTTTGAGTGATGTGTGTGTGCATTCATAGGTCGTGATTGTGCATGTAAGATTTGTGCATTTCAACCTATATAAACTTTACCTCAGAAGAGTAAAAAATAAAGTTCTTCATTGTAAAATCCAGGGTTATTATATCAGAGATTTAGAAAAAATAGACACTGACCAAAAACGGTATCATTAGTGGCAGTTCCATCAGCAATATTGGAAATTATATGTGGATATGTGTATTGTGTTACTTCAAATATTTACCTGCATCTCTAGATACCTGTGGAAGGGTATCTGCTTCCAGAAAGCACTGCCTTGATTTCTAGTTTTGTGAGGTCAGCACTTATTTGATTGAGTTGGAAAGTGGATCATTTGGACTTCATTTTGATCCATCTTCCTTTTTTGAAATGAGAAGAAAGGCATCTGTGATTTTGCCTTTGATTAGGAGGTATTTGACAATACTGTTACTCAAGGAAAGTTTAGCTTTTGACTCTGTTAAACACATCAGTTCTCAGACATTGGCATGTCTTGGCAAATGTTATCATAACTCCAGAGTGATCTTTTGCCCTTATAAATGCTTTGGGTTTTCTAAGTTGCCACTTGAACTTGGGTAGGGGGCTTCCACCTTGTGGAAGGTGGCTCTGAGTCCCTGTCCTAAAGTCATGGCTGGTCTGTATTATGTGATTGGCAGAAACATGCATGTACAGATGTAGGCTTAGAATGAGAGCAATGGAGTCAACATTAATAATGTCTATGCAGGAGGAGAATGAGTCCTTCTTCTGACTTTCTTTGTGGATGTTCTTCTCTGTTGATGTTCTCTCTCATTTCTCATCACTGAACCTCTGAGTCCATGATTCTTTTTTTACAATAGTTAAAACTCTAAACTGAAGACCATGCGGAAGGGGAAGGGGAAAAAAAAGTTACAGAAAGGGAGGGAGACAAACCATAAGAGACTCGTGGATACTGAGAACAAACTGAGGGGAGTGGGGGAGAGGGGAAAGTGGGTGATGGACATTGAGGAGGGCACTTGTTGGGATGAGCACTGGGTGTTGTATGGAAACCAATTTGTCAAAAAATTATATTAAAAAAAAACTCTAGAAGGTACTGTAGGTAGCCCACCCAGATCTTTTCATAGATTTCAACTGCTGTGAGGAATGGTTTATCAGGCTCACATCTGCCTCTCATCTCAAAAAAATTACCTTTGGCTGGTGGAAAATGTCTAATCAGGATGGTTACAGATCCACCCTCCCAACATACACACACACACACACACACACACACACACACACACACACACACACACATTCATGCTCCCCTCTGCCCCAGCCAACAGGCCTGTCCTGTTGCTACAAGTAGGGACAACTCTGTGGTGTGATTTATGCTCCAGAGCTCCCTGTGGGATCAGGCTAAAGACTACAGTCAAGTACTTGTCTTCCTGTTTATCTTCCCCAAGAAAATGATGAAGATCATCAGCAGAACTTTGAAGGGACCTAGGTAACAATGCAACAATGAATGCCTCTAAAATGACTTTAAGTGTGGGTTATTTGGGTACATGTAATTAGGTATTGGCTATTTTCATGTTTTTCCTGCTCTGAAACCAGCAGTATGCTGTGTTTGTAGAGTGCGACTCTTCTTGCATGAAACAGAATCAAGAGTAATTACCGGCCCACATGTTAATAACAGAAAAAAGCATGTTTTTAAACATTTTTCTCCTCTTGCTTCCTTACTCCATCCATGTGAAAAAGGTCATAATTTATAGTCATGTAGAATTTTCAGTGGGAAGGACCCATACAGAAGAAATAGAAACCCTAACCTTGTGTCATTAGAATATGCTAGAGACTTTGTAGCACCTGGGAGCCAGGTGCCTCCATGTTTTCTCTCTAGGGGGGGAAATGGCTTCAACATTCGGTAGGCTCTCCTGTGTTTGAATGTGGCACTATTTCTTTTTTTTTTTTTCAATATATGAAGTTTATTGTCAAATTGGTTTCCATACAACACCCAGTGCTCATCCCAAAAGGTGCCCTCCTCAATACCCATCACCTACCCTCCTCTCCTTCCCACCCCCCATCAACCCTCAGTTTGTTCTCAGTTTTTAAGAGTCTCTTATGCTTTGGCTCTCTCCCACTCTAACCTCCTTTTCTTTCCCTTCCCCTCCCCCATGGGTTTCTGTTAAGTTTCTCAGGATCCACATAAGAGTGAAACCATATGGTATCTGTCTTTCTCTGTATGGCTTATTTCACTTAGCATAACACTCTCTGGTTCCATCCATGTTGCTACAAAGGGCCATATTTTATTCTTTCTCATTGCCACATAGTACTCCATTGTGTATATAAACCACAATTTCTTTATCCATTCATCAGTTGATGGACATTTAGGCTCTTTCCATAATTTGGCTATTGTTGAGAGTGCTGCTATAAACATTGGGGTACAAGTGCCCCTATGCATCAGTACTCCTGTATCCCTTGGGTAAATTCCTAGTAGTGGCACTATTTCCTGAAGAGTGACTGTTCTCTTCCAAATATCTGGGATTATAGAGTCACAAAAAAATATAACTATTTACACTGCTTATTTACTTACATTGAGAATGGTGTTTATGTGTATTTGTTTTTTGATGATATGTGAGAGGAAGGAAAAACCATTTCTTTCTCTTTAGAGTAAAATTTTGGTGCCATGGAAGGCCTCTCAGCCTGCCTGCAGCTTTAAATTTTATTTAAAGCAGAAAACACTAGCAGTTTTTTATTTAAGGGAAAGTGACAAAAAAGAACTGTGTCAGTGATCTATTTGCAAAACAGTGCTGTGTAACAAAAACCCCCTCGAATTCAGTTCATGTAATTAGTTCAGGAGTCTGTGGCTCACCAATAGGGACTAAGCTCACCGGGAGGTTCTTCTGGTCCTGGCTGGTTTCACTCATGTGCCTGATGGTCAACTGGTTATTGTTTGGGGCAGTGGGGACAACTGACCCTCCTTTCTTTCATTCTTTAGCAGCCTAGCCTGAACATGTTTTCATGATAGTGGCAGAAAAGCAAGGATGAGAGTAAGCAACTCCACTTACCCAAACACTTTTCAAGCCTCTGCTTGTATCATATTTGCTAAGATTCCATTGGCTAAAGCATGTCACATAGTCAAGCCAAGGGTCACTGCAGGAGAATACTACAAGGTTAATAGTCAGAAATATGAATACTGGGAGGGACAAATAATTGGAGACATTGAGGCATATATATAGAATTTTATCAAGTGAAATATGAACCTTACTAGCTAGAACCCTAAAACTCCAGTTGTAACTTCTTAATTTCTTTTTGTCTTTTCCTTTCCAGATCCCTGCCCTACTCATTTTGACCTTTTTCATTTATCATCAGAAATTGTGCACGCATCATTCTTCTTCTCGGAATATCTTTTATTCTTTTCCCTTTATCTATCCAACGTCTAAATATTTCCCCAAACACAACTCAAATGCATAGTTTTCTGAAAACCTGATGCTTGTGTCTTTGTTCAACACTTACAAACTACTTTATGTTAATGATTATTTTTGTGCGTATAAATGTTTTACTACTCTGATATAGCATAGGTTCTTTAAAGTCAGAGATCATGCCTTATAATTATTTGTATCCCCCAAGTGTGCTTGTTATACAGTAAGAGCTGAATAAGTATGCTGATTTACTGGTGTTTTGTTTTCCACATTCAATGCTAATCTCCTCATCCTTGTCTCTACCAACATTAATATTCTTCTATGTCCAAGTTAGCATCTTGAGTGCCATGTTCAGTTAAGTCATTTAATAACACCTGCATTTTGAGAACACCTCTGCAGTCACAACTAGGAAAAGTTAGAATGAGCACCCTCATAGATTAGTAATGTCTGCCATGGATAAAAGAATGGGATAGGCCATTCAAATTTGGTACCAAAGTAGTTCTTAATTCTTCTTTGAGTGGCATTACATCTTCTAAACTCCGGAGGAAAATAGTAATGATATTCATTTAGGAAAACTATGGTAATGCCAAAATATAAGGTATGTGAGAAACCATACATTTAAGCAAAATCTCTTTGTAAGTGGAAGTATAGTGCAAAGATTGGGGCTTTCAGTCAACCAACATGACTTTAAATTCTGTTTCTGCTGATTTCTGACTCTGTACCTTTAGGAAAGCTATATAACTTTGTTTGCCTGAGTTTCCCCCTATGCTAAAAAAATGCAACTATATGACACAAATGCTTAACATTGGTCATGGGTTCATTCAGTAAACATTCAGTAAATACTAGCTGCTATTTTATTATTAAAATATTATTTATTATTAGTCAGTAGGAAAAATTACAAATGAATAAAACATAACTTTAAAATGAAGATAGGGAGTGCCTGGGTGGCTCAGTTGGTTAAGCACCCAACTTCACCACAGGTCATGATCTCTCAGTTCTTGAGTTTGAGCCCCACGTTGGGCTCTGTACTGACACTCAGAGCCTGGAGCCTGCTTTGGATTTTGTGTCTCCCTCTCTCTCTGACTCTCCCCCGCTCACACTCTGGTTCTCTCTCTCAAAAATAAACATTAAAAAAAAAATAAAAAGATAAATAAAATGAAAATAGGGGCATTTGGGTGGCTCAGTGGGTTAAACATCTGACTCTTGGTTTCTGCTCAGGTCATGATCTCATGGTTCGTGAGTTTGAGCCCTGCATCAAGTGGCTTCTCTCTCTTTCTCTCTGCTCTTCCCCCATTTGTGTGCTCACATGTGCACATGTGAACTTTCTCTCTCTCTCTCTCTCTTTCTCAAAAAATAACTTTAAAATGAAATAAAATATAACTCCTGAATTTGGAGATCTTAGATGATGGTTGATGAGAAGAATGGAGGGTTAGTGACACTGGGTCTAACAGTGGGTGAGGCCATTCCTGAAATACCAGGAACCATTTAGAGCAAATATTCTATCAGCTGCAGGCACCTTGTTTCGGTCCAGTTCAGTCTGAGATGGAGAACCATTAATAAGGATTTGTTACAGGAATTTGACTGTATGCAATTGTGGGAGATATTGAATGATCTGCTGTTTTCACATCTGAAGCTGGAGTCTGAAGCCTATAGGGGAGGGAAGATGGGCATAAAGTTGGGGTGAGAACAAGGACAAGCATGAATTGGACCCCACTAAAACAGACTGGACTCAATGTGAGTTCTCACTTCCTCCAACCTTGGCAGAACAGGTACCCTGCAAGAGAAGCTTCACCATGGATTTGAACACATGATGATCAAGGAGGTGGAGAACATGAGAGAGCAGGAAAAAGTGGAACAATTGCATGCCCAATAAGGGAGCCATCAAAGAAGCAACAATGGGCAGGGGCTACAATATACTGTGTGACCTTCTGAGTGTGAAGAATAATATGGCTTCCTCTTCACTTTCTTCTTCTATCTCTCCTGAATAACATCTCTTGTGGCCCATCCTAGTCAGACACATACAGGGAAGGCAACTGGGAAATTTTGTTCCATCCAGCTAAGTCACCACAAGGCAGAGTCACCACATACCCCTAGCGACCATGTGTTACAACAGAAAAAGAACTGGCCTTCACATTGGAAGGTGTGTCTGTGCGACCCTGTCTGTCTCTCTGGGTTTCATGTCTTAATATTCTCATGTACAATAGGGAGTGCGGGGTGGACTTTTCATCCTTAAGATCCCTTCCAGATCTGAGTGCATACTTTAGTCATTCTACAAACCACTTCATTAAATTTCCTGTGCCTGCCAGTCTTACTCATGTATTTCCTGTGATTCTGTCCCCAGGCAGTCAGCTAAGGCAGAATGAGTGCTAGGCAAGTAAAAGGAGCTGCAAGTGTTTGCCTAAGCTCCCAGAGCTGCCCAAGTCAAATGCTGGGGGCAAAGGGCAATCATAAGTGATGGAATTAAATATTTACCGTGTTAACTATGACCACTCGTGGATTTCAGAGAAAGCAGACCATATTGACTGAAATGTTTCACTCCAGTTTTTTCTAATGATATGCAATCTTGACTAAATTTGTCAGCTCTCAGGGGGCTGAATGCTATTCAGCAACATTAATTTCTTTGCCTACTTCCAGTTACAAGCAATTATAATCTTGGCAGTTTTACTCTCCTTGAATAAGCACTTGTACACTTTATTGATATCTGGCAGGGCTGATTCCCTCCATGCAAAGACTCACTTATGGTTTTGACTCTAACTCTACAAAGTGCTGGAGTCACAGATCAACATTGCTGAGCATTCTAGGGGAAGATGTTATCATGGATTACTCTGGAACAGAAGATTCCAAGAAATCTGAAGGGTGTTGATTTATTTGCATTCTTATCCATATCTTTGCCCTCCTCCTAGAATTAGTGAATTAACCAGTCCTGGTAAGGTACTAGGTACAGGTTCACAATCTTTTCTTGACAGTCTCCTCTCTGGCAATTGATGTTGCCTGCAGAGAACTAGCTTGCCTATAGTCATACCTCCTTCCTGCAGCACACATCTAATACAGTGTTGATTCCAGTTGTAAGACCCAGGCTCCTCATCCCAATTCAGGAAAACTCTGTAGGGCCATCCCAATTCAAAACTCCGCCGGGGTTGGCTGAGACTTCTTTAGCAACAGTATCAGAGCCTATCTAGCTTCTCCTTTTGCCCAGCTTTTCCCTTCCCTTCCCATCCATTCACTTCAATAGGTGTTATTCCATAAGCATTCCCTAATAAATGCTTGTATAAAAAAATTCTATCTTGGTGACTACTTTTCAGGTAACCAAAGGTGCCCATGCAATGACATGAAGGGAGATCAATGGTTGGGAGGCAGAAACATCTGAGGTGGAAGCAGCCTACTAACTCTTAGATCTTGGGAAATTGAGTTTCTTTCCCCATTTATTAAATGGATATTGAGGAGTAGATTAAAGGCAGCTCAGTGACTACGGATCTCCAGTCTCTGCTGTAGTCGTAAACACTCTCTTTTTATCCCCAACAGCATTTATCGCTTTCTATCCCATAGAATTTGCTCACCGATTATGTTTTATATTTTTTTGCTTACTTTCTGTCCACTCTCTGCCTTGCCCATATACCTACAAACAAGAATGTAAACCCACCAAGACAAATTTCTTTGTTTTGTCCACTACTGTATTAAAACACATAGCAGGTGTCGATAAATACTGAATCACTGAACAAACTAGTGAGTGAAAAGACAAATACAGGCAGGGCGACCAGTCGGGAGGTTGTGATAACAACGAAAGTGAGTGGCAATAGAAGCTAGTGACATGACAGGATGGAATTGAGAAGTGATTCCAAGGGTTTGGGGCAAGTAGACTACACAGAAGTGCTTTAAAAAAAACAGAAAATTCTCAAACATGAGGGTACATCAGATCCCCTGGAGGAGTGAAGACACAGATTCTTGGACCCTCCTCCCTCCACCCAGAGTGTCCGACTCTGGAGGTCTGGAGTGGAGCCTGATGATTTGCATTTCTAACATGTTCCCAGGAGATGTTGCCCAGCTCATATGGGGTTCACAATGGCCTAGAAGAACTTGCCTCTGCTTCCTCCCAGATTTTCAGCCGTATCCTTCTACCCTGCTACCTTTGCTAAGGTCTCTTTCCAGTTCCGCAAATTGATCAAGGTCCTCTCTGAATAAGGCAGTTGGCATGTGCTGTTTCTCCTTATCTTCCTTAGGCTTTGGGATCCTTACACCTTTGAGATCTCAGCTCACCTGGGAAGACCTTGGGGAAGACTTCCTGGGCCTCCCAGTCTAGCATAGGACCCTCTGTGAGTCACTGCAATAAGCATCCTGTAACCAGAGCCTCATTTGGGTAATCCTGTCTTTAAGGAACATCTACCATCCTAGACTATGAGCTCCCTGGTGGCAGGGGCTGCCTCACTGTAAGCACAAAAACCATCTCTAATCACCTACTGGAATGCTCGGCACAAGTGAGTACTCAGCAAGTATCTATAAATGAGCAATTTTACACCCCCTCAAATCCCACGCAAATGTGTGAAATTGGAGAACTTGCAAATTCTTCATAAATGAAAATGAAATTTCATAAAATGAAAATGCAAATCCTAAGGCATTCCTATCTCTCAGTTGTCACCAGATTTGATTTGTAAAGATGAGTTCGACACCCAACCCAAGTTATTGTTGAAGCCTCTTTTGGTACCTGCTATTCAATATCTTGGTTCAGTTTAGTAAGGTTTTTGATTATTTTTTCATTGTAGAAGTAAAGCAAAATATTAGTCTTTACCTTGTAACAAAACTCCATAGTTTTGAAGGCAATTTTAAATAACCTGTTCATCTGTCATTTTTAGTTTGTGTGAAATTCTCATTATTTCCCCCTTGTTTTCTCTTGAGCACTATTGGAATTGTTTTTCTTCCATTGAGGATACATTATGAATGTTTCTTTTTCTTTTTTTCTTCCTTTTTTTTTTCATTTAGCATCTCAACTGCTATATTAGAATGCAGAGACCAATACCAAGTTTGGAATTCATAAATAAAATGAGAGTTATAACCAGACATTATTTCTCTAAAGCCTTATCTCTGCAGTACACCCTAACATTCATACTAGGTCTTTAATTATTTATTTTTTTTGTAAATTTTTATAAAGTTTATGTGGCCTCCAGGATTAAAAAAATTCTTTAGCCACATCAGAGACATGTATTTGTGTATATTTTTTTCTGATCTTATGGTACTTTGAGTACATTATGAAGTCATTGTTTGATTTTTCTGGAAGGGGAAAACTTTTAATGAATACAAACCATCTGAATTAAGATCATTTTGACTGATCAAATGCAGATCTTTTAGGTCTTCTGAACCTTTCATTTCAGAACAGTCTTAATGTATTAAACTAAATGTTATTTTATAGAAACTGCTCTTTTTATAAAAAATAATAATCATTGGTGGTGCTACTCAGTTACATAGATAAACAGGCAAGGGTAAAGTTTGTTATATTCATCTCTGGGTTCCCAGAGGTTACTACAGTGCTTTCTACATAGTAGAGGCACAGTAAATAATTATTGAATGATTGCCATTAGCAAAGTTTTATTATTATGCTTTACCCAAGGGCACTATATTTTCTTGTGCGTGTATTTTGTAGGTTTCCATGACATTATGTTCCTTGAAAAGCAAATTTTAAAAGTTGGGAAGTAGATGTTTTCAGTAAGCCAGTCTGATGCTTTTCTTTGTGGATATTTTTGTGGCATAATTTAGTATGAGAATCAAAGAGTGAAAGCCTTAAAAATAATTTATAACTTATAATCTTGTTAAGTATTAAAAGTGAGAGTGGTGCTCCCTCCTTGTTTTTATAAAATGATCATTGTTTGTTTGTTTGGCCAAAGGGAAATATTTTTACCATTTCTTCCTATGGCCAATCCCTACTCACAATAAAGTAGCTTATGATATGTGTATCTACACAACATATTTTTATAGTGTAAATATATTTTATATGGATACGTATACACATATATTTTAATTATTCTATGACTACTTTTTACAGCCTCAAAAACATAAGTCTTGGAGTCCCCAAATCTAGTGTTGGAATCTCACTTCCTTATTATATCAGTTGTCTGTTGCCAAATAATACTGCAAAACAAATTACCTCAAAACCTGATGGGTTAAAACAGTAAGTGTTTACTTAGCTCACATATCTGTGTGTGGGGGATGGACAGGGATCAGATGGGCAATTTTTTTCTAGTCTTCTAGGCTCACTCATTCATGTCTGGCAGTTGGGTGACTGTAATAAAAGGGGAGGCTAAAGCATGTGTCTCTAGGTGTGGTCATATGATGGCTGGAAAAAGTAGTACGGGTCTAGCCTCCACATGACATGCTGTCACTTCTAGTGCATTCTGGTGGTCAAGTAAAATCACAAAGCCAGCCAGATTCAAGGGGTTATGGAAGAGATTCTGTTTCTTGATGGCAAAGGGTATAAGTACAAAGAAGGTGGTGAATTGGGGACCATTGATGCAGGCTACCAGAGCTATTCACAAGCCAACTTTGAGCAATTTCCTAAAGCCTCACTTTTCCTTATTGTGACTCCATGGATGATACATTTCTCCAGTGAAATAAACACCCTGCTCACTCACAGCCACGGCACTGAATGAGCCACATGCGTGGTGCCGCTGTGCCATGCTATGATGGAAGTAGCAGTGTCATTGAAAGTTAGCACCAGCTTTTCAGCAACAAGTGCAAGATACATGACAGTACCTTGGCTGCCTGTGTATAGCAAGGTTTAACATGATGCACACAACTTTTTCAGTAATTATCTATACATGAATAAATGTCCTTCTCTTGTAATTAATAAAGTAGGTGTGTTTTCAGAGCAGCATAGACACATGTCATAAGAAATTGAAGATTGTGGGAATCAAATACAAAACATCTGGGAGCCCATGGAACAGCAGTTGATATTTACCAAGCGTTTGCTGTATGCCAGTCTCTGTTCTAGAAGATCCCTTCTATTAGCACATTTGATTTTTGATTTTTAGGCATTAGGCATGATGCACTCCCCCATTTTGTAGATTAGGAAATTCAGGTTCATAGACATTGTCTTGCTCCGCATTACACAGCTAATAAATGACAAGGAGATTTGCCTTCAGGCAGGATTGTCCCAGGCTCAGAGCCCTAGAAACCATTGCCCCGTGCTGCTGTTTCAATTAGGACTTCCATATGTGGTCACTCTTGCTATTCTGGCTGTCTTCCTTTAAGCCGGCTTTCAGGGAAACCAAATCGTGACTTGCATATCATTCCACGGGCATTTCTCATCCCACTCTGGCTTTGTCCTGACACCCACTCTGTACCTAGCTAATGAGACTTTCCTTTGCCATCCATATACCTGCTATTAAGGAATGTAGAATGGTTTTAATGAAAAATAGGTTTTTTTTTCTCCAGCTTTACGGAGGTATGGTTGACAAATGTTGAATATATTTACAGGGTACAATATACTGTTTTGATAAACTTATACACTGTGAAATGGTCACTGCAATCAAGCTAATTAACAAATCCATCACCTCACCATTACCTTTTTAAAAATGGTGAACGCATGTGAGATCTACTCTTTTAGCAAACTTCAAGTATACATTATGATTTACTGTACTCACCATGCTGTACATTAGGTCTCTTATTTGCCTATGACTGAGAGTTTGTACCCTTTGGAATCCTTTTCTTTTACCTCCTTGCCTCTGGTAACGACTACTCTAAAGAAAGAAGGAAATGAAATAAAAAAGGAAAGAAGGGAAGAATAAAAGGAAAGCAAAGGAAGAGAAGAAGGGAGGAAGGGAGAGGAAAAGACAAGAAAGGAAATAAAGCAAGCATTGTGCATTGCTAGATTTTTCTCTCATCCCCAGTTTTTGGTGCATCTGCTTATCCCTCTGTACTTCTCTTTTAGCGCACATTATTGATATAAATTATTTAGGTAGTAAGCTAATTTTTCAGTGTTCAGAGAAGATGGTACCCAATTCCTGCAACTCATAAAAGTATTCTCTTTGGTGTTTTTTATTTGTATGGATGTGTACTTGTTCTTTTTTATAGCAAAATGTAAACATATGTGAGAAAAATTCTGATTCGAAGCAGATTTTAAACCAGGTGGCTCTTTTCCTGCTCCTAATTGCTATTCATCAAACTCCTTATGGTTGCTCCCCCAAGCACTTCATAAATGTGTTTTTTGGTCCTATGTTTCCTCATATAAACTTCCATGTTCTGCTGCCTATGTGTTTGGTATATGTTAATGAATATTGACTTTTAAAATAAACATTTTTGCTGCCCTGGAGTTTAGGAAAGACTTTGAAAAAACCAGAGGGGTGATATGGGTCCTGGGATGGGAACAGTAAGCTGCTATGTTTTTGTTTTTTTTTTTTCATGTTTTTTTCTTTCTTTCTTTCTTTCTTTCTTTCTTTCTTTCTTTCTTTCTTTCTTTCTTTCTTTCTTTCTTTCTTTCTTTCTTTCTTTCTTTCTTTCTTTCTTTCTTTTGAGAGGACATGAGCAGGGGAGGGGCAGAGAGAGGGAGACACAGAACCTGAAACAGGCTCCAGGCTCTGAGCTGTCAGCACAGGTTGGGGGGGGGGGCTCAAACCTACAAACCATGAGATTATGACCTGAGCCTAAGTTGGACGCTTAGCCAACTGAGCCACCCAGGCACCCCAGGAACAGTAGGTTTCTGATAACAAGCCAAAGAGGGCAAGGGGTCCTTAAATATTTTACCAATACTCCGTAGTTCTCAAAAAATCACATTTAAAAAACTCTGGTGGTATGGGATCAACAACAAAATTAGACTGGGTTTGATAATAATGCAAAGTTTAAAACTCCGTTACCAAGTCATCAAGATGTATCTAAGTAAGTAACTATCCCCAAATAAAGACGACCACCATGTATCCGCTCTGCCCCAGCATGGTGTTGGGGAGAACTTCAGCTACCACGGCAGACATGTTAGTGCCCCAGCCATGTTCCCTCAGCATCCAGTCTATGCTGCTAGCTTCTTGCTACAAGTACTTGTGACTTTTTGTTTAAGAGATCTCTTTGGCCTCTGGAATGTTCTCAGCCATGTGCTGGGCAGGCTGAAAGTGTCAGAAAATTAAAGTCCCTGGAAGCAGCCTTCTACCAATTACAGATGGGTTTTGGTAATACAGGACCCTGAGCCCTCAGCTTTTAGTTGGGACAGATCTGAGATATGTCCCCTCCAGCGGGACTGAGCCTTGTTGCCAGCCACAGTTATCTGTTTAATTAGACACTCTTTTCTGGCTTCCTTCACTATTCTGCCTTGCATTGTCATTCAACTATCATTGCTTCCTGGGATCACTTTCCCCAGATAAACATCTGGCACCTAAGCCTCTATCTCAGGTGTGTTTCTAGGAGAATCCTACTGAAAATATCTACCATGATATTCCAAAATTTAGATTACAGAAGCCATCCTAATTACTTTATTAAAATTTTCTTTCTGTTTTTCCCCCCTCTGTCAACCCTTTTCTGTTTCTCCTTTCCCCTCTGAATTCTAAGGTTATATAGCCCCATCCTACAAAGCAAAGTTCTTTGGAATAATGTATAAGGAACACCACCAGCTAAGGAATAAAGTATAAAATAAGAGAGTAATAAGTAGAATACAACACTGTGGAATACAATACTGGAATCTTACAGGTCTTGTGGATGGTGCCCTAAAAAACTCATTAAATTTCAAGATAGAAGATGCTTACGAATATAGAATAAAACGATATTCTACGAGTATTTCTTAAATTAGTTTTTAAAGAGATGCACATCATCAGAAAGTAAAACAAACAAAAAACCAAAAAAACCCCCACTTATCTAGATCAACACAAGGTATTCCTCAGAAAGCAGAAGAGCCCCAAATTTACTTCCAGTGTTTTGAATTAAAAATGACAGACAAAGGCATAAATCTGGAAAAACGTCCTTAAAATTCTTCGCCTGATAGAGTGGGCAGCCTACGTGGTCTGTTGGAGGAAAGGAAGTAGCTATTACTGACCAGGCATGTGCTGAATTGTTTGGGGCTGTACCGCATGTCAAGGTTTGACAGAACTGACATAAAAAATATACCTCAAATTGTGCTGGAATTGTAGGAACAACTCTTGTTCATTAGAGAGGTGAAGTTTTTCAAAATAGCCACCTGCTGCAGCCAGATCTCCATCCCACAGGGTGAGAAGGGTTTCCAGTCAAACCCAGTTCACTAATGGCTTTGGAAACACAGTGCCAAAAGGGATTTGATGCCAGAATGAACTTTGCTACACACGTTTGCAGAAGTTGGCCATTCTTTTCTTTCTAATATGTTTTATGTCCCATCTAAAATATAATCATAGGTAAGGTTTTGTGGGGAACTCTATTTACAAAGTACATAATGTACCAGTTATCAATTGATTTGTAACATGCCACCCCAAGCTTGATATTGTAAAACAGCACTATCTTTTGCTACTGTTCTCTATTCTGGTTCTGTGGGTCAAGTAGGCCAGCTAAGGAGTGATCACTGAGGTCTGGAAACCTGGTGCTTCTGCACTTGGGTCTCTGTCTCCTCTCTCCATGTGGTCTTTTCAGCACAGTGGATTCAGGATGGCTGGGGCTTCTCACCTGGTGCCTCATTGCTCCAAAGAGGCATGTCTCGAGAGAGTACCAAGTAACAGCTATGTTGCCCTTTAAGACCTAGGCTTCTGTAAGTTAGCAAGAAACCACTAAGGTAGCTTGTGTTTAAAAAAGGGACAGATTCCACCTCTTGGTGGGGGGATTGTCAAAGAATTTGCAGGCTTTTTTTTAAACCGCTATATTTAATAATGATTTCTTTTCATCATTACAGCACCTTAATCCATATTTGTAGGTCGAGCTGCATCTGACCCAATAGCTCTCAGTCATAGATGAAAAAAAATGGTGCCTTAATATGTCAAAATTGTAATATAGCAACACTGTTGCTAATTTTTATATGCTGTCCAGCTGTTCTTTTAAACATATTTATCCAGAAGGATGGGCTAAGTGAGAGAACTGGAGATTCAGAAAAACGATGGTGACGAGAATATGGAGAAAGGGGAACCCTTTTGCACTACTGTTGGGAATGCAAACTGGTGCAGCCACTTTGGAAAACAGTATGGAGTTTCCTCAAAAAATTAACGATAGAACTACCCTATGACCCACCGATTGCACTACTAGGTATTTATCCAAAGGTTATAGGAGTGCTAATTTGAAGGGGAAGATGCACCCCAGCAGTGATATCGACAATCGCTAAAGTATGGAAAGAGCCTAATGTCCACTGACTGACGAATGGAAAAGAAGTTGTGGTATATATATATACAATGGAATATTACTTGGCCATCAAAAGAATGAAATCTTCTTATTTGCAACAACGTGGATGGAATTAGAGTGTATTATGCTAAGCAAAATAAGTCAGTCAGAGAAAGATAAATATCATATGATCTCAAGCATATGTAGAATTTAAGAAACAAAACAGATGAACATAGGGGGAGGAAAGGAAACATAAGATAAAACCAGAGAGGGCAGCAAACCATAAGAGACTCTTAAATACAGAGAACAAACTGAGGGTTGCTGGAGGGGTATTGGATGAGGGATGGGCTAAATGGGTGATGGGCACTAAGGAGGGCACTTGTTGGGATGAGCACTGGGTATTGTATGTAAGTGATGAATCACTAAATTCTACTCCTGAAGCCGTTATTACACTACATGTAAACTAACTTGGAATTAAATAAAATTTTTAAAAATTTTTAAAAAAGAAAATGTTGACTTCTAAATCAAGAAGAAATATGTACTATTGCTTTTTTTCTTTGAATTTAACTGACCCCGCCAGTGACTGCTATAAACATAACATTATGCCAGGTGGCTGTGATTAATACAGCTAGGTATAGGAGGCCTTAGAATTATGTACAGAACTCAGTCCTGGCTCTCTCAGGAGCTCATAATCCCTAAAGAGCATGCATGTGTGTATGCATGTGTGTGTGTGTGTGTGTGTGTGCATGTGTGTGCGTGTGTGCAATTTATTACCTCTGCTATTACAGAGGTAGCAATAATGAAATATCACTGAAGGACATGTATTTAGTTTTGATGTTCTACAGAAGTGTCAGCTAACAGTTTCCAATATTCTCCCACATCCATACTATCAATACTCCATCCAAAGGAAACTATAAACCACAGGCTTTGTATGGAGTAGAGAGGGCATTGATCACATCAGGCAATAATGACCTGGTTGATATTTTTTCTATACTATAAACTATGATTTCTGTGTGACAAATATCACCCGGATGTTTGTTGAATGAATGAGACTTTATGTAGTATCATTGGACAAAACCTGACATCCACAGGTTTAGGGACTGGAGATTTTCCTGAACTATCTTGAGGTAGAGGTGTTGAAGGAGATCAAGAACATTCGTTTCCTGTCATTTATTTTATGAAAAATGTAATCAATGCTAAGAGACCATTATAATAGCTTTCCATGTTATTTTGTGCTCATGAATACATAAACATCAGCATCCCAACCTATTTACAGAATTACTTACTCACACAGGCTGTGTTCATTTGTTTGGATCTTTCCTGTAATTATTAAGCGATTTTACTGTCTTGAGTTTACACATGGACATAGGATTGCTGGGTGTAGCAAAATGCTGTCAGTATTCCACCCATATCCCTCATGTGCTCCAGCCCAGCCTCGATCTGCAGTGTGTGCCTGAATGCTGCTCCTTTTATTTTTTCTTGAGACTCTAAAGTCTGCTCTGCTAGAGCATGTGGCAACCCATGTGCCATAGAATGTTTATAACCATGAAACAATCCTCAAACAATGACTTCTGTGAATCAGTGTATAAATGCCTTGGCTTCCTCTGCCTTGGACATGAAAACTTGGACACATGTTCTAATCTGCCAGAGTTCTGATATGACCTCACTGAGGGTATACAGACCTGCATTTCTTTTCTTTTTTTTTAACTTAATTATTTATTTTGAGAGGGAGAGAGAGAGAGCAAGTGGGGAGGGAAAGAGAAAGAGGGAGAGCTATCAGAGTGGAGCTCAGTTTGGGGCTCGAACTCATGAACTATGAGATCATGACCTGAGCCACAACCAAGAGTTGGACGTGCAACCAGCTGAGCTACCCAGGCACCCCTAGAGCTGCATTTCTTAATGTCATACTTTCATTGGCTTTCTTTCCCTTTATGTCTCACTTTTCCACTGCTGTGCTAGGATTTTCTGAGGTTACCTTCCAAAAAGAATTCCTAGCTCACATCCTTGTCACAAATGCTACTTCTGAGGAAACCCAAACTAAGGGACAGTGACTGTAGTGCTGGGTATTTTCCAGGTGGTTATGTGGACTTTTCACTTGGGAAGAATTTTTTTCTTTTTTTTAAAATGTTTGTTTATTTTTGAGAGAGAGAAATAGAGATACAGAGTGCGTGGGTGGGGAGGGGCAGAGAGAGAGGGAGACACAGAATCCGAAGCAAGCTCCAGGCTCTCAGCTGTCAGCACAGAGCCCAACATGGGGCTCAAACCCATGAACCATGAGTTCATGACCTGAGGTGAAGTCAGATGCTTAACCAACTGAACCACCCAGACATCACTCACTTGGGAAGAATTTCTAAATAATTTTCAAAGAATGAAATGTTAAATGAAAGTTTTTGATAATATTAGATACTGATACGGTAAAGATACAGACAGAGTTTTAGGCACTTTTCTTGTGAAATGCTGCATGTAAACAGATGTTTTACAAGCAATTAGAAAACACCAGCTATTCACAGGAGTGGAAGTCATGGAAGTTGATAGGTGACATTGAAAAGAAGGGACATTTCAGGCGTTCTCTGTAATGAATGAATAATTCAGAACTGCAACATAAATTTTCTTGGTTAGATGAATGGCATATTCTGAAAAGTCGTGTTTTTTTATTTCAAGTTCCAGATTTTCAAAGGAGGGACTAATATTCTGAGTTACATTGGTGCATTTTAGACCAATATTCTGGAATCATCTTTGATAAGCCCTTGAGATGATTTTGTTGAGTTGTGATGATCCCAGTGTTTTATGAAGTCATCTTTTCATTGGAAAGTTTCAAATATTTTACCAAGTAACACTTGCTTTTATAAAATCCATACCATTCTTGAAGTTGGCCTCCATGATACTAACCCACCATTTGTTTGTATAACTTTTTATTAGGCACCTATGGAGTCAGGAACTGACTTGAAAAAACAGTTATGTGGCATTTATTGTGGGCTGGGCACAGGTCTGAGAAATTTACCATGTACTAATACTTTTATCATGTATTATTTGAATTTTCTTTTATTTGAGAGAGAAAGAGTGAGCATGAGGAGAGGCAAAGGCAGAGAGAGAGAGACAGAGAGACAGAGAGACAGAGAGGAAGGGAGAGAGAGAAACCCAAGCAGGTTCCACACTCAGTGAGGAGCCTGACACAGGGCTCAATCCCATGATCCGGGGACCATGACCTGATCTGAAATCAAGAGGTGGATACTCAACTGACTGAGTCACTCAGCCAGCCCAATACATTTATCATGTATTTCCTCATTTAATCCTCAGAAGCTCATTTAAGAAAAAATTTCACCTATTTTAGAGACAATGCTCAGGAAGGTAGAGTAACATGCCTAAGGTATGTGCATATGATTTGGGCTAGGGTTTGAACCCTGCCAATCTTTAGAGTCCATACTCTTGTCATATGTGAGGCTCCACCTGTGGTTGTTCTCTAGGAATTATTAGTTAAATGGAAAGCAGTACGAGCAAACAAATGCTAACAGGATTGAGCAGTGCAATAGAATGTTCAGGAAGTGCTAGAAAGCAGAATATGAAAGGCTTGACTTTGCCTGGGGGATTTGAAAGCCCCACAGAGGACAGCACCCTTGACCTGAATTGGAAAGGGCATAGCTCATCGGACAAGCTGTTGTTTCCAGGGAACAAAATATTTTAGAATATTTCTAAAATCTGTATGATGCTACAAGCACTTCTACCCACTTTTGTAATCTATTTAAGAGTAATTAAAAGTTTATTATTTTAAAAGAGATTCACCCTTTAGGTTTGTCTAAGTAAATATTTTGCTCTCTGTTAAGTGATCCTACTTGGAAGTGTAAATATCTGCTGATGTGTTTACATGTGTCTCTCCAACATCAGAAAGATTCTTAACCCATTTTTTTCCAGCTCTTGACACTACGTATTAATTCTCTGGGAAACATGGAGTGATGATTGACCTCTACAGAATAGATTTTTAATACAAGATAACATGTGGCTTTAATTTTGTGTTGCTGCTCATTTGTCTAGCTTGTAAGAGTTCACTCATGTACTGAGTATGCAATGTTTGCATTCCTGCCCAGCTCCTGTGGCATAGCAGAACAATCCTGAAGGCCAGAGTGGGCAATTTTCTTTATTTTGAGAGAGAGAGAGAGAAGAGAGAGAAGAGAGAGGAGAGAGAAGGGGAGGGGAAGAGTGGGAGGGAGAGAGAATCTGAAGCTGACAGCACAGAGCCTAACGTTTGTCTTGTTCTCACAAAGTGGGAGATCATGAGCTAAGCCGAAATCAAGAATCAGACACTTGACCAACTGAACTACCCAGACGCACTGGAGTAGGAAATTTCCAATTGTTTTAAAGCTTTCTAGGAATGATAGGTTATGATTTCACCAGACTTTGAAAAGACGTTTCTTTCTCCTGACTCAGAAGATTGTTTTTGCTGTAGATTATTTACTTCTTCAAAGTTTGGCTAGTGACTTTGTTTATGAAATTTTGGCTAGTGACTTAACCCATGAAATTTTGAAGCTACAAAGTACCTATTACTAATCAGATCTTCTGTCAAAGCATCTGCTAATGTCCTTTATAAAAACAACCATTTTAAAATATCAGAGCCAGATTTTATCTTATTTTTCAATTTACTTCTGTGGTCTTCCTGAAGTTTCTCAAAGGTTTACCTGGTTTTCAAGACTGACACACAATATGATATCAAACTGATATATGCCACAAGGTTAACATGGTTATTTCACAGTACTGAAACAGAAGATCTAAACAGATGTACGGTTTATTTCTTTCCATGTTAACATCTGAGCCAGCGGGCAGTTTAACTCTACTCTGTGTGGTTTTCCTGATATCCTGGTTTCGTTATCTTGTTCTAGCATATGTATGCCAGAGTGTTCACGTGGCTGAACATGGGCCGGGACACCATGTCCTGATTCCAACTGTGGGAAGGTAGAATGTGGAGGGGAAGTGGTTTCCTTTTAAAGACATGATGTAGAATGTCATTACATCATTGATGCTCACCTCTTATTGGCCAGAACTTAGATGACCATGCTTCGTTGAAAGGGAAAATGGGGAACATAGTCTCTATCTCAGTGCCCAGGAATCTAACCAACACTTAAAGGTTGCATGACTAAGGGTAATTTTTCTTATATTGTTCCCCGAATCTTTTTTCTGTCATTTCTCTTGTGGAATTCCTTGGTCATAAATTTGACCTCTGTGGCCTTTGCAGAGTACTCAAAATGGAAAGAGGAGGCAGAAGCAGGAGTTGTTAGTGTCTGCACCAGTGTCTCTTGTCACTGTGCTAGCTTTGCTTATCTTAATTTTAAAGCATCTAAGTAGTGTTTTTTTGGAGCATTACCTGATGGTGGTCCTAACCATTCCATTTTAATTTTAATATTTGTTGTTCTTCATTATTTGAGTTAATATGTTTTCTTTGTCATTTCTTCATTCTTGAAAGATGTATAAATGTACCTTTTAGGTATCATTGTATAGGGATTACGTAGTTCTATGAATTAAATAAAGTATATACACATACAAAACAACAGTTCACTGCTACTCTACTACTTGGGGCATATTAAAGTTGATGCTGTTTTGAGTTTTTGTGTGCTCTGAAGACAGATGTCCCCAAATATAATCTCTCAGAGAGAGCTTGCTGCTCCAGGGTTTCTAGAAGACTCCCTAAAGGAGGGACTGGGGAGATTGCTCAGAAAGGAAAATGAACCACAACCATAATACTGTGTTATGGCCAGCTAGTCATGGACACCTAATCAGTTGACTAGCCAGATATGCCTAAGACACAGCGCTGGGTGCAAAATCGAGGACAAGCTGCCAACCTTGAACAGCCCCAATTTTTTCACAGTCTAGTGTCAAGTAAGAATGCAGGATTCAAGGGATGATCTAACTCATTACTATTACTCAACCAGTTAGCTTTGGGAGATCCTAAATGACAACATTTAAGTCTGTATTCCTGCATTTATATCCAGTATTCTATAAAAGGAAACGTTTGGGGAAGCTGTTTTACATGCATCCCCATTAACCTTCGCCTCTTCCAGACAAGACTTCTAAAATGTTTACTTGCTTTTCTACCAAATTCGTTTGGAAATGGTTGAAAGCCTTTCAACCAGAGCTGCTAGGTCCTTTGAGTGCAGTCAGTATTTTGTCCCATCAGCCTAAAATAGAGACTTGTTTTTATCTGCCACATTTACAGCCGCTGTTTCCTTTTCACCCCTGCATGAAGGCAACTGGAACATTTCTTCCTGTCGGCTGTCAGAAATGTCAGTGACCCAGGCTACTTTCTGAAGCTACCATGTTTTGTCCCATGTGCAACAATAGCACCACTAATGACAATGGCATCTTCCTCTGCTAGATTTACAATGAGACTATTCAGCATTGTTCCGTTATTAAAATCATCATTTGGTATGAGCTGTAGTTCACTTAGAGAGTCCACATGTTGCAATACTCAGAGCTGTGCCCCAGCACATTCTTAAATGAGGGTTAGATCTCTTTAACCCCACACTGGCCCACCACAGTGCAAGTTCATGAAGATCCTGCTTTATGAAATCTCCTACATAACAGAAATGCACATTAAAATAAGTATTACTTAAATATTTGTAAAGGAGCTGTGTTTCTGCTTTCCCTCTTGTCATTAAATGCTGACATATTTTGCACTTGCAAATAGGAAAATAGGCAGGTAACAAGCAGGTCTTCAGGAATAATTCTTTCCTGAGGCAAAATTCACTTAGTCAAAGATCTCTCTCCCCTTCCTCTGGTAAAAAAATGTAGGATACAACTATGGGACCTTAAAATGAGTGGATACAATGGTACTGAGTCAGTAATAGTAGCTATTACTTGTTAATTGCTTATCATGTGCTGGGCCTTATAGCACGTTACACTGTATTAACTCAATTAATGATTGCTATAATGTAGCAACTATAGGGGCAGATATTTCTTTCATTTTCATTTTTAGATGGGAAGCTGGAACACATTTTACAGTTAAACAGTATAACTTGTACCAGGTCTCACAGCTATAGTTATAAAGTTGAGATTTGAACAGTCTGATTCTAGAAACTATGTGCTTAATTATTGGAACAAGGACCTGGTTTTTCCAAATGTTGCATATAAATGTTCCAGAAGCTGCAATGTATAGCCATAGAAGAGTCATGCTGTATTAACATAGAGTGTTGCTTAGAAGGCTCTCCAAAGTTACTTTAGCTTACTGGATTGGATTCTATGTCCTCCTTCTGCTAGTTCAGCTACATCCAGTGCTCATACCTCATATCCAGTGGCCAGCTCTCAGTTCTGTAATCCTGAGGAACATATGTCAGTCTATGGAGCTTTCTTGTTTCTGCAGAAAAGACTAGTTCAGGGTTTCTATTTTCTTGATAACATTCAGGGTTTCCTGCAAAGTCAGCAGAGTGTTCTGCAAGTCTATTTTGAGGACATTCATTGGCGCATAGCAGATTCTGAAAGACAATTTCTGGGCACTTTGATGGCATTTGTTATTGGTTGAGTTGAAGGAATATAATCTAGGTCCTTTGCTGTGTCATATGGATGGATGAAAGATGGAATGAACTATTAAGGAGAGAAGTAGGAAGTAAGATGTCATAAAGTATGTTTTCTGTATGTTGTGTGTTTAATATTAATTAGATGCTTCTTGAATATATGAGGTTGAACCCTATGAAATAGACATTTTTGTAGTTTAAAAACAGTTGACTAGCAGAAATTTCATCTATATACACGCAAAGATGTACACAGACTCACATGTACATATATATCTAAATGTATTTATGCTGCCAACTCAGTAGGTAAAACAAATAGACAAAGCTCAAAATTACCCAGTGGAATTTTACTTAGCTTCTAGGCGATTTTAAAATCTTGCGTAACTGAAATTAAAAGGTGGTTCTAAGAACCCACTCTTAGGTTTCTATAATAAAGGAATGTTTCCAACACAGACATGTTTTTGGAGTATTGTGCCCAACGTCATGTTCTCAAAGCATAATTTACACCTGAAAGAATGAGACTCAATCCATGTGAATTTCTTTTTCCTTATTAAAATCAGTAGAAACGTGTTACCCGAAGCTGACATTTTGAGTTGTTTTCACACTAGCCCGTTGAAGGCGAAACCTCTTCCTTTGGCAGGCTGATGCCTTTCAGAGGGGTTTCTGGTTGGGGGGAAGTCTGTGCCGCACTGATATGTATGGGTTTTCATGCTCCAGCCTCTTGACAGAAATTACTGGGGTGTGGTGTCCATGTGCAACAAACCATTCCATCTTCTGTTATTATGCACCTGTCTGAAGGAAGGGCTGTGAAATATTTTGGTGGCAAACAAAGGGCTTGCTGATAAAGTGGTAAATTTTAGTGTTTCCCCCCTTTCTTTCTGTTTATTAAATAAATAAAGCAAAGTCCTCACAGAAGGTGGGACTCACCTTCCATTTGGGAAGAAATTTGAAGAGGTGTTTGTGTATGGGAAAAATTGGCAGTTCTCAGAAAGATACTCTGTAAACTTTCACGTTTCCCTCGTGGGGCTTGATATCACTGCATGTCTATAGAATTCTGGAATATAAAGTAACACATGTGAAGGCAACACAGGTAAGACAGTTGACCCAAGAATGAACAAAAACATGGTTTGGGGACTCATGTCTCCTATTTAACCACCAACCTTGCTGGGCATTTGTCTTCTCATCTATGAGACAAGATGATTCGAAACCACAAACTGGACAGTGAGGTTTGGTGCTGGGTTTCTGTTCTTGGCCCAAGAGTCACTGGCAGCTAAACTGGCAGAAGAACACACAAAACATTTGACCTTGGTTCCATCTTTCATAATGCCCTGTGCTGCCCTTGGTGTTTAAATGAACATGATTCTACTGACTTGCTGTCACTAGGGCTCTCACTCTGGGCTGCTTTCCAGGATTGGGTATGGATTTATGCTGATTCATCAACACTTGCTTTCCCAGATGACTCCTCTCCCAGTTTCCACTGTAGAATTGAGCAAATCAGCTGAAGTCAATGAGAATTGATTTGTTCTTTGTAAACAGGCTAACGTGGAGAAACCTAAATAGACTCCAAAATAGATAGAACTTAAGTGTGATGTAGAGTAGCAAGAAAATCTTGTAAATATGTAGATCATATGTTAGTTATTTCTTGTGGCATATCAATAACCAAAATTTACTGAACATTGTTTTTAAGTACTTTCTATGTATCATCTCATTTAAACTTTATTGCCCTCTATAGTATGGTAACTATGGCAGTCCTGAGATGTGAAAATAGAGACTATGAGGGACTAAATTTCTTGTTTAAAGTCACAGACAACTACTCAATGGCAAAGCCCAAGACTTGACCTGATCAGATTCCAGAGACAATGCTTATAACATTGTCCCTATCTTTGGCTAACAGCACTCTCTATTCTTCTGAATATGCATCACCTGCCTTCTTAGGTAAGAACTCTCAACTCAAGAGTGAGAGTCTGGGGTTCTAATCCTAAGATATCAATCCCAAGTTAAAGGAAGTATTTGTGTCCAACTTTCCCATTATAAAATGGGAAAATAACACACACAATTAGAATTATATTTGCCTATGTTGCAAGTTTCTTATCAGGCTGAAATATTTATGCACCTGCTTTGAAATGTATAGAACTGTGGCACAGATGGCTAGAAAAAAGCACTAAAATTGCATACACTTCTTCCATAGTATAGGATCATTGCTGGAAAAAATCTTCCCGGTGAAGGACTATCAAGGAAATGTGAAAAGAAGTGATTTGTGACACTTCTAGGCTGATGTGGTTCAGAGATGATCTGTTCTCCTCGCCATCTTTTTTCTTTTTTTTTTTTTTTCTTTTCCACCCCTGACTGAGTGGAGGAAATTCCAGCCATGGGTTGAAGGTGGTGGAGTCAAAGATGTAAGTAGCCTGGGTTCCTGAATGATCACCTGGAGCCACATCTACATTGTATTGTAACATGAGTAAGGAATAATCTTGCAATGATTTGATGCACTGAGAGTCTATCTGTCATAGCAGCTGGAGTTACTTAGCCTAACTACTGCTAAAAGCAAAGTACGGAAGTGTTGTTGCTTCAATCAAGGTCCAAAGTAAAGAAGTGAAGATTCTATTAATGTCCAGCCTTTAAATTGCTGAGCAAGTCATTGAATTTAGCAAGGCCTTGTGTTACTCTTCAATAAAGAAAATATTGGGGCGCCTGGGTGGCTCAGTCGGTTAAGCGGCCGACTTCAGCTCAGGTCACGATCTCGCGGTCCGTGAGTTCCAGCCCCGCGTCAGGCTCTGGGCTGATGGCTCAGAGCCTGGAGTCTGCTTCCGATTCTGTGTCTCCCTCTCTCTCTGCCCCTCCCCCGTTCATGCTCTGTCTCTCTCTGTCTCAAAAATAAATAAAACGTTAAAAATTTTTTTTTTAAAAAAAGAAAATATTTATTTCATGGCCTCAGAGCAATGTTTCTCAAATGGGAGCAGTTTTGCCCTACTCCCTGCTGGGAGCATTTGGCAATGTCTCGAGACATTTTTGGTTGTCACAATTTGAGGGTGGGTGCCACTGGCATCTAGTGGGTAGAGGCCAAGTATAGTGCTCAATATCCTACAATGCACATGACAGCTCCTTACAACAAAAGAAAAATCATCTGGCCCAAAATGTCAGTGGTGCTAACATTGAGAAACTCTGCCTTAGAAGCATATCTGGAGCCACAGATACCAACACAGTGCTATTGTGACGTGTTGTGCATAAGAACTGATAGTGATCCTGTCCAGCCCTAATCTGTTGGGGTCCGTTCACAATGTATATCATTCAGTCTTAACAAGACTCTTTCAGTCCTAAGTAGTAGGTTGTGGTGGAATAAACATTGGGTGGAGTAGAAAACATTAGCTATAAAGCTACATCTCTCTTGTTAATAGCTGTTATGAGTTTGGGAAGATTAACAAATCTCCTTAAGATTCACTTCTTTTATCTATAAAAGAGAATAATATCACAAGTTTGCTACAACCTACCTACCTCATAGGTTTATAAGCTTTAAATGGAATGACACACACTAAAACATTTGTTATAATCTCCAGCCTATAATAAGCATTCAGTATAAATACTATTTTCCTTCCCAAGATTTCATAAATGGGACAAAAATAACTTAACAAGATCTGAAATCATACAGTGGAATAAATCAGAAATAATTTACTGAGTGACATAATGTGCTCACCCATATATTTATATGTTGTCAGTTTATAGGTTGAATAAATAACTTGTTTCAAAAAAAAAAAAAAAAGCTAAACTAAAGTTAATATTCAACCCCAGCTCCTACAGTTCCAGTTTTAATTCCAGTTCCTTCACAACAAAGAACTGCTAATCCCTCTGCCAGTAAGTTAGGGAAATGTGACTATCCTGATACAGGTCCAAGTTCTTTCTTCTTTGGTCATTCTGGTTGTGTGTGGATGTTGTTTCTTTTGCTCTGCTTTCACATGCTAAGCTATGTTCCACACCTACCTCTGACCTATGCTTTTCTACATGTGTCTTCTCATGTCCTTGTATCAAGGTTGATACGCCACTGCAGAACATTCTCATGTGCTCTTTGCAATAGCTCAACATCCAGACATGGAGTGACAGAGTCTTCACCAACTTTCCTATGACCATAGCTATTTCTGTACCAAGTGGTATCAGCACAGATTAATGCAATGCTAAGCCTTAACAAATGGGAGTGTGCCCATCAATGCTTGCACTATAAATGTCTTTTCTTTTGCCTAGAAGATGCTGTATTTGCTCCACTGCTGTGATGTAAGTTTTCCAAATAGCCTTGGAAGTTGACAGAAAAGGGATATCTTTTATACCAGTGGTTCTAAATAAATACCTTTTTTTATGTGGGACCAGTAGCACAACATAACACAGGAGAAATATATAGGTTTGGGTTTGTAAGCTGTTGGTGCTAGAGGTGGCCAGCTGAGGTCTTCTATTAACCAGGCTTCACCCAGTTGTGCCAAGAGGCAGACTCATTATACACATTCTTGACACTTTGACTTGTTGGGGAACTCTGTTCTAGACCGAACATTAAAATAATTAACACAAAGTTCTACCTAGTTTTTCTTTCTACCTTCAATCTCCTACATAGTTCCCATTAAAGCTTTGTCTTCTATTCTTATTTTCTGGGTTATTTATCAATTGTCACCTTATCTGTAGGAGCTCAATTCAAGATTCACAATTATCCCTCTTGGCTACACTGAGTGTCTTTTTATGCACATGAACAGATCTTTTCCTGGTCAGTTCTTTTTCTCCTGTCTTGATAATTGCTTGGTGTCCCTGCAATGTCATTCTTCAAACACTATACACATGATAGTTATTCTTCTGCTTCAGGAATGAATATTGAGTTCTGTGCAATTAATGCCATTGCAGGGCCCTTCCTAACATCTCTAATACATTCAGAACATCTCAGAAGAAAAGCACTACAATAATTTATGTGACTTAAGAACTAATTTCTGCCATGACTTTTCAAATGACATTTTTAAATTAAGAAGTTATTAATCAACAAAGAAAGCATTCCAGGAGATCAAGTGGTTGCTTTTACTCATGCCAGCCATGGAGAACTGGGTTCTGGCCCTGCTTCCAGGAGACCTGTTGATAGCCTGGAGGGATCTGGAAGGGTGAGGTAAGGGTGGTAGAACAGCAGGAGCTGCTGGGAACATTTGGAGCCTTTAGCCTGGAGAAAAGAAGTCCAACGGGAGGCAGGAAGCTGTTTTTAGCTCCAGAGTTAATAAAACTGATCTTGAATTCTCCAGCTGACCAAACTAAGACTAGACAGTACAAGAAAAAGGAGTCACAGTCAGAAATTCCAACAACACATTTGAGGGATTGCTTAGTAGTGTGAACAACTGGGTATTACCCTTCCAGAAGTTTTTCTATGTAGACCTAAACCTATGTCTATATACATACATGCATATATACATATTTTATATCATGCCTATCAGCATTTTAAAATGGGATTGTGGCCTGTATATTTTTCTTAAACTTGGCCTCCATATTATAAAAACATCTTAAGAACTGGGAATACCTCACAATGAAACAGCTGCATCATGACTAGTGAGTTTGCCATGAGTGCAAGTAATTAAAATAGTGTGGGCCAGTATGTCTCCATATTTAATATGCATGCAGATGCCCTGGGAGTCTTGTTAAAATGCAGAATATTATTCATTGGGTCTGGAGTGGAATATGAGATTCTGCATTTCTAACAAGCTCCCAGGTGATGCCAGTCCTAGGACCACACCTTGAGAAGCAAGAGTCTGAGCATCTCCAGGGACCCTTAGAAGAGATGCCTGTCTTGGGTTGGAATAAAGTTCCAACTTTATTCAACAAATCCAACAAATAAAGGAACTTCTAAGTTCCCTTATAACTTGAACGATTTATTTTCTCTTTATGACATATACATTTATGGAGAAGGATGTTGTATATACAAGTGTCTTCATTTACAGTCATACCATTACTCACCAGTTTGTTCTTTTCTTCTTTTTCTCTGTTCATTAGTACAGTCTGTAACACTATTAGATTAACTGTGATTAATAACATTCTGAGCAAACATTGTAGTCCTTAACTTCCACTGGTTCCTTGTATCTTTATTTTGAAAAATATGTATCTATAAATTTTAAGATCATTTCTGTGTGTCTAAGTTCCCACAGTAATAGAAGCATTATATTTATTTCTTTTAGTTTTTATTTTTTTTGGAATGTTTCAAATACTATATTTATTTTTTATTTTACATCCAAGTTAGTTAGCATATGATGCAAAAATGATTTCAGGACTAGGTTCCTTAAAGCCCCTTACCCATTTAGCCCATCCCCCTCCCACAACCCCTCCAGCAACCCTTTGTTTGTTCTCCATATTTAAGTCTCTTATGTTTTGTCCCCCACCCTGTTTTTATATTATATTTGCTTCCCTTCCCTTGTGTTCAACTGTTTTGTATCTTAAATTCCTCATATGAGTTAAGTAATATGATATTTGTCTTTCTCTGACAGATTAATTTCGCTTAGCATAATACCCTCCAGTTCCATCCATGTAGTTGCAAATTGCAAGATTTCATTCTTTTTGATTGCTGAGTAATAATACTCCATTATATATGTATATACACCACATCTTCTTTATCCATTCATCCATCGAAGGACATTTGGGCTCTTTCCATACTTTGGCTATTGTTGATAGTGCTGCTATAAACATTGGGGTGCATGTGCCCCTTCAAAACAGCACACTTGTATCCCTTGGATAAATACCTAGTAGTGCAATTGCTGGGTCATAGGGTAGTTCTATTTTTAGTTTTTTGAGGAACTACCATACTGTTTTCCAGAGTGGCTGCACCAGCTTGCATTCCCACCAGCAATGCAAAACAGATCCTCTTTCTCCACATCCTCACCAACATCTGTTGTGGCCTGAGTTGTTAATGGTAGCCATGCTGACAGGTGTGAGGTGGTATCTCATTGTGGTTTTGATTTGTATTTCCCTGATGAGGAGTGATGTTGAGCATTTTTTCATGTGTTGGTGGGCCATCTGGATGTCTTCTTTAGAGAAATGTCTTTTCATGTCTTTTGCCCATTTCTTCACTGGATTATTTTTTTGGGGGTGTTGAGTTTGGTAAGTTCTTTATAGATTTTGGATACTAACCCTTTATCTGATATGTCGTTTGCAAATATGTTCTCCCATTCCATCAGTTGCCTTTTAGTTTTGCTGATTGTTTCCTTCGCTGTGAAGAAGCTTTTTATTTTGATGAAGTCCCAATAGTTCATTTTTGCTTTTGTTTCCATTGCCTCCTGAGACGTGTTGAGTAAGAAGTTGCTGCAGCCAGAGTCACAGAGGTTTTTGCCTGATTTCTCCTTGAGGATTTTGATGGCTTTCTGTCTTATGTTTAGGTCTTTAATCCATTTTGAGTTTATTTTTGTGTATGTTGTAAGAAAGTGGTCCAGGTTCATTTTTCTGCATGTTGCTGTCGAGTTTTCCCAGTACCACTTGCTGAAGAGACTGTCTTTATTCCATTGGATATTCTTTCCTGATTTGTCAAAGATTAGCTGTCCATACATTTGTGGGTCCATTTCTGGGTTCTCTATTCTGTTCCATTGATCTGAGTGTCTGTTTTTGTGCCAGTACCATACTGTCTTGATGATTACAGCTTTGTAATACAGCTTCAAGTCCAGGATTGTGATGCATCCTGCTTTGGTTTTCTTTTTCTATTGCTTTGGCTATTCAGGGTCTTTTCTGGTTCCATACAAATTTTAGGATTCTTTGTTCTAGCTCTGTGAAGAATGCTGGTGTCATTTTGATAGGGATTGCATTGAATATGTAGATTGCTTTGGGTAGTATTGACATTTTAACAATGTTTATTCTTCAAATCCAGGAGCATGGAATATTTTTCCATTTTTTGTGTGTGTCTTCTTCAATTTCTTTCATAAGCTTTCTATAGCTTTCAGTGTATAGATTTTTCACCTCTTTGGTTATGTTTATTCCTAGGTATTTTATGGTTTTTGGGACAGTTATAAATGGGATCAATTCCTTGATTTCTCTTTCTGTTGCTTCACTATTGGTGTATAGGAATGCAACCAATTTCTGTGCATTGATTTTATATCCTGAAACTTGCTGAATTCACGGATCAGTTCTAACAGTTTTTTGCCAAAATCTTTTGGGTTTTCCATATAGAGTATCATGTCATCTACAAAGACTGAAAGTTTGACCTCCTTCTGTCCGATTTGGATGTCTTTTATTCTTTTGTATTATCTAATTGCTGAGGCTGAAACTTCCAATACTATGATGAATAACAGTGGTGAGAGTGGACACCTCTGTCATGTTTCTGACTTTAGGGGGAATGTTTTTTCCCATTGAGGATATTAGCAGTGGGTCTTTCATATATGGCTTATATGATCTCGAGGTATGCTCCTTCTATCCCTACTTTCTTGAGGGTTTTTATCCATAAAGGATGCTGTATTTTGTCAAATGTTTTCTCTGCATCTATTGAGAGGATCATGTGATTCTTGTCCTTTCTTTTATTTATGTGATGTATCACATTGATTGTTTTGTGGATATTGAACCAGGTATAAATCCCACTTGGTCCTGGTGAATAATTCTTTTAATGTATTGTTGGATCCACTTGGCTGGTATCTTGTTGAGGATTTTTGCATCCATGTTCATCAAGGAAATTTGTCTATAGTTCTCCTTTTTAGTAGGGTCTTTGGTTTTGGAATCAAGGTAATGCTAGCTTCATAGAATGAGTTTGGAAGTTTTCCTTCCATTTCTATTTTTTGAAACAGCTTCAAGAGAATAGGTTTTAACTCTTCTTTAAATGTTTGGTAAACTTCCCCTAGAAAGCCATCTGTCTCTGGACTTAGCTTTTGGGGGATTTTTGATTACTACTTCAACTACCTTACTGGTTATAGGTCTGTTCAAATTTCCTATTTCTTCCTGTTTCAGTTTTGGTAGTTTATATGTTTTTAGGAATTTGTCCATTTCTTCCAGATTACCCATTTTATTGGCATATAATCGCTCATAATATTCTCGTATTATTGTTTGTATTTCTGCTGTGTTTGTTGTGATCTCTCCTTCATTCTTGATTTCATTTATTTGGGTCCTTACCTTTTCTTTTTGATCAAACTGGCTAAGGGTTTATCAATTTTGTTAATTCTTTCAAGGAACCAGCTTCTGGTTTCTTTGATGTGTTCTACTGTTTTGGTTTTTTTTTTTTTTTTTTTTTTTTTTGGTTTCCATAGCATTGATTTCTGCTCTAATATTTATTATTTCCTGTCTTCTGCTTGTTTGGGGTTTTATTCATTGTTCTTTTTCCAGCTCTTTATGATGTAGGGTTAGGCTGTGTATCTGAGACCTTTCTTCCTTCTTTAGGAAGGCCTGGATTGCTATATACTTCCCTCTTATGATTGCCTTTGCTGCATCCCAGAGGTTGTGGTGTTATCATTGCATTGGCTTCCATGTACCTTTTAATTTCCTCTTTAATTTCTTGGTTATCCCATTCATTCTTCAGTAGGATGTTCTTTAGTCTCCAAGTATTTGTTATCTTTCCAAATTTTTTTTTCTTGTGGTTGATTTCGAGTTTCATAGCATTGTGCTATGAAAATATGCATGGTATGATCTTGATCTTTTTGTACTTGTTGAGAGCTGATTTGTCTCACAGTATGTGATCTATTCTGGAGAATGTTCCATGTGCACCGGAGAAGAATGTGTATTCCGCTGCTTTAGGATGAAATGTTTTGAATATATCTGTTGAGTCCCTCTGGTCCAGTGTGTCATTCAAAGTCATTGTTTCCCTGTTGATTTTCTGTTTAGATTATCTGTCCGTTGCTCTAAGTGGGCTGTTGAAGTCCCCTACTATTATGGTATTATTATCAGTGAGTTTCTTTATATTTATGATTAATCGATTTATATATTTGGGTGCTATCACATTTGGAGCAGAAATGCTTACAATTGTTAGGTCTTCTTGGTGGATAGACCCCTTATGATATAATGCACTTCTTCATTTCTTGTTACACTCTTTAAAGTCTAGATTGTCTGATATAAGTATGGCTACTCTGGGTTTCTTTTGTTGACCATTAGCATGATAGATGGTTCTCCATCCCTTTACTTTCAATCTGAAGGTGTCTTTAGATCTAAAGTGGGTCTCTTGTAAACAGCATATAGATGGATCTTGTTTTCGTATCCCTTCTGTTACCCTATGTCTTTTGATTGGAGAAGTTAATCCATTCACGTTTAGAGTGTGTACTGAAAGATATGAATTTATTGCCATTATGTTGCGTATAGAGTTGAATTTTCTGGTGGTGTTCTTTGGTCCTTTCTAGTCTTTGTTGATTTTGGTCTTTTTTTTTTTTTTTCCAGCTTTTCTCCTTTCAGAGAGTCTCCCTTAAAATTTCTTGCAGGGTTGGTTTAGTGGTCACAAATGCCTTTAATTTTTTTTGCCTGGGAAACTTTTTATCTCTCCTTCTATTTTGAATGATAGCCTTGCTGGATAAAGAATTCTTGGCTACATATTTTTCCGATTCAGCACATTGAATATAGCCTGCCACTCCTTTCTGGCCTGCCAAGTTTCTGTGGATAGGACTGCTGAAAACCTGATCTGTCTTCCCTGGTAGGTTAAGGACTTTTTTTTCCCCTTGCTGCTTTCATGATTCTTTCCTTGCTTAAGTATGTTGTGAATTTGACTATGGTATGCCTTGTTGATGGTCGGTTTTAGTTGAATCTAATGGGAGTCCTCTGTGCTTCCAGAATTTTTAATGTGTGTCTTTCCCCACTTTCGGAAAGTTTTCTGCTATGACTTGTTCACATAACCCTTCAACCCCTCTTTGTGTCTCTTCATCTTCTGGGACCCCTATGATTCTGATGTTGTTCCTTTTTAATGAGTCACTGATTTCTCTAATTGTTAAATCATGCTCTTTTGCCTTAGTCTCCCTCTTTTTTTTCCTGCTTATTAGTCTCCATAACATTGTCCTCTATATCACTGATTCCCTGCTCTGCCTCATTTGTCCTTACCACCATGGCATCCATTCAAGATTGCAGCTCAGTTATAGCATTTTTATTTCATCCTGACTAGATTTTGCTTCTTTTATCTCCGCATAAAGGGATTCTAATCTATTTTCAACCCGAGTTAGTATTGTTATTATTGTGATTCTAATTTCTGGTTCAGACATCTTGCTTGTATCTGTGCTGATTAAGTCCCTGGCTGTCATTTCTTCTTGTTCTTTCTTTTGGGGTGAATTCCTACATTTCATCAGCTTGAAGGAATAAAAGGAATTAATAAGGTAAAAAAAATAAAATTTAAAAATTAAAAAACACAAAAAATCAAATAAAAGATGCTAGATCCTAGGTGTATTTGGTACGGCTGTTTAAAGGAGCTTGATAGATCAGAGAAAAAAGAGAAAGATAAGAAAAGAAAAAAAAAAGAAAGGAAAACATTTGAAAATTTATAAAAATGAATACAATGAAATAACAAAATGAAATGATGGAATTAAAATAGAATTTGAAAATTTTTTAAAAAGTAAAATATATAGTAGAAAAAAAGAAAAATATTGTTAATAAAAATTGAAAATAAAGATAAATTTTTTCTCTTTCTGTATTCAAGAATAAGAAAAGATTTTTAAAAAGTGAATAGATGGACCAGTGAAAAGACCGAAACACAATTGAAATTACATCGGTTTCCCCTAGAAGTCAAACTATGAAGCACTTTAAAGTCTGTAAACTAAGCAGGTGGATAGACTTGTGTTCTGGAAGAGGTTGGTTGGCTCAGTTGGGTGGGGCTCAGTGTAATGGCTCTGTTCTCCACTAGATGGCACTGCTTAGCTTATTGGGGTGGATTGTTGTGGCATTTGTAGGTGTGAATGCACGCATGTGCTGCACAGGAGCATTGCAAATCGCATCACCCAGCTACCCAGTCTCTAGTATCAGAACTCTGTTCTCCCTGACCAGCAATTGCACACCCCTCCTTTGTCTCCAGCTTCCGTCCACTCCCCGCTTTTACATTATCCATTACTAAGCCATCAAGTTGCCAGGTGGCACCTCCCTCCTGAGTTTTATCTCAGGATAAAACTGTGCGCTGTATTTTCCAACCACTCACTTTCGAGTTACTGCAGCCTTGACCTGTTCTGATCCTCTGGGAGAGGGTCTCACCAAGCAATGGCTGGGTACCCTACCACCCCCAAGAAATTTTGTGAGACCATGCTGCTGCCGATGCCCAGAGACTGTGGTTGGGTGCCAGCCCGCCCCAGAAAAAGTTTACAGGATCATGTAGTGGCAACGTTTCAGGGATTATCGTAAATCACAACACACATCTGGCACCAGGCTTCCCATTTAATGTCCGTGCTCCAACACCAATGATGTGGTTGCTCTCCAGGGTCCGCTGGGACCTTTGCCTTTGGGGAGGCCACATAGCCTCTACCAAATGTCCTCCCAGCAGGGGAACTGCCTCTCTCCATGTGGCCCAAGGCTCCCTTGGATTTTGCTCTCTGCAACTGGGGATTCTCTGTTTCCACCAGAGCACCACCAGGTATCAAGCTGTGGAGTTTCTGACTCTGTGTTCCCCCTGTTTATAGAGTCTGATTGGAATTTATACCCTCTCCTTTCTACTTTCTCCCTGTTTTTGTTCAGTCCCTTGTGTACTCTTTCTTTTGTCTCCAGCTGCTTTTTGGTGGAGGGATTGCTTTCCTGTACTCTGCCCCCATCTCCAAACTCTCTCCACAAGCAAAAACTGCTCCCTACCCTCCATGGCTTCTCTTTCTCCCAGTTCACCTCTCTGCGGTGCATACCTGCTGAGTTCTGTAGTTCAGGTTGTAAAGATTATTGTTTTAATCTTCAAATCAGTGTTCTAGGTGTACAGGATGGTTTAGTGTTGATCTGGCTTTATTTCAGGGATGAGAGATACAAAAAAACTTCCATGCTTGTCCTCCATCTTGGCCCGTCTCCTAGAAGCATTGTATTTAAATGATGTCCCTAATAATTCTAATAGACAGAACCAGAATAATAATAAAAAAATAACAAATGACAATGGCTAAGAACAATTAACCACAACTTACATGCTAAACACTGCTTTAAGGATTTTCTATGCATCAGATGATTTAATCAATGTATTTGATCAAATACAGACCTATGAAATAGTCATTATTACTATCCCATTATACAGAAAAAAGAAAGTGGGGTGCAAGAAAATTAAGTAATTTGCCCAAGGTCACCCAGCTGGTGAATGGCAAAATTTGAACCCAGGCTTCTGAGTTGGCAATCTCATAGCCACATTGGGAAAACTAAATAGGATGATATGAAACAAGATATTAACTTAAACTTATATCACAGTGTGGGTTTCTATTTTATTATCATGAGTATAACTTTTTTGGTAATAACTAAGTCATGCATTTCTTTAGGCTTTGAAAGCATTTGTGCTGCATTTTATAAATTCTAACTTATTTATGGAATTGTCTTAAACACATGGAATCTACTGGAGTAAACGATTTCATGAAATAGACTTAAAAATTTATAAAATGCATATGAGACTTTTTAAGATTCATAATTATAATATTATGCCATTTGCTAAAAAGTAAAGGATATCTGAGTTTAAGTACTGAATTGACTAATTAAAAAATTTTTTTTGGCAAAATTACACCTAATGCCTGAAGTATTCCATACATTCTTAAGCGGGAAATTAATTCAGACATACACTTTATTTTCTAAAGAAACTTATTCTGGGAGCACCTGGGTGGCTCAGTCATTTAAGAATCTGACTGGCTCAGGTCAGATCTTGTGGTTCACAAGTTCAAGCCCCAAGCTGGTCTCTGTGCTGACAGCTCAGAGCCTGGAGCCTGCTTCTGTTTCTGTGTCTCCCTCTCTCTCTGCCCCTCCCTGCTCATGCTCTGTCTCTCTCTCTCTCTTCTCAGAAATAAATAAACATAAAATAATTTTTAAAGATACTTATTTTCTCAGTAAGGAAACTATGCTTAAGTGTTAATATTTACACTTTAATATTTTTTTTTTCTGTCCGCAAGATGAGGAAGAGTAATTACATGGCTAAAAGTGAGTTCCTGGCACCTCAAGCCACACAGGTGTCCTTAGCAAGGAGATCTGCCTGTTTTGGTACATTGTGATTATTGCTGCTTAGTTACAGATGAAGGGGAGCAGTGAAATAAGGGCAGTCAGTGTCCAGTCTTTTACTAAGGCTCTAGTGCCCAAGAAACTAGAGGCTCCAGAGTGTCAGTGATGTGGGATAGTGGTGGTTCTTCCGGAGCAATTCACAGTGCTAAGAATTATCAGTGGCTGTTTGTTTCTATTTCTCAAATACTTAATTTTATTAAATTTTATTAATAGATAATACATTCACATGATTCTAAAATATGAAAGACAGGATTTTAACAATGACAATTATTTACAGAACTTGGCACATTCATCGGAAAAGCTCAAGTACTATCCCGTTTCTCCATGGGATTATATCCTGCCCGTTGTCATTATTTTGTTAATGTTCATGACATGTATGCCTTTTTTTTTATCAATACCCTTTTGCAAGGAAAAGCAATAAAATAGCCCAGTACCAGGATACTTGTCGAGTCAAGTGTAGCTGTGGTACAGGTTCTTTGTTGTATTGATTCCCTTTGCACTTTGTGATGTGTAGGGATGTGATGGTCAAGAGCCCAATTTGCACAGCTGGAACGAGGATGGTAAACTTGAAAGCCACCAACAAAGAAATTTTCTTTACCCAGCTGTCAGAACAAGGGCGGTTTTTAAAATTTTTATTTTCTACACTAATCGTTCTTCTTTGTGATATATTTTATACAGGGTGAAATGCATAAATCTCAAATATCTCTCTGAAAGAATTTTGACAAGATTATACACCTGTGTAGCAATAAAGTATGTCAAGAAAGAACATTATCATGGCCCCGGAAAGTTCTCTTTTTCCCTCTTCCAGGCAGTGTCTCTCCTGGCTAGCCCTGCACGTGTATGAATACCCACAGACAACTATCATCCTATCACCCAGCTCAGTGTTACCTATTCTTGCCCTTCATCTAAGTGGAATCACAGGGCATGTTTTTGTACATCTGACTCCTTTCACTCAACATAATGCTTTAAGATCCATCTGTGTTGCTTCATGCTGTGTTATTCTTGTTTACTGCCGTGTACTATTTCTTCGATGATTTTTACCACAGTTTATCCATTTTCCAATTGATGGACATTTGGGTTGTTTCCAGGTTTGAGCTGTTATAAAGAAATCTGCTGTGAATAGTCTTGCATGGATCTTTTTGTGGACATACGTTTCCGTTTCTCTTGGGTAATTACCTCAGAGTGGGCTTGTTGTGTCGTAGAGTAGGTGTCCATCTAACTTTATTAGAAAGTTCCTAACAATTTTACAAAGTGTTTGTGTCATTTCACATTCTCACCAACAGTGAATGAGTGACCAAGAATGCTCCTGATCATAATGAGAAGTTGTCACCTGCTCCTTATGTGGGCAGCTCTTCAGTCTGAAATATCACTGAGCTGGAGAGAGTAGGAGGGAGTAACAGGCTGGGGAGGCGAGGCAATGGAATTAGAGCACCAGTGCACTGGAGAGGTAATTCATCCTTCCACTGCCAGCAGGCTGAGCACATTTGCTCCCAGAACTACTACTCAGCCCAGTGATGCCTGCCAACCTTCCATTAAGAGTTCCACTATCAGCAGACTGGCTGTGTTACAGAATTAACTCCGAGACTGGCTTTCAGCCCACCTGCACCTTGACCTCATCTCTGCTTGTTCTCTCTCACACCCACACTGCATTCATCTAGCTCTACAAAGTCTGCCCTTCTGTTTTTGGCAATTAGCTGGTTGGTCCTCTTTATCACTGAAGACTTTTTGTCACGAGTGCTCCCACTTAATAACAGTTGTGTAACTTTGGGCAAATTATCTAACATCTTTCAGCTTCTGTTTCCTCATCTATAAAATGGGGATAAGAATGCCGTGAGCATTAACAAGTTATCACAGCTAGGAATGCCTAAAAAGGCTTCTGCACAGGCTCCAGCACACATAGTGCATGCTCAGTGAGTGCTGACTATTCTATTCCCAGCATGGCCCCTCTGGCTGTACTTTTATATATGACCATCTCTCCACAGCCCTGGTCTCCTGAATGGATAATTCTGGCAAAAGACCCTCTCTGGAACTGCCCTAGGAATTCTTGCCGAGGTGTCCCCCTTTCCAAGGCTCAGCCCCAAAGTGTCACTCTGAGAAGTGGTTAATAGGACACAGGAAACATTTCTACTGCAGACTTTAAATTCCTACCAGCTTGATCTGGATTTCCTGTGGATTTCCTATGCCATATTTCCAAGATGAAGATTAAATTTTAAGGATTGTATGCTGAATATAGATCTCCATTGTGCATTTTCAAGGGTTTTAATACATTATTAAACTCTAATGTTGACACATAAAGAGCATCTTCCTTTAAAACTTGTTAGCACATGTGGAGGACCTGGACACTGTTATTCTTCATTCCTGATATTCCTATGATATCAGGTGCCTTTCTTATTCACAACAGAGAGGGTTTAAACTGTCATCTAATAGTTGCACGATTTCTTCCAAGCTCTTCATTCTGCAGTGTTCAGGCAGGACTCTCCCCACCCCCCACCCAGCCAGACTAGCTGCTCGCTCTCATTCCCTGCTGCCTCACTCCGGCGTTATGCTTGGTACCCTCAGCCTGCATCCCTCTTTGTCCTGTCCCCATGGGATCCCTCCCACCATACATACATACATACATCCCATGCTTCTCTTCTCTGTGCCTTTATACCCGGCACCCCTGTGGCTAGTGAGGACCTCCTCTCACCAACTTGAAAGCACTGCCAAATGCTCTTTCCCTGGTTTTGCTGCTCCCTTCACAGCAAAGCTCTTTCAGAGAGTCGTCTTCACACAGAATCTCCCTCTCCTCCCATTCTCACCTCCACTCACATACTCTTCTGAAAAGTTCTTATCACAGTTACCAAAGTCCAACATGTTGTTTTCTGTTTTCATCTCACTTGGCTCTTTAAGCATTGGGTGCCTGGCTGGCTCAGTCGGTTAAGCGACCGACTTTGGCTCAGGTCATGATCTTGCAGTTCATAGGCTCGAACCCTGCATTGGACTCTGTGCTGACAGCTCAGAGCCTGAAGCCTGCTTCGGTTTCTGTGTCTACCTCTCTCTATGCCCCTCTCTGCTCTGTCTCTGTATCTCTCAAAAATAAACAAACATTAAAAAATATTAAGCATCACTTGCTGTGGCTGATGGGTCTCCTTCTTCCTTGAAATTGGCCCTGCAGTTTCCAGGACACCATAGTTGCTGCTTTTTGGGCTAGAATTCTCTTCTCCCAGATCTTCGTGTTGATGTCACTTCTCCTCATGGACTGAACTTGTTTTTGGAGGCCTTCCAAGTTCCAGACTGTCCTAACCAAAACAGCCACCTTCACCTCCTTGCTTCACTTTTTACTTAAAACAACAACAACAACAACAACAACAACAACACTTGTCCGTTCCTGATGTTCTCATTTACTTATATACATATTACTATTTCATAGGAGAGTTTGCAACTATCAAATCTCACATTTGGCAAAAACGATAGCTGACATTTATTGATGACCTGCCATTTGCAAGTTACTGCACTAAGCAGGCATTAGCTCATTTAAAATTCATGATAACCTTACAAAGTAGGAATTGGGCTCCTCATTATACATATGTGGAAACTGAGGTACAGAGAAGTTCAGTGACTTGCACTTGGTCTCAAAGCTGTAAGTACTAGCGTGAGAATTCAGACCTGGCCACTCTGGTGGCCAGATCTGTGATAAACGTTACCAAGATGAAAGCCATTGGGTTATGCTGCTCCCCCAGGCTTTCCGAGAGTACACTGAGAAATTGGGTGGAACAGAACATCTTCAAATGACACCAACTGGAGAGAACTAACATTTTATGTTTCCTCTGGAGCCCTGAGAATTTCAAGGTTTGGCTTTGTGATGACTTAGGAAGTAATAGATCATACACAGTGAGGTATTCATCTCAATTTGCATTGAGTGGGGCAAGCGTTCATGAAATGATAAAGTGCATGGTAAGTCTTGCATAAGTCTTAGAATAGGGGTATAAATTTCTAAACCTCGTAGTTTATAAATAAGATATATGTTAGTTTACTTGTTCATGAATCATTAATCTAAGACGAGCCAGAAGTAGTTCCCAATTAAAACAAAATAAGAAAGATAAGCTGGTCTATAGTTTCTTTTCTTTGACTCCACTTAATCATTAAAGCCAAAGCTTTCACGGACTGTTGGCAAGGGAAAGCAGGTTGTAACACATCTCGTAGCTAAAGAGAGCAGGTGTTTCCCACCTGTTCGGTTTCAACTCCCAGGCTGAACTTTGCCTTCTTTCCACAAATCCACAGCACACTCCGTGGGCTTGTTAGTGCTCCTGTAAACTGTCAGCTTGTTGCTGCCGAGACTGCATAGCTCTGAGCCAGAGCCAACCCACCCAGAAACCATGACGTAGGCCTAACCTGTTTCCAGTAAATCCCATCTCTGCCTCTTGAGTGACTCCCTAAGGCATCCTCATCTCCCACCTGCTGCTTCTCCCCCCAAAAAGAGACCAACAATTCTTTGGAAGTGTTATATTAATGACTCATAGACAGCCCCTCCCAGAATCGTTTGCATTTTGAGGAAGAGGACAATTACAGAGGCAGATGTGGAGCCACAGAAGGTGAAAAGTCTTTATTATTTAGCTACAATAGACTTTGAGAACCCTCAAATCCCAACCGGCCAGTAACCCAGTCCATCTGGGTATCTGAGGGTTAGCTTTATACAACTGGATTCCCAGTAAAGTGTTGGAGCTGTTCATTAACCTTCCCAAAATGTTCCTCTCGTCTGTACTTCCTCCCTATTCTCATGGTGACCCCCTCTTTGAGGATCTCATTAATCTTCTTGTCCAGCTTTTTGGACTGGAATGTACCCACCATACACATGGGCTCTGGATAGCACACACATTCTAACCTACTGGGTCTGAGGTAGAGCCATCACTGGGAGGTGTGTGTGTGGGGTGCTGATGCTTCTCAATCCTGAGCATGCATCTGAAGGCACCGAGGGTTGTTAAAATACAGATTTCCGGGCCCCACTGCAAGACATTCTGATCCAGTAGATCTTGGATGGAGCCCGGGAATTTGCATTTCTAACAAGTTCCCCAGTGATGCTGATACTGCTGGTCTGGGACCCACACTTTGAGAACCACTGTCCTAGATTATCACAGGAACCCCTGATTTGTCTTTCTTCTCCCTCTACTTTGTTGTTTCCCTACCACCAGAATTATCCTTCAAATTCCAAATGATAATTTTGTGTTTTTTTTTCTCACCTTGTTTATAAAGCTGCTTAATGGTTTGTGATGGGTCACTTAATACACCTCTAGATTCTAACATGTTGTAACACATGGTTAATAATCAGCAGCCCTAAGACAGAATTTTTGTCAGGACCCTGTCGGTCTAATGGCAACTGTGAGATACAGTTCACCCAGTGCACTTTTATCTGTATTTAACAATGCCTTAAGTGGTTCTTCATTTCGGCGACTTAGGCAGATTACAGAAGCATTTGTCGAGAAGGAATAAGCATACAGTCCAGAATGACGTCTACAACGTTTTAGTGATCCATAACTAAGACATAATATCAACTACGAACTCATCATGCTGTACAGCAGAATTCTGCTGTCAACTCCCGAAGCCATTGTCTTGAGAAATTGGCCCGCGTCAGCAAGAGAAGCTGCACTATTCTGTTGTGACCCGAACTTGTCTTTGCTCTGGTATAGTTCTTCTAAGTGTCTACTGTGAGACCCATGCCATTTCTTTTCCCAACCGCTAGATGCAAGGGTTATTTGTTGCTGCTGCTGTATGTTTTGTTGTGGGGATTTGGGTCCTAATTCTTTTTCTTTGAATCTGTGAATATTCCAAGTGCAGTCCATAAAGAGGCTTGACTTGCCTCCAGGACGCACTGCCAGATGCTGGCTTCCAGTTTTGCTAACTGATCCGAGAGATGGATTTTGTGGGTTTGTTTGGTCTCGCCACTTGTGCCAGCTGGGCACAATGTCCTTAGTCTACCTTCTTTGCACACAAGTACCAAAGGAAACCTATTACTCCTCTCCCTTGGATCAGAACAGTCACGTTATTTACGGAGTCTGAGCTAAAATTTGATTTCCTCATTGCACGATGTTCTGGCTTTCTTGGTAAATCCACCTCCATTACTATTTTGTCATTTCATGCCCAGGTTCTTCTGGGGCTTCTGATAGCATTTGAGGCCTTTGTGGCTTTGGTCTTCCTTTTCAGCCTCAGATCCCGGCACGGTGGTGCTTCTACTCTAGCCACTGCCTAAGGAGCCATCAAGTCATGTGCCTTCCTAATTTTACTCACTTAGCTCCCTTCCCAAAATGCCCTCTGTGGTGTCTCCTCTCCCGATCTCCATTCCAACCTGGTTACACCCACACAGGCAGTCCTACCCAGATCTTGAACTGAATCTTGTTGAGCCCATTGAAAATCAGGTGGTGTGTCCCCAAAAGGCAATGGATTCTAACTTGTCTCATTCTTTTTTTTTTCCTTTGGGTCTGGTTTTCATAGGAATGTGTGTGAGGGAGGAAGGAGGTATTTGCTGCAGGCAAATGTTTGAACATTCAGGCCGACTTCGGGGGGAGAAGCAGATGAGGGTTGGTTAAATGCGGGCATAGTCGATGCAGAGTTGGCATGTTGAAAGGAATGTTTGCCCCTAATGATCTCTGCTTGCTGTTTGTAAGACCGGGAGCCATTAAAAGTAAAAAACTACTCTAACCAACCTGACATTTGTTTTTTTGGTATACTTGGTACATGGTATACTCCTTCCTCACATTTTTAGAGTTTTTGAAAGTGAGGAAGATTCGACAACAGAGTCAGCTCTTCCTTCACTGTTCACTACCCTCCAGTAGAAAAAAGGAAAGAGCTGGGCTGTTTGTTTTGTTTTTTTTTTTTTATGCGTTGACACAGATTCACTGGAAGGATGTGAAATGGATTACAGTTTGAAACTTGAGTTCCTGTTACTCTTTACTGTCTTTTGTGTTTTCAGCCATAGGTATCCTTGATTGAAACTATATATTATTCATGTCAGGGGACAAATCCCCATTTAGAACTGTGATGTTCTCAGTAGACACTTAGAATGTCCATATACCTAAAAGGGAGCTAAAGCCTCATCAGACCTGATGTTTAAAAATAGCTTAGTTTTGGGGCACCTGGGTGGCTCAGTAAGTTGAAGCGTCTGACTTCGGCTCAGGTCATGATCTCTCGGTTTGAGAGTTTGAGCCCTGCATTGGGCTCTGTGCTGACAGCTTGGAGCCTGGAGCCTACTTTAGATTTCGTGTGTGTCTCTCTCTGCCCCTCTCCGGCTTGCTGTCTGTCTCTCTCTCTCGAAAATAAACAAAAATAAACAAATATTTTAAAAAATAGCTTATTTTTAATTACAAGCATACTACTGAACGGAAGCTTCCCTCGTCAAGGCTGTGAAATCCGGAGCCTTGAGTAGCAATGAGGTCAGTCACCTGACCAGACCACCTTTGGGGTCAGTGTTCCCAGCTCTGCTGTGACAGGTGCTGACACAAGTCCTGGGCATTGGAGGATGTTCAGCAGCAACCCCCTGCCCTCTGCCCACTAGATGCCAGTACCACTCACCAGAGTGACAACCAGAATGTCTCCAGACTCTGCCAAATGCCCAGGGCTGGAGGGAAGAGCACTGGCAGCAAAATGGCTCCCTGTGGAGAACCATTGGTCTATTGAGAGTCTAAAAGTGAGATGGGTGACAGCCAGGTCTGTCCCTGAAACTTGTCCAACCATGAAGAAAAGTCGAGTATTCTGGAGTATAGAGACCACATTCTTTTCATGATATCACCGTTTCCCTTCCCCCTCATTTTAGCCAGACTTTTATAATGAAGTGCTCCTCAGGCATCTACAATGGCAATAGAGAGGGGAGCCTGGGTGGCTCAGTCAGTTAAGGCTCTGACTCTTGATTTAGGTTCAGGTTATGATCTCATGGCAGCGCGATTGATTGAGCCCTGCATCAGGCTCTGTGCTGGGCAGGGACCCTGCTTAAGATACTTTCTCTCTCTCTCTCTCTCTCTCTCCCCGCCTCTCCCACTTCCCCTCCCCTCTTGCACTTGCTCTCTCTCTCTCTCTCAAAACAAACAAACAACAACAACAAACACAATATTTAAAATAGCAAAAGAGGAAAGACTCCGTGGTTTCTATTTTGAGGAGTTCAGTGAGGTTAAGAATGATCCTGTAAAGTAAGGCTGAGCACATGGATGTTTTATGTCAGATTGTGGCAGGATACACAATTTTAAAGCAGGTTTAATAGTGTCCCAGATTTCTGGTATCTGTTCAAGAAGAAAATAATTTATTGAATATAACTTCCTGGAATTATGAAGATGGAGATAGGAACACTATTCAAATGGTTACCCCCCAGTCATAGGCCTGACTAAACGAATTTAAACCTTTTCCTGCTGACAGACTTCACCCTTCCAATGTTCTTCCTCAATTTGGCCTGACCTCCCAACTCCTTCGTATTTGTCTGTGACCGGAGGCCTACATAAGATAAAGATAATTAAGCCAGTCAGATTTTTAAGGCTTGAATAATTAATAACTATGATTTTGGCATTTTAAGAATGTTCTGTTGACCTTGTTCTTTGTTCAGTGATAAAAATTAAATGCATCAGAGCAAGGCCGTTAGTGTGATAAAGATGTCATTTATGTTTCCTAACGTTCTCTTCTTTTTAGTTTACACCGCCCACTTTGAGCCTTCTCCCCAAATAATCATTAGTTATTATTTGAGCTCTTAAACACACACCTCCTTAAACTGGTACTGTGTTCTTAAATTATCAAGGCAGTGACAAGCACGATTTAGTCCCGGAACTCTTAATCTGCCTTATAGTAAAACTAACATGTGCTTTTAAATGAGCTGTTTAAACCAACCCCCGGACTTTTGGGGTGAAAAGCATTGTCTTGTCCCAGGAGCTCAAATTGCCTTCGACAGTTGCCTTTGAATCGCAGTGAGAAGTGTGTTCCTTCTCCCAAAAAGGGGGGCAACGGTAGCAGTCGTGCCCCTAAAGGCTTCTCCAGTTCCGAAAGGCAATTTCCTTTCTCTCCAGAAGAAATCAAAGAGGCGAGACAGACATCCTCTGGACAAGAACTCAAGAAGAAAATGCTCAGCTAGGTAGAGAGCTCGCTAGCTGGAGAGATAGAAGAAGGATGCAGAATGGCAGAAAAAGTGGAATTTTAAAGTGTTTGCGGGGTGTAGGAGAGATGACTGTAAACAAAGCCAAGAGCTAAATATAGAAACCATGGAAATAAATAGCCCTAGGTCCCTGGATAGCCTGAGCTTTGATGCTAAGCAGCAAAAACAGCTCCAAAAGGATTCCTGTGTAAAGCTATAAACAGGAAAGGATTAAGAATATGCTGATTAAGAGAAACAAACATGGTTTACCTCTGGATTTTACTATTTATGGAATAAAAGGCAAGAATGTCAGAGCAAGCATTTTGTATAATTAAAATTCTGGAGTGTCTGGAGGAAAAAAGGGGTAGAGTTCATTGTCTTGAAATGTCTACTGCATAATCTGTTGCAACCTTTGAAAGGGTAGGTGCCTTATTCTAATCATGCTTGCTCATTAGTAAAGAAACCTTGGACATGAGCTCTGAGGAGCAGGGCCGAAATCAAACCAGAAGGCAGAAGAGAGAATGAAGGGAGAATCTAATTGGAGCTAGATGATGTGTCTAAAGTACACTCTATGTGTGCTTCTCTTTTTCATTTTCTTGGTTCAGTTTTCATGGAAATTTCCACGAGTTTGAGTGAGACTGGGCACAGAATGGACAGAAGTCTTAGTTTATTTGCTGTAAATTTGAGAATGTGGCTTTATTAGAGGAGTTGAAATGGTCCAAAAATATAAGTGGAGTGGTCTATCAAAATATTGTTATACCTACTGTTTCTTTCAGAGATTCTTACATTGTTACTATTAGAATGGATGGATTTAGACCTTAAAGTTAAGACAAAGCATAAGGTTGGTGAATTTTTTAAGTTATACCTCAACTTAATTCTATGAAAAGATATCTATGAAATATCAGGTTTGCTTTAGTTTGAAGTGGTTAGAAGAAAAAAAGGACCTGGCTCCTTAAGTAGCCCGGTGGCAAGATGGTAAATCTCATGCCACAGGAGAAAAAGATGAGGAGGATTTTGGGAGGACACACTGCGAGCTTCTGTTGAAGAAGAGGTGTACGCAGTTGTGAGTAGGGGATAACATTCTGGAGCAAGCCACAAAGCACTCTCAGAGAAGGAGAATTATTCACGCAGGGACTCTATCTTCTTTTACCAATGCTCATCTGATTACTACTGAACATACAAGTCCTGGTGATACACACATGCACAGAGAGAATGTTCTTCCTCTAGATAGAGGAAGCCTGCTAGCAATTGATCTAGTGTCCATTCTCCTTGTATGCTTTTTAGCTCCCCCTTGCAGCTAGGTGTGTCTGGGAGAACTTTTTTAGAGGGAAGGGCATGTACTCCTTCAATCTTCCTTCTCTTCCGTCACCATTATGAGTTGTGTTTGAACAGCCATCTCTACCAGGAGGTAGAAACCACATGCGGAGAATTGAGAAACTATCCCATCGTAAAAGTTGGGACAACCCTACCCAGCCTGGACTCCTATCTCCAGGCTCTTTTTTTTTTAATGCTTATTTATTTTTGAGAGGGACAGAGACAGAGAGAGACAGAACATGAGCAGGGGAGGGGCAAACAGAAAGGGAGACACAGAATCTGAAGCAGGCTCCAGGCTCGGAGCTGTGAGCACAGAACCTGACGTGGGGCTCGGACTCACGAAACGTGAGATCATGACCTGAGCTGAAGTTGGACACTTAACTGACTGAGTCACCAAGGCACCCTTCCAGGGGGAGAGATAGGAGTCTTTATCCTATATAAACTACTGTTATTTTGGCCTTTTTATCCCCTTTTACTTGAACATAAACTTAACTGATACACATCCACTATGATTAAAGTAGGATTAAAAGACATTTAATTACTACTTAGAAAGTTATATTATTGTCTCAGTTTGTGCTAAAACTAGGGCAATATCTTGGCTTAAAAACAGATATCGATCACTCAAATGTATTTGAACGTGTATGAATTACAAAGAAGCATGAAATGGAATTTTGGCCCTCGAGTGATTTTCTTTAAAATGAAAAAACAATGGGGCGCCTGGGTGGCTCAGTGGGTTGAGTGTCCGACTTCGTCTCAGGTCGTGATCTCACGGTTTGTGAGTTCGAGCCCTGCGTTGGGCTCTGTGCTGATGGCTCGGAGCCTGGAGCCTGCTTCAGATTCTGTATCTCCCTCGTTCTCTGCCCCTCCCCCACTCGCACTCTGTCTCTCTCTGTCTCAAAAATAAAATAAACATTTAAAAAATTAAAAAAACAAGACATTAAAAAATGTGCGCACATGCACACATTCACACATATACATTTATATACACACATACACACATGCAAAACAATGTAGAACATTACATTGTGTAGCAGTTCAATACAATAGAACCAGTGGAGCAAGGAGCAAAAGATTAGCACACACAGTGAAATCCTCAGCTGCTCAGAGGACACAGCTCAAAGAGACTAGGGAGTCTTGGCAGAGAATTAGGTTTTGAAGATTAGAAGGAAAGATTAGACAGGTGACAAGAAGGGGAAATGGGATACAGTGAATATATTGTCAACAAAATGAAAGAATTTTAGGTTATCTCAATATGACATAGTTGCAGTCAAAATTCTGGTTAAAGGATCTTTTGCTAACATTCATTTCTCTCAGTCGGTCTCAATGGAATGCATAAGCTGCCATGACAGACCACACAGTTCCCCTGGTGGCATTTTCAGGAAAACTATGCAGTTAGTGTCTGCATTTTTTCTATGAAGAATCCTTACTTTGTCTATATCCACTTGCAGTTCTGTGGTCAAAGAGATGAGGGAATGATTGCAGTGTGGTGACCATGTCTGGAAAGGAGGAAAGCTCGGCAGCACGCTTTCGTTATTGCTGGCTGCAATGCTTGTGGAAATTGGAAAAGTTAGAGCATTTGAAAAGGTGAAGCGAGAGGAGCTAAGGAAGAGGGAGAAATGTGACAAAGAGGTTTGGTAAGACCAGGTGGAAGATCAGTACACTGAGGAAAAAAATAGGAAGGTTGGAACGGGCTGTGGGAAAAGTACCAAACACGGTCCAGTTGAGGAGGAAGAGAATCAGAGAATCAAAAAGAAGCATAGGAAACATAAACATAAACATAAAATTGTCTTTACTCACGATGAGAAGATATTTTATGTAGGAAACCCTAAAGTATCTACCATAAAATCCGGACTCTTGATTTTGGCTCAGGTCATGATCTCATAGCCCTGAGATCAAGTCCTGTATTGAGCACTGCACTGGGTGTGGAGTCTGCTTAAGATTCTCTCTCCATTGGGGCACTTGAGTGGCTCAGTTGGTTGAGTGTCCAACTCTTGATTTCAACTCAGGTCATGATCTCACAGTTTGTGGGTTCAAGCCCCACATCGGGCTCTATGGTGACAGCATGGAGCCTGCTGGGAATTCTCCCTCCTTCTCTCTGCTGCTCCCCAGTCCCCTGCTCGCAGCACTCTTTTTCTCGAAATAAACAAACATTTAAAAAAATATACTATCTCTGTCTCTCTCTGTCTCTCTCTCTCTCCTTTTGCCCCTCCCCAACTCGTTCTCTTGCTATTACCCTCTCTCTTTCTGCCAAAAAAAGAGAACTCTATTCATAATCATACCAAAATTTGAAATGCTTAAGATTAAGTTTAACATAGTATGTCAAGGATCTTGCAAGTAAAAAACTATAAAACACTGATGAACAAAGTCAAAGATCTGATAATAATCTTTCTGATAAAAAAATGAAATAAATTGGGAGACATTCTATGCTCATGGATGGAAAGGATCAATGTGATAAAGATGTCAGTTCTTTTCAAGTGAGCTCTAGATTCAGTGCAGTCCCAATTAAAATCCTAGAAAACTTCAAAAAAAATCAACAAACTTAAAAAAATTATATGGAAATGAAAAGAACTGAAAACAGCTAACACAATACTAAAAAGGAAGAACAAAGTTGGAGAACTCCCATTTTCTGATTTTGAGACTCACTGTAAAGCCACAGTAATCAACACACTTATACTAGTGAATGCTTGCTGTAACTGTAATTATATTCTGCCTAAATCAGAGAACTGGGTTAAGCCAGGTATGTTGAGATATCAGAGTCCGCAGTCATCTAGGGGTTTCAGTTTTACCATGTATAAAATGGAGATTAAATTAGTTCTCACAGTTTTTATCTTTTTTTAGCTTTCCATGTATGTTTCAAGGTTATCTAGAGAAATAATCTATCTATCTCCCTCTCTCTCTCTCTCTCTCTCTCTATCTATCTATCTATTTATCTATTTTACAAGAAATTGGCTCCCATGGTTATGGAGGCTGAGAAATCCCACAATGCCCTGTCCAGTCCAAAGGCCTGAGAACCAGAGGAACTGATGGCATAAGACTTAATCTGAGAGCAGAAGACTGTTTTCGCAGGTCAAACAGTCAGGCAGAGTATGAATTCTTACTTTCTCTGCCTTTTTGTTTTATTCAGGTTCTCGATGGATTGGTTGATGACCATCCACATTGGGGAGAACTATCTGCTTTCCTCAGCCTAATGATTCAAATGCTAATCTCCATCCAGAAGCACCCCCACAGACATACCCAAAATTAATGTCTGGCCAAGTATCTGGATACAGTGTGGCCTGGTCAAGTTGACACATAAAAATACCCATCACAATGTTCTGTGATGTTTTATGATCTGAGATAGTGGAATTTGGCCTTTAAAACAAAAGGCCTTATTAGCCCTATATTAACTGGAGTATACTCCTATAAAAGATAAACTCCAGAATTTTGATGGCTTAATACAAGTATTTTTCACATACTTAAGAGTCTGGTTAATGTGTTTCTGGTCTGAAGATGGCTTTCTTTCATGTGGTAATTCAGGGACCTAGGGTCTGTTCAATGTAGTGGTTCTGATATCTCTTAGGGTCTCCTTGACCACTAGATAGAAGAAAAATGGGAAAGAAAACAACTTGGAAATGACCCTCATCTCTTCCATTTACTTTCCATTTGTGAGAATTAGTCATAGGACCCTCCTTAAAAGAAAGGGGTGCTGTGAAATGTGGTTCATGATTAGGCAGTGATTTTCTGCAATTGTCTACACTGTGCAAGGCAAAGTGTAAAAGTTGGTGGAGTTAGCCACTTCTGCTTTAAGGTCTGCACCGCCTGTTAATGCTGACCTGCACAAACCCGCTCACCTGTGTGAAGAAAAGAGTGGTACCATTATAATACAGTCCTCTTTGGCCATCACCAAGTCAATTGGTGACATGAACCCTTTACGTTTGTGTGCCTTTTCAATGGTTTAATAATAATTCCATCAGAAAATGTTTTTAAAGCACTTGGGAATGCTTATGTATTACCAAAATAATATTAAGAAAACCACTACCTACATACAGTCACAGGATTTAAATGATCTTTCATGTAACAAAAGAGCCTTTTAATACTCTATTTTTCTTAACTTTAAAAATAGAATTGCAGAGGGACGCCTGGGTGGCTCAGTCGGTTAAGCGTCCGACTTCGGCTCAGGTCATGATCTCATGGTTCGTGAGTTCAAACCCCGTGGTGGGCTCTGTGCTGACAGCTTGGAGCCTGGAGTCTGCTTCAGTTCTGTATCTCCCTCTCTCTCTGCTCCTCCCCTGCTCGTGCTCTGTCTCTGTCTCTCTCAAAAATAAATAAACAGTAAAAAAATAGAATTGCAGAATAGATAAGAGATAAAGTGGAAACGTGTCTGGAATATATTTTACTTTGTATTTGCACTGATATAGTCTCTCTACCATTGCTTATTTTCTCCTCTAGCCTCTTAATTTTTAGTAATTCACATATTTTGTTTAAAAAGTAGCATCTGATAGTCATAAAAATAAAATATTTTATTTTGATGACATTATATAACTTTTCTGAGTGCTTTAATATAAATATGACTGTTTATAAGCAAGGGAACTATTAAGAAGCAGAAAGCCTGGGGGCACCTGGGTGGCTCAGTCAGCTGAGCGTTTGACTCTTGATTTCGGCTCAGGTCATGATCCCAGGGTTGTGGGATCTAGTCGAGTTGGGCTCCATGCTGGGCACGGAGCCTGCTTGGGTTTCTCTCTCTCTCTCTCTCTCTCTCTCTCTCTCTCTCTCTCTCTCTCTCTTTCTCTCTTTCTCTCTCTCCTAATCTGCCCCTCTCCCCCACCTGCTCATGCTCTGTCTCTCAAAAGATTAAAAAAGTAAAAAATAAATAAAATTTAAAAAAAGAACCAGAAAGCCTGGAATTTCTTTCCACATGCTGTTTCCAATCTGTAAGTGTCCATTGCAGTGATACTCAAACTTCGGAGTATATCACAATCACCTGGAGTGTTTTATAACAGACATTGCTGGGTTCCCCTCTAGTTTCCAATTGAGTAAGTCTGGGATGGGGCCCAGGAATTTGTGTTTCTAACAAGTTCCCAGGTGATGCTGCTGCTGCTGTTCCAGGAACCCTTCTTTGAGAACCACTGATGTTCCTATGAAGTAATACCAAAAAAGGTAATGATAAAGGTATCATATCCACGCAATTTCTCAAAGGTTGGACTATTTAATGTGTCCCAGCTTTTGTACTAAAAAAAAAAATAATAATGCCGAAAGACATAAAGTGCTTAAGACTCAAGTTAATTTAATTCCATAATCATAAGGCAGAGTAGTACCAACTTTAGTACGTGGAGACTTCTGTACTTAATTTTGACTGACCCACATAGAGCAAATGTGATTCATCTGACTCAAAATTGAAAACCCAAATAACCTAGGTTGTGAAACACAGTAGGTGTTTATAATGGTGCCAAAAGAAGACAAATTGGTTATTTGAGTGATTGGAGGGATTAGGCCAAAGGTGCATAGGGAATAAGTTGCTCACACATTATGGAAAGTAGCAAGAAAATTACAATATGGAATATTTTCACTAAACATGAATCCAGGATTTGAGCTATACAAACTTAAGAATTTTGTCCTGGGTATTTACTTTCTTACAGAGTAAGTAATTCTGAGGAAGATTTATTTATTTTTATCTAAGAAGAAGAAATATAATGTGCAATAATGCAAAAATGATCTGTCCCTTGAATGTTCAATACTTATGTTAAGGACTCATGAGTTATTTGTTCAGAAAGATTATATACCCAGGGATAGTGAACCTGGTCAAAATTTAGGCTTCACAGGAGATTATGAAATTCAGTTGTTCTAGACTCTAGAGAATAAATTAATTTATCATAAATGAAAAATTGTGGAATGAAGGGACAAGAGTTACAGTGGATTCCATTTTGAAAGTATGGACTTGGCAAATAGGACTCACTTCCAAAGACGAACAATGATGTTGATCAATAATGTGATTCTTTGAGGAGATGATCTGGAACGAGATCCCTCACACACTAGGAAGGTAGTAATCAAGCAGCAAAGGAAGCTAATGATTATTTCTTCTATTTTGCCCTTGATGAAAAAGTCTAGTACAATTATTTTTTTTCTTAATCCTATTTACAAAGGAGGCATTAAACATGAGAATGTCTTGATTTGAAGGAAGAAGAGGATACAAAGAAATTCTCCCCAGCATTTTGCCAAAGACAATTTTCTTTTAGAGCAATTCCACTCTTCAACTGCTCCCTATTTTATTGTCCAAGTTAATATTTCAGAAAAGTTATCCAAAGACTGACTTTTGTGGTTGTCTTTCTTGGCACCATTCTATGGCTTCTGTGTGTTTTCAGAGTATTCTTCTGCCTTTGAATAGGTGAAGTTCATGTGTAAGCATGTATAGAAACTCAAGGTCAGTGCCCTCAGTTTTTCAAGGAATCATCTCTTTACAACTGCCATCATCATCAAGGAGCAGATGGGGCCCTTCTGTTTCTTTCCCTTCTTCCCCATTTACACTATTGTGTCCCTCCTTCCTGCCCTGACTCCCTATAGGAATGGCCAATTTAGGAGATGTTCCCAGTGTATTGGCTTTCCGTGTACTTTAGTGCCATAATCTCACTAGCTAGGAGAGATGGCATGCCCCTTTGTTCCTCTTTAGCCTCCTTGCTCCTGTCCTCTTTCTTCTTTCCTTCCCTCCCTCCTTTCCTCCTTTCTTCCTTCCTTCCTTCCTTCCTTCCTTCCTTCCTTCCTTCCTTCCTTCCTTCCTTCCTTCCTAGCTTTCTTTCCAGGAATATCTTTTGACATATATCAGAAAACTATAGACTATTACAGAAAAAAATATTTTAAATGCTTTTGCCCTATTTGTTCACATTAGCTAAGAACCTACTTAATTCATTTATTTTTTTTCCAGGCTGCAGTTTAATTCAACTTATACATTGGTCTCTCTGTCACTTGTACTAGCATTCTCTTTCCTTAACTCCATCTTTGTTTATTCTCATTTCAAATTTCCTGTCATTGAATTTTTGAGAGATCCTATATTTCTCACCAATTGATAGAAATAAGCTTCACTGTGTTGCCACCTTGCAACCTTTTTAATAAAGGTAGTAAATGGTTGGTTCCCTTAGGGAATTTCTTGTGAAAGTCAAGACCAAGATGTATTGGAAGGAGATAAATGTCTTTTATTAGTTGTCTTTCTTTGCTTTGTTCCTGCCTACTGTTCTGAAACTGAAATTGGAGTAAACATAAGGCCTTGTAAAAGAGTTTTTACACGATATTTTCCTTCTCATTGTTATGTAGTACAAATGTGAAACGTATAGCTATATTGCTCCTTTGTTCCCTTTTTGGCTCTAAGCTCAAGAACTCCAAAAAGATCATTTGCTCAAACTTCCTCTTGACAAGTAGCCCACTGCCCACCTCCCAGATCTGTCCAGATCTTACTCTGGTAACAAAATCTTTCACTCTCTTGTAAAACATTTCACTTTTTAATGAACTCATAGAAAGATCATAAAAATTTCCTCCTTTCCACATTAGCAACTGAAGTCTTATTTGTGTATGGACAATTTTAACTCCCAATTTCATCTCTCTCTTCTACATCTGGGCCAACTCTGAGTTAGCCCCAAATTCCTGGTGGGTAAGTCTTCTGTAGTCACTTGTCCTTGAACTTTTGCCTTGCAGTAAATATTAGCTTGATCTCTTAATGATTACCAGGTCTTTTCTTTCCCTTCTTCCTACAGCTCTCTCCTCTCAAGGACTGTAACTCTTCAGTTTCACAGTCTTCCCATGTGTTGTCTTTCAAATCTGACCTCATCCCACTCTGAGTCCAACTCTGATTGTGTTTCACTTACTCCCTCTCCATTCACAGAGAGGTGGTAATTCTAAATTAATACTGTTTGTGAGAATACCTAGAAAAGTAATGCTGTCTATATGAAAGCTTTGTGAAAAGTCATCTTCATTCATTTTTCAGTAAAGTTTTGATGGAATTATGAAATGAATCTTTTTTATTCATCTTTAGAGTAAAATTTGTGTGTTTCCGATTAAAAAAAAAAAAAAGCTCGAGTAGTAGGTGGTTGAAACTGGAATAAATCTTTACCAAAAGGAAAGTGACCTAAAATATAGTGGATAAGAACATACTTCCTTTTAGCTCTGAATATGACAAAAATGAACTCTGGTTTGGGAATTAGGTAAGCTGATGCTTTTTATAGTTTTCCTTTTTTTTTTTTCAGGGAAGAAATATTTCTCCTTTAGAATCAGGCACTGACTCTTGATTATGATGTGGTGTGGCAGAACCTTTGAGAAAACTATTTACACATCAGATTAGATGATATATACTCATATGTCCATTTCCCAGGAAACAAAGTATTTTAAAATCTGATTAAGAATAATACAAGATAAAATACAGCATACAGTGACTGAGAACTCTCTGAAAGAATGCTCGTTTAGTGGATTTATAATGATTGTGATTATTTTTACAGAAAATCTGAGAATTCCAGAAATATACAAAAATCTATCAAAAGCTGAAGAGAAGGATTAACATAAAAATGTGATTTTTTAAAAACCATGATTCAGAATATTTTTAAGTTTAACGTTGTTTTCTAAGTTGATTATTTGTAAATGATAGCTGTCTTGGGTCATATTCTCCAAACAGACCCAAATGTAAGTGGTTGTTTGCAAGAGATTTATTAAGCAAGGGCTCCTAGAGAAGCCATCAGAGAATGGAGGAAAGGAGAGTTAAGAGGAAGAAGCCAACCAATGGTGAGCTTTGAATTGAAGTCCCCACCTCAACCTGGGGGTTTGCTCTGCCCAAAGGCAAGATTGCTGGGCTTTTATGCTTCTGTACCTGGTTGTCATGGGATAGGAGCTCTCTGAGGGGAAATAGTCTCCCAGGACAGTTCCTGCTGTCTCTGCATCTGGGTTAGTGGCTCTACTAGGCCAAAGGTAATCAAAGGCTATAGCTGTCAACTGTTAGGAAAGAAGTGTGCAAACACTGGGGTGGGGGGTGTATTTAACTGGTAAAGGGGACCAGCAATGATCCAGGTGGGCATCAGACTTTCTAGAGGAGCTTTATGAAAATTTTCTGAGTAACTGGAAAATGAGCCTGGATTTAGTGAGCTTATTCAATCGTTTATAGTTCTTGATATGAAGAGCTAGCCTCTTTTGTGTACTTGCATTAGTGTTGAGATTGATCAACAGTTGAAAGAAAAGGAGTTTACTTCTGATGAATTTACAGCACATAGGCAGGACATTGAGGATGATTTGTTGATCAACTCAGTGAATGTTCTTCTGGGGAAAACACTCCCCATTAGACATATCCAGGCCTTATCCCTATTAATTAGCATGGGGAAAAATCTCAGTTGGATTTCTTTGTCTTACCAGAAAACCACAAGTGATCTGAAAAAGCAAGTCTTCTTTGAAAAGAAAAAAATAAGTGCCATATTATTGCATACCTGTCAACTTAAAATATTGTCAACTTAATATATGTCAACTTAAAAAATATATGTCAACTTAAAATCTCATTTTGGAAGGTAGATTAACTCCTTATACTCAGGATGTCCTGTGAGATTAAAAGGTCATCAAAATCCTGTGGTTGCTGCTTTTGTTGCATCCCATAAGTTCTGGTATATTTTGTTTTCATCTTTGTTTATCTCAAGATAGTTTCTAATTTCCCTTTGATTTTTTTTCTTTGATCCATTCATTTTTCAAGAGTGTGCTGTTTAATTTCCATGAATCATAGTTTTTTGGTTTTTTTTAAGCCTTAGAATGTCCTTGATGAAGCAGTAAATTTCTATTAAGCCTTAAAAAAATATTTTAGTTGCTAGTACATGGGGAGGAGCCTGGCAGGATAAAACACATACCTTAAGGCAGAAAAATATGTGATATATGTTGGAATAAATAGCTGAAGGAGAAAAATGAGTCTATCTGCATGGAATTTACAAAGTGGCTACCAGGGAAGGCAAGAATAAATACCATTTTCACATACTTAAGAAAATTTGGAGGTTACTAGGCATGCCATGAGAATGTGATTAAAGAGAAAAGACTCTCGTGAGTTTGAACCTGTGTAGGGCTCTGTGCTGACAGCTCAGAGTCTGGAGCCTGCTTCAGATTCTGTGTCTCCTTCTCTCTGTGTCCCTCCCCCACTCATACTCTGTCTTATCTCTCTCTCTCAAAAATAAATAAACATTAAAAAAAATTTTTCTTCAAAAAAAAAAAGAGAAAATGTGGGGCGTGGGGCACCTGGGTGGCTCAGTCAATTGAGCGTCTGACTTTGGCTTAGGTCATGATCTGACGGATGGTGAGTTCAAGCCCTGCATCAGGCTTTCTGCTATCAGTCCAGGCCCACTTCAGATACTCTGTCCTGTTCTCTCTGCCCCTCCCTGGCTTGTACTCTCTCAAAAATAATAATAAACATTAAAAAAAAAAAGAAAAAGGATATTTCAGTTGTCAGCCCAGATGTGTCATGTATAAGGTTGAATCAACACACCTGGAAATAGGCCAAGCATGTTTAGGTCCTCCCCTTGACTTTTCTAGTCTCTAGGGTCCAAAGTGAAATCACTGCTTCAGTCTATAGTGATATTGATGGTACTGCTGAAGACACTAGTCCGAAGAAGACTTTTTTCAGTTATATTATCAGATCTGTAATTGCTTATATGACTCCGAGGCAGTTATTTTTTAAATGGATCTGGGTAGCATGTCCAGTGTCCTACAGACTGTCCTACAATAAGCTGTAGCCCTGGTTAATTTGTCTTTTCTATGGGCAGTTGCTGTCTTCATTTAATATCTAGGACACAGTTCTCAAATTCCACTTTGCATCTGAATCACCCCAAAGCTTAATTAAAGTATAGATTCTGGGCTCCACCTCAGAGGTTCTGATTCAGCTAGTCTATGGTGGAACCTGAGAATTTGTGTTTTTCACATATTCCAAGGTGTTATTGGTGCTGATAGTATTCCAGGGACCACACTTTAAGAACCACGGAGTTAGGGAAATGAAAGAATTTAATTCATATAAGCAGATAGGTGCTATGCTCAAATATTACATTAAGGTAAGGTTAAAGGACTAAAGTAGCTTGCACTACCAGATAAAAAAGCTTAGGTGGCTGTTTATCCATAGTGAAATAGGTGTAGACCAGAGATAACATTTTAGACGATTTAAAGGGAAAAGCTGGCTACATGTACATCATCTGGACTTTTCAAGTGGAAACAGCTTATGTGCCTGATTAATGTATATCACTGCCATATTTCATTGCAAGTGACTTTTTATGGAGATCAGATTGTAGGCTCCCACAAAATATCCACAAAGAGAGTTTTAAGCATTTATGAAACTATTTGCCAAGTGATGGATATTCTTTCTAATTAATCTTATTGGCCTGAAATGAGGACTTTTGTTGAGCACAGGCATAATAGAAAACTGTGACAATGCAATCTTTATCACTGTTGTCATAATTAAAAAAAATATTTTCAGTCCATAACAAATGTGATACCATACTTCTCTGTAAGAATGTGGTGAATCCCTCCATGCCTGTTAATAAATTAGACATAGGAAAATAAAATATATTGGTTATAAGCATCCAGTATGTTCCTGATTTTATTCAACTTTAGAGCATATACAGGTTTCCACAGTGATTATGCAGAGGTTTTTCTGTTTTTTTTTTTTTAAATAGTGTCAGTGATGTAAAGTTAAAATAAAGCCAATTAGTATTGTTTTAAATTATACCCGTTTTCATTCATCATTTTAAACAGTTGCGAGAAGATACTAATGCTCTAGAACCTTGGAATCATGTATGGCATTTCTGTCCCTGCTCCACCCCATCCGCGACCTCCCTCCCCTGACCTGCCTAGTCCATTGATGCATTAGGTTATATATGCATCCAGTTATAGACATAAATGCTGTTGGAATTGTTTTATTAATTTTATGTCCTAATAAAGCTTTGGTGCTATGGATATAATTTTATGTTGGCTTACAACAGCTTTAACTTAAACAATTTTTATTATTACATGAATATATAGAAGTTTCTCAGGGAGCTAAAGAAGGAAGTAAGAAGGAAATTTGGCTCTTTCATAACTAGGGGCTAAACTATGTTTTTGGTTTTCCACAGAAAAAATTAGATATTTGCCAATAAATTTCACGCTGCCTCGTGGGGACACGGCCTGTTAAAATTAGTGCCATATTCTATGTATCATAATATTTTTTTCCTTGTACATGAACAAAACTGTGTTCTTTTTAAAATTGGATCACTCAGTTAATATTCCTGCTACTTTGTCAATATTGAAAAATAATTCTTTAGAAGAAAAAAATAGGTCTGGGAGAATGGGGATTCTTTTTCCATTCTTTACTCAGTCTCAGTGATATGGGGTAATTGATATGTTTTCTTTTGGTCTCAGTTTCCTAATCTGCAATCTGTCCCAGCACCATAAGTCTGTGGTTCCATTAGAGTAATTGTTTCCTGTAGGTCATATTCAAAAATGATGACAGTATTGCAATCATTTTTATGCTGGGTGGAGTGCCAAGGTATGTGAATTCATTTACATCCCTTTTTAATTAAGTGCATTAAAATATGGAAACAATGGGGGCAGCATATTTGTTATCTACAGCTGCAAAACACATTACTGGAAACTTAGTGGCTTGAAACAACAACCATTTTTTATTTTACAGTTTTAGTAGTTCAGGGTCTCACCTACTTGGAGTCTTACAGGCTGCATTAAAGGCGTCTACTGGGTTGTGTTCTCATCTGGAGCTGGAGTTCTTCTTCCAAGCTCATTCAGGTTGTTGACACAATTCTGTTCAGACTCTGCCCTTTAATTCTTAGACAACACACAACACAGGAAACAGGTGATCATCTCTGCAGCTTCAGGTCTCTCACTCCTAAATCCTCTTTGGAGAGACTCACCCAGGATACCTCCCTTTGGTTAAGTTTAAGGCACTTGATTGAAGACTTTAATTATACTTGCAAAATCTTCACATTTGCCATATAAAGTAACAACATCATGGGAATGATAGCCTCTCACCTGTGCCATATTCTGTTGGCTGAAAGCAAGTCTTGGGTGCTGACCACATTCAAAGGGTGAAGATTGGACAAAGGCCTGGATCAGGGCACAGGAATCATGGTGGCCACCTAGGAGTTCTGCTTACATCAGGTAGGCAAGACGCTGAGATTTGTGATGCCATTGTAGAACTGAACAACAGTTGTCACTCAACTTTTCCATCAGTTCTCTCGTTTGCACAATGGAAGCTGTCATACTCATGTCACAGTGGTGTTGCAGAGCCTGATGAGATAATGTATGCCAATATTATCTCTTACAATTCTTGGCATATTGTTGGTTGTCCATTGTTAATAGTCATGGTTACTATTGCTATTATTAGTATATTACTTTGACTTTGCCTCCTTTAGTGATAGGAACCTCTCATTGAATCACTGTAATTTTTCAGTTTTTATTTTATTGGCTCAGACTATGTCAATAATTACAATACAACCCATAACACATGAACTATGTCATTGTTTCTTCTCCATTTCAAATGTTAATCTAATTTTGCATTTAACTGTGAACCACAAATGTGAAAATTGGTTTTCTCTAGAAGTGGTCTTTCTTATTTTGGTTTCAAGGTTTTATAAAATATCTCTGGGGTTTTAGATTTTCAGATACTATTCTTTTGTTTATTTGCATTCTGTGTTTTTCTTCTAGATGCGTTACCTATCCATTTTAGCCTTTTCTACTAGCATCTTTTCTCTTTCACCCAGAATGGGAAATGTTGCAAGCATAAGATGTTATATGTACACAATAGTTCTTTCCTGTTAAGTGGAGATCTTAGCTTAATACTTCACTTGATTTAATAGCAGCCCGATGAAGAAGGTGTTGCTGGCATCTGCTTCTCTGTTTGACAGACAAAGATACAAGGCACAAACATCTGTAGTAAGGGGCTTAATAATGCACAGATTACAAATGATAATTCCAAGTTTTCTGCTCCCTAGTTTTATGGCATTTTCACCATTTTAAACCTAGCTTGGGGGGCGCCTGGGTGGCGCAGTCGGTTAAGCGACCGACTTCAGCCAGGTCACGATCTCGCGGCCCGTGAGTTCGAGCCCCGCGTCAGGCTCTGGGCTGATGGCTCGGAGCCTGGAGCCTGTTTCCGATTCTGTCTCCCTCTCTCTCTGCCCCTCCCCTGTTCATGCTCTGTCTCTCTCTGTCCCAAAAATAAATAAAAAACGTTGAAAAAAAAATTAAAAAAAAAAAAAAAAAACCTAGCTTGGTTTCAATAAAGAAACCCAGTTGTATCATCTTTCTCTTTTCTCTGCTGTGGTTGGTTTTGATAACCTGTGCACCTCATTTCCATCGGTGTTTCATACACTGAGGATCCAATACAGACTTTGGGGAAAAAAGACAAAAATGAAGGCTAGAGAACAAAGGAAATAAGAGAGTGGGAGAGAGTGCGGGGATTTTTTTTTTACTGAGAGGTACACTACACAGATTTTTACTCCCTCAGAAGTGGAATAAAGTAAAGGAACAAAGAATTGAGTCTGCTTCATCTGCTTCTCTTTAAATTAAAACCCTTCATTAAAGGATTCCAAAATAGTTTTTTTTCTTTAACATTGGGCATTTTAGGGAGGTTTGACAGTCAATAAAACATATTAATGTCTTCTACTTTTGGTAGATCGAAGTTGAACTTAATGAATATACCACATGTGGAGGTATCCATAATCACCCTCCCCACATGCCCAGCCATTAATATCTTCTCTGTGAAATGTTTGTGACTGTAATTGCTGCTCTGATTATATATTGTGTGAACTTCAAGTACGTTATTATATCGGGTGACTAATGGAATTTGGTGACAATGCACAGAAATTGGTATTCCGGAAAAGAGTTGGTTTTTAAACTGTATTCTTTCCTGAGTTTGCAGTGCATTTCATGGCTCATCTACCTCACAGTGGGTTCATGGCTGATGGATTGAAATCTTTCTGCTGAATAGTAAACATCAGAGATAATTTGGTCTTCCCTTAGCGTTTCTCATCACTCATTCAAAATATCAAAAATAAGTACTTGATTACTGTTAATTCACTTTCATCTGTACTGACAAAGGGAGAAGGTACATCTGTCAACACTTTAGTGGATATATGGGGATGGGGGGTCCTAGGAGTGTGGTCTCCAAGCTCTGTAGGGGGCCACTGTATGCCTTGGAAATAAAGCGGGTCTACTAGTCCATCCTTCCTTTACTGGCCAAGGTAGGGCACCCCAATCCTCTTTTCATTGTTGGATGGGCTTAGAGGTGAAAGAGAACCAATTTCCTTCTTTTGCTTTTCTAAAGATATCTTTAATGTTATTAAGTATAAAGCAAAGGTTATATAGCATAGCATTTTCAGCAAACATAGAGCAATTTCAGTGATTGCTTGAATTTTTGAACAGAGACATTTGCTTTTATAGGGTGAAATTTAATGCTAAGAACCCTTATTAGAGTAGGTGTTGATGCCATTTGTCATTCAGTAGTTTTTCTTCAATTAAATTGAAGCCTAGATTCACCACAAGGCATACTTTTGCACTCAGGAGGTAAAATATTTTTATTTCACACTTATCTGTATAAAGAAATGACAGATGTGGATTCTTCATACAACATATTATAACATATAAGTAATGTATAATTTTATCAATCATGTTCATCTAAAAAGCCTTATAATAACAACCCCATGAATGAGTATATATCAGTGCTTTGACAAGCACTGGTGTGGTCTATGGACCAACAGCATCCACATCACCTGAGAACTTATTAGAGATGCAGATTCTCAGGTCTATCCCAGTCCGGCTGATCCAGAAACTGATGGATGGCACCCAGCCAGTCTGTTTTAACAAGTTTTCCAGATGACTGTCATGCAAGCTAAGCTTTGAGAGCCATGGGTATAGAAAGTGTTATCATACTCATTTTATAGATGATACAGTTGACGCTTGATGTGTCCCATGATTGGTTGGATACATGACCAGTTAATTTTAGGGCCCTTCCTCAAACTCAGGTTTTCTACTTAAACATCATGTGACCTTCCTCTCTTAATGAGTAAAAGATAGTGAATTCCATAAAGCCGGAAATCAGTATCTCTTAAATGAACCGAGAAAGGGACCATTTCACTGCTTTCTAATAATGAGAATAAATTGTTAAAACTATTAACTGGAGAAAATTAACCTAGAAAAAGTTTTAATGACATAAGCAACATATTGTGGTCCTGTGCATTGGGTTCCTCATTTTCTTTTTAGTGGAAGCGAGAATAGAATGTAGTTAAACCCCAGGGGGGTAGCTGTTGCGTGTTAATAGAAGTGGGAGACACTATTTTAATCATCGCTTTCTACTCGAATGAGTCCATTGGACAGCTTTTCCACCTGGGTCTTTCCCATGCCACATTACCCACGTTGATGGTGCCCTGCGGTGGTTTTCCTACACACACAATTTTACACACAGGCGAGAGAAATTTCTTAGACGCTGTGGTATCGGAATGAATCCCCAGGGCAGCTAGCGTTAAGTACCCCTCTGTGACTTGGGGAATGAACATTTCCTCTTGAGCTGAGAGTAGAAAACAGTGTTCATTATCTGTAATATAAAAGTCTATATAATGACTCCTGCTAAGATCTAGTTCTTTGTGAAGTCACTTTGGGTTTTGTGTGTATAAACAATTAGAGTTTAAGGCTTTGTTTGCTCAACTGGAAGGAATTTCCTTCGATAGAAAACCATGATATAAGATGAGGTAAATGTGTTATGTATGTGTGTATGATTTTATTCTGCATATATGGAAAACATCATGTAACATATATGGAAAAGTGTGACAAACATAAATGTCAGCATTTTATGGATAATTTTAAAGAGGACACACATGTAATAACTACCAAGTCCCAAGCGTTTGTGATAACTGTCCACGCATCCCTGCTGTGTATCTCCCATGGCTTGTAGTTTTCTGCACACAATTCCTGCCTCTGTGCATTTGCACCTACTGTTTCCTCTTCCTCTAACCCTCCTTCCCGACCAGAACACAGAATTATAAGGCTGGCAAACTGTTTCTCGCCCTCGTGTATTAGCTGAAAAGATGCCATAGTCCTTTGTAGCCCATGTCTCAGTGTACTTTGAAATGTCTCCTTTAAAGTATAATAAGTGGTTTTGTGCATGAGCTGATCAAAACAGCTGTTTTCTGCATTGTTGGTGTCGTTCCTCAGTACCAAGCCGGTACCTGCCACATAGCAGCATTTGACAAATAATGCACCATTGAACTAATGACTGGCATTTCTACTTGGATGAACCCCTCACACCAACATCTCCAAAATTCATTATCATTTTGCCCAAACTTCCAAGTCCCAATGGGGAATATGGAAACCCTAGGGCTGTTTATGACTCCTCTCTTCCCTGTAGACAATTCTACCTCCATGTTATGGCTTTCATCTTTCTTCCAGTTACCTCTACCTTCATTTGATCTCCTGTCTCTCAAATGTCCACTTGGTTCTGGTCTTCTGGTTGAAGCTTCTTCAAGCTTAGTGCTCTTCCTGCTTCTCTCCTTCCAGCACGGGTTTTGGTTGTCTTGCTGTGGAGGTAACAGACCCAGACCAGCTGTTCCATCGCCTCGAGTCTGAGGACTTCCTTATGCATTTGCCTAAGTGAATCATTGAGTCCAGCATTGATACCATTCTTTTCTAACACTGATAAGGTGACCTTCACTATTGCGGACGGTACAGCCTTAGAGGAATTGTAGTACCAGATCTTCTATCCTGCAAGATCTTTGCTGGGTTGCTCTCCTCACACCCCAGGGTTTGGGAGGATTTCCAACAGTCACACCTGGCAAGGAATGGGTTAAGGGATCCACTAAAATGGGGACAAGCAAACTTATAAGTCCAGGGTGAGCAAAAGAAAAGAAGGCCCTGTTTCTTGTTCACAAGAACAAGCTGTGAAGCTTGGGCTTCACATATAAGTGCGCTGGAGCCACGTGTTCTGTTGGACCTGCTGTGTGGTCTTTCATGCCAGTGGACAGACTCCACCCCCCACCCCTGTGACTGCAATCATGAAATCAACCTCAAGTGCAGGAAAATAATGAGACCCTTTTACATGGAACATTTGGAACTGGTGGCAGCTATTTGAAGGAATTGTCTGGGAACCCCAACTACAAGTACTTGGAGATATTAGGGCCCATAAGAAATTACACCCACTCGTGTTTAGAGGTTCTGAGCAGCAGAATGATGCTGCAGTGCCTCCTGTAAGAAGAAGGGGATTAGAGGCCTGCGTCCAGCTGTCTCATTGTCAGCATGAGTCAGATGCATGACTGTTCATTGCAATGCAGCTCCATCTCGCCAGCGTAGAGTCTCCTGTTAACTTGGCGATGTGCATTGTCACAACACTCATGGCTCAGTGTCCTTAGCTGGACTCTCAGGGTTTCCATCCTTTTGCCCATATCCCTTTCTGGTATCATCTCCCATGACTTTTCTTCATACGTTCTAGGCCCCAGTAATGGAACTCTGAATGTTACCTGTGAAAATCCCCTCCCACGCTGCCATTACATTTTCCCTGTGCTGTTCCTTCTTCCTCGGTGCCTCTCTATCCCCTTCTGCCTCCCTACCCTTTTCCCCTGCAGTGTTCTCCATCTCTAAGCATTTCTAAGCATCCATACCTCAAGGTTCTGTCCAAACCTCTGGTCCTTTCTTGTCTAGATATTTTCCAGTGTTATGCCTTCCAACTCCTTTTCTCCATGCTCAGTGACTCCTTCATGGACTTTTTCTGAGCCCTGGGGGAAAAACTTTCTTTTCTCTGTTGACTCCCATAGCAGTTAACTTTATAGTTGGCATTAACACACCCTCCCTTGTCTTATGCATATACATTTCTTTACTCCCCTGTTTGACAGCAAGTCCATCCAGAGGAGCTATCACATTTTATGTATCTTGTATCCTAGAGTAACTTGCATATTATGGGTGTTCAGTAATATATAATGAATAAATGAAAAGATCAAGGCATAAGATATGAGTGCTAAAGGCTGGAGAGGGGGCAGGTAGGTGAGGCAGATTCATCTCTTTCCCTTGGCAAGGTGAACTGATGGGAACATCTCTTTCCACCACCCCCTATCCCCATCTCCCATGCCACTCACATGTCCTCACACTCAGACTGACTCTCAGGATTATTTTTTGACCACGGGGCAGGAAGGCATGGTTCATGATGATTTAGGGGACAGCTCATAGTATAGACCGGGGACCCTGACCATGCCCATTATACTTTCAAAATGTCTCAGCATATATATTAAATTGAGCAGTTAGTGGTTAGCTATCTTGTTGTTTCCACTCCAATTCGATTGATAAAGAATGTGAAAGAAAAAATATCCTAACTGCAGAGAAATCTTCAGGCAGGTCTCAAGATAACATGATTTTTTTTAAAGAGATGACAATGATATAAAATAATGAAAGGAGATCTGTGGGGATGCTTAACAATTTCACATTTTTGCCTTCCAGGAGACGGAGCTGTTAGATCTCAGCCTTGTCAAGGATGCCAGATGTGGGAAACATGCCAAAGCTCCCAAGGTAAGAAGTGGAGTGTTGTGCACCCGCCAGATGCTGCTTTGAGGATTTGGCCATGTCATGGTATCAATTAATTGCCCCAGTTAAAAGTTTCTCTGTTGTAGATGTTGTAAAACACAATAAAACAGCCAGTCCTTCCAGAAGCCTGTATGCCCTAAACATTTCCACTTTTGTTCAAAGAAGGCAACAGTGAGTAAAAATATAGGCAGTTGGACACGGGGACTCGCTTTCTGTCCTCTAATTTTCGTGTTGCTTGAAAAATATATAATGAGGCCAAAGTTTCTGGGTAATTCTAAATAGTTAAAATGTTCTTGAAGTTACTTGGAAACTTCCTGGAGCCTCATATGCATACATGAACTAACTCTTAGACATGATGAATAAGACTGTAATTCAAATACTTTATAAGTAATATCACTTCATCCAAAAAGCCAAAGGGTGTGAAGTCCTTCTATAAATGTTACTAGTGAAGACCCGGGGAAGTTTGGGATCAGTTGTGTGGCCTGTCAATTTGTTTTTGTCTGAAAACCTTACTGAAGAAATACTCAAAGCAGTGTTTGTGATTTTATTTCCTTTTTTTTTTTTTTTGAAGATTATTTAACAAATGTTGAGTAAAGAATATACAAATTTTTTTAAACTTAGATTCTGGTTGAGTATAGTAACAAACTGCATTGACTTGCCTGTACAGTGGGAAACTACTCTTTATTGTATTCAAATTTTAGTACGTTAAATACTTCCTTTCTAGCAAAGATAATATTGTCAAATAAGGAAGTACAGGTGCCATTCAGGAACTCTTACCTCTTACCAAAATTGATATAAAACTAGCGATTTTCTATTTGAGTATCTGCCTGCAACTTTTGTTTTATTCTTTAAAAGTCAAAATACTTTCTTTGACATCAAAAATTATCTGTTGCTGTGGAGAAACAGAAAGAAAAAAAAATCACCTGGAAGGATCATTCTTCAGATACATAACAGTGCAATATTTGCTGGCAAATTCTGCCATGGAATGAACACCCAAATACTGGTTTTACTGCTGTAGGAGTTAAGCTGATCTATAGGAAAATGTGAAAAATGAAAAGACAGAAAAATCTGAATTATTTTCAAGAAGGTTTCTAGATCTGTTTTCATGTGCAAATAGTCTATTAGTTGTGTTGCTCTCTTCATAATATAATCAAATTTTAGTAGTTTGGTCTTTTAATTTTGTAGCAAGCTTATCATTATTAATGCTTCCTTGATGATTCAGAATTGTTTAATGTTTAGTGTAGGAAAGAAGTTCTTTCTTCTTCTTTCCCCCAAAACATTCCAGCCATGTTTCAGGTAAGCCTGTTAGTTCCAAGAACTGCATTGATAGCAGAGTTATAAAGTTTGCCTTTAAATGCTAGTTCATTGGCCTAACTTGAAATTTGATGATCAATATTGATGATAAAGACTACTGCTGCCTACACTCCCGTAGAGCCCCCTTTGTCTGCAGGCATCAGAGGTGGAGTTGGCATCTCTGCCACCTGGAGTTTCTTTCTGGCTTCCCTCTCTCTCTTTTATTGTAGCATTCAGCCTGCTGATCAGTTCAGTGTTTCATTTATGGACGCGGTTGGATACGTGTCTATTGAATGAGGATAAATGAATAGAACTAGGGTCTGTGCTATGCTCAGCTGATAAACCACTATTAGGTCCTAAAATATTTCTCTTAAGGACAGACTTGGATACTCGAAATACTCTGACCTTTACTGTTTTGTTTTGTTTTCTTTTGTCCCCCCCCCCCCCCCCCCACTTAAGATTGCTTTCTCTGTGGATTATCTGTGTCCTTGGGATTTTTCCACTCTGTTCCTTGCTGGTGTTCAAGAACTTCAGTCTACTTTAATATTTTAAAACCTGGGTTCTGTTGTGTGACCTTCCTGAGACTCAGGCTTCCTCATTGGCTACATGATGATAATGATAACAACAACAATAATAGCAACTAAGATAATAATGAATGGGCACTTCGTATCATTACTATAATGGCTAAATTAAATAATTCCTTAGGAAATCTTTAGCAGAGGAGTTCTCAAATTTGACTGCCTGTGGAATCACCTCAAAAGCTTTAAAAAATGGTAATTTCTGTTTCCTAATCCCAAAGATTCTGGTGCTACAAGATTCTAACGGGTGTTGTAGTGTGGATATCAGGGCTTTTGAAAAGCAGATTTGTAGCAAAATTTGAGCACCACTGACTTAACAGATCACTGATATTTAATAGGCACTCATTAAATATTAGCCACTATTGTTGGTATTATCATTGTTATTTTTATATTTAATATTAAAAAAATTCAATCATATTTGCAGGAAGTCAGGTTTTAATTTCACTTTATGTGGAAAAGTTTATGTTGTAAAGAGAGATTGAATTGCGGGGTTTGGATGAAAGTGGCTTTGTGGATTGATAGGCGAGAAAGAAGTTGATATGACTCTCAGTTTAGAAGTCTTTAAGCTGCAAGGGGAGCCTGGGCGGCTCAGTCAGTTAAGCATCTGACTCCTGATTTCAGCTCAGGTCATGACCTGGCAGTTCGTGGGAGCAAGCCCCACATCAGGCTCTGTGCTGACAGCATGGGGCCTGCTTGGGATTCTCTCTCCCTCTCTCTCTCTGCTGCTTCCCTGCTTGCTTGCTCTCTCTTTCTCTCTCTCACTCAAAATAAATAAACTTTAAAAAAAAGTCTTTAAGTTGCAAAAGAAAACCCCAGCTCAAACTGGATAAATAATTAAAAAGAAAACTTATTAGAAATGATTGCAATGTATTGAAAATTCCAATGGAAGTCTCACTCAGCTGCTCAAAGACTATCACCAGGGAACAGATACTTCTTTCTCTTGCCAGTCTGGCTTCCAAGGTGCCAGAGGCAATTTCTCTTCCATCCTCAGGATCCCGTTGGTGGCCATCCTCCACTCACCATCACTGGCACCTCCCGGGTCCCCCACATTAGCAGCAGTTCAGTATGGGGACCAAAAGAGAAACAAGCTTCCCACGTATAACCACCTTGTAGAAGAAGGCCTATGGCCGGAGGAGGAAAACTAAATAAGAGGAGACCATAGTGTTGGCTGGAACAAAAGCAGTAGGACTGATGGCATAAGAATAAAAAGTGTCAGGATAGCAGTATGGAGTGAGACAAGCCCAGTAAGGATGAGGAGTCAATGGAACATGAAGACAGATTGAGTGGAAGACTTTCTGCAGGGGTTTACAGACCATCAAGGAAGGAAGAACATGTGTGGAGCAGATATTATTTATCAAAATACTCAGGCACCCCTCAAATATTTATCTGTGCATGCATATTATTTTTGTTTTCCACAGCATCTCATTACATAAAAATTCACAATCTAGCTGAAGACGAACTGTTTTCTATGCCTGCTGTGATTGGAAATAACATTTAGAAGAAATGGAGAAGTGTCTATGTGCTGCCCTGTTAATGAATTTTAAATGTCGACTCCCAGCACAGTATATGAAATTCCAGATCGGCTTTTCTGTATACAGCCTTTGTCCTAGTTATCAGTTTCAAAATTTCTCACTGGAGAGAAATTGGAAGATTTTTATCCACATATAAAAACGTAAAAGAAAAAAAAAAACATCTTGTCCTTTGAAATCTAAAAAAATGTATTTATGTTTCCTTCTTTGCTCTCTCTCTCCCTGCCTCCCGGGCTTATAAAGCACGTGTAGAGACAAGGTGCTCTCGGATGTGCCTCTTGCGTGTGCTGGGTACACATATTCTCTGCATGTTCATTTCAAAAGGAGCTTTTTTAAAAAAGTAAAGTTTATCCCTGTGGTTTCTCTGGGTTGCTGACCCAGCAGATCAGTTTAGTGGCACATGTACAGCATTAATAAAATGAAATAGATCTGGCTAGAATGAATGAAAAATATCAGCGTTTTGTGCAGAATAAGTTTGTTTGGTGAAACTTCTTTCATGCATGTGAATGTGTGTTCTGGATCAACAAAAAGTGCGTTTTTTACTCTACACCATGTCATAAAGGTTTAAAAATGCTGCTGAGAAAGATAGTTTCTTTATCCTCAGGATTCTCAGGATGTATTTTATCTATAGGTGTATTTGAAAAGTAGATGGAGCCAGAAAACTGGAGATGTGGGTTTGGATGCCAGCTCAGTCAGTAACCTACTTCTCTCTGTGCCTCTACTTCCTCATCGATGAAATGGGGCATGTGGGGGCCACAGGGTTTTAGGTGTGGAAGTTGGGTTAACCCTTGATTCCAACTTTTAAAATGAGAAGTTAATCAAGCCAAGGCACTCCGTCTTGTAGATTATAAAATTAATGTTGAACAAGTTTGTATCAACTAAAACTTCTTGCATTGGTCATAGGAAACCAGGTGCACTTAATAAAAAATCAGGTCACATTCTAACCAAGGTAAGGTGCAATGCAAACAAAAATAAAAGGAAGGAAGAGGGGCGCCTGGGTGGCTCAGTCGGTTAAGCGCCAGACTTCAGCTCAGGTCATGATTTCTTGGTTCGTGAGTTTGAGCGTCGGGCTCTGTGCTGACAGCTCAGAGCCTGGAGCCTGCTTCAGATTCTGTGTCTCCCTCTCTCTGACCCTCTCCAACTCTCACTCTTTCTTTCTCTCAAAAATAAATAAACATTGAAAAGTTAAAAAAAAAAAAAAAAAGGAAAGGAAGGAAGAAAGAAAGATTTATGCCGAACTTTGCACGTGGCTTCTCGAAAGCAATTGTAGGATTGCTGTGGACTCCATAGAGACTGTGTACTTAAGGAGGCTCTCCTAGGCTTTGAACATGAAAACTCTGTTGTTGACATTCACTCTCAATAATACTTGCAGCAATGCCACTGAAAAATATTTCTATAGTTTAACTTCCAAATTGTGTTTCATCCAAAGAAGACTGCTTCATGTGCTTTGCTGACAATTAACCAATTCATTCTATTGATAAAGGGCAGTTTATTTCAGATGTGTAATGTTACTTGGAATACAGATTCCTGGTAAATATCTAGATTACAATTAAGTTCTATGTGGCAAGTAGTATCACTACAACCACATAAGGCAGATTAGAGTAAAATGAAATTTTAAAAATTGATCAGTTTTAGTTTTCTGAACCCCCAAATGAAAATGATGGCTTTTAAAATCATTAAATGCAAAAAATAAATAAGATAAGATAAAATAAAATAATTAAAAGCATATTTGGAAAGGAACATACACCACAGTGCCTAGCCCTACAAGCAGACTCCAGCATCCCACTGGGGGGCGGGGGGCAGATAACAGATCAGTCCCACTGGGACCCATAAAACAGGACAGAGATCATTGACCATGAGTGGTGAAGAGGCTTGCTGCTTTGTAGAGTCATCGTGGAGTATGTTCTCTTTTTAAGATGAGGTGATAGGAGTAGAGATACTAATTAAGAAAAGGAAGAGCATTCCAGGCAGAGGGCAGAGCAAGAGTAAAGGTGCTGACGTGGGAACATACTTGGTATATTTGAGGAATAGCAAGGAAGCCAGTTGTCGACAGTGGCGTGCAAGAGAGAAAGGATGATGAAATCAGAGAGGTAGCCAGGGACCACATTATTCTGGCCCTGTAGACCAGGCTTAATGACTGTGGCTTTTTCTTCTGCGAGAACGAAGAAGGGATCTGAGAGTTCTGAATAGAGTAGTGACAAGATCTGATTTTGCTTTTCAAAACATCACTTGCCACTGCATGGAGCATAGACCATAGAAGAGAAAGGAAGAAGTAGGGACGCCAACCAAATGGCTATTGCTAATATCCTGAGTGGTGCTGATAATTATATTAACTGAGAGATGTAAAGGTAAGGGGGAGAAAGAATGTCAGAATCTGAATTTGAAGGTGGCACCACAAGGTTTGTTAATGTGTGGGATGTGAGGTATGAAAAAAGGATTCAAGAACAATGCTTAGTGTTTGGACCTGGAAAAGTGGAAGGACTGAGCTGCTGTGTCCTAAGCTGGGAAGGAAGAAAGAAACACATTTAAATAGAAAAATTCAGAGTTTTGCTTCTTTGTTTGTTTGTTTGTTTGTTTGTTTGTTTGTTTTTGGATATTTAATGTTTGAGGTGTCTGTTCCACTTATACCTGATGATGTCGTATTTGGATATACAGATCTGCTGTTCAGGGGAAAGGTTGGCCATGGAGTTGTAAGTGAATATTTAAATCTCAAAGCTAAATGAGGACTCTTAAGGAATATAGGTGTAGAAGAAAGCAGGGTGATGTCTGAGCCCTGGGACCTCCAGCACTTAAACTTTTAAAAAATGGAAAAGAGGGACGCCTGTGTGACTGTCAGTTGAGCGTCGACTTCAGCTTCAGTCTTGATCTCATGGTTCACGAGTTCGAGCCCCACTTCAGGCTCTGTGCTGACAGCTCAGAGCCTGGAGCCTGCTTTGTGGATTCTGTGTCCCTCCCCCCCCCCTCTCTCTCTGCCCCTCTCTCACTCGTACTCTCTCTCTCTCTCAAAAATAAATAAAACATTTTAAAAAATGGATGAAAAAGAGTCAGGAAAGAGGCCAAGAATGGTATGTAACTAAGAGAACTGAAAACAGGGGCTTCAAACAGGTATCTGTATCCCAGTGTTTATAGTGGCATTATTCACAATATATATGTACCACAGTGGATTATTATTTAACCTATAAAGAAATGAAATTCTGACACAGGCTCTACATGGGTACACCTTAAAGACACTATGCTAAATGAAATAAACCGGACACAAAAGGACACATACTGTATGATTTCACTTATATGAGGTAACTAGAGTAGGCAAATCCATACAGCCAGAAAGTAGAATGGCAGTTTCCAGGGGCTGGGAGGAGGCAAGAATGAGAGAATGGGAAGTTATTATTTAATGGGTACAGAGTTGGTTATGACAACATTAAAAAGTTCTGGAGGTGAATGGTGGTTAATGATTGCATAACACAACAATGACTATTACCTAATGTCACTAACCTATACACTTGAAAATCATTAAAATGGTAAACTTTATGGCATACATATTTTACCACAATTTAAAAAAAAAAAAGGAAAAAAGGAAAAGACAGAAGGAACAACCAGTGAGGACAAGAATCAGAAGAGAGTATTTTCTGGACATCTAAAAAAGGATTTCAAGAAGGAGGGAGTAGTCATTTACATAAAATGGTGGAATTTCCTTCTAGCTTTTTCTTCTCACTTTTGTACACTTTTAATTTTATTGAAGTTACCATTTTATATACGCTTTATTTTTTCCCACATATTATCAGCCTTCCCTGCTAATATCCAAAATAGGCTATTTATTTAAGGGTTGTCGAATCCCAAATAGCTCATCATAGGATCCGGATGCCAATATATAAATCTCATAATGAGCTGTTATTTGGATGTTCTACAACAGTGGTTTCAATGAATCATCTATGAGGCCGGGAGTTGAAATGAGTGCTTTATTTATTGTCCCCCTTTGCTGATTATAAGCTATTTCCCTAACTTTGTACAGATTCCACCATTGTGTGAAGCCACGGTCATAAAATTTGTTACAGATATTTGAAGTTGAGGGAAGAAGAAAACCTTTTGTAGAATAAAATAAAGGTTTCTCTCTTTTTCTCTCAATCGCTAAGGAGCTCTACCTTCAGCCCATATATTCTTGGTTCTAACTATTTTTCAACTTACCTGACATGATGCAAGAATTTTTGTTTGTTTGTTGTCATCCTGTTTCCATAAAAGTATTTATTTACATCTTTACTAAATGGACAAAAATAGAGCTTAAAACTTCACAGAATTATCTGTGTATGTGTAATGGTTTTGACAGCCAGTCACATTTATCTCCAGATGTAAATTATATGGCATGGTTCCTTTTTCATGTTCATTAAATTCCATAGATGTCAGTGGTTTGGTTTCCTTGGAAACAAAAACCTTTATATAACTAGTCAGAGATTTGGTAGCAGAAATATCAGGATGCCGAGGGGGGTAAAGAATGGTTCCTTCGGTAGATACATATTTGCATTTAAAACTCTTCTTCTGCCTTTTCCATGTTCCTCTCACCCTTATGGCCATTCAATAGTGAACAAGAGGAGGTTTTAAAAGCTACCATTAAAGTATAGAATATCTTTTCTAATGGTTAAAAGCTTTTTACTTTTATTTTCAAACAATCACAGACAGGCTAAGTCTTTTCTGGGATGTTGGTGTAAATTCCCAAATTTGAGAAGAGTGTGTGTGTCTGTTATCAAGAGTTAAGTTAGATTTGAACATTTGAGCAATGGCTACATAACTCAGTATATATGTATATTCATCTGTAAAATACTAACTGAACATGTGTGTGGCTGAATAAAGATTCTATGCTTTATATAATAGCAAGTGTGTGTCTTTAGCACCCCACTGTCAAAGAGTTTGAAAGCTCCCTCACGGGTTGTGGAGAGTGAACAGGGGACCACAGTTCTGCCAAGGGGGAAGAGCAGGCTAAGGGCATGGCAGCCATGGATGTTCTCATTGGCCCAGGGTGGACCCCTTGTCGAAGACAAGGTTAGTAATATGTTACTTAAACCTCACGTCTTTTCAGAAGGCTGTGATTCATTTTATCATTGCTCCTATCTGGTATAATTTCAATCTTAACCCAATTTGTTCTACATGTAATGGTATAGAATTGCATTTTGAAAATGTTTCTCAATTTTATTTCTTTCAAATGCAATAATACGCCATCTTGTGGAAATATCTGATATTTATTTCTTAAATTAATTCTGCACGGTGAACTGCCCTCTGAAGGGTTTTTAATCTTGAGTTCTAACGCAGAGGTATGAGAAGGACTTGGGGAGCTTTTAAAATCTCCATGTCCAGGCCACACCCTGGATCAGTTGAATCAAAATGTCTGGTGTGGGGCTCAAGCACCACTATGTTTCTTTAAAATTTCCCAGAGTTTCCTGTGTTTGGCAAAGTTTGAAAACAATTACTCTAAGGAAAAAGAGCACCAGGTTAAATGGATGGTCTCTCTTTTTAAAATAGGGATTTTATGTGGTAAGGTATTGAGAATTTTCCTAGAGTATTTGTTTGTCAAAAAGACTAGTTTTAAGTATACTTTCCCTTAAACTTGATTGGCTTTAGTTAACATAAAGTATGTCAAGGTGCTTGTATTAATCTCCTCTGACAAAGTACCACAGACTAGGTGGTTTAAATAACAGAAATGTATTTCCTCATAGTTCTGGAGGTTGGAACGGATCTAGGTATCAGCAAGGTTGTTTTCTTCTGAAGTCTGTCACCTTGGCTTCTGGATGGCTGTCTTCCTTCTTTGTCCTCACGTGGTCTTCTCTCTGAACCAATCAATGTCCTAATCCCCTCTTGTTGTAAGGACACCCATCCTATCATAGTAGGGCCCATCCTGAAGGCTTCATTTTAACTTAATTACCTCTTTAAAGAGCTTATCCCAGCATAGAGTCACATTCTGAAGTGCCAGAGATTAGGACTTCAACACATGAATTTTGTGGGGACAAATTCAGCCTATGACAGCATTTACTTATTGCATTACAAAGCCAAGTTCATGATTTACTTCTGTATTGGGAATACTCCTGTAAGATTATTTAAAAATTGATCTAATATAAATAGATTTGTTCTTTATAATCAATATGATTGTCAAAGTGGATAAAATGGGCAGTAGGAATCATTTCAGAAATAGGCATTATTGCTTTTTAGAAGTGCCTTTATTTCAGAATGTTTTTTTTCTTATTACCCGCACATTCATACTCATTTTTTTGTATGCCAGAGCACCCAACATGTATCCTTGTGCATTGTAAGTGTTTAATAAAGTATAGTCATTAAGTGCACAAGCTGTTAGGTCAGATGGCCAAGACTCAAAGCCAATAACCAGCTATCGAACTCAGCAAGTTATTCAACACCTCTGAGACTTAGTTTGCCCGTCTGAATTATGGAAAGAATCTCCATGTTTTCCTTACCTGCTTGCCGCAAGACTCAATGATAAAATGCATCTAAAATACCACAGCCTTCACATCTGTTGTATATGATGAATACATTTTACCTTTCATTATGGATGAGTTTTAGTAAGTGAATAAAATACATCTATCACTGATGTTCATATGATGTGTTGTAGTAGCAAAGCCAAGGTAGAGTTGGATAATTTACCTATTTACGGTGGAATTCCGTGCACTACTCTGGATTGCTTCAGAATGACAGATTTACACCTTTGTAGCTCTGGTGTTTATACCTACCAATGGAAATCTATTTTTATATGTTAACTGTACAAATACAAAATTGAAGCACATTTATCATTGGAGCCAAACACCTGCCCACAGAGGGCCATCAGCAATCTATTTGCATTAAGACCTACTGTTTTTTTGGGGGCACCTGGGTGGCTCAGTCAGTTAAGCGGCCGACTTCAGCTCAGATCATGATCTCTCAGTCTGTGGGTTTGAGCCCCGCATCAGGCTCTGTGCTGACAGCTCAGAGCCTGGGGCCTGTTTAAGATTCTGTGTCTCCCTCTCTCTCTGCTCCTCCCCCACTCGCGTGCTCTCTCTCTCATAAATGAATAAACGTTTAAAAAAAAACATTAAAAAAAGGCTTACTGTTTTGTTTTGTTTTTTTCTAAAAACTGTCTAGATTTTTCCAAAGGTTAAATAGATTTTCTCAACCATCAAAATAATTTCAGAGCAATTTACTTACAGTTGAGAACATGTTGACATATTTTTCTACATTATGAAGCCATGGAAGCAAAATCTGAAACAGTATTTTGAAGTGGAAGAACACAATTTGGGGTCAAAGAGACCCAGATTCAAATCCCAGTGCACACATTAACTGAGAGATGCCAGGAAGGTTTCTTAGTTTCTCTATGCAGTGATAACTCCTGCAAGGATAGGGTTGTCTGGTGAGGTGGATTATGGTTCATAACAAGACACAAATCGTAGTGTCGTATACTTTGGGAGCTCACTCATGGCTACTTAACTATCTGCCTTATGTTCACTTTTCAATTTATTCTTCTTAGCACTTATTGTAGTGTCTGATAGATAATTAAGCATATATAGAACTTAAATTGTTTCCTTTTCAAAGAGTATGTCCTATAGTAATTTGGCATGCAGTTTGACACCTGGTTCAACAGGGGAAAAAACTGGAAGGCAATTTGACATGTGATGTGAACAGGAGAAAAAGTCTGGGGAGGGACGGTAATATTTATGTCTATCATGGAGTTATTGTGACAGTCAAATAATATATATACCTGAAATGGCTTTGCCAGCCATAAAGTGTGATAGAGTGGTATTCATTTGTGAGGCAGCTTGGTAGAGTGGAAGAAACTTAAGAGTATGTGCTCGTTTATTCTGAGAAATTCATTTTCATCATCTTTGTATGGGAAATGGCTGAAAATTCTTACGTTTATTCTATTTACCATAAAAACATGAAATCCTGTATTGCACACTTTGGGTATAATACCTGACACAAAGTAGGTATGTTTGGGGAGGAAAGAAGACTTGCAGCATAGTTTTTTGGTTTTTTTCCTCTTTTCTGAATGTGAACACAACATCTGTAGCTGTCTAAAATGTGAAATGTCAAGTACCCAGAGAAATAGTATTGATCTTATTTAAAAAGTGCCAATTAAAAGTCAAAATCATGTAGTAAAATTTGCTTCTTCACAGATCTTTGCTAATGGCAGAAATCAAATTTTCTAAGACTGCCAAAATTAATGTGTGTAGAGATTTCTAGGACATGGATTAACCGAACTAAGCCGAATATTTGTTGGTGTTTAACTGTGAACAGGATCACTGGGTCTCACAGGTCAGAATTCACCTTTCAGCTTCACTCACCAAGACATTTTCTCTGTGCCTTTTGGTACTTCATCATTCAGATGTTTCTTGACATTTTAATTTGTATCCAGGTATTACCGATTTCAGGTTAAGACCAGTGGCGCTGGAAGAATTTGCTGATCACTGTTAACCATAAATGGGCATAACCCTGTGAAGAGTCACTTTATCTTCTCTCAAGAACAGAGAATACTTTTTAAAAACAGTAACTCAACATTTCTCCAAGTGAATTCCTTGGAATACTAACAGGTGTTTTCAGATAAAAGTGTTGTCTGGTCAAATATGTTGGGAAGATGCTTGTTTTTTTGTTTTTTGTTTTTTTTTTTTTTATTATTACAGAACTTCTCATAGACTGATGTGTTGGACATGGATTGGGGCCAGTTTCCTTTTTTTTTTTTTTTGACAATGGGCGTCTTTGTCAAGCATCTCACAGGATTAACGTTCTGTTGAATCACTTTGGTAAATGATTCTGTAGTCGGTTCTTAGGATGTCTATCACACACCATATTGGGATTGGAACACCAGTTTAAGAGTGATGCTTATTCCCACAATAGTGCAGATACCTAATTAAAGATGTTCAAAGACCAGGTTCTTGGGTGATCTAAACCAGAAAGGTCTTTCTTCATGTAAAAATCCATTGGTAATATAAGGCAGAGGTTTATCTTGTGTTCCATCATGGATCGTTATTAATTTTAAACTGTATTAGCATTAGTCCGCCTTGTCTTTTCTTCCAAATTTAGACCTTGGCTTTGACAGAAAGCCATCAGCACTTTTAGTATATCATTCAAAGCACAACAGTTTAATTTGTTTCCACGGTAGCTGGAATGTAGTTTGGCATTTAGGCCAGCTTAATGCATGGTATACCACTACAGGTTAATTCCAGGTCCACTGAATTCTTTCTAGGGACCAGTTTCCAATGGCTTTCCCAGTTCTCACTAGTGTAAAATTGATGCCACATGGTTTTATTGGAAGGATCTTAAGTTGAGATAAAGCTTGAGTTGATGTTACATTTAAAGTGGTTGGAAGTTACTCTGGGAGCAACAGTTTTCAAAAGCTGTAGCTTCTTCCTGATTCCCTATAGAAAAGTGTTTCCAGGAGTTGACTTTATGTCTTGAAAGTGAGACTTGAACTCTGTCCCCTTATGTGGAGGGGACAGCAGTGGTTAAGAGGCTCCACCAATGTTATCTTTGTAGCCACAGTTGATTGCTTCATTTCTTCATATCTAGATTTTCTCATCCATAAAATGAAGTTCATAATGCTATTTCAGAGAGTTTTTGTGAGGATGATCGGCTATGATACATTTCATAGTCCTGCCTCTGTGCATGGTAGCTTGTTTCTCTGAAAATTGAAGTCACGAGTTCATACCTTTAATAGACTTGCGATCAGTGTCATTATTTGACAAATTAGACAAATTGCTGCATCAGCCATAGTGTCATTTTTTTTCTCTTAGATATTTACATTTGCCATCTATCTTACCTATGCTTCTCACTCTCTGGCCAAGTTTTCATTTTTCATGATATCTTGAACAGCATTTTTTAAAAAAGAGCTTTGTTCATTATTCGTATTATTAAAATACTAAGGTAATGTTTAAATTTTACATTAAGCATTTCCTTACTGGGATTTGTAATACCTGATTAAAAATTACTTGCCAAACATAATTTTTCTTTTTATGAGTGTTAATTAAAAATTAAATTTCACTGTCTTTATTTGAAGTTAAATAAACAAGTCATTTGGTATCTGTGTATGAATTACAGTTACTTTCAATGTTAGAATACCTTAGTGTGAATTTAATAAGACTTTAAAAAGGCTTTTTTTTTAAGTTTTATTTATTTTAGAGACAGAGAGAGAACACAAGTGGGAGAGGGGCAAAGAGAGAGGGACACAGAATTCAAAGCAGGCTTCAGGCTCTGAGCTGTAAGCACAGAGCCCTACACTGGGCTGAAGTTGTAAACCATGAGATCATGACCTGAGCCGAAGTCAGACGCTTAACCAACTAAGCCACCCTGGCACCCTTAAGCAAGAAGTTTTGTGTGTTGGGACACATACAGATGATCTGGGAAGTTAACTATTCACTTGATTATTTTTGCCATAGGCAAATCTCTACTGTCAAAAATAGAGGTTAGTGAGAGAGATTTATTTTATTTTAGGGGAGTCTGAAAACGTAAGTCTATAGTAATCATTTTCCATTCGTGCAATTTTGTTTGAAGATTAAAGATTATTAAAAGGCATTGTCTCCATATATTTACTTACGTATATGAATACCAGATGGATGAAAATCTGAATAAAATTAATTTCAGATCTTATATTAGTTCTGTCCCACACATATACCTAGGAATGTGGAATAGCTGAATAATGCAAATAAAATTTTTGTTTACATGGTTTTAAAGTCAATAATGCTTGAAATAAATTAGTGCATAATATTGAAAAAGAATAGATCTTAGAATGTTTAAAATAAAAAGTAGGTATTTTATATGAGGTAGTAGTTGATATAACCTTTCGAACCTATGCTGAATAAAGTGTGTAAGTAAGAGCAAGTAGGCTCAATATTTAATTTTATGGCTAGCTGCTCAAAATTTCATGGTTCCAGTTGATAAATCTTAAGTCAAATAATTTACTTCAAGGATACTGTAGAGCATTTGAAATACTGTAGAAGTTTGACTAGAGCCCTTATTTTTTTTCCATTCTTACAGAAAAAAAAAACCCAAAGTAAATTATTATTCTAGTGTGTAAATTACAAAAAGTCATAAGAGATAGATTCTCTGCTCTGTCAATATTTCCCCTGATACTTAACTGTGTTACATTGTTCTAAATTCTTTAAGTAAATTCTTAGAAATGCTCCAAGTAACTAGAAATTCATCAACCTTCTTTTAATCATGTCCTTAAATGTCCTGCTTTTCATTTGCCAATATTCATGCTCAATTCAAGATGAATTGAGAAACCATGAAGTTGTAAAAGAGAATTAATATATGGAGCTGAATCATGCCTTTGTAAGCTGGAGCTAGTTTCTCTGGCAATAAGATGTTAGACAATAAATCATGTATCTAAAATCGTATAGTTGCAGAGGCAGAGGAAAGTAAGGAAGTTCAAGAGTGTCATCTGACTGTGTTGATGGCCTCTTCACCACAATTAATAAGGTGTGGCTTTGTGAATTCAAGGGCAGAAATTCAGACCGTGGTGAATCTAAGTCCATTCAAAATATTTCTTTTAATCTTGACAACACACACTGCTTTAATAGCATTAGTTGGTATTAGCTGCATGTGGCAAAAATTTCACACACTATTAATTCTAGCACTACATTGGAACACTAGAATTATGCATCTTTGGCTCTAAATAAATCCTTTTGGCTGTATGACTGACAAGAGAAAACCAATTATTTTGGGGGCCAGTCTTGAATTATTGCCTCAGTAAAGGCTCTGTCACCCAAAATGGGAGCTTGCACAAAGAACAGTTAAGAACAAGGTGGAGAGAGCAATGGAAGGGTGTTCTGTCATTAATGTTGGCAGCATTTGAAGCTACTACCAAAATGTTTTTTGAAAGAATTGGAGACTAAATAAATTGCCTTAGAGCTTGAATAATTCCAGATACACAAAGGAAAATCCCAGTCATGCTTTTATCTTCCAAGAGATCAAACTGTACATCTATGCATTTACACACATGACATATTTAAAGTTCTTTTATTTAACGTATCTTAATCACAGCCATGATGTTAAATATTTTTCATATTTATCAGTTTATGCCGGAATAATAATCATTAATTTGAAATCATATTAACTATTTACCATCTATTTACTATGGAATAGTGACACAATTCTCATTTTAGTGTTGCTATTGTAAGTAACCCTGAAGCAAATACCTGCCTTCATTTATCATTTTTCCTCTTTGTTGTTGTTTCCTTAAATTAACAGTCCTGGCATTGGGATTACCTGTCTAAATACATTTGATTTAATCCATTATTACAGGGTTCTTCCTCATTTTCTCTTCTTTCACATAGGTATTTTTAAAATTTTTTCTCAAAAAATGTTTATTCATTTTTGAGAGACAGAGAGAGAGAGAGAGAGAGAGAGCAGGCAGGGGAGGGGCAGAGAGAGGGGGATGGAGGATCCAAAGCAGGCTCCGTGCTGACAGCAGTGAGCCCAATGCAGGGCTTGAACTCACCAACCATGAGATCATGACCTGAGCCAAAGTCGAACGGTTAACCTACTAAGCCAGTCAGGTGCCCCCATGTAGGTATTTCTTTATTCTCATGGTAGCAGTTGTATTTCCTTACTGCATTAATTCATGTACTTCTTTGTTACAGCCTACACAAAATAATTCCAAAATAAAAATACTAGTGTCACTAGTAACAAATCTAGTAGTGAAAATTCAACATTTCTTTGCAGTTCTCTTTATTTCTTAGAACATTTTTCATTCACAATATAGGTTCCACATTTATTAAAATTTATTATTTTCTGTAGAGCTATACTAATTTGCTGCATAATGAGATGATTTCTTTTTTTTTATAGTTATATTCAATTTTGGAGATTACTGTTCCTCATTGTTTTTCTTAAGTTTACATTTTGAAAAAGTAAAATATTTATGTGGTTCAAAACCCAGTGTTAATACATACAGTATATACGAATACTCATAGAAGGCTCACTCCCATCCATATCCCTTTCACTGATTCCTACCCACCGTATAGTTACTTCCTTCCTGTGTTTCTGTCCGCAAAAATGAGGACGCATGCGCGCGCGCACACGAGCGCGCGCGCGCACACACACACACAGCTCTCTAGTCCCTTCATGTCATTTTTTCCCAGTAATCGGAGATGCCACTTTTTCAAAATATATATAAAACATTTCTATCTCTCTTACACAAAATGTAGCATTCCTTCTGTATGCTTTTATAGCTTGCCTTTTCTCATTTAGTATAACCTCAAAACCACTCCATACTGGCGTGGGGATCTTTTTCATTATATAGCTGCCCATTATTCCCCTGCATGGGATCCTGTACTTTGTTCAGTCAGTCTCTCGTGCACAAACATTTAGGTGGTTTCCAATATTGTGCTATGTTGTGTGAGGCTGAATTTAAAAAACAACCAAAACCAAACTTTATGCATGCTTTGCCCTACTGTGCAGAGGTCCAGTTTTAGGGTAAATTCCTAACTTCTAATTTAGGGTTGATTGCTAATTTCTCTTTCATAGGTGCTTTACTCTGTTTTGCCTTGTTTTGATCATTTTCTGTTCTCCTTGCAATATATAAGATGATCTTGGTGCCCTCACCCCCAGCCTTACCACATAATGGATTGTCAACTTTTTTATTTTTGTCAGCTTGGTAAGAAATGCTATAGCTTTACTCTTACTATGCATGAAATTAAGCATCCTTTCACAGTTTAAGAGAAAATATGTATATATATTTATAGGTTTTTTTCTATGAATTTCTGCCCGAGTATCTTGCACACTTTTCTATCAAGTATTTGATCTTTTTTGGAGCTTTTTAGGAGAATTAGTTCTTTATCACAGAAAATGTTCTCCAGGTTGTCTTTTGCCTTTTGAATTTCCTTACAGTGTTCTTTGCCATAGAAGCTTTTGTTTGTATTTTTATGCGGTCAATGTATTAAAATGTTCTTTTATTGCCTTTGTATGTTGAGTCACATAAAGTTCTTTTTCTATATCTAGTTTATAAAGAAATTCACCCACAGTTTTTCTCAAGTATGGTTTTATGATCTTCTGGGATTTCTTATGTTGTATATTATGAGGTATGCATCTCATTTTATCTTTTTCTTACTTGATATCCTTTTGTTTCAACACTATTTTTTTGAAGTCTGTCTTTTGTCCTAATCTTGTACCTAGGTGTTCTAATTTCATTAATTTAAAAATCCAACTGAACCCATTTTCAGTGTGCTATTCAGTTGTTCCAACACCATTTATATAAAAAGTTCATCTTTTGCACAATTTATTTAAAAGTCCAGCTATTGTCCTAGAGAGTTAAGACACCACCTTTTTCATATACAGTCTTTCCCTATGTACCTAGGTCTATTTCTAGCCAAGTACTTTATTTTATTGTTCAGGCTGGCTTATTCATGTATATCAAAACACTTTGGATTTCTACTCCAGAATAACCAAAAAAACCAAAACAAAACAAAAAACAAATAGAATTAAGTTTTTATGAGCCCATTAGATCTACCAAATTTTGTTTTCAGTACTATTCTTTCCTTTTCTCTTAACAGTCACCCCCCATGGAAAAAATTATTTTTTCCTAAGGCAATTTTTTTTGTTTCATATATATATATTCCATTTTCTAATTTAAAAATCTAATCTTTTAAATTTCATTTAAAAAAAAAACTATTAGAAAATAGAAAACAAAATCATTATCAGTCAAGCAACTGAAATTTTCTTATAAGTTTAATCACAAGTGTCAGGAAATAAAAATTTTAAGAAAAGAGGGGCAGGCACCTGGATGGCTCAGTCGGTTAAGCATCTGAAACTTGGTTTGGCTCAGGTCATGAATCCAGGGTCTAGAGATCAAGCTCCCCGTTGGGCTTTGTCTGGGCATGGAGCCTGTTTGAGATTCTCTCTCTCCTTCTTCCTCTGCCCCCCACCCCCGTGCCTGCTCTCTCCCTCTCAAAGAAATAAATAATAAATAAATGAATAAATGAATACATAAATAAATAAAAGAACACTTGTGGCTAGTCTATCTTATAAATTTTATTCTTAGAAATCTATGCCATCAAGTGTTCATTCTATAATTTCTGAGCACATTTAATATAAAAATAACTCTGGTGCATTATTCATGTTAACAGGCCCTTTAAATAGCCATAAAACACGTGGGAGCACATTAATGCTACATCTGCCCTGTGCTTTTTAAGTCTATCAATTTTATGGGAGGGAAATCTTGCATAATGTCAGAAGTTTTCTTACATTCTCAGCTGCCTGTGGTGGCAGGGAAGTACCTTAGCTGCATTACGTGGGTGAGAATGTCACACTGCATGATTGGATTTTTATCTAAGGAGGGTGAGAGCTGCCAGTTTCACTTCCTAACTGTTAGAATGAGGTTCCAAGTTGAGTAAGTTTTCTTTTAAATGAATTCCAGGAGTAGCAACTGTCTGCGACCTGTCTATACTCCTCTTTGAGACAGAAATTTCCTTGACAGTGATTACGAGGAACATAACCATTTTTGCCATTTTATGACCTCAAGGATGTGAAAAATACAAATGATATTAGCCATTTGGATAGCAGTGGAATTAGGCTGGCTTAACATATTTAAAGTGTTTTATTTTTTGAAAAAAAAAAGTAATTCATGCATCTACTAAAAAATAAATTCTCACCGTGTTAAAGGTTATCATTAAAAAGTATACTCTCCCACCCTCATTTTTTTTCTGTTTCATTCCCAGAGGCAGTAAGTCATAGCCCTATTCTTATTCCTATTCCGTATTCCTATTTTTATTTCCCAAAAAACCTATGCATATACCAGCCCATTAAATTTTTTTTGATTCTACACCAATGATGGCATACTATCAAGTAGTATATAATCAGCAACATGCCTCAAATTGCACTATATTAGCACCCATATATCTACTTCATTCTTTTTTTGGAGAGTGTAGACTATTTGATTTTATCAATACACCAAAATTTATTTATTGAGCTGCCTCTTAACAGGTGTTTTGTTGTTTCCAGGTTTGCTGCTCTAAAGAATGTTTCAGTATATTTACTACATATATCTTTAGGCATAATATGAGTATAGTTGAATTTCCTATGACTGAAATTCCTTTATCCAAATGCATGTCCATTTTAAATTATGAAATATATTACCAAATTGCTCTGCAAAGAGGTTGTATCAATTTACACTTTCAGTAGTAGCATTCAAAATCACCTATTTGTTCACATTCTTACCAACACCATGTTTCATTAACCATTTTTTGAATTTTATAAATGTGATAGATGAAAAAGTTACCTCTTTATTATTTAAATTTGTATTTCTTTAGTTATGAGTAGAGAGGAACCTTTTCTCCTGTGCAATATATTTGTCTTTCCAACCGTATCCTTTGCCCATTTTCCAGTGGATTGTTGTACTTTTTCTTTTTGCCTCCTTTGATATATTAACACCTGTTCATCATGTATTATCTACAGCTTTTCAGTTTTATTTGACTTTGTGGAATTTTTGCTTTTCAGAGTTTTTTGGGTAGCCAAATTTATTAATTCTTTTCATTATGAGTTTTTAATTTGGAGTGCTGCTTAGAAGACCTATCCATTCTAAAATAATAAAGATAATTTTGTGATTTCTTTCAGTTGTTTTATGTTTTAATTTTTATGATTGTATCTTTGAGCCATCTGGATCTTATTTTATGACAGTAACAAAGGGATCTTTATTAGGATAGACTAAGGCAGTCCATGATGACCCAAACTCTCAATGTCAGTGAAATAACACACCAAAAGTTTTTTTCTTGTTCAGTCAGCTGAAGGTTTGAAAAAGTTCCAAGCTACCCTCAGCAATATAGGCTATTTCTAACGTGGGCTCTGCCATCCCAATAAGAGACCTTTTCATTCGCTGTGGCAGGAGAAGACAGGAACACCTGTTGAACCAACAGGGATTTTTTCAATGCATCAGCCTGGAAGCGATACATTATTTCTTCTGTTCACATTTCATTGGCCAAATCTAGTCATATGGCCCAGTCCAGTTGCAAGGGGGGTTGGAAAATATAGTCTTCAATATGCTCAGGAAAGAAAGTGGAACCAAGTATTACTGCACTGGTAATGTCTACCACAGTATTAATTTTATTTGGCTCTAGATGGTGGCCCAGCTGTCCAACGTAAATTATGGCATAATCCATTTTTTCGTCACTGATGTGAAGTGTAGTCTTAATTATATACTGAAATTTCCTCTATATTTCCATTCTTTCCCTTCATATCTTCAACCTTTCTATATATTTTAGACTAGTTATAATAGCTTTATAATATAAATTATTTGGTAGAGATAGTCCTACTTCATTAGTTTTTCTTTTCATTTATTTATACTTTCATATGAATTTGAGAATCAATTTCTATTATAATATATTTATATTATTTTTCTAAACATTCTGTTGATTTTTATTGATATTACTCTAAACGTCTAGATTAACATAGTGACAGTTCATATGTTTCTTATACAAAGTATTTCCATGCTTAATAGAGAGTATGTCTTATGTAAAGATATATGTATCCAAATTGTCTTTTATATACCCTCTTGATGTTTCAAAATTTTCATCATATAGATCTTACACACTTAAAGTTAAGTTTACCTGGATATTCCATCAGTTTGATGCAGTCCTAGGTGAAGATTTCTGAGTGCCTTGTATTTAATAAAGGAAAACTAATTTTTGATTTCTTATTGTATATTTAGAACTTCACTGAATCTCTTTGTAACATTTTTCAGTTGATTTTCTTCATCCTACCAAGTATTCAACCATGCCCTGCATAACAAATGATAATATTGTCCCTTTGCCTCTAAATTTTATACCTTTTTCTCTTTGACCTTAAGTTTATGTATTTTGATAATTTGGTAAAATTCTCATCCCTTTGTGGTTGGGCAAAAATTAATTCGTGTTTTATATCATGTCATTTTTTTCGATTCTGAACTCTTTGTGAATTAGAACTATTTAATTCCACAAAAATATTGAACATCTCCCGTGAGAAAATCCCTGTGTTTTGTCCCAAGTGATGTAAAAATAAATAAAACAAGTCCTTGCTCTCATAGTTCTTATACTTGATATAAGAAAGCACAGAAATTATGCAGATGTCTATAATTCACAGTCAAATATGATAAATGATACAAGTGGGATGCAAAGGAAATGATTGGGGATAAAAAGATTTTAATTTTGCCCCAGCGGCTAGGAGCTGGGATAGCAGGAATGTGCCTGGCTTCATACAAAGGTAGCAGGTAAACAGAATCTTGATAGATGTTCAGAAATGAGACAGGAAGTGCTTGGCTCAAGTCACTGTTCCAGGTGCCAGGAACCAATCTAGACTTATTTTTAAAGATTGATTTTATTTAGCACCTAGAATCATCTTGCCCATGGATGTTCAATATTATTCGGAGACTGCACTTACGTGGGAAGGGGATACTAGTAACTCATTTATACACGATTTAATTTGAAATTTGAGTGTCCATTCTATCAGAACTTAGGACCATTTCTTTCTCAATAGTTGAGCATAGTGGGGCTGTCTTTAATTTCCTTGATTGTTCAAAATCTATTCTAGACTTTGAGTTACAAGTCAGGCATTTTGGAGGGGTGGGGGGCTCTAAGTGTTTAAGTATGGACAGAAATTGTCTGCTTTTTATGTATGTTTAATAAGTGAAAAATGTGACATTAATTTTGTAGCAAGAATAAAATCTTTTCTTTGTAGGCAAGTTTAATTTAAGGAATACTGCCAGTGGGCCTTCATTAAAAGCAGTGAGTTTTGTGATATTTTGGAAAGAATACCCCATGCTAAGAGTTAACTGACCTAAGTTTTTGTTTCAGGGTTTTGGTCAAATAGCTGCCTATCTGTGAGTGCAAAGCTGGTTGTCCTCAATTTCCTATTGTGCACAATTAAGATTTGAATCACAAAATTCCTAGGTTCCTTCTGTCCTCAGACTGGTTTTAACCAATCTCAATTTTGCCTGGTACTTCTCCATATAAAGCACATCTCCTGGTGATGATTTAAAAATTAAAAAAAAAAAAATTAAAGGGTGCCTGGGTGGCTCACTTGGTTAAGCATCCAACTCTTGATTTTGGCTCATGTCATGATCTCACAGTCCTAAGATGGAGCCCAGAGTCAGACTTCACGCTGACCTTGTGGAACCTGCCTAGGATTCTCTCTCAATCCCTCTGCCCCTCCTCCCTCTGCCCCTCCCCTGCTCCCATGCTCTCTCTCTCTCTCTCTCAAAACAAACAAACAAACAAACAAACAAAGTATTTTAAAACATTTAAGAATTAATAAGTACCTAGCATAGAGGATAAAAGGGACAATTCTCAAGCTTATTTTGCATTCCCTTTTCTTCCTTTCTTTTCCCCTTACTCCTCTGAGAAACGGGATATCAAGCTCTTTGGGAAACTCTAAAGTTCTATAACGTAAATTGCCATTCTATCTTAGGTTTATTACATGACTTTAAACCTTCCTCACAGCACCTGTTTGTTTTGGTGATGAAGCCTTCTCACTTTTGTTCCTGGCTAGAAACTCACTTTGTGTTTCTCTAGAAAGATGCCCTAGCAAGACTGTGAATAATCCACAAAGACTCAATCATGGAAGGGACCTTGAATATTCCAGGATTTTGTCTTTAGATATTTGAATTTCTTCCCCATCACACTCTTTATTTTAAAGCTTAGGCCGTTGAATCTTCTTCCTTGGGATAAATTAAAATGCCTTATCACTTAGTTTCCTGTCCTTTTGAATACTCCTCAGGGTAAGAAAATCTATATTCCATGAATAAGATCATATTAGTTATACTATTTAAAATACTTATTGCATTAAAAAAGTATGAATGAAATATTTCCCTGGCTATTATATCATTTAAATTTTTTAAATATTTATTTATTTTTAAAGAGAGAGCTGGGGGAAAGGGTAGAGAGAGAGGGAGAGAGAGAATCCCAAGCAGGCTCTGGCTGTCAGCACAGAACCCAGTAAGGGGCTTGAACCCATGAACTGTGAGATTATGACCTGAGCTGAAATCAAGAGTCAGATGCTTAACCGACTGTTATATCATTTTTACTGTTACTGAGGAAAATGATACATTGTGAGACAGTAATTCATACTTCAGTTGGCAGCCTGATGTGGTGGCTGGGGTACCGTTCTGTGATTTGAAGTTTCTAAATTTAAAAACACAAAGATCCCTTTAATTGTGCAGAAATATTAGTATTTGCCAGTGGTATTTTTTTTTTGAAGCAAATCTTATTTCTTCTCAAGATATATTCACAGGTATTGAATCCATAAAACATAGTAAGTATATTTTAGAAATATGATTCTAGCATTCAAAATAGAATTCTTGCTGACTATAACTAGAGCTTGGGATCTAATCCATATATAGACTACAGTTCTTGAAAGACACATGTGTCCAGATGAACAAAAACAGCAGTATTCTCTCTTTCAACCCTTAATTTTTACCTGCCAGCACAATTTCCTCTGATACTTTCAGGAGCCCTTTACTCACTTTCAGCAATACTAAAATGCTGATTCTTTTTTGCTCTGGTCTCAATACAGGAAGGCAGAAATCAGTTTTATCCTCAAGATCTGCCAAACCTCCCAAAACACAGGGTCATAAAACAGGATATATTCATTACTGCTGATGAATCTGCAGATCAGTTCTGTGGTTCTTCTGTTTAGGCGGGCTTCTCTTACATGTCTGTGGTCAGCTGTGGGTTGGCAAACTCGCCCTGCTGATTTTGAGTTCGTTCTCTCACGTGTTTTGGACTCACTTGGCTGTAGGCTGATCTGGTCTAACCCACCCTTTCTCTGTATGTCCTGCATACCATTCCCTCCAAGTCAGTCTAGCCTGGGCGTGTTCTCATGCTGGAGCCTAGGGTGTAAGAACGGGAGACTGGGAGTGTTCTCAAGGTGAAAGCAGAAGAGTAAAGGGAGAGGGACTGTAAGCACACAGGGCCTCTGGAGGTCTAGGTTCTGAACAGGCATCCCATCAGTTATGCCACTTTCTTTAGCCTACAACGAATCTCATGGTCAGCTGAGATTCAAGACTGGGGAAACAGACTATCTCCTGGTAGAAGGAGTTGCAAAGTCCTATTACAAAATGGTATAGATACAGGAAGGGTGGAGAATTTTGGCCATTTTTGCAATCCACCTACTTCCACCTTCCCAGAAACTCCTTGCTTTCACCAAAATCAAAGCCATTTGAAACCTGGACAGTAAAATAACCAAAAGCCTTCCCTGTAGTTAGTATTTTAGAGTTGACTTTTACTAGCTCACGCCAGTGATTAAACACAACTGTTAAATTACATACACTGAAAAGTAATTGCACTTCATTAGGAAAAAAAAAGGTAGTATTACTAAAACCCATCACTTCCTGGTTATTTTTATTATTATCTGTGTTCTCGAGGTCATTTACAATGATCATATCTGAATGGCAGAAATGCTGTATAATGAATGATGTACTGCCTCGTATCTCTGCCCAAATCTGTGCTCAGTGATATCATGTTGGTAGCTTGAATTTGACCATGGGAGTAGGTACACCACTGAAATTGGCAAACATGACTAATCAGGGCTGTTCTTTCTTTTTTTCTCATGGCCGCTTGTTAACATTTACCGAAACATCACTGCCTGTAAGAGGAGGATTTGGAGGCTCACATCAAGTCATTCCTCCACTCTGAAGCATGAGTTACAGACTTACCTTACTTATTCTTTTCTTTTATTAAGGTGTAATTAACATCCACCATTATATTGCAGGTGTAAAACATAGCAATTCAACATTTGTGTATGTTGTGAAATGGTTCCCATGAAAAGTCTTGATAACAACCATCACCATACACAGTTACAGAATTTTTTTTTCTTGCGATGAGAACTTGTAAGATATATTCTCTTAGCAACTTCCAAATATGTAATACGATATAATTAACTGTAGTCACCACCGAGTACATTATATCCCGGGACTTTTTATAACTAGAGGTCTATACCTTTTGATTCCCTTCACCCATTTCACCCACTCTTCTACTCCCCTCCTTTCTGGCAACCACCAATCTGTTCTCTGTATCTATGAGTTTGTTTCTTGTTGTTGTTTTTTTAAAAGTCCACATGTAAGTGATATCATACAGTTTTTGTCTTTTCTCTGTCTGACTCATTTCTCTCAGCATAACGTTCTCAAGGTCCCTCCATGTTGTAGCAAATT